>NC_137325.1:15276571-15922405 GCF_965287045.1 Carcharhinus amblyrhynchos
CAGAGTGTATGTTGCTGAGTGGGGAGCAGTATGCTAGAAATAGGGAAATAAACAGTGTTATGGAGGAGATCTCCAATCCTGCTGGAACAGTAGGTTCCACAGTATAACAAAAAACATATCCTGTGACTCATGGTTAGAAATGCCATGAGAAATCCATTTATGTTTCAGTGAGGTTGTGTCATTTACTGGTTGCCTGCTAAAACTGCTTGTGACAGAGGCAGTTAAAAGTGGCATTAAAAAAAAGCCCGTTTCCAGAATTAGCATTGTGCATAAGAATACAGCCTAAGTGTTCATAAGTTTATGAGTGTACAGCCACTTGCAGTTTAATAAATCAAATTTGAATGGAACAAATCACTCTTGTTCGAAATGAGGAAAGGTGACGGGAGATCCTGAATAGAAATTGAATGGAAACATGTGACAATTCAATTTCTAAACTTAATTGCAGCTGCTTTGTATTTTTCAATGGTATAAGAATGGTTGTAAAAAAGCTTAAAAGCATAGTTGGAGGTCTCTCCCTCCCTTTTCATGATGTAGTTTCTGTTAAAGGCTGACAGTTATATAAATTAGACATAAAATGTTTTGAGAATACTGTGTCAGTAGTGAGGGAGGGAAAAGGGCCTCAGGCTGCACATGTAAACGTGCATCATACTAATTCTGGGCCAGCTAAACAGGTCACAACAGTTATTGCGCAACTGGCTGAAAGAGTCCTCAACAACTACCAGAAATGTCAAGTTGTAATTTTATGTCCTAATTTCTTTAAAATGCTCTTCCAATTTTAAAGCATTATGAAGCACAAAATGTTGTTTTGGTTACTGGAATCCTGGTAGATTTAATTACAAACGCAGATAGTAACACAGCACACATTCTACAAACAGGTCAAAATAAAATCTCATGTTAGAAATAGTTTATAAAAGCTTTTAGTTAGGTACGTAGTGCAATCAATATGCATTTCTTCCTTCCTGGATTTGGCAGATCTAGGAATTAAAAAAAGAAGATAGGGCAGGAAAAGCATTATAATAATTGATTTAATGTATGAAATACTGAAAACAAAACGTTTTCAGAATTTCTGCTCTTAATACCATTTGCTTCATGTGAATTCATGTTTTAACTACATTTACTGTTTAATTTGAGAGAGAACAAGACTACAATTTCACACTAAATTCTAAATTATCAAGCTTTTGTAGGTGCAGAAAATGCAGTTTTTGAAACACAACATGATTTGATTAGCACAAGGATTGTTTTTGCTTGAAATGTTTGGGTTTTATTAATCCAGATCAGGGAGATTTGGATATTAGACTTTTTTTGGTTTTGGTTTGATGACTCCAGGAACATTTAATATGCATCATTTCAACCAAGCTTTAAGTGTGCGTGACTCTGCAACACAAAATGAATGAAGCATAATTCGTAATGAGTATAAAAATAAAGCACTTAACAAAGTAATGAACCACCAGTTTGGGTAAAAGTACTTGTGTCTTATTTTGAAACGTCAGCCTTTTGTTGCTCTTTTATAAGGGACTAATCTTGAATGCCATGGTATGGATCAAGTATCAGGATTGTCAAATTAAAAGTTTTTTTTAAAGTCTGCAGAGGAGGTCAGTCTACTGGTGGTGTGTTGAGGTTGAGAGGACTGATGTTTTGCATACTTGGCAGAGCATGATTTTTTTTTCAAAACGAAGCTGATATTACAGAATTTTGTACAAACCAGTTTTCATGGTCTGTTTCTTGTTTATAGCTACTGTAGTGACTTTGCTACTTGTCTGTGACATTTTATAACTATGCCATTATGTATGAGTTCCCATAATTTTGACAGCCATATAAAAGAAACTGTACTTCAAAATTAGTTCATTATAGAAATTGCTTTTCTACATTTCAAAGTGATAAAATGTGGTATAAATGTAAATTTTATTTCACAGAATTTTTGTTTAAGTGATAGCTCAAGAAAGGAAGAATTGCCTGTTCTGGGAGAGTACAAGATTAATTTAATGTCTGCGAATCTCATTAAAAATAAAGACTATTCAGTTAATTTCTTGTAGTGTTTAACAATAGTTCTTTCTAGTACTGCTTAAAAAGAAATACGGATGAGGAGCTTTGTAACCCAAATAACTGTTTTCTTCAAGAAGACAGTTGTTTTTCATACCAAAAATTTTCTACTAAAAGTAGGGGATTTAACTTTAGTAATTATCTGAAGTAGTTGCTTTTGAATTAAGAGATCAAGCTAAGTGCAATAGGGAGGTGGCTGCAACTACGGTGCAAAGGAAGGGGAATATGGGGGAAACTAAAAGGAGTCCAGAGAACCTGGTGGCTCGCCCTCACAGCAGACAGGGGAGGTATCGGGGAAATACTGTGACCACATCAGACGCTTTCACTATGTTCAACTGAGAGACCCACACAAATCAAATTTTGAAATGCAATATATATATATTAGATGACAAATATGTCATTTAAAAAATATTAATTTAAATCTGAGACCAGACAGATTAATTTAACTCTGAGAACACATGAATTAAAATTATTGCTGATGAACGCATGTCTTGAGCTTGAGATAGTAAACTGCATAGTCTTCATTCTGCATCTGATACAATAGCCTTTTTAAATAGGCTGTGGGGATGAACACCCCCGTGAAATATTATGATGCAGTTAAGAAGTGAAGCATGTGATTTCGTACTCGTGTTTTATTTAAAGTGCCATGACTTTTGCTGTTGTACTGGTTTGTTTTCCACAACCAAAGGCTTCAGATAGTTACTGCTTTAGCAGTTTTGCTGTAGCCAGTACCAATATCTCTGAGCTCAAGAGTTTGTGTTTGAATTTACTGTTGAGTTACTAGATTGTTAGTTACACAGTTAGAACAGTCAGGTGTAATTTACTCTTGACTGACACAAAACACAGTGGTTGCTGGTAAAAATTGATTTATTTTTAATTGTTCTACATTGATTCATTCTGGGAAATAAAAAGTCAAATGTTTTTTTCTTTTCATTTTCAGAGCAATAATGCAGTGTTTTTTAATTTATTTTGAGGCTTGTCATCATAATACCAACTATGGTCAACATTTTGGATTCCTGAGAAACCTTAAAAGGAAACATAATGGGAATAATTCTCCCAAAAAAAATCTAAGCGTCGAATTCGCAGGAAAACTGGAGGGATTCTCGCTTTCTTTTCAGCGGGAGTTCAGACTAAAATCTCCAAACTCTCAGACAGACACCCCCCACCCCCCACCCCGATTGCTGGCGTCCCTTCAGCCCCGAACGGATCCCAATGCAAAGTGGCAGCGAGGCCCCCACTCCCACCGATCTCCCCCTCAGCTCTGCCCCCAAAGGCCCAGCTCCCTCAGCATTGCCCTGTGCCCGGTGGGCACTTTTTCCTTGGGCAGTGCCAGGGTGCCCATGTTTCACCCCCACTGCCCGACCTCCCAGGGGCCTCGAGTGCCCCCCACTTCATTCCAGCAGGATCAATCCAATAGTTCCTGGAAAGTGGGAAGCTACAATAATCCCTGTTGGAGTGAAACACTCTGGTGGTATGGGAGATGTCAGCAGGCCCGGAGAATTCAGTCCCGGGCCCACGAATAGTGTCTAAATAGAATGTAAAATACTATTTAAATGTTAGCCTCACCTCCCAGCTGATTTCTGGTGCTGCACAGATGCCACCAGAAATCTAGGCCTGGGAGATGCCAGCACAGTGTGAATGCTCGCTGCAATCCCGCAAATCAGCTGAAGCACGATTCTCCTGCTGGGATGGGAGAAACGCCCTCAATATCTTAAACAGGCCAGTTGGTTATCAGTCTTTAATGATGTCTGCCCTTGCCTATTTCTGTAGAATGCTTGGGCGTGAAAGGCCTTGCACAAAAACTGGATAAAAGCAAACAAACTTGAATGGGTGTGAACCTGGTTGCTATGGCATGGTAAGAGGCCATGTATAGGGTATCTGCAAAACCCTAACATTTCCATGTGGGCATGCAACATGAAGCTTTCCTCAAACTGTCAAACTGCTGGGTGCTGTCACTCTGCTTTTGGGATACTTATTACTTAATGCCTGAAAAAAAATGCTTCAGGATAGGTAATTTATTTCTTGGGTTTGCATCTATTCAGAATCTGTTAATTTTCAATATGCAGTTGTGATTTTTATGCTTTGTTATCTTCTATATTTTTTGACATTCAGGTGAGCAAATTTTGAGTTTAATACTTTCAATTTGGTTTGCTCATGATGATACTCTCCAAACTGATCTCATACTGGAAAGTGTGATCATTGTTGTATAGTTTAATATAGGAATATTAAGCTTTGAAGACAGGAAAATTGATAGGTTCTTAATGCAGCAAGAATGTATTTGAGTGAAGGTAGGTGCTATAAACGTGGGAGACACGAGATCTACTTTACACAATAAAAATATTTTCTGAAGTTTCTTAGCCAATTTTCCATCAATATAATATGAATGATCTGGAACTATTCAGTTTATCATTGATTTTGTTGAGTATTGCTAATTGTCAGTATTTAAAAGGGACTTTAGATTTATTAATATTCTTTCACTCAAAAATTCAATCCATATATTGGGCAGAATACTTCTGTAATAAAAGAAGGCTACATGTTAGATCACTTATTTTACAGTTTGTGTAGTTATGTACCCTTAGTTTTGTTAGCTATCTGGAGGAAATTGGAAGTTATTTTTGTATTAGATCCAGGAACCTAAAGTGGTGAAAGTGGTTGTGGAAAAAAAAGCGGTGTTTAAAGTTATACATTTCTTTTAGCTTGGAATAAGTGATTGCCCATTGAGTTAACTGCATATTTTATTCCAGCAATTCATCAAAAGCTGGAAGTGGATGGGACGGAAAAAGTGGAAGGATCCATGACGCAGAGATTGGAGAATGTACTTAACAGTAAGTTGTGCTTTTCCAGTGATACCTATGTATGGAAATAGTTATTCAATACAACTGAATCACTGCTTAAAAGGCTTGTAAGCGGACAGTGATCTTGGTATTTTGAACTACATCCAAGTTACAATATGATAATGAACACTAATTGTGTTAGTGTGTATTTTTATCTTTGCAATGGGAAAAGTGTGCCTCAGGTTTAAGATTGCAGCATCTGTATCCCATTTAAAAAGATGGACAATGACTTGTCATTTTTGATATTGTATTTATACATCCAGGTGTGCACAGACTAATACTCTCCATACTGAACTCATACTGATGTGTGACTGTTGTTGTACAATTTAATATAAGAATATGAAGGTATGGAAACTGGAAAATTGACGGGTTTTATGAAGAATAATTTATTTCAGTGATGGTAGGTGCCTTAAATGTGGGGGTCAGGAGAGTCACTTTACACAATAGTAGTTTTCCATTAGTATGCAGTATGAATGATCTGGTTTACTGAAACTGTCCAGCTTCAGCTACAAGTCTCTGATGTAAGTAAACTTGTATCTTTGCCATTGGAGCTGCTGAAACGGAAGAGTGTATATGTGTCTAATGTGGTGATTTTATGAGAAATTTGATATAGGGACTGTGTAACTGAAGCAAAGTTGAAACTAGTACAATTCAATTAATTTTATCTTAAAAGCAAAAATTATTAAATAATCAACTTGATGACAGCCATATTTTATAGTAAAATTGCACTTTTAATGGCCTCAATTTATTAGTCATACAGCATATGCTAAAAATTAAGTATGAAAATAATTTCACACTCATACTTGTACAGCATACATTGCCAATAGCTTTTTCCATCTTGCATATTTATTGTGAGAAAGATTTCTTTTCTGAAATTGTTCAGTATCATCCGGGTTAAGATGGAGCAAATCTGAAATGGAAATGCAGCAAGTTTTTAAGTACAGACTGGTCTCTGGGTTTTCTATTTTATTACTGAAATACGAGTACTGTATTTGACATATCTCTTTAACATTCTTACAAGTTGCTGGAAGGGAAATGAATCACGATAATGTACAGTAAATAAACAAGTACTTTTCCTTTAACTTGAGTAAATAAACGTGAATAAATGAGCTGGTTCCTTTAAAGTGGATAATATTGCAATTCGTATAAAATAAGAAAGCTAACTTTGCAGTAAAGTTGATTTTTTAAAATTCCATAATGGAGAAATAAATCCCGCTGAAATGCTTATGCTGATGCATAAAAATCTCGTACTCAATGTACACATTGGAACTAAATGTGAATGTGGGTATTTAGCAGACTACATTTAATTTCTGAAGGCCACCCAGGGAGCTGACTGCAGAAAATGGCATGCAAGCCACCCAGTGTGATCGATGTGCTTTTTTTCTATCTTGCTTAAAGTATAGTCACCAGACCAAATAATGCAATCCCTTTTTGGTAACATTAAACAACAACTCTATTTTAGACTTTTTTTTTGTTTTTGCCAAATTTAAATGTTTGTTTTCTTGTTAAAAACTGAAAGGGAAGCAAAGTAGGCATTAATAATTGGTGAAAGTTCTTCCCCAAGACTGTTGGGGAAGAATGTTCAGCAGTATTTTGAAAGCAAATGCATGAACAATGATCAGCATACTTTACAATTTATAAACTCCATTTCTGATTGTTGTTTTCATATTTGAGGAGAAATATATGCCTTTGCAAATACAAAAATGTTAGTTGGCAGGCCAGTACACAATGGTAAACTGTTTGAATGAGGTAAAAATAATTCTTAAAGTGAGTTGAGCAAGAGTCCTTAACATTGAAACCTCCTCTCGTATAGGAAGCGAAACAGCTCCCAGCATGTGTTCGTGATCTAGACAGTTACTGGTGTTCTTTTTCTACTAGCTTGCTTACTAACTGAATTCACCTTCTATTTTAGGATATTAGATGAAGTTTGCTCCTTTATTTTGACAGTCTCATGTAAGAGTGTTATAATTTCACTTGCATTGAATGCTTAGCATTGGTGTGAAGTGGTTCACAATACTGAACTACTGCCGTGGAATTTAAGGGTAAGGCCTTACCTGTTGTGAAGTGAAACAATGAAGCTTCCATGTCCAACTGAAGTCTCACTTCAGCCTTAATGTCAGATTTGGCCCTAATTCTGATGCTGAGTTATATTTGCATTACAGCTGTGAACAGTGGTCTGCATTGATGTTGAAGCTACGATGTAAATACTAGCTAATAGCCCTTGATTTAAAATATGTTTGATTGAAACTATCAATCTTTTGACAAGCAGACTGCTGATTTGTATCAGTGTGTGGCATTTGTGATGGCAGCTGCATTCTCAGTTGTAGTAATACATTTATATAACAAATCTTTTATTTCTTTCCAGGAGCAAGCAACACTGCAGATACACTATTCCAAGAAGTCTTGGGACGCAAAGACAAAGCAGACTCCACAAGAAATGCCTTAAATGTTCTTCAACGTTTTAAATTTCTATTCAATCTTCCTCTTAATATTGAAAGGAACATTCAGAAGGTAAATGATTATTAACACTTTATATAAAAAAAAACTTAGGCTACTTATTTCTATGATTCCTCATTATTTCTATTATTACTTTTGGTATTCTAATATTCTATGAGATGCATCTCTCTTTTTTTTAAGGGCGATTATGATGTAGTTATAAATGACTATGAAAAGGCTAAGTCACTGTTTGGGAAAACAGAAGTTCGAGTGTTCCAAAAGGGTAAGCGAGGCAGTAATTCTTATATTTGTAAGAAATAGATTCTATTTAGCAACAAATATGTTTGAAAATGTAGTAAAAGTCTGGAATGTACTGTAACTTTTTACTGCTAACATATCATTTATTTGAGAACTTAGGACTTAGAGAAACTACATTAAACAGTGTTCCTGGCAAAATTTCAAATTCATATGAGATTCGCTGGCATTGCAACTAGATTAAGAATTCATAATCAATGTTAACCCAACGAATATTAGGTGGGAATCTATACCTTGCAGTCACCTGAATTCTTGGATGACATCCATCACTTTGATTTGACAGACACACCACGTTACCTATTTTTCAGAATGATTGCAGTCTTTTGTTTTGATCGGTCACATTAATAAAGGATAGTGGTTTTATTTGGATAGCACCGGAAATCCTGCATGAGTTAAACTTTGTCGTGACCTTGTCTGCAGCATTGGTCATCAAATCAACATTGCTGTGAAGCTCTTTACCTGCAACAAGCCTTCTGAAGGTCACTGTGGATACGTTCATTCTTCAGCATGGAACTCTTGAGCAAATCACTCGCATTCCAAATTTGGAGGTTGTAATCACGTGGGCATCTCAAAGGCATAATCTGATCACCTGGATACTTCGATATTGTGAAACCATTTAATAGTTTATTTTAAAATCTTTTGCAAATTTCAAATCCACTATAATGAATGGACGACAAAGTCCAACTGAACCTTTTAGTCCATCTGACGCAGTCATTTCTAATTATGCATTGGGATCAGGGGTTATGGAGAAAAGGCAGGAGAATGGGTTGAGAAAAATATCAGCCATGATTGAATGGCAGAGCAGACTGGATGGGCCGAATGGCCTAATTGTGCTCCTGTGTCTTATGGTCTTATTACGCTCCTCTGTGCTCTTGTCAATTAGCAGCTACTAAGACTTCTGAAAGAGGGTAGGAAAAAAATTCCAAAGATGTTCAGAATTAGTTAAGGAGATCATAGGCTCTTTCACAGATCATAGTGCTTAATTACTAATCTGTTTCTAGTTTTCTTTCATACTCAAATTTTTCCCTCCTATTACTTTATTGGTTATCCTTTGCTGATTTCTAAAGTGTTCCCAATTTTCTGGCCTACCTCTAATGTTAACAACATTATATATCTTTTCTTTCAATTTGACACCACCCTTAACTGCCTTAGTTAGCCACAAATTGTGCATTCTTCCCATACAGCCATTCTTTCTCAATGGAATATATCTTTGAGCGATATGAAGTATCTCCTAATATTCACCCGTGGCTGGAATTCCAGGTGGAATTGGCTATAATATATAAATCATTCTTTGTTTAAACAAATTGAAGTAGGAAAACCATTTAACTTGAATGATGAGTTTAGGATTAGTGGGCAGTACTTTCAGATTAATGAGTGAGGTAAGACGATTGGATGTGTGAAACAGACTTCCTTGAGGAAGCCAGTTATTTCATGGCCAATTAACAGCTTCAGGAGGAAGCTGGATAAGAAAAACAATTGATGATTATAAAGATAATAACAATCCTACTTGACTTTTTTTCTGGTGGTAAGGTAGGAGAGACATCTTGGTGCCCCTTAAGAGTGGCCCCTCATAGCATCACACTCGCTATCCAAAATGGGTTTACCCTGTGGATGTAGAACAAGAACAATGAAACTATTAAATTCAAGGAGTGTACTCCTCAATTTCTCATACGATTCACTAACTTTTATATAGTGTTGCAAGAGGTTTCTAATGTTTTGCTACTTAAAGGAACTCTGATTTACATGTGCAAATGCTGTCTTAATTTTTTTAAAAGCCATTCATGAGATATGCGTATCACTGGCTGGCCAACATTTGTTGCCTATCCCTAGTTGCCCTTGTTCAGCTGAGTGTAAATCACATTGCTGTGGCTCTGGAGTCACATGTAGGCCAGATCAGGTAGGGATGGCATATTTCCTTCCCTTAAGGACATTAAAGTTTATTTATTTTTAAAGTTTATTTATTAGTCACAGGTAGGCTTCCGTTCATAATGCAATGAAGTTACTGTGAAAATCCCCTAGATGCTACATTCCGGTGCCTGTTCAGGTACACTGAGGGAGAATTTAACATGGCCAATTCATCTAATCTTTTGGACTATAGAAAAAAACCAGAACACCCTGAGGAAACCCACGCAGACTTGGTGAGAACATGCAAACTCCACACGGGCAGTGACCCAAGCTGGGAATCGAATCTGGATCCCTCGGATTGTGAGGCAGCAGTGCTAACCACTGTGCCACCGTGCTGCCCTTTAGTGAACCAGATGGGTTTTTCTGATAACACACAATGGTTTCATGGTCATCAGTAGATTCTTAATTCCAGATTTTTTTATTGAATTCAGACTCCACTAGCTGCCGTGGCAGGATTCAGACCCATGTCCCCAGAACATTAGCTGAGTTTCTGGATTAATAGTCTAGTGATAATACCATTAGGCCATCGCCTCCCCCGTAAATAATGATGATATAGTTTATAATCATTGAAAAGTGAATTGGTTTTTCTTCCTGATCCCGAGCTGACATTTCTGAACTGCAGGAAATAAATTTATAAGTTTCCTTCGAGAAATTTTAAGATGCTCAGAGGGATTGAGAAAACGGTGTTTGCAGGAGTCTCCAAATAATTGCTCCTTTGTTATCATCTTGGTAGAGACCTCTGATATGTTTAGCTTTTTTTCCATTTGGGAATCTGAAAATCCAGGAATTTACTAAAATCATAGAATATGAATAATAACTACCCCCTCCCCCATCCAGTAACTCCAGTTCAATGTTCACCAAAAATTGGAAGTTGAACCATTTATTCTGAGGACTGTTTCATAGATTCAAATAAGGGTTGAGATTTTGTGGACTTTCTACTGGTTCTTGGCAAGGCTGCCCATTCAAATCTTTTTCAACCATTCAGTTGTAGACCCCCTGATAAACACATGTATTGCTAGCATCTTAGGCATAGCTACGTCAGGTCAGAACTCTTCTGGTGCTATTATTCTTTAACCATGGGGACTTGCATGTAAATAAATTCTCATTTCTCAATTTAGCCATCCTAGAAGTTCAATTTGCCATTAAGATCCTTCAATTAACAAGAGTTTTAAACTCTTATCCAACACACCTTAAAACCTGACTTGAGACCGCACCACATCCATTATTTATTCACTCAGATAATTAATTTCTGGTTGATTCTTTGCTGTTCTATTGTTATATCCCAAACAACCTGGTTATATGATCAGTTACT
This sequence comes from Carcharhinus amblyrhynchos, assembly GCF_965287045.1. Taxonomy (NCBI): domain Eukaryota; kingdom Metazoa; phylum Chordata; class Chondrichthyes; order Carcharhiniformes; family Carcharhinidae; genus Carcharhinus; species Carcharhinus amblyrhynchos. Next base: position 15,287,414 of record NC_137325.1, read on the forward strand.
GGAGGCTTTACCAGGACTCCTCTAGTTTCTGAAAGGACTATCACCCTAACATAAAATATAGGTTTTCTCCCCAAAAAAACACAGGCCATTACAATAGGAAACCTCTATATCCTCTTGATTTTAAGATTGGTTCACTGCTACTGATCAAGCTAATTGCTAATGATTTATGAAACAAATAGATCCTCAAAACTTTCATTACCGGTTGGTTCAATATTTATAAATTTAATATTGGCAGGAAACAGGAATAAGCAATTCTCACCTGAAAATAATATGGCTCAATTAGCACATCATGGTCTGTTTTGTGCATCATGGCTTACAGAGGCAAGCTGTATGTTTGTGTCCTCAGCTATTTTATGCAATTTCGCAGCATTGCTTGAGCAATTGAGAGGAAGTGTGGAATGAAACAAAAGGAAAATCATATATTTTTATTCATTCGTGGGACATGGGTGTTGCTGGCTGGCCAGCATTTACGGCCCATCCCTAGTTGCCCTTAAGAAGATGATAGTGATCTGCCTTCTTGAATCGCTGCAGTCCCTAACAATGTTGTTAGGGAGGGAATTCCAATCAGGATAGTGAGTGGCTAGGAGAGGAACTTACTGGTGGTGTCCATCTATCTGCTGTCTTTGTCTGAGGTGGAAGTGGGCGTGGTTGCAAAGTGCTGTCTAAGGATCTTAGGTGAATTGCTGCAGTGCTAGTAGTGGAGGGAGTGGATGTTTGTGGATGTGGTGCCGCTCAAGCAGCCTGCTTTGTCTTGGATGGTGTCAAGTTTTTTGAGTGTTGGAGCCGCACCCATCCAGGCAAGTGGGAAGTATTCTATCACACTCTTAACTTGTGCCTTGCACATGGTGGCCAGGCTTTGGGGAGTCTGGAGGGAGTTACTCGCCACAGTATTCCTAGCCTGTGACCTCGTCTATGATAAATAACAAAAGTCATTTTTCTCAATTTCTTGTGAAAGATTACAGCACCTCATTAGAGGAGGCCTGACACATTGTGGATGGGCTTTTTGATTTTTCACAGGTGGTCGTTGTTTCATTAATAACCATTGCACTACTTGTCCATACCAGTTTGCCATGAAAATATTAATTTATTGGTATAAGTTCCTGAATATTTGACTTGGATGTTTCTAATTTGATTTGGATGTTTTTAATCAGTTCATCCAGTCAGTTGCTAAGACTCTGACTAATGCAATTCTATACTTTGAAAATAAGACAAGTCTGTCAAACATTTGTAGAAATTCAGAACTGTTTGAATTTGAAATGTAAATTATATTTGGACATTGAGCGTAAGGTTGGTGGACATGATACATTTCCTTAGCTGTGAGCACTAGGACGTTCGTGGATGTGTGGAAGAGGAGTCGACAGATAGATTTTCATAGAACCTTTACAATGCAGGGAGCCACCATTCGGCCTATCGAGTCTGCAACGACTCTCCGACAGAGCATCTTACTCAGGCCCACACTATCCCCTAACCTCATGCATTTACCTCACTAATCCCTCGAATTTACACATCTTGGGATACAAAGGGGCAATTTAGCATGGCCAACCCATCTAACCTGCACATCTTTGGAGTGTAGGAGGAAACCAGAGCATCTGGAGGAAACCCACACATAGTGAGAACGTGCAAACTTCACATGACTGTCACCCAAGGCTGGAATCTAACCCTGGTCCCTGGTGCTGTGAGGCAGCAATGCTAAGCACTGATGTTTTGTTTTAACTGACGTTTTACTCTATTTAAAAAGATTAATGATAGCTTAGGACAAATTAGGCTTTTTTATAATGTAAAGTAATATGAAGTATTTTTACAAGAGTGGATTAAGATATTTGTATAATAATTTCATGTATATAAAATTGTATTTTGCATGTTAATCAAAATGTTAATACAGAGACTAGACAATGTATTTTTTGTTCTTGGGATGTGGACAACACTGGAAAGGCTGTATTTATTATTCATCTTTAACCATCTCTAAATTGACAATGAGCCATCTTCTTGAACATTTGCAATCTTTGGGGTAATAAGAACATAAGAAATAGGAGCAGGAGTAGGCCATCTAGCCCTTCGAGCCTGCCCCGCCATTCAATAAGGTCATGGCTGATCTGTCGTGGCTCAGTTCCACATTCCCGCCCTCTCCCCATAACCCTTAATCCCCTCGCTTATCAAAAACCCATCAACCCGCGTCTTAAAAATATTTAGCGAGGCAGCCTCCACCACTTCAACGGGCAGAGAATTCCAGAGATTCACCGCCCTTTGAGTGAAGAAGTTCCTCCTCAACTCCGTTCTAAACCGCCCTCCCCCTTTATCTTGAGGCTGTGCACCCTAGTCCTACTGTCCTTTCTGAGCGTGAAGAGTCTCTCCACCTCTATCCTATCCATCCCATTCATCATCTTATATGTCTCAATGAGATCTCCCCTCATTCTTCTAAACTCTAACGAGTACAAGCCTAGTTTATTCAGCCTCTCCTCATAGCTCAACCCCCTCAACTCTGGCATCAGCCTAGTAAACCTCCTCTGCACTCCCTCCAAGACCAAAATATCCTTGCGTAAGTGCGGCGACCAAAACTGCGCACAGTACTCCAGCTGCGGCCTCACCAGTGCCCTATACAGCTGCAGCAAGACCTCCCTACTTTTATATTCAATCCCCCTCGCTATGAAGACCGGCATCCCATTAGCCTTCCTGACCACCTGCAGGCTGGGTTTTTGCGACTCATGCACAAGGACCCCGAGGTCCCTCTGCACCGTTGCATGCTGCAGTTTTTTGCCCCGTAAGTAATAGTCCTTCCTACCATTATTCCTACCAAAGTGGACCACCTCGCACTTGCCAACATTAAATTCCATTTGCCAGTTCCTGGCCCATTCGCCCAGCCTATCTAGATCCTTCTGCAGACTCTCCACACCCTCCGCGCAATTTGCCGTTCCACCAATCTTGGTGTCATCAGCAAATTCCGACACCATACACTCGGTTCCCTCCTCCAGATCATCTATATAAATGGTAAATAGCTGAGGCCCCAGCACTGACTCCTGGGGCACTCCAGTAATGCTCTTACACAAAATTGATTTCAGTTCTGCTTTGTTAGTTTATAGCTTGGCTTATTGATAGTAACCTTTTAAAAAATTTACCCTTTTCTTCCCTGCACCAGTTTATGCTGAAGTAGAAACACGTATTGATGCACTGAGGAAACTGCTGATGAACAAATTACTCGAGATGCCATCAACTTTGCATGACCAGAAAAGATACATAAGGTCAGTGAAATGCTTCATGAACAAACAGTGGTCCACTGTAATAGGTCAATGCCATTGTCCTTCTCTAATTTTGCTTCCGAAAATCTGTTCACTCTTTAGGTGATGGATACTAAAACTTGCATCTCAGTGCAATAATAACTTGTATTAATATAGCACTCCTAACACAATAATATGTCCCAGATACTTCACAGGAGCGTTATCAACCAAAAGTTAATACTGAGCAATGTATGGAGGTATTATAGCAAGTGACTGCTAACGAGAGATACTTTACTTCCTCCATAAAATAAGGTAGAATCATAAAATCCCTACAGTGCAAAAGGAGGCCACTGAGCCATCAAGCCTGTGTAGACAGTAACCCCACTCAGGCCCCATCCCCATAACCCCATGTATTTACCCTGCCAGTCCCCTTGACACTAATGGGCAATTTAACATAGGCAATCAACCTAACCCACACATCTTTGGAGTGTGGCTCCAACAGCCATGACCATCTTCCTTTGTGCTAGTTATGAGTGCCTCCAGTGGATAATTTTTTCTTATTTCCATTGTTTTGCTAGGGCTTTTTGATGCCAACTTGGTCAAAAGCTGCTTTGATGTCAAGGAGAGTCACTTTCATCTCACCTTTAGAATTTAAATCTTTTTTTCTATGTTTTGACCACGGCTGTGTTGTACTCTGGAGCTGAGAGGCCCTGGTGTCTGCAACTGTTGTTGTGAAACTTGAGATTTTATTATGGGTGAGGGGGGAAGAAAAGAAATTTGCTAGATAGATTAAATGTTAAAAATCCATTTAAAACGTGGATGGAGGGTATTGTTCTTTGCCTGGTATTGGACAGCATTATCACTTACGCAAAATAAAAATGTATGCATGGCTTTATAGGTTCACAAATCCAGTTCTGGTATCAGACAGTCCTTAAAAGAACATTCGTACTAATATTATGATTAATTTCAGCTTAATATTCAAAATGGTCAGTAAGTCTATGAGTAGCAATGCTAGAACAACAGCAATCTTGCCCACATACGTTGAGTGCGTTTATGTCAACATTCTGCTGATATCTACTGAAAAATGAAGCCTCAATCCCTTCTTTGAACATTAAAATAAATACATCCCATGTATGCTAACGTTGACATAAACTCTGGTATGCTTAGTTCAATAATTATTTTTACCTCCTCAGCAGTATTAGAGGCTCTCTTTTAATACCGCTCACATTGATGAGGCCATATGTTCACATATATAAGAATGTAAAATGACTAGTACGAACTGCCTCCTTGAAATAATTCCTGTTTCCTTTTGTCGTCATTCTCACCCCCCCCAGCAGCTTTACTCTCTCAAAAAAATCAACCAGACGAGCAAAATTTTGCCTATTATGTCACAAGAATGCATCTTAAAATATACTTCACTTGCATAAATAAAATCTATTGATTCAGACAATCTACTTCCTCAAATGCTTCAGAATGCAGAACCGTGCACAGAAATTGAATCTTAGGGCCAATATTGCAAGATTAAGATGAAAGCAATCAAACCAATACTCCAAGAAAACAGAATCTTATTACTATGAATAGAAATTTCTGCTTAGATGTTCACTTCTGGATTTTGATGAAGGCATTTTGTTGATTGTGATAAAGACTGCAGAACGTTTGAGGAGGGACCACAGTCATGGGAATGACTCCTGGCTGGTCAGTGTGATACAGGGATTGAAATCTGATTGCAGGCTATGTGGCAAATTTGGGTGTTGATTTTGGAGGTGACAACACATTGAAGGACTTTGCAGAGAAAAGTGCTTGGAGATGGGCCATAGTTTGCAGATAAGAGGTAAAGAGTGGGCTGTTTCAAGGAGCGGGTAACGATTCCAGTTTTGAACAGTAGTGGAGAGGAAACTGTAAGATGACACAGTGGTTAGCATTGCTGCATCATAGAACATAGAACATTACAGCGCAGAACAGGCCCTTCGGCCCACGATGTTGCGCCGACCAGCTTTTAAAAAAAAACAACACTAACCCACTAATCTAAACCAATCCCATTTCGTCCATAAACCTATCCACAGATCTCTTAAACGCCCCCAAACTAGGCGCATTTACAACTGCAGCTGGCAGGGCATTCCAGTCCCTCACCACCCTCTGGGTAAAGAACCTACCCCTGACATCAGTCCTATAACTACCCCCCCTTAATTTAAAGCCGTGCCCCCTCGTGCTAGCTTTCTCCATCCTAGGAAAAAGGCTATCACTATCCACCCTGTCTAAACCTCTAATCATCTTATATGTTTCAATAAGGTCCCCTCTTAGCCGCCTTCTTTCCAGCGAAAACAACCCCAAATCTCTCAGTCTCTCCTCGTAGGATCTCCCCTCCATACCAGGCAACATCCTGGTAAACCTCCTCTGCACCATCTCCAAAGCCTCTACATCCTTCCTGTAATGTGGGGACCAGAACTGCACACAATACTCCAAGTGCGGCCGCACCAGAGTTGTGTACAGTTGCATCATGACGCTGCGACTCCTAAATTCAATCCCCCTACCAATAAACGCCAAGACACCGTATGCCTTCTTAACAACCTTATCTACTTGATTCCCAACTTTCAGGGATCTATGTACACATACACCTAGATCCCTCTGCTCCTCCACACTATTCAAAGTCCTCCCGTTAGCCCTATACTCAACACATCTGTTATTCCTACCAAAGTGAATTACCTCACACTTCTCCACATTAAACTCCATCCGCCACCTCGCGGCCCAGCTCTGCAACCTTTCTAAGTCACCCTGCAAACTATGACACCCTTCCTCACAATCTACCACACCTCCGACTTTGGTGTCATCAGCAAACTTACTAATCCACCCAACTATACCCTCATCCAGATCATTAATAAAAATTACAAACAGCAGTGGCCCCAAAACAGATCCCTGAGGCACACCACTCGTAACCGAACTCCATGACGAATATTTACCATCAACCACCACCCTCTGTCTCCTATCTGTTAGCCAATTCCTGATCCAATTACCTAGATCACCCCCAATCCCATACATCTGCATTTTCTGCAGAAGCCTACCATGGTGAACCTTATCAAACGCCTTACTAAAATCCATATACACCACGTCAACTGCCTTACCCCTATCCACCTCTTAGGTCACTTTCTCAAAGAACTCAATAAGGTTAGTAAGGCACGACCTACCCGCTACAAAACCATGCTGACTGTCTCTAACCAATTCATTACTCTCCAAATAACTATAAATCCTGTCTCTAATAATCCTTTCCAAAACCTTACCCACCACAGAAGTAAGACTCACCGGTCTATAATTCCCAGGGAAGTCTCTGCTCCCCTTCTTAAACAATGGGACAACATTTGCTGTCCTCCAATCTTCCGGTACTATACCAGAGACCAACGACGACCTGAAGATCAGAGCCAGAGGCTCCGCAATCACCTCTCTTGCCTCCCAGAGAATCCTAGGGTAAATCCCATCCGGACCAGGGGACTTATCTATTTTCAAACCCTCTAAAATATCCAGCACATCCCCCGTATCAACTGCAATACTATCTATTTTACACCCCTGCACCCCAGTGTCCTCCTCAGCTACATTCATGTCCCCTTGTGTGAACACCAAAGAGAAATATTGGTTCAACGCCTCTCCAATCTCCTCCGGTTCCACACACAACTTCCCTCTACTGTCTGTAACTGGCCCTAATCTTGCCCTAACCAACCTTCTGTTCTTGACATACCTGTAAAACGCCTTAGGGTTCTCCTTAATCCTATCACATCACAACCCCAAGGACCCAGGTTTGATTCCTGGCTTGGGTCACTATCTTGTGGAGTCTGCACAGTTCTCCCCATGTCTGGGCGGGTTTCATCCCACAGTCTGAAAGATGTGCTGGTTAGATGCATTGGCCATGCTAAATTCTCCCTCAGTGTACCTGAACAGATGCCAGAGTGCAGCGACTAGGGGATTTTCACAGTAACTTCATTGCAGCGTTGATGTAAGCCTGCTTGTGACACTAATAAATTAACTTTAAACTTTAAAAACTATTTACAATGTCAGCTAATGTAAAAGAAAGCAGTGAATGTCAATTTGGTGGGAATGGCACTAAGCTAGGATGGGGAGGTCTTGTGGATGCGGCAAGCTTGGAAATAACATTTGACAAGATGGTGGAGAAACTGGAGAGTGAAATATTTTTGGGGCTTGGTCTGAGTGATTGTGGATATGAGGGAGAAAATTAATTAATGGCAAAAGGAAGTGAAGGAATTAACAGAAGCAACTGAGCAGATCGTCTCAGTTTTCGGGACCAAGTCCATCAGCAGAGTTTCCTTGTTGGAGGGGAAGAATTTAAAAGGATGATTGATGGCAAAGAAAAGACAAGGGGTTATCTTGGTTTTTCAAGCAGACCCTGGAACAGCCGTGGTTACTTGATGTCTGTTACTAAAGAAAGACTTGCATTTAACCAGCATTTTCACAACCATCAAACGTCTCAAAATGCAAGTGAAATAATCCATCCAGATCTGGTAATAAATGACTAAGCTAGCTGTATGTCAAATACATTTGCATCTGTGCCTTTTGGCCTTGAGAGAATGAAGATGGTGGCCGTACTTAGTGGAATGACCAGGATTGAAGAGAGTAAAAAGTTAATGTTTCAGGCATGACCAATTCTGATGAAGAATTATCGGCCTGAAATGTTAAGTTTGTTTCTCTCCACAGATCTATCCTGATCTGCTGAACATTTCCTGCAATTTTTTTAATTTCAGATTTCCCACATCTGAAGTACTTTGCTTTTATAAGAGAGTAATGTTTTGCAGAAGACTATGGCATGAAAGGTGAAATGAAACACTATAGGAGTTTTGCAGAGTAGTGTCTAAAGCCCAACCATCTTCAGCTACTTCACCAATGAGCTTCCTTCCATCATAAGGTCAAAAGCGGGGATGTACACTGATGATTGCACAATGTTCTGCACTATTCACGACTCCTCAGATCCTGAAGCAGCCCGTCCAAATGCCACAAGACTTGAACAATATCCAGGCTTGGGCTGACAAGTGGAAGTAACATTTGCGCCATACAAGTGCCAGGCTATGATTGTCTCCAAAAAGAGTGAATCTAACCATTGCCCCGTGACATTCAATGGCATTACCATCACTGAATTCCCCACCATCAATATTCTGGCCATTATCGTTGACCAGAAGCTTAACCGGACCAGCCAAATAAATAATGACCAGAAGAGCAAGTCAGGCTAAGAATCCTGCAATGAGTAACTTGCGTCTTAACTCCCCAAAGCCTTTCCACGATCTACAAGGCACAAGTCTAGAATACTGTCATCTTGCCTGGATGAGTGCAGCTCCAAAAACATTCAAGAAAAATGACACCATCCAGGACAAAATAGTCTGCTTGATTGGCACCCCATCCACAATTGCAGGAAATATAAGGACATAGCAAGGGAGTAGAGTTTATGGTATATGGTTTTAGCCAGATTTACAGGTTAAATAGGCAATCCAACATTCTTGATGTGTTTGTGGGGGGAGAGAACTTTGGATGGGTGGAACAAGGTACTATTAGCATAAATATGAGAATTTAAAATTGGCTTTGCATTATTTAGATCAATCAGTGCTTTAGATCAATCAGTTACTTTTCATCACAGAAGCCACTTGGATGACTTGCACTTAATGCTTTAAAAGTGTATCTCATTAGCTTGCCCTAAACTTTTAGCTGGTCAGAAGTGGCATTCACAGAATGGAAGTTTGGAGCAATGCCAATTGAACGTACAATCTTTTAAGAAACAAACTGCACATTAAGAAGCATTTTCAAGAGTTAATTCATTTAACATTTCTAGAGGTATTATTCTTGTATAAAGCTGCACGCGAATGCATTTAGGTGGTTTTCGAGATAGAAAAGGAGCATTGTCTGTGTCTTTGAGGAGAATTTGCAAAGTAAATATTTTACTTTCAAATGTTCATTTATTTTTTTTAAAAGGGTATGAAATTCCTCGGCCATGTAGTGGCTGTGGCTAACGGAGCAGGCAGGTGACCCAGACTCCAATCTGTTTCTGAATTGGTTGCAAGCAGACACGCACATGTTCTTGTAGATCACTTGCTTTCCAATTTCCCCTTCTTACCTTTTCATTTTCAGGAGTTAATTCAGAAGAGAGATAAAAATAGAAATGGGGAGACAAGAAGATATTTTGGAGTGAGGCAAACTAGAAGAAAGTGGAACAGTCGGTGATGGAGAACTTGATCTTCTTTGTTACATGTTTATTATTTCAAGGATCAGAAAGAATAGCTTGGCATTCACTTCTTTTTATCTCTTTTTTTCTAAAACTAGGAAGTTTCATATCTATTACCTCTTTACTGTCACTTCTGAATCCATGACTATAACTGTCTGATTATCTTCCGAGCATCCAAGTCAGGGCCGAATCAGAATCTTTGCAATTCAATAATGGCAAGACTGAAATCAAGTCTGAAAGCAGAGTAGCTCAACAGCTATCAGAAGCAGGAATTAAGTTAAATTTCATTCTTGCACAGGAATCGTTGGGCATCACTGGTGAGGCCAGTATTTATGTTGCCCTTTGCTAATTACCCTTGGAAAGTGGTGATGAGCTGCCTTCTTGAACTGCTGCCTCCATGTTGTGTAGGTACACCCACAATGATGTTTGAGAGTGAGTTTCAGGGTTTTGATCTGCTGCACTTGTCTTTCTAAGGGGTCGAGGCCTTGGTTTTGGAAGGTGCTTTTGAAGGATTCTTGTTGATTTGCTGCAGTGCATCTTGTAGAAGGTACACACTGCTGTTATTGTGCATCAGTGTGAAGTGAATGGAGTTGGAGATGACTTATGGGATGCCAGTCAGGCGAGCTGCTTTGTCCTGGATGGTGTCGTGCTTCTTAAATATTGATAAAGCTGTAATCATCCAGGCAAGTGGAGAGTATTCTGTCACACTCTTAACTTGTGCTTTGTAGGTGGTGGGCAGGCTCTGGGGAGTCAGAAGGTGCGTTATTCATTGCAGAATTCCCAGTCTCTGACCTGTTCTTGTAGAAGCAGTATTGATATAGCTGTTTCAGTTTCTGGTCAGTGATAACCCCCGAGATATTGATCGTGGAGCATTCAGTGATGATAATGCCATTGAATGTCAAAGGTAGATGGTGGGCTTCTTTCTTGTTGGAGATGGTCATTGCCAGGCACTTTTGTGGTACAAATCTTAGTTGTTGCTTGCCAGCCCAAACCTAGATTTTGTCCACATCTTAGACATGGACTGCTTCAGTATCTGAGAGGTCGCAAGTGGTGCTGAATATTGTATAATCATCTGCGAACATTCCCGCTTTTGCCGTTATGATGGAGGGAAGGTCATTGATGAAGCAGCTGGTTGAGTTTTGGACATTACCCTGACTGACTCCTGCAGTGATGTCTTGAGACTAGATAATTGACCTTCATCAACCACAACTGTCTTCCTTTGTGCTATGTGTTACTCCAACCAATGGAGAGTTTTTCCCTAATAAAAATGGAAACACTTAAAACTGCAGGCACGTGGTTCAACCCAATAACTTCCTGTTCGAGTTTGAACTTTCTGTTTCTTCCACTCTTTTACTCTTCTTTTTATTCTTCTAAAATACTTGCTTAGGTTTCAGTTTTAAATCTTGTTATTCATTTGTAGAATATGAGTGCACTGTCAAGGGCTGCATTAATTGTCCATTCCTAATTGGTCTTGAGAAGGTGATGTACTACCTTCTTGATCCTCTGCTGACCCATGTGGTGTAGATTGACGCACAGTGCTGTAAGGAGTTCCTGGATTTTGACACAGCAACAATGAAGGAATGGCAATATGTTTTCAAGTTAGGATAGTGTATGACTTTGAGGGGATATTGCAAGTCTTCCTATATGGCTGTATCCTTGTTCTTCTAGGTGGTCGAAATAGTGTGCTACATGATAGTACTGTGAAAGACACCCATCACTTGACTGCTGATTGAGAGTAGACTCATGGGATCAGTAATTGGCTAAATTGGATTGGTCCTGCTTGTTGTGGACAGGACATAACTGGGCAATTTTCCACATTGTTGGGTAGATGCCAATGTTATAACTGTAATGATTAAGGAGAAATACATTTTTCCTGAAATATATCGTGGCACTGACTGACATGCTGTTTACTTCAGCATTTTCTGTTACTTATTTGTTTTTCTTGTGGTTGTTCATTGGCTCAAATCCAGATTTATTGACTAGTACAGAGCTTGTAAAAAGCCCTGAAGGAGCTCATTTGCCTCATTTGTAATGGTTGTGCCTCTTTAAGTTATCCATTTAGTCACACAGCCCTACTGTTGCTATGTCGCCCTGTAATCCTTTTCATGTACGTATGTACTTCCCTTTCTGAAAGTTTAAAGATTTGAATCTTCTTCCACCGCTCTTTCAGGCGTGAAGAAACCGTCCTAGACTATTTTGCCTGTTATCTAAACTAATTAAAATTCTCAAAGTGGCAAGCTGGTTTATTAGTCCAGGCTTCTGAATTTACTCATTCAGCAATGTAATGGCCACAACACTGTATCAGTAAGAGGGAGAGAGAAAAATATACATACATGTACCCACAAGGTTGCAGCAGGAAACTCTAATAGAACACTGAGATCCTTGTACTTCCAAATGCTGGATTGACTTTATAATTCTTCAAGGGTTAGGAAGTGGTTGGTATAAAGTCACATATTCAATTCCTTTTGAAAGTTGTTGTTGAATTGCTTTTGGGATTGGAAACTCACTAAAAATCAGATTGGACACCAAAATGTGAGCAACCTTGTTCTGCCTGAAAACAGTAGCTGGGAGCAAAGTAAACACATTTCCACTAGCCACCCATGCGTGAGAGTCTAAAGCAGTTTCATATGACGTCTTGGTCAAGCCAGACAATGTTATGGAGAATTAAAATAAATGACTTACAAGTGAATAATAGTGATGGTGGGAAGAGAACCGGATTTAAAAAATACGTTGATGGGATGTGGGCAACGCTGACTAGGTCAGCACTTTTTTGTCCATCCCTAGTTAGGAAGGTGGTGGTTAGCTGCCTTCTTGAACCGCTGCAGCCCAAGAAGTGTTGGTACGTCCACAGTTCTGTTAGGAATGGAATTCCAGAATTTTGACCCAGTGATTAAAATGTCAACACAGCTTTCCCCGGGGGTTCTCCTCGTAATAACTAGCTGATCCAGCCAGTCTGAGCAGTACTAGCTGACATCAGCTATCATAGAACTCGGAACACCAGAATTTGCTGCATTGCCCCTCAGTTTATGAAGGGGAAAATAGACCAGGGTGCTCACGCCTGATAGTTTTCTCATAACCACTATTGTGAATTCTTGCTGATCTCAGATTAGAGCAAGAGCAGCCTAAGCCATTAACAGCATTGTGGGTAGGAAAACTTTGCAGTATTACTGATGTGACAAGACGAATGGTCACTTGGGGGAGATGCTTATCTGCAGCAGGTTCCTTGGAACTGTATCCAGTAATGAGTGAGGTTAAGACAACATTAGCAGTAAGATAAATGAATAAACAGCTTGAAAACTGTATTCTTTGCTTTGCAGTTTACCATTGGTTTTAATCATTATTTTGACATTGACTACAGATATCTATCCGATCTACATGCATCAGGTGACCCTGCCTGGCAGTGTATCATGGCCCAACACAAATGGATCCTGCAACTAATGCAGAACTGCAGGGAGAACTATGTCAAAGGACAGAAAAGTAAGTTTATTTTTAAATTATAGAGATTTAGTTTCAAGAACCTAAACTGTTTTCATTCTCAAGAATATTACTCCTACATACACTATATGTCAGAGGGAGTGCATCGGAGGTTCACCAGATTTATCCTTGGGATTGTTTTATGAGGAGAGATTGAGGAGACTGGGTTTGCTCCTTGCTGGTGAATCTAAAACCAGGTAAGATAGTCTCAGAATAAGGGTCAAGTCATTTAAGACCGAGATAAAGAGGAATTCACTCAAAGCTTGGTGATTTTTTGAAACTCTGCATCCCAGGGAGTTGAACATGTTCAAAAGACTAATGATGCCAAGGGTTATGGAGATAGAGTAGGAAAGTGGTATTGTGGTAGATGATCAGCCATTGAATCATAGAATCTCTGCAATGCAGAAAGAGGCCATTTGGCCTATCAAGTCTGCACCGACTCTCTGACAGACCATACCACCCAGGCCCTAATCCTGTAACCCCATGTATTTACCCCACTAATCCCCCTAACCTACACACTAAGGGTCAATTTGGCATGGCCAATCCTCCTAACCTGCACATCTTTGGACTCTGGGAGGAAACAGGAGCACCTGGAGGAAACCCACGTCGACACAGGGGAAATGTGTATCTCCACATACAAGTCACCCAAGGCTGGAATCGAACCCAAGTCCCTGGCATTGTAAGGCAGCAACACTAACACCGTGCTATAGTGATCGAATGGAATGGTGGAGCAGGCTCCATGTTCTGAATGGCCTATTACCCAAACAAATTCTGGTCCAAAAAAGATTACTAGATGGAGAAGGCACAACCAGCAAACTCCATGGCTGCAACTGGCCAGGAAACAGATAAGGATTTTCACATGGCTACATGTTCTCTGAGAAAAGATGCAAGGTGATGTGGCCAGAGGTGGAAGAGTCCTGAGACAAACAGCTCCACCGTCCGCCTCTGTACGCCCCCGTTTCTCCCCCACCCCACCCATCCAGCCTCCCAAGCGTAGCCTGCTGTGAGGAATGACCGTACTAGAGGAAGTGCAGTCGGAGATTCTTGCACTTGGTACTCAGAGAAATTTGGCTCAAGGGATGACTTGTTTTGCATGTTCCTATATTATGAAGAATGTGATAGACCTAAGCCTCTATTTTGTTTTAGGTTGAGTATATTTATAGAAGCTGCTAAGAAAGCAGCCTTGAGTCTTAAGATGGTCTGCTATGTCTAATTTCTGGGAATAAGAGAAGTGTGGAATACACCAAACAGTTTGCAGCTCAAGGCAATAATTCTTCTCTTTTTATTAAGTACTTCCAGGTAGTTCCCCAACAAGTCATAGTTAATTGCACATTTAAGAAGATGCATTGTATCATTTAGAAATGAGCTAACTTGATTGCCTAACAGATGCCAAGTTTTATTGAGGTATTGAAGAAATAATGTAATGTTCACATTATCACCTAAGGAATTTACATCAATGAGCCAAAGGAGCACAGCTCCAAGAGTTTTGTGTTGTGCTGGATGTAAGTAATTGTTTGCCAAAAATCTGCCCTGAAATCTTCTGCAATTTAATTTTGACTGAAAACATGGATCAGTGTGACAAGACCAAACATGAATTGATAACCTGATTTCCTTGATAGCAAAACCCTAAACATGTGTTTCTGAGCTGAAAATTTGAGGTCAGCTCCTAATGGGAGTGTAGCCCTAAACATGCATTTATTAGTTGAAAAATGGGAAGTTGATCTGTATGCTGAGTATAGATCCATTGGTGCCAACAAAATTGGATTATCTAATATTCGATGTATGCACTGCTATCTACGATATTCTTGCTTTCCAAGCCCAGGAGCTGTTTTATCCTGTTAGTATTGCTTGCTAAATGGAGAACTGAGTTTAGACACAGATAATCGTGTAAGAAAGATATGTCTTACTGTGGATGGTGAATATTTAGCAAAAAATTACTTAAATTAATTTACAGCAGATAAGAAGAGTTTTTAAAAAATGTTAAATAACTCATGCGGTCGGCTTTCAGCTTCGTTGCAGCAGGATGGAGTGACTTTTTGCTTCTAATAGATAAACATTTGAGTTAACAGGGTTCTTCTGTGTAGCAATATGTGTGCAGCCATACTAACCACTTGCTGGTGAGATGTAATTGAAGCACATGCTGACAGAAGGCTGTTGTTTAATTTTTTTTACATTTTTGTGGAGCACTTGGCAGACTGAATGGGGAAATAGAGAGAAACCACGATCACCAAGCCATGATCAGTGCTTCTGAGCAGATGTGCTACCCAGGAACTGTTCTACATCATAGAGGCTCCCACTCACACAAGATGCTGCTGCAGTTGGCTGTAGGGTGGGATAGTTCTACAACTTAAATCCTAACATATTGATTAATACTACTTCTATCCTATTCTAATAAGAGCAGGGGAATGCTATTTGGGTGGCAATATGATCTAAAACTCTTACAGCACAACACACGACAATTGGGTTATTCCAAAACCTTCAACAACAATTAGTATACGCTAGTAATGACTAATTTATTTTTGAGTTCATCCTAACCATGAGAACAATCCATCCCCTTCCCCACCCCACCCCACCCAACCCCAGACCAGACTAGATGATTGGTTGCAGAACGTACAGCGTTGCCCCCTATTCTATACAAATACACACACACACACACACACACACACACACACACACATTCTGTCCCTGACCTCCTGGGGACCTCAATAATCTCCAGTCCACCAGTGAGGCCATCACATCAGGTGAGTGGGAGTTCTGTTCACAAACAGAGCATATAAAGACACAAACTTAATTTATAAAACGTGAGTGGGGAGAGTGTTAAGCATAGGCTTAAACAGATGTATATTGTCTCCAGACAGGACAGTTAGTGAGGTTTTGCAAGTCCGGGTAAGTCGTGGGGGGGGTTACAGATAGTGTGACATGAACCCAAGATCCCAGTTGAGGCCGCCCTCATGTGTGCGGAACTTGGCTATCAGTTATATGCCCTGTTTGTGAATAGAACTCCCAGTCACCCGAGGAAGGGACAGTGCTCCTAAAGCTAGTGGCTTTTGCTACCAAATAAACATATTGGACTTTAACCTGGTGTTGTGAATCTTCTTACTATGATGTTGACCATGCCAGTATTTATTGCCAACCAAGCCAACTGCTTTGTCCTTGATGGTGTCAACGTTAATGAATGTTGTTGGAACTGCACTTATCCAGGCATGTAGAGAAAATGCCACCACACTCCTGTCTCCCTTGTAGATGGTGAACAGACTCTGGGGAGTCAGGAGGCGAGTTGTTCGCTGTAGAATTCCCAACCTCTTGTTGTCAAAATCTAATAACTATCAGCATTAATACCATTTTAACATTGGGAATCACTGACAACTATCACAATCATCCTGTCTTGCCTGGAAAGTAAACGTTATGAATGTTGATGCTGTTTTCTTCAAGTTGTGAATAGATTTAGAAGATTTAAAATGAATTTTTTTCAATTGCTTTTGTGCCTATTTATCTTTTTCTCCCTGATTTTTATTTCCCTCTTTTTATTTTCCTTTCTCTTCCTGATTTGATGAGGAGATGTCAGTGTTGGACAGGGATGGGCACAATAAGAAGTCTCACACACCAGGTTAAAAGTCCAACAGGTTTATTTGGAATCACAAGCTTTTGGAGCGCTGCTCCTCCATCAGGTGAGTGGAAAGGTGGGTTCACAAATTCCTGTCATTACTTTTACCTATATATGGTATGTTTGTGAACCCACCTCTCCACTCATCTGATGCGCCAAAAGCTCATGATTCCAAATAAACTTGTTGGACTTTAATCTGGGTGTTGTGAGTCTTCTTACTCTACCTGATTTGACATTGAATTAACTTGCTGTCCATCTCAGCCCTTTATCTGTTTCATCTCAATCACTTAATCTTCTTGGATAAGCTTTTTGGGCCCAGCATTCATTGAGTGTCTTGATGTCCTTTTCCTCTCTAATTACCAGTTTGCACTTCCAAAAGTTTTTTGGGCAAAATTTTTAAAAACCTAAACATGAAATTGCAAGTCCAACTAAAAGTCCAGCAAAATCTTTAAAAACTTTTTGATTTGATTTATTATTGTCACATGTATTAACATACAGTGAAAAGTATTATTTCTTGCATGCTATACAGACAAAACATATCATTCATAGAGAAAGAAATGAGAGAGTGCAGAATATAGAGTTACAGTCATAGTTAGGGTATAGAGAAAGATCAGCTTAGTGCGAGGTAAGTCCATTCAAAAATCTGACAGCAGCAGAGAAGAAGCTGTTCTTGAGTCAGTTGGAATGTGATCTCAAACTTTTGTATCTTTTTCCCGAAGGAAGAAAGTGGATGAGAGAATGTCCGGGGTGCGTGGGGTCCTTAATTATGCCTGCTGCTTTGCCGAGGCAGCGGGAAGTGTAGACAGAATCAATGGTTGGGAGGCTGCTTTGCATGATGGATTGGGCTTCATTCACAACCTTTTGTACTTCCTTGCGGTCTTGCAGAGCAGGAGCCATACCAAGCTGTGATAGAACCAGAAAGAATCCTTTCAATGATGCATCTGTAAAAGTTGGCGAGAGTCGTAGCTGACATGCCAAATTTCCTTAGTCTTCTGAGAAAGTAGAGGCATTGTTAAAGCTTTCCTAACTATAGGGGGGACTGGACAGGTTGTTGGTGATCTGGACACCTAAAAACCTAATGATCTCGATCCTTTCTACTTCATCCCTTTTGATGTAGACAGGGGCATGTCCTCCTTTCCACTTCCTGAAGTTGATGACAATCTCCTTTGTTTTGTTGACATTGAGGGAGAAATTAGTGTTGCTGCACGAGTTCACCAGATTATCTATCTCATTCCTACTCTGAAGTACAGAACTGAAGTGAATGATGAATCCTTTTCTATCTAATAAAAAAGCGCAGCTGGCACGGTTTTGGTTTTGTTTACAACTGATTATTTGAGACAATCTGATCTATTTTTAACACCTGCTGTAACTGTTTTGGAGTTGTTTACCTCATTTATAACAGTTAAGTTTTTTTTAGCAAGTCAAGGGCTCGATAACATAACGAGACAATGGATTGTAATTTGAATATAAGTGAGGTCGTGGTGTTAAGTGATGGAAATTTCCACATGACTAGATTGCGTGTTCAAATATTATGAATTGAATACATCTTTGTATTAGTGGTGCAGTAAATGTTTAATTATTGCAGTTTTTTTATGCCATTCTTTTTAAGGAGTCAGAATTAGGTTCCAAGTTTAACTAGAATCTGTTTTGTGTGAACCAGGTTGCACCATTGAGATGAGTGAGTTTGGCTCCAAATCAAGCCATGTTGACAGCATTGATGATTAGAGCCTTATTATAAAGCCATTTAACATGCTGTGACTAAATCATTAAAAGCTATGTTTGTATTGACTCATATTAGAGTATATCTGTTTGCCAGATAGACACTTTATTGGGACTGAAAAATAAAGTCTGTTTTAGCCTGGAGGGCATTTTTCACATTCTTTCCTAGCGAAATCTGGCACCTGTCCTTAGTATTGAATAAGCCAAAATAAGATGCCTGAGGATTGAATGTGCAACTCATCCAGGGCCTTGTAGCTTTAATAATAGTAATATTTTGTGGCCTGAATGAGGATCGACGCTTCCACTATTTTTGAAATTATTATTTTCCCTAACCCAGTATTCGTCTTGGATATCCAATTTAAGATACAAAAAAGAAATTTGCATTTAGACAATGCCTTCCCTGCATGCAAGATGCTTGCCATGTAAATGGTGGATGTGGGAGCTGAAAATGATGGAGTGAGCGCAATAATGAATCTGGGGCCTTGATGAATGGTGGGATCACAGTCCATCTCCTTAAGCAATTAGATTTAAGAGGATCAATAGGAGCAAAATAGGGTGAATTTGAGTCAAACCAGGTACAGGAAGAGGAAGAGAAAGATTGGATTAGGATGGAGAAAAAGGAGACAAAGGAAAAATAAGCAAGTAACATTTTGTACTTGGTCATATAAAGACCCCTTTTGGTAGTCCAAGCAGTTGAAGGTCAATTAATCTTGTCCGTGGGTGTTCTTTACAGGTAGGTATCGTTATTTATTCTCAACTTGATAAATAAACTATCATATATTAACTCTAATTTTAGTAGAATAATTGAGATTGTTACTGTGAAGCTGTGTCTATTTTTAACTGAATTATTGAAGCATATCACTAGTTTCATATGAAAGGACCAGTTTCAAGGAGAGCAATCCTGGCAAGCAAACTACTTTTTCAGTGTGAAGTGATCCCCTGAGAAACTCATTTTTAGAAATGAATTAATTCCCTAGCCATTGAAGACAAATTCTAAATTAACAGTTCAGGATCAGCACACCACTATTTTGGAACTCCCAGCTGGGAAAAACCTGTCAGCAGGTAGTTCTCATTCAGTGAACAGAAATCAACAATCATCTTGGTTTTGCATGTCATTCATTTAACTCTGGTTCAACGCTGCCAGGAAAAATAAGAGAGAGAAAGAAATTGTAACTACATTGTGCTGAGACATAGGTACTGATTTTAACTCTGTTGAGTGAGTTAAAGTCTTGTTGTAAGATAAATGCAAAATATTGCAGATCCTGGAATCTGAAATAAAAACACTAAAATGCTGGAAAATCTCAGCAAGTCTGACAGCATCTGTGAAGAGAGAGTAGAGCCAATGTTTTGAGTCTAGGTGACTCTTTGTCAGAGCTCTGCAATCCTAGTAGTGCTGAGCCTTACTCAGCATGTGTTTCACCTAGCTGGTCATTAATTGACTAGCACATGTGAAATTGTGCTCTGAGGCCGATTGCAGCCGAAAGCATGTTTCCCACCCGCTTCTGTGCTTGCCGGTTGCATGTATCCAAAGAGTGAAAAGTTCAGGCCGTGGAGTAAGTGAAGAAAGTTATCTCCAATTGCAGTGGGATCTTGATCGGTTGGGCCAGTGGGCTGACGAATGGCAGATGGAGTTTAATTTAGACAGATGTGAGGTGATGCATTTTGGTAGATTGAACTAGGGCAGATCTTACTCAGTTAATGGTAGGGTGTTGGGAGAGTTCAGAACAAAGAGATCTAGGGGTATATGTTCATAGCTCATTGAAAGTGGAGTCACAGGTGGACAGAGTGGTGATGAAGGCATTCGGCATGCTTAGTTTCAGCAGTCAGAACATTGAATACAGGAGTTGGGACGTCTTGTTGAAGTTGTACAAGACACTGGTAAGGCCATACTTGGAAATACTGTGTGCAATTCTGGTTACCCTATTATAGAAAGGATATTATTAAACTAGAAAGAGTGCAGAAAAGATTTTCTAGGCTATTGGAACTTGATGGTTTAAGTTATAAGGAGAGGCTGGACAGATTGAGACTTTTTTCTGTGGAGCGTAGAAGGCTGAGGAGTGATCTTATAGAGGCCTACAAAATAATGAGGGGCACAGATCAGCCAGGTAGTCAATATCTTTTCCCAAAGGTAGAGGAGTCTAAAACTAGAGGGCATAGGTTTAAGGTGAGAGGGGAGAGATACAAAAGTGCCAGAGGGGCAATTTCTTACACAGAGGGTGGTGAGTGTCTGGAACAAGCTAGTAGTGGCAGATACAATTTTGTCTTTTAAAAAGCATTTAGTTAGTTACATGGGTAAAATGTGCATAGAAAGATATGGGCCAAATGCGGACACTTGAGATTAGCTTAGGGGTTTAAAAAAAGGCAGCATGGACAAGTTGGACCGAAGGGCCTGTTTCCATGCTGTAAACCTCCATGACTCTAAGTATCAAATCAAGTGTAGAAGTGAATCTCCCTGCTTAGAAACTTGCTGAGACTTACCCTATAGGCAAGATGTTGGTAGATGGCTAACACATGTAGAATTGTATCCAAACAAGATGTTAACATTTTTAGGAAAGGATACTTATTAAAAGTTATTTTTTAAAATATTCCAGCATTGTTGTGTTACCATTCTGGTAAAAGTAAATTTTAATATAGTACCCTAAAGATATCCATGAAAGCTACATTTCTTTTCAATTTGACAACTAAATTTGTTAGCAGATACAACAATACGTTTTTGTAGTCATCATTTAAAAAAACCTTTCCAAGAAATAATTTTTCATATATTCAGCATTTGGCAGCAGCATAAAATAATAAAGTTGAGTTTCTTCAATTGCCTGTGGACCTTTTGTCTAGTTTTTTCTATTTGTAGACAACCTTGACAAAAATGATTTGTTTTACTTAAAGCTGGGAGCCCTCGCTTAATCAGACATTTTTGAAACGAGGGAAGGAAAATAGCTATCCTTTTTCGCCACTGACATATTATTACTGGTAATTCATTTTGATTAACGTTGATAAGCTGTGCTTTGAATAAGTGGAATCAAGGCCAGCACTTACTAATGCAAGTGTCCGAGTTCACTCACAGTTTTGTATTTAATTACTTATCATCCTAGAATTTCAAAATGCCAAAATATTTTTTACCTCATAATCCCACATTATTATCCCATTTTATGTCATAATAGAGCTTGTGCAATGTCACAACATTGATAGTGGATGCCTTGGTGATTATTTTCCAAACATCGCTGGATTCCAGGGAAGTGCCGGAAGATTGGAAAACGGCTAATGTTACGCCGTCGTTTAAGAAGGGTGGCAGGCAAAAGGCAGGGAATTATAGGCCGGTTAGTTTAACGTCTGTTTTAGGTAAAATGTTAGAATCCGTGATCAGGGAGAAAATAGTGAGGCATCTTGAGGAGAATTGTTTGAAAGAGCAGACGCAGCATGGTTTCGTTACGGGGAAGTCGTGTCTGACGAATTTATTGGAGTTCTATGAGG
This sequence comes from Carcharhinus amblyrhynchos, assembly GCF_965287045.1. Taxonomy (NCBI): domain Eukaryota; kingdom Metazoa; phylum Chordata; class Chondrichthyes; order Carcharhiniformes; family Carcharhinidae; genus Carcharhinus; species Carcharhinus amblyrhynchos. Next base: position 15,309,102 of record NC_137325.1, read on the forward strand.
ATGTGTCTAGGGCGGTGGATGTGATGTTTCTTGATTTTCAGAAGGCGTTTGATAAGGTGCCGCACAAGAGGTTATTACAGAAGGTCAGGGGGCATGGAGTTGGGGGTAGGGTGTTAGCGTGGATAGGGCTAGTAGGGGGCAGAGAGTGGGGGTCAATGGGTGCTATTCGGATTGGTGGTTGGTGACTAGTGGAGTGCCCCAGGGGTCGGTGCTGGGGCCTCAGCTATTTACCATTTATATAGATGATCTGGAGGAGGGAACCGAGTGTATGGTGTCGAAATTTGCTGATGACACCAAGATTGGTGGAACGGCAAATTGTGTGGAGGGTGTCGAAAGTCTGCAGAAGGATCTAGATAGGCTGGGCGAATGGGCCAGGAATTGGCAAATGGAATTTAATGTTGGCAAGTGTGAAGTTGTCCACTTTGGTAGGAATAATGGTAGGAAGGACTATTACTTACATGGCAAAAAACTGCAGCATGCAACGGTGCAGAGGGACCTCGGGGTCCTTGTGCATGAGTCGCAAAAACCCAGCCTGCAGGTGCAGCAGGTGGTCAGGAAGGCGAATGGGATGCTGGCCTTCATAGTGAGGGGGATTGAATATAAAAGTAGGGAGGTCTTGCTGCAACTGTACAGGGCACTGGTGAGGCCGCAGCTGGAGTACTGTGTGCAGTTTTGGTCGCCACACTTACGCAAGGATATTTGGGCCTTGGAGGGAGTGCAGAGGATGTTTACTAGGCTGATACCAGAGTTGAGGGGGGTTGAACTATGAGGAGAGGCTGAATAAACTAGGCTTGTACTCGTTAGAGTTTAGAAGAATGAGGGGAGATCTCATTGAGACATATAAGATGATGAATGGGATGGATAGGATAGAGCTGGAGAGGCTCTTCACGCTCAGAAAGGACAGTAGGACTAGAGGGCACAGCCTCAAGATAAAGGGGGGGCGGTTTATAATGGAGTTGAGGAGGAACTTCTTCACTCAAAGGGTAGTGAATCTCTGGAATTCTCTGCCCGTTGAAGCGGTGGAGGCTGCCTTGTTAAATATATTTAAGACGCGGGTTGATAAGTTTTTGATAGGCAAGGGGATTAAGGGTTATGGGGAGAGGGCGGGAAGGTGGAACTGAGACACGACAGATCAGCCATGATCTTATTGAATGGCGGGGCAGGCTCGAAGGGCTAGATGGCCTACTCCTGCTCCTATTTCTTATGTTCTCATGTTCTTAACATATCTACCTCTGCTAGTCACAACTCATTAATTTAAAGCAACATTCTTGGATTAATTGATCTTTTCAAAATAAAATTGAAAATTAAACTTTGTTAGTAATTTAGTTTGGGACATAATTGAAAGTATTCATAAAATTGAAATCTCTGCATGCGTTGTATGTTTATCATGTGACTATCTACCCCTTAGGTTCTACTTTGAGACTGTTGGAAAAACAGTTGCTGTCCACATATTATGTATTTGCTGATCTTGATCTCATGTCAAGAACTAGGATTACCTTTTACACCAGATTCAATATGAGAATATTTTGTGTTTAACTAGGTTCATTTTACATTTTACTTAAACCAGATTTAATATGTATAATATCAGATTAAATGTATGTGGGATTGAATCAGGGATTTATCTGGCTTATGATGTTAAGTTACTGATTAGGTAAGCTCTGAGCTACTGTCAATGCTAGTCACTAAATTATAGGTGTGCGTAGATATGAAAATTAAAATAGGAAATAAAATCTTAGAGGTAGCCCTGTCAAATGAGGAAACAGTAAGGCTAACTATATCAATAAACTAATTGTGGAGCCAATGCAGCCTATGCTTTGAGGGAGGAATGAATCCATGGAGTGGGATTTTATGGTCTCGCGCATCTTGAAACCGTAAAATCCCACCCAAGGTCAACAGATCTTTCCACTGTCTGCTCCTCGCCCACTCTGAATCCTGTGGTGGGCAAGATGGTAAAATTCCAGCTATGATGAGTTTCATGGCATGGAGTTAATACTGTCAAGTCACTGAAAAAGTGATTAATATGCATGAGCAATAGTCAGGGAGAATTAATATTTTTTGTTTTGTGTTGAACAGTTTACCTTTATCACCAAAGTTTAATTCTCCATAAAGTACTGCTCATATCCAACAACACTCATCACATGTTTTAACATCTTGCTGAAGGTACAAGAAACACGTGACACCTAACGGGTGATCTTCTCTTGCCTCTAGCCTTGAATCTCTTCTCCATCGCAACCTTTCTTGTGAATTTTTGACAAAAAGAGCTGTTGGCTGCATTGATGTTTCATTGCATCTATACAGCTATGTTCAACATCCACCTCGGTTTCCCTCAGTTGCTGTTATGACACAGCTATTCTATCTGTCAACTTCTTTGTCCTAATAGTCTTTCCCCTAATAGCCTTGCTGCATTAAAATCATATGGTCTAACTATTCTAGCCTATTCTTTCCCAGCAACTCAAAACCGGCTGAGTGTCTTTCACTTGTACAAATATCAGCTTTTTAATATGCATGCCTAGTCACGATTTCCAGATTTAACTCAGCTTGACTTTTCAAGCTTGACTGACCCCCTGCATCATGAGCCTTGGCTCTTCACCTTAATTTCACAATATGAAAAATGTGACAGCCAGTGACTTAAAACACAGTTGTTCACAGTATGGTTAGTTAGTCGCGTTTTAAATGCTACACTTTTACCCAGGGTGCGAGGTGAACTTTGACAAAATGTTGCTGCACTGATGATATTTTATTGTTTGACTTAGGAGATGCTTTAAGACAAATTTCACATGTTATTGTTCCCAGGTTATATTGCTCAGGTTACAGTTATGTAAAAAAATTCTCAAGACTTTATTAAAAGGAACAATGTAAATGGATTTAATGTAAAAATTTTGAGAGGTGCTATGACAACAAAAGCAGATATGTTTTTGTTGGGTTTTATTCAAAGCAGACAATCTTGGCCGATCTAAAAGGATATTGATCTTTCTTTACACAACTGGCATTGAAATAAATTGATGTCATGGCACTCCAGTGAACTATAATATTTGCTTTGGCAGTTAGGAAAAAAATTAATTTGTTGTTGTCTTGTAGCCTCTTATTGAACTAAAATGACAGCCATGTTCTAATTTTATATCTGTCAATCCTCTGGCATTCAGAAAGTTCTACTGATGAATGTATTGTCTTGTTTAATTGCCTCCACTGTTTTAATGTTTTTTTCCTCTCTTTGGATTTTCACTTCTTCTCTCCTACTTTTTGCATTTCTCTCTTTGCTGATTCTGTTTAATTTTCCAAGGCGATGGTGGGTGTTGAGGCAGGGAAAGGGGCCACCAATGTTTGCAGTCTGCACTTGGCATGAAGTTGCAAGATAACTGTGATCTGTTCAGGGTAATTTTCATTTCCTCCCCAGTCACTCCTTGTTCTCCCTATTCCTTTGCTTTCTTCCTGTCCTTTAAATTTCATCCTTCCATCAACCAATTCCTTTCCTAAAGTCTCATGCCAATATCTATCTCCACCTTGTCTTCAGTGAGTCAATCTCTTTCAGTGTTCCACTTTTATCCTTGTGACTCAACTTGCCTATCCGTTAGGTATCCTGAATCCGATTTGCAACCCTATCTCTAAACTTTCATAGCCAGAGATCAGGGTGTTCCCCACATTCACCCTCAAGCTGTTTTCCTCCTCTTCTTAAATTAACTGAGTTCTTCAAAAAGCTTTCCTTGCTTTCAAAATATAAGTTACCACAATGCAGCACAGGACTCAAGCCCTTCTCAGTGTGAGGAAGAATGGAAGGAATTTGCATCAGGGAAATTTTCCCCAGGGGATAGAGGCCCTGCTGGGAGGAGAGGATGTTGGAGTGTTATTTCTAAGTTGTTTCTTGAGGTATTGCAACCCAGGGTCTTCCATATAAAAGTCTTTGAAGCTTTCCCAAGTTAAGATGGCTGAGACCAAGAACTTTAATGAGGTAGTGCTGGTGATCTGTCTCCTACCATTCCTGATGGAATGCCAGTTTTTAAAAGCTGTAATGTAATTGGTGGGTTCAACAATCAGGAGAGAACACAGAGTCTGAAATGATTTATATGTAGGAGACATACTGGTAACATAAAAAATTTAGACGATCATAGTATTACATGCGATCCACTATTCATCTGCAGTGGGAATAAAGAAAGCACCTCTTCTACAAACTTAGTAAACTAGGTATCATTGCTGTCACTTGTCAGCAAAACTGGGATGCTCATAATTGAATATATTTAAAGAAGACATTTAGGCAACATTTATAGTCAGCCCTTTGGCTAAGATCAAGCCCAGATGGGGAACAATGCTTTACCTCATCAGTTTGGATCTTGTTTCTCTCTCTTCTGAGGACCATGTATTGAATTCAATTAAAATTTGAATTTGGTATTTGGAGCAAGGAAGGAATGGAATTTGGGTTTGCCTGGTGAACTTTGAGCATTGGCTTTGTAACCTTAAGGATAGAGTAAAACATTTTAAAAAGTGGCTTTTCCTGGCTGAAATTTTCCACCCAGATGCAAAACACTTGTATTTTGCAGAGTACTTGAAAATTAAACAATATATTTTATAATAGTGTTAATGTTTTTTGTTCTAGCTATTAACAATGTATGAGCTTTTTGGGAGACCAAGTACAAATGGCTCACGGAGATAGTAATCCTGCTTGAAGATGTACATTTTTGCCCAGGCCTAGCCCATGTGCGTAGGAGAACAATTTGGAGCAGTCCAGCTCATTTTAAATTGCATTGCTATCAGTATTACAATTATACACTTTTCAAAAATAATTTGTCTGCCTTTTTTGCTCATCTTAGCCGGATGTGCGCTAATCATTTTGGTATGAATCATTTACGTTGGCCAATAACATTCTGCTCTCAGGCAGCATGCGAGTACATGGGTCTTTAGAATTCAAACGTTCTTGCCCACTGTCTCCAAGCAACCCCAATACGTAGGTCCATAGAATTAAAAAGTTCTTTTCCCGTTATCTACTTAGCAACTCCTTATCGGGAAAATTTTATTGCTGTATTCACTCTACTGTCTGGGAAGCTTGTACTTTCTAAAGCCCACACTAAGAAGAGAGCTCCTTTTGCTTCATTCAGTAGCTCATTGTTTTCAAGCAATATCGTTCTTCTGACTCAGCTGTATCCCATCATGCCTTAGAGTGTCATTAGCCAAGGTGTATGCTTTTCATACAGAATATAATATGTTTTCAAAAAAATACTTGTTTAAATTCTTTAACAGTGGTTATATGTGGCTGTATGCAAACTGTCCCTTTGTAACTCCAGGTACTTTGTACTTTTTCTATACTATATTCACTCTAAATTAGTCTATCTTAATCTATTAGCCCTTTTAATCCCAGGTTATCCTAAATCCCTCTAACAAACAGGAATTTAAGTGGAATTTTATCAGACTTCCCCCTTTAACAATAATTGATGATTATGCTCAATTGCAATAGCTTGCTTGCTATTGTTTTCTTAAATCATGCATTAAATGTGATTTTAGCAAGTTTTTAAATATTTGAACAATTGCACAAAGGCTATAAAGCAGGTGTATTGTTTTACTTATTCTAACTGTCAAACTCTATTAAAGCAGAAACATGATTTGATGACCGACACAATGCATAGCTGCATTTTAAATCATGAACCACGTTGATCAATATGGCAGCTTTATTTAATCTGGCTTTTTACTGAGCTGCAATCTAAATTCAACAGGAAGAAGAAATGGAAAGTTCTTTTTAAATGAGAGTATTACCTGTTTTCAGATTATCCATCTGGAATGGCAGTCACAGTACAGAACTTGTTAACCAGTGTGCGAATCCAACAAATGCCATAGCTTAATTGTATATATGTAGATCAGTGAGAGTTTGATAGTATTGTGCATTAGATCATTTATCCAGTTTGCACCTCATGTTGAAAGCATGAGCCAGTTATGAGAAAGGTCAGAGGTACTGATGGGATCCTCTATTTTATGCTAATTATGTAGCTCAACCCAGAACACTGGTAGATTCATTGGTGTGATATTTCAATTTCCTTAATTGTTTTGCTGTAGGACTGCTAAATAAATCCTGATCACAGTAAAGCCAAATTTTTCTACCAGTTACGTGCTTTGAACTGAGATCCATTGGGAACTGTCCCAATTTCACTCAGACCCCTTAAGCTGCAAGAGAAATGGCATATTTTTATACCATTCGTGCGAAGGTGAAGATTTCTCATCTCTGGCTGATCTTAAAAACATAAAACTCACTATATGACTCAATCCCTTGGTAATACATGGTAAGACAGTAAGCTGCTAATCACAGCATTTGCTCGGAAGTTTAGCGCAGACTTATTTTTGTGGTTAAGGAAAGTATTATTGTTTTTTAATAAGTGAAGTAAATGAGGCTACAAGAAAATTGGCAGACCCTTTCTGAATTGGGCAGCGTAAGATTACATTTATAATACCAACCCTGGAACCAAAATGTATTTTTCTTTGGGGTCGGAATAACACCAGCTGTGCATGTTATGAGAACAAATGGCGGATGCACAGAGCGCTCGCACCATTTCTGCATTTCATACTGAGTATTCTGTTCACCTTGCAATGAATGATCTTCCTTTGTTCCCATTGAAGAGAGCAACAGGATCTCTGTCAAAAGGGTCTTTTTAATTTGTTATCCTAGCAGCTGGTTTTCTTCCATATGCTGTACTTACTGTACATCTGAAAGAAGCTTCATGCAGCTGGGAGCCATTTATGTCTAAACCACATCCCTTGCCCTCTATCCCTTACAAAAATACTCACACTGAAAAGATGTAAAATTGATTACTGCAGCTCCTGAAGTTCCAAATGTCACATTTGGGCTCGCCACACCTTTGATAGAATTTCCGATCACCTTGTGACTCTTTTGAAATTGACCATCCAAAAGTTACGCAGTCCTAAATTTGTTCCAAAATAAAGTTTGTTACTGTTGTGACAATGATGACGAATTTGTCAAAGTTAATCATTGAAATACCCAAAATGTATTTTTTGTAAAAGAAGTAACACATCCCCAAAATATCTGATTGAAAGTAACCTAATTAGAACAACTCTCCATTGAAAGTAACCTGAGCCATTGTGTGTTCCAATTGCTAATAACTTCCTTTTGTACCATTTAGAATGTTTTCAGAAACACTGAAGGCCTTTTTTTGTTCACTATTGGAGGACAGCGTCAGAGTTCCTTCTTAGCTGAGTAATTCCTGATGAATGAACAAGTGTTGGAATCACAATTTTTAAAAAGCACACAACATTCCTGGAAGTTGACATGCTTGATTAAATAGGCACATTTCAATACTTAAGAATAAAGATAGTCTTATTATGTAGCTTTATTATGGATGTAGTGTGGAAAGAAACAAAGCAACAGGGCCTAACATTCCACTACATTTGTTTTCTTTGAGCGTAAAACTTAATTTATAAAATTGCTATTTGAACTACAAATAAAGTATTGACATGTTTAGATGAACCTTGTCACGTTTTACAGTAATGCATTCCTGTCGTAATACTAGTGCTAGGTGTGAAGTGTGATAAGCACTGGGAAAAGAACTAAATGTAGCCATATTGTGTTTATTGAATACATTTACATTGGCGGAGCCCAAGGAAAGAAATTCCAAAAGGTAGGGTGCTTCCTTGCTTCATTGCCTAAACAAATTCGAGTGGTTAAAACTTAGGCATTTGAAAAAAAAATCAGTCTCTTGCATTTGGATCTTTGCATTGAAGCAGACTCAAGGAATTGCCTGTTTGGTCAATGTAGTACTGTGGGTGGTCAGGACACAGCACATGGCAGCGAGCCACTGTGCACAGGAAAGAATTTTCAAAGGTGTTTCGGGTGGTTCAGAACTCTGTAACCTCTCCTGAGGATCAGAAGAACGCAGATCTCTTGCTACCGCTGTAGCGGAGCAAGCATGTTGCTTTTTCTACTGCTGGTACAGATCATAAGGAAATTGAGAGTGGCATCAGAAAGCACTGCAGGCCATGTTAGGTCAGCACTTTTCAATTGCTGTTTAGCAGCTGGGATAAATTCTACTCTTGACATCTCGTTCCATTTACAGTGTTCCAGCGCTACCTTGTGGTAAATCCTGAGCTGAAGTCATGTTCTGGTAATTTGTTCCAGATGTTTATTAGTCCTCAGGGTAACTTGGTTGTTGTGGTTCCATGCTGCTGGTTCAAGTTGTTAGTAATACTATATAACTCAATTAAAAATTATTCCATATTAAACTATCCTTTCCTGAAACTAGTGCGAACTGCTGCTGTGGTTTCCTATGAAACAGGAGAACATTTTTAAACTGACGCTATCAAGGTCTAAAATATACGCTATGTTTTGGAGCTGACAGTGCCTGCTCGGTTAAATTGGGACAAATTTATATGTTGTTCTCTTCACTAAATGTAGCTGTTCAGACAGAGGTTGTACATAGAATATGTCTAATAGATACAAATTGATCACCCTTGATTCGTTATTAATCACTCATAGCTCTGCAACAGCTTAATATTTTTTGTGCTTCAGGTTGCAAAGTAGTTACATTTCATAAATGACTAGCATTCATTCTTGCATTAGGGTTAAATAATATTTGTCTGGTAATGTATTGAAGAACACATTTTTATCCTGCCTTCATAGAATCATAGAATCCCTATCGTGCAGAAGGAGGCCTTTAAGTCCATCGAGCCTGCACCAACATCAATCCCACCTAGGCTCTATCTTCATGACCCCACACATTTACCTCAGTAATCCCCTGACACTAAGGGGCAACTTAGCATGACCAATTCAACTAAACTGCACACCTTTGCAGAAGTAAGTTGTATTATTGGCTTTACTGAGATAAGCAAGAGAAAAGTTAAAGTTTATTTATTAGTCACAAGCAGGCTTACATTAACACTGCAATGAAGTTACTGTGAAAACCCTGGACAGATTTTTATTATGCCCTGTAGAAGTAACTATTATTTGCTTTACTGTGATAAGTACTGGGGAGAACAAGAGCTGATTGGATCCCATCTTTTTCCCTCAATCCATCACCCCAAAGAAATACCCCAAAATGCAAATAAATACACTGTGTTTATTGTCCAAGGCCAGATGCAGATGCCCAGAAGCGAATTGGAAATTTAATACCAACAGATAGATTCAATCAAAAATGTAAGAATGGTGAAAGCACAGGAGACAATTTGGTCCTTTGTGTCCATGTCAGCTCTTTGCATGAACTAATTCAACTCCCCTCCCCTTTCCCTGTAGCACTCCAAAATTTCCTCTTCAGTTAATTATCCAATTCTTTTTTGAAAGCTCCCACCCCATTCCAAGTTCTACCCCTCTGTGTTGAAGAAAGTAAAGTGTTTTCTCATGTCACCTTTTGTTCTTTTTGCTTTTCACCTTAAACCAGTTCCCTCGGTTCATGATTCTTTTACAGTGGGAGCAATGTCTCTATTTATTCTGTCCAGATCACTCGTGATTTTGAACACCTCGCACAAATCTCCTCCCGATCTTTACTTTAAGGAGTACAATCTCAACTTCTCAATCTGTCAATGTAACTGAAGTCGCTAATCCCTGGAAGCATTCTCCTATATCCTTTCTGCATCCTCTTGAAAACCTTCACATTCTTCTTAAAACGTTGTACTTGTAATTGGACACAGCGCTCCAGGTGACGGCAAATCAGTGCTTTATAAAAGTTTGCTGTAACGCCTGTGCTTTTGTACGGTGTGCCTCTGTTTATTAAGCCCAGGATTCCAAATTCTTTGCTCACCCAACCTGCCACTTCAATGATTTGTGGATGTATCTCCCCAGGTCCCTCTGCTTCTGCATCGCTTTTCGAATTGTGTCTTTTATATTGCTTCTCCTTCCTGTTGTTCTTCCTATTGAAAAATATCACTTCACATTTTTCAACATCAAAGTCCGTTGGCCATGTTTCCACTATTCCACCACCCTGTCTATATCCTCTATTCTCTTCACAGTTCACATGCTTTCAAGTGTCATTAGTGAATTTTGTAATTGTGCTCTGAATAGCCAAGCCTAGATCAACAACTTTTATATAGCACCTTTAATGTTAAATATCCCAAGGTGCTTCACAACATTATAAAACAGCATGTTACATAAAGCTGCAAAGGAGAAATTAGATCAGATGATCACAAGCTCGAGGTCGGTGAAAAGCAATGTCAAAGGAAGCAAGCAAGGTAGAGAGGCGGGAGAATTGTGTGGGCAGCTGATACAAATCAAGAAATGTCATAGTCTTGGTACTGATTCCTGATTACAACTGATCTCTGAGGAAACCCAGTCTGATAACCAAACATTCACTATTACTCTCTGTCACTCAACCAACTTCATATCCACTGTTTCTTTAATCCACGGGTTTAGACTTGTTGACAAGCCTGCTCTGTGGCATTTACATCACACCCTCTTCAATCTTCTTTGTTATCTCATCAAATAACTTAAATCAGGTTAGTTAAACATGATTTGTCCTTTACAGTCTGTGCTGTATTTCCTTAATTTGCCCAACAGACTGTTTTTTGTTACAGATTATCATTTTTGAAAGCTTTCCCACCACGTGGTTAAACTGGCATCCCTGGAGCAGTTGGCCTTATCTTTATACCTGTTTTTGAACAGCAGTGTAGCACTTTCAATTCTCCAGGTCTCCAGCATGACCCTTGCATCTAAGGAGGAATGGAAGATTATTGTCAGTTCTTTCCCAAATACCAATCTTACTTCCTTTTGTATTCTCAGATACACCTAAGTAAGTCTTGGCAACTTATCAGTCTGAAGTGCATCAAGCTTTTCTAATACCACATCTTTATTAATGGTTTATTCCATTCAGTGTCTCAATTGCCTCCTCTCTCATTATGTATTTGACAGCAGCAACTTTGTAAAATCAGATACAAAGTACTCATCCTTTGCCATGTCCTCTACTTTCATGCATGAGTTGCCTTTTTAGTTTCTAATTTGCTCCATCCCTTTCTACTGCCCTTGTACTATTTACAGTAAAGTCCCAATTGCTTGTAGTTGGACCCGCGCCTGCACCGATTCCATGGTGGGCAAGGTGGTAGAGCTCCGGCCTCTATATTCATTCTGGACCCAACTTGAGTCATCAACCTGACATCTATCATAAGCACCCTTTATCCTGTTTCATCCTAGCCTTAATCTCTTTCATCATCCTTGGCTTTTTCTTACCTTTCCTCCTTTCAGGAATGACTAGACCTGAACCACTTCTTTCTTTGTAAACAACACATTGTTCTATCTCAGTTTATCTTGACCGGACCTGTTCTTCCCTAGCTGAAAATAGCTGTTCTTCAGTTAATTTTTTTTTTCACTGTGGATTGATTGATCTTTGCCTAAACTTCTATACCTAAGCTAAATCATATAATGCTATGATCACTGTTTGCTAAATGTTCTCCTACTTTCAGCTCATTCCCCAGAAGCAGAACCAAAGTTTCAGCTTTCCCTTTGGGTCAGAATGTGGAAAATCCTCCTGAAAGCACTTCAGAAATTCTTCCCCTCTCTGCCCTTTATACTATTACTATTCCGGTATAAGGATGATCAACCCTCCCTGCCCTCACCATTATAACTGCACTATAATTTTTGAACCCCTCTGTAATCTTCTTCAAATTTGTTTCTGTACATTTCCCCCCACTAGTTGGTGATCTATAGAATACACAACTCTCTAACCAAATAGATACTGCTCTTAATCCCTCTTGGATATCCTCTTTCTCCAGCACTATAATATTTTCCTTCATTAGTTTTATTTAAGGTTGCCTGTATTGAGAAATCATGCGTGTTTGCTAGTAATTTCAGATTTGATCAGTACAGTTTTATTTCCAAAATGGTCACTTTGTGCAAAAGATGATTGGATTTACCATGACCAAATTGTCTGTGATTTGCATTTAAATAACCGTGAGTGCCATCAGCTATGAGAACACAAGTTGTCCCATTGCTTAGCTACCAACCTGGCCTGTCCTTTTATAGCGATTGTAGTTGGAGTAATAATATATAAGTTCTGAGGGGGCTTGACAGGATAGATGCTGAGAGAATGGGTCACGCTTGCCCAGAAACTGGAAAATCCCGCCTGAGGTCAAAGAACCTTTGCATGGTTCCTCTTCTCCTCGTCCGCTATGATTCCCATGGTGGGTGGAATAGGAAAATTCCCCCTAATATTTTCCCTCATGGGAAATTTAGAACCAGGGGACACAGCTTCATTTAGGATGGTGATGAAAAGGAATTTCTTGTTTGAGGATCATTGATCTTGGAAATTCTCTTCCTCAGAGGGCAGTAGAGACTAGGTCATTGAATATATTCAGGACTGAGTTGAGCAGATTTTTGATCTACCAGGAGTCCAGGTTAATGGGGTAAAGGGAAGTAGAGTTATGGTCAATATCAAGCCGTAATCTTACTAAGTAGCAGAGCAGGCTCAAGGGGCTGAACAGCCTGCTCCTGCTCCTATTTATTCTGATCGTATGTTCTTATGGCCATAAAATACTTCTGTGCTATTGCATATTTTACTCAGTTCTGCTCCCTGCTGGTGGGTGAATTGTTATTAAACTTGTTGTTTGTACATTATCAGAAGCGATGAGCAGAATTTTCCTGCCTGTTGGTCAGAAGTGGCTTCAGGGGTCAAACAGGGTTGGAAAATCCCAGAGATCGACATTGGGACAAAATCCCAATGTGCTGCTGCCCTCCTCTGGCTTTCCACAGGGTCATGATGTGGAGACACCGGTGTTTGGACTGTGCTGAACAAGAAGTCTCGCAACACCAGGTTGAAGTCCAACAGGTTTATTTGCTAGCACAAGCCACAGGGTGTCATTGAAGATGAGCAGGGAAAAATTGTTGATCTGGCGCATCAACAATTTAGAAATTGTTTAGGTTGTTAAGCCAATTATGAGTTCATTTAGTCTCAAATCCTGGACTTGCCATTGAACCTATTACTCAACCTGTGAGCAACTTGCCAACGTCACTGATGAGAGTGCACAGCAGGAAGAACTTCCTCATTGAAACTGACAGGCGGGGTGGCTGCCTGACTACTTATATTGAAGAGCGTCAGTTATGGAAATTTAGAAACTACAGTCCATAGAATCCACGGTGCAGAAGGAGGCCATTTGGCCCATCGAGTCTGCACTGACAATAATCCCATCCAGGTCCTATCCCTGTAATGTCACGTATTTCCCCCTCCTAGTCCGCCTGACACTCAGGCAATTTATCATGTCCAATCAACCTAACCAGCACACCTTTGGACTGTGGGAGGAAACCCACACAAACATGGGGAGAACGTACAAACCCCACACAGACGCTGGCACTGTGGAGCAGCAGACATTTGCCAGCAAGATGCCCATTATAGAAGGACCACCTGCCCCATATCCGCCTCAGGCCATTCCACCTCCGATATCTACCTCTTGGTTTGTTGCATGCCCTGTTCTACGTGTGAGAAAACTGAGAGATTGGGAGTGCTTAATGGCTTATGTGGAGTGGTGAGAAGGCCACCATTTTTCAAGGGTGATAGGAATTTTAGGTCCTTCTAACCAGCCAATACATGCCGATACAGACTTGCATTGAAAGTTTACTATAAATTAACAAATTAACAATTACAAATTGTTTTGGAAAGCCTTCACACAGTTTGTTTGCATCACTTTGTGATTGAAACAGTAATAATGCTGCAATGAATTTCTGACCAGGGTCAGTGGGATAGCAATGTTTCCCATTTGATTGACACCAGGTGCACTGCATTAGTTAGTAAAGCCGAACTTTCAGAAATCATTTGTAATTTGATTTTAAAGCAAATATAATTAATATTACTGTTTCAAATTGAATATTTTTTGTACAGTAAGGGAAAGAGCATATTTTAACAGAAGATGCACATCTTTTATGTGGAATATGTATTTTAGTATGGAAGCCATCATCATTATACGTTTCTCCTTTTTTATTGTCATTCATTTAAAAGTGACCTCTTTAGTCCTAGGAAAGAGGCTAAAAGTTTTGTTGTCATATAGGAAAACGGAAACTGCACTCCTGTGATGACCTAATCATGTGTTTTTGAAATCGCATTAGTTAAGTTCTTACCATGTTCATGCTGGAATTTATAGATACAAGATATATTTATCATAGCATTCCTACAGTGTAGAAAGAGGCCATTTGGCCCATTGAGTCTATACTGACAACAATCCCACCCAACAATTCCCACTTATTTACCCTGCTAACCTCCCTGACATGAAGGGGCAATTTAGGAAAGCCAATCAACCTAACCCACACATCTTTGGACGATGGGAGGAAACTGCAACTCCCAGAGCAAACCCACGCAAACATGAGGAGAATGTGCAAACTCCACACAGTCACCCAAGGCCGGAATTGAACCTGGGCCCCTGGCGCTGAGGCAGCAGTGCTACCCACCGTGCCACCCCTTACCACTTTTGCATTTCTTATGGTTTGCTTTAGAAATATAACTATTTTCTATACTTAATCTGGCACATTTCTGTGTTCCTTCGAATCACAGCATTTGTGTTCCTTTTGTAGCTATTTTCAAAAATAATCTGTCATCTCTGAATAGTTGTTGTCAGAATAAATTGGACTCTGCTGTGACAGCCGTATTTAACACAAGTGAATGCTGTGTAGCATTGCTACATGATAGCTGTGAGGTCTTTACTATACTCTCAAATTAAACTTAAAATTTTCATGAGACAGTACCATGCTAACTATTCTGTTTGTTTGCATAGGTGCACCGCTTCTCCACAGCTCAATGCTGGATTTGGACAGTGATGTACGGCCTTCTCCAATTAGTCGCTTGACTCAAACTGCCTCAGTGAAAAGGGCCAGCAGTTTTCAATCTTCTCGGGATGACTGTAAGGACTGCCAAGCACGTGTACATATTATAAATGCTTATTCAGGGATACTAAAGTATCTGAAAACTAGCTCCCTATGGATAATTTTGTACAAACTTATCAAATCTATTGGGTGCCAGATCCAGAAAAATAGCCCTACTATGTTTAAATGACCAATGACTTGAGCAGGAACCATTGCACAATACATTATATTTGTTTCACTTTCTTATTGAAAGCAGAGAAAAACATCTTGACATTTATTTTTTTCACAGGGTTTTTCAGCATCACAGATTTGTAGGGTGGGTGTTAGCAATGTGTCATGAGTGGTGACTAGTCATGACCACTTTTGCAACAATAAAGTTGTATTTCTTAACATAAAAAATATTTCCCATTATTCTGTTTCGCTGTCACTTCTGCTTGTCTCTTTCTTTCATAGCAAAAGAGAGCTCCTTGAGCAACTATGAAGCTTTGTGGTTGATTTGAAGCGTAATTGAACCAAAAATTAATTTAGTTACGTCAATAACTTACTCTAAACTATAATTTGTTGTAATACTATGACATGATAAAAATACAAATTTTAGTAATTGTAATGAAATTTGTTTCAGCCTGATAGGGACATTTTAGTAACTTCTGTTTAATCATGAGTAAAAAGTATAAAGATCTTGTAGCTGTGCTTCTTATCCCTGATTTTCATAATGATGTACTTTTAAAATATCTGCTGAACATCAGGAAAAAATTCTGTTTCATTTAAAATTTCTGACACAAGGACACTTTTTTCCCAAAACTTTTACCCACATTAAAATGAACAGAGGCGGCATGATATTAAGACCATAAGATATAGGAGCAGAATGCGGCCATTCAGCCCATCAAGTTTTCTACACCATTCAATCATGGCTGATAAGTTTCCCATCCCCCGTTCTCCTGCCTTTCCCCTGTAACCTTTGATCTCTTTACCAACCAAGAACCTACTTATCTCTGTCTTAAATACATTCAATGACCTGGCCTCCACAGCATTCTGTGGCAATGAATTCCATAGATTCACCACTCTTTAGTTTAAGAAATTCCTCCTCATTTTGATTTAAAGGGTCGTCCTTCTATTCTGAGGCTGTGCCTTCTGATCCTAGTCTCTCCTAATGAAACCATCTTCCTGAAATCCACTCTATCCAGGCCTTTCAGTATTCTGTAAGTTCAATGAGATCTTCCTCATCCTTTTAAACTCCATTGAGTAATAAAGTAAGATGTTAGATCTCCAGCCCTTGCAGCCACGGAGTGGTTTGCTTTAACACCACCCCACCAACCCATACTCGGCTGATTTCTGCAGTACAGAAGCAAAGAGGGGAAGCAGGTCCCTCCTGAGAGATGAAACAAATGTCTCCAACATATCATGTGTAAGTATCTCCCGGCAACCAGCAAAGGATAGCATTCAAAGAGTCCTGTAATAGCCCATGCCTGGTTTCTTTGACGTGCAAGCTGAGAGATGTTTGTAACAAGGCAAAAACATTGGACACGGGTAGAGTTATGATGTTGGAGAGAAGTATACTGCCTTCTGGAAGTAATGCAAAGTTAGTACTTTTAGGTTAAGTACTATTTTCCTACATCTAAGACACACTGCCCTTTTCTAATTACTGTTCAGTCTGTGATGTGCTGTAAGAGCAATAAATGTGATGATCTTTAATCTAATAATTCTGACTGCCTCAGATATTCGAACTTACAGTCCAATGCCTAGTACTTTAACGATAAGGCATTTTTCATTATTAAAATTCATCTTTTAAAAATCAGAGAGCTGTAATCTGCTCCTGATGAACAGATGTAAGTTATTTCATCCTTGAATGCCTACAGTGCAAAAGGAGACCATTCCGTCTACTTAATCTGCACTGAGAACAATCCCACCCAGGCCCTATCTCTGCAACCCCGTGTATTTACCCCGCCAATCCTCCTGACCCTCAGGGGCAATTTAGCATGGCCAATCCACCTAACCTGCACATCTTTGGACTGTGGGAGGAAACCCACATAGACATGGGGATAATGTGCAGACTCCACACAGACAGCCACTCAAGGCCAGAATCGAACCTGGGTCTCTGGTGCTGCAAAGCAGCACTGCTAAGCACCCTGCTGCCCCTAATGTCACTCAGAACATATTTTTAAGATTGTCATTCTGTACAGCTGAGTTGTGTTAAATGTTTTTAAATCAAATGGAGTTGTGCTCAGTAATTCCATCTTCAATATAGAGCTCCTTTGCTGAGAGGCCCAAGTTCAAATAACAGTTTCAATTGATATTTATGGCCAAACTTCACTTGGGGACTAAGTTTGCCGGTTTGCATGATGTAAACCCACCTGTTACTTGAAATAGCCCAGAAAGAACAGAAATAAAGTGTTAGTGCATTTGAAAAATAATTGAAGTAAAAATATATGTAATTGAGAATATCAAAAGAGAAATGCTGGAAAATCACAGCAGATCTGGCAGCATCTGTAGGGAGAGAAAAGAGCTGACGTTTCGAGACTTGAACCATCAGCTCTTTCATCCCCCTACAGATGCTGCCAGACGTGCTGAGATTTTCCAGCATTTTCTCTTTTGGGTTCAGATTCCAGCATCCTCAATAACTTGCTTTTATAATTATGCGAATACCTTTGCTTATTCCAAATTGTAATTTGGTGTAATACCTGAAATCTGGCAGAAACTTAAAGTTTAGTTTTTATCATTCCCATCTAAAAGGGACATTTTGATATCTTTTTGGAATACACTTGCTTATTTGAGATAAAGCTGATGTGCCAAGTCCTGACTATAATGTCCTGATGGAACAGGGTAATTGAGATTGACAAATATTTTAATGAATGTGTTGTTAGGCCTTGAGTGAAAGATAATGCTACGTGCCAAAAATGGATTCTGGATATAACTTAATCGAGTTTTATAGATTTTGAAAATTTGAGTTCTATTAATAAATGTAGTGATTGTTATTCTACATGTGTGCAGATATTCATAATATATTTTGTTTCCTGGCAGCTTGGCGTTTCAAAGCCCCTCAGCCTGTAACCTTTGTTGACAACCTGACAGAGATTGTTATAAGTCAACTGCCCAATTTCTGGAAACTTTGGATATCCTATGTGAATGGCAGCCTTTTCAGTGAGGTAAGTGTAGATACATTTAACATTGATTATTTTAGAAGCTTTAAGAGGTTCATATCCTGATTAAAATTGTCTTTGCAAATATTCTGAAAGGTTTTGTTTTAAGTAAGCAATTCTTAAAAAGTATGATTTAAGTGTCTGATTGCTGTTCCAGTTTGCCAGGCCAGTTGTTTTGGAACTGGGACTCAAAGTCACCTGGCTATAGAAACACTTTGGGATGTATGTTCCTGTAATAATTTCACCAGTAAAGGCAGAGTGTAACAGAACCAAACAGACCAGCAGGTCCAGATTTGATTGCCAATTACTGCTAATCTCAGCCAGAGGCATTCAGGCACTAAAGTTGCTCTCCAGGATATGGAGGAATACACACGGAAGCCACACACCTGAAGGATTGTCGATGACTGTGCTGGTGTGTTCACCAGAGGTGCAGTTGGTAAAGGCATTTTCCAGTCAGTTATAGGCTTCAGAAACATTCCTGTTAGCTTGGAGCATTGTCTGAAGGGAAGCGTGAATGTCACGAGGATTGGAGTGCATCAGATATGGGGTTGCTTTGCAGTGTGAGGTGGTCTCTTCTCTATCAGTGACTGTGGCTTGGTAAAACCCTATTACAAAGATGACCCCTGGAACTCCATCACCAGCAGAGCACTCATAGGGGCAATGTTATCTTCCCAGAAGTGGTCCAATAGTGTTTGCAGGTTCTGATGGTGGCAGGGTAATTCTCTTTGCCCTGATTGAAGGAGATGGGATCTTGCTGACCAGATACACAGGCCAGTAGTTCCATAACCCAAGCCCATTCATGAAGGACCCCAACCAGCTGCCTCCAAGGAGCCAGGTACAGGGGCTAAGGTCAGTATCGGTCATGTCACAGCTGGATAGAGAGAAGGACAGAGAGAAGGCAACTCATCCTGCAGAGGAGACCCTGAACTGATTCCAATCTTGGTGGACTGCACCGTTTCTCAGTCTGGATTATGGATTTTGCACACTTTGTGAAGCCACTGGTCAGAGCATTTCTGTTTATGGAGCCATGGTGAATTTACTCTCACTGCACAGAACTCTGGGGAGGCCACAGATCATGGAGAGGGAGTGGTAGGGGAAGTTGAGGAGCCCCTGGAACAGAGTATTTCTGTTTAAAAAAAAATAATTATCAGCAATATCCCAAGGTTTGATAGCAGAAAATAATCCTGCCTTCCTGCAAGCCTTAAGGTTAAGTGAACATCTTCTCTGGCAAACCAGTGCTGATTTTGTGTCTTATTTACAGTTACAAACTAGGGCTGAATTGTCAAAAGGTAAAGTTGGATGACCTGAGTCCCTGTTTGCAAGTATGCAAGCTCAGTGCATTAAAATATTTTTTGTAGGTGATTTTTCTTTTGGATGGAGTCATTGTGAAACTTAGAGGTGATAGTTTTGGAATAGTTGAAAAAAGAATTCTGCTGCTTGTCTGCATGCCTTAAGAGAAACCTGCCTACCTCCCTCTTTGCCATTGTGAAGTTGTGTGCACCGAGTGTTTTTGTCTGACCATTCTCTCCTTTCCAAACCTATCTCTGTGCCCATTCATGTCCTTCTGTCTCTGGTGAGGGGAGAATCTCAAGGGAAGATGAGCTCAGACGGAGGCTTCCCCCAATCCCTTTTTCTCTTACCCCACATGAAATCTATATGCAGTTTAGACAGGAGACAAAGATGTTGAATTTGGAAGCTTGAACTTATTTCGGTTTAGTATAAACTGTTTTCTAGCTCACAATGTGATCGCCTCTGCGTCAGAGTAACCAAAAGGAGATTGGGTGACCAGTTTGCAGAGTACTGCTGTTCAATTTGGAAATGTGATCCTGTGTTTCTGATTATTTGTCATTTCAATGCTCTGTCCCATTCTTTCTCTGGCCTCAGTTTCCTACACTATTCACACAAAGTTTAACATAAGCCTGTGAGGGACAGCACCTCACCTATTGGTTGGACTCTATTGAATTCAACAATCTGGGATCGTAACCACTTCCTCCATTTTATTCTGAAAGCATCTGTTGGTAATTACTCTGCTATTTCCTAATTACAGCTCTTGATCCACCTTTTGTTTCTTTAATTATCCCATTACCATCTCCTTTTGCCTTCCACCATAACTTATTTTGTGATTTAATCTCCTTCCATCTGATCACATGCATTCACTTTAGTTATTTCCTCATTGCCTTCACTCCCTGTCTCTGTACTTGCTATACAACCTGTTACAGCTCTAACTTTTTTATCAGCCTGTAGAAGATGTCTGACCCGCTGAGTATAGCAAGCACTTTGTTTTCATTTCAGATTCCCAGCATCCGCAGTATTTTGCTTTTGTATTAAGCAGCAGTTTTGATCTCAAGATTCTTCCCAACAAAGCCACCAGCTTTTCTTTCCCCTATAACCAATTAAATTGGCATTGACTCTACCACCATTGAATAAAAAAAAGTTGAGCCATGGTTAGAACAAAGATACAGAACATTTTTACCCTATGAGTCAGGTTGGATAATAACAAAGACATGGTTAAATTATACAGAACATCATGAGCGATCATATCTTAGGCTGTATTTCAGATGTAAGAAAAAAATAATTTCTCGACCCCATAGATGTCAAATGAGATGAAAAAATGTAACAGTGGTTCTAGATCCCAAAACGTTGTGTCATGTGATAAAGCCATCGAATAACATGCATGGTATCTTTACCATTTTGTGCTGGATTTATAATTAGTATCCTGCAGTTCTACACCACGCGCAGTTGGATTCCGACTGCAAGAGACGGTACATGATGCTAATAACCTATTAAGTTGCTGCAGCACGTTACTAAGTAAGCTAAACATACGAGACACAAAGATTTATCATTCGTGTGATTTTAATTCCTCCCCCCCACCACCGAGCCTGAGCTTTAATTTCTCTGACCAATTCAAAACATTAATGACGAGGAAGCAGCTGCAGTTTAACATGAAGAATTTCAATCCATAAAGAATCCTTTTTGGATTTTGTGGACATCACCTGAAAAAACAGAGACAAGAGAGCTGAACTGCACAGAGCTCAGAGCTCGTGTGCAAGAAAACCCAAGAGGAAGATGGCAGCCAGAAAATCTTGGAAGACAAATGTTGGAGGAAAATATAAACTTCATGCGTTCTTTTTTTAAGCTGCTTGGGCAGAGTTCAGCATTTTTTATTCAGGTGGACAAGGGACAAAGCAAACAGCACATATACCAATGTTATCATTTAGTTTTTCTTTTAAAGAATTAATTTGCAATGAAAATTGCAAACTTCTTGTACTAATTGTTTTGGGTGTGATTTTCTACCCAACCCGCCATGTGTGGCCCACCGTTGGTCAGTGGCTGAATCCTCTGGTCCTGCTCGTTGTCACTGTGGTTTCCCATTGAATGTGCCGCTGGCTGCTGGGAAACCCGTGCTGGGACGCACTATTAATGGGACAGGAAGTGAAGTTTATTTATTAGTCACAAGTAAGGCTTACATTATGGCTGCAATGAAGTTACTGTGAAATTCCCGTATTCGCCACACTCCGGCGCCTGTTTGGGTCAATGCACCTAACCAGCATGTCTGTCAGACTGTGGGAGGAAACCAGAGCACCCGGAGGAAACCCATGCAGGCACGGGGAGAACATGCAAACGCTGCTCAGACAGTGACCCGAGTCTGGAATTGAAGCCGGGTCTCTGGCGCTGTGAGGCAACAGTGCTAATCACTGTGCCATCCTGCCGCTCCATCAGGAGGATACCGGTATCAGAAAGATACTGGCAGTGAGAACAGTCAGAAAATTTCAGCCTCCGACTTTTTCTCTTCAATTTGTTATAGGCTGCCGCCTTCTTCCCTCTTCATATCTTTGGTTATTATTAAACTCAACTAATTTGTTCTTTGAAGCCACCTAATTTCAAGCTTATGCTTTAAACTGCGCATGGGGATGAAGTTAAATAAGTTTTCATCTGCACAGTTTGTTGGAATTCAAAATTTGAACTCATCTGGAGGGACTATCACTTCACTGTACAGCTTCTAGATCTAGAAATAATATTTTCTTTCCTTCCATATATTTCCCTTGGCTTTGCCTTTCAGGGTTTGCTGGCTGCTGCAGTGCAGAGAAAGCTCTGATCAAAAAAAATCCTGAAAATTTGTGTTTCGTTGTGCATAATTAAGCTGGCAACAGCAGTGTGTGTGTGTGTGTGTGTGTGTGTGCCAGTCAATCCTGCATGGTGGGAATATGAGGCATTGCCGGTGCTTGATTTTCTGTTGAGTCATCTATGCGTGCTGCCTTTCTTTTTCAATGAGCACTAGTGACTATCTCGTAGGGAGGGAAGATAAGGGCATCTGTTTGGGGCCCAAGTTGTACCAAAGTACACAGCAACGGAAATCGGAAGCCAAGTCACCTCTCTGTGGCAGACCCAATCTTCCAAGACCCGAACCAGATTGATTAGCAGTACTGTGGGGGCACTGTAAACCATTGATGAACTTGGCAAGATTAAGAGCGGATCCTGGCACTGGGATTCTTACCACTGAGTTCCGGAACACCCTGCAAACAAATTCTTAACAGGCAGGGTGGTCCTGACTGGGCATGCAACACAGTGTGCCCTGCTCTGGTAAGCTGAGCAATTTTAGCCAGTTAAACCCAGTGTGTGTAGAGTTGAGGGGCTTCAGCATCTCCACCAGCCTCTTAGGATTTAGTTGTGCCCCAGTGTGGAGGAAGTGTGCATTCTATCAGTGCACGCAGAAATCCTACATGTTCGTACATCTCTGGAACTTGGTTCAGAAATTTTTAAGCTGGATGAGATGGATTGCTTTGTATCTTAGATGCCCAACTCCTTTCCCTGGGTGTTTACAGCATTCTGTGATCGCAATGCACCCATTCATCAGAATTGTACCGTGGATTCAAGTAATCCAAAATTGATATCTGTAGCTACTTTGTGTGATTACATTCTTAACGCTTCTGAACAGAGAACTCAAAGATATGCCTTCACTAAAGTACAATTTTGTCACTAGATAGATAAACTGTTAGTTCTGTGTCTAACCATTCTGTAAGGTTCCTCCTTCAGAAAAAAAGTACTCCTGTTAAAATGTTTTTCCTGCTGATTAATGCGTTTAAAGTTTATTCATTAATGTCACAAATAGGCTTACATTAACACTGCAATGAAATTACTGTGAAAAGTTGCCACTCCCTGGTAGTTGTTTGGGCACACTGAGGGAGAATTTAACATAGCTGGTGCACCTAACCAGCATATCTTTTGGACTGTGGGAGGAAACCAAAGCATCTGGAGGAAACTCATGCAAACACAGGGAGAACGCGCAGACTCCGCACAGTGACCCAAGCCAGGAATTGAACCTGGGTCCCTAGTGCTGTGAGGCAGAGCTGTGACTTTGTGCCACTGTGCCGCCCTTGTAAACGCTGACTAGCTATTGCTTTTGTGTTTGGCTGCCTCTTTGGTTAATGATGTGGATGTGCCGGCGTTGGACTGGGGTAAACACAGTAACTTCCTGACGAAGGGACTAACCCGAAAGCTTGTGCGTTTACTATCAAATAAATTGGTTGGATTAAAACCTGGTGTTGTCAGACTTTTTTCTTTGGTTAATATCAGGCTGAGAAAGCGGTTAATGTAATTCCTGCAAATGTTAATAAGTGACCAGTAGGTGTCAGTGTGTGTTCAGTGAATGCAGAATATGGTGTGTCGCAGGATGAAGAAAAATATGCCAAAGAGAATTGCTGCCATGACATAGTCCCTTTTCACTCCACTGCTAGTCTTCAGTCATACTCCATTGTAACTGACCAAAGTATACATGTCCTCAAGGAGAGAAGAAATGGCGTCCAGCAGCCCAGATAGGCAGCCTCTATTCCACAGCTTTTGACTCCGAAAGCTCGTGATTCCAAATAATCTTGTTGGACTTTAATCTGGTGTTGTGAGACTGCTTACTGTGCACAGCCTTTTAAACAGTCCACCTGTGCTGATGAGGTTGACAGTCTTGGTGAAGTCTGTGAAAGTGATGTTGAGTGGTCTGCCCTGTTGGCAGCAATTCTGTATCCGCTGAGATGCGGAAATCATGTCACCTGTCAATTTATCAGCTCTGTGGCTGCATTGAGACTCAAGATAGATATATGATGCCAGGATTTGAAATCTCAACAGAGCAGTGCATGCAAAGAATTTTCCCACAATACTTAACGAGGGGATGCTTTTGTAATTACTGCGATTCCCTTTGCGTTTGACAGCAATTGTGAAAACAATTTGTCATCAGCACCTCCCTTTACACTCTTATGGACAACTTATGCAAGCCAAGAAAAGCAGCAGAACCACTTCCACCTCATTGCCTCAGAGGAAAATTGGGCACCTCCTGTCAAAGCAGTGCCAAATATGGTCGTACAGCAGTACGTTTGCTCTCTTGGGTCAGCGGCAACTCCATCGACTGGGTACTGAGCTGACTGGATGACGGTTGCATCCCCAAAGACATGCTCAATGGCAAGTTTGTTATTGACTCAAGACCAACAAGTTACTCACCTCTGTAATACAAGCATATCTGCAAAAAGGATTTGAAGTTGACCAGGGTTGGAGTCGGTGCATGAGATGCTGACCTGGAGACAAGCTGCCAAGAAGAGCGTGGGGGAAAGCAGAGGACCAAAGAGATAACTAGACAGTGAAAAAGAGAGCATGCAGGAAGTATGTTGACCTTCAGTTAGCCCTATTCATCTGTGCCAGCTGCAGAAGGGACTGCCACTCACGAGTGGCCTCGACAACTATGACAGAGTCCTCATTATAGGAATGACACTACCCTAGGAGCAATCCATCACTTTCTGAGATTGATGGATGCCAATAATGGATTTATAACATTACACTGGACCTCTTTCATTTATTTGTTTTAATTGCATTTCTACTTTAACTTTCAAAATAAGTGTGAAATAGTCTGAAAATAACTTCTGTTTCTCTGAGGAGGTTATTACTTCTTGCACTGGTGCTTTCATATTTGCGCTATTTATACATGGGCAGCATTTTAATTTTAAACTTTTATCTTGTGATCAAAGACAGGTGAAAAATCAGGTCCAGTTGAGAAGTTCAAGAAAAATGCCAGATCCCGACAAAATGACTTCAAGGTACAATAAAAAGTCTTTGTGGCCAATGCGATTCATTTTTTATTAAGCGGGAGGGAAAAGTCCAGGTGTACTAGCGGAAGCAATGCTTTTGAATTTTGTTTTGGTAGAAAATGATTCAAGAGGTGATAAATTCACTTGTGAAACTTATCCGAGGAGCTCTTCTTCCATCCAGCCTGGTCGAGGTAGAGCTGAGGCAATATGGAGGATGGGAAGCAAAAATGGAACTTTCAGGCCAGTGGTTAACCCACATTATTCACACTATGAGGTAAGCAAGGTTTTCAGATACAGTGATGTTGCTGTCTGACTGGGGAAATTATACCTGTAAGCTGCCCTAATTTGAAGTATGAACATTTGAGAATTTGCATTTGGGAACCAAATATGTGAACATAACATTCCCACTCTCTGCTGCATGTTGTAATTACTGAGCACTGCGTAGTTAAGAGAACTTTCCCAAATCTATTGTGTCTGAGGCTCGATAAGTGTTGTGTTGAAAGTTTCACACCACAGAACCACAACTGTCCAGTTTCAAATTATCCAATCTAGCACTAGTGAGAGTGTGGTTCTCTTTACTTTCTCACTGGTTCCCTCATTTTTCCAGACCACTCAATACATGTAGCTGAGAGTGTAGGTGGAAAGTCTGTCCAGCAGGGATGCTCAGCTCAACTACTGAGAAAAGTGTGCAGGGGCTTGGTATTTAGAGTGTTGTGAATTTTTACCTTATCTGCTCACAGCTGAGAACTGAGATTAACAGATAGCATCATGGCAAATTGAACAATTTTTGTTTTAATTCATTTGTGGGATATGGGCATTGCTGGCTGGCCAGCATTTATTGCCCATCATTATTTGCCTGAGGGCAGTTGACAGTCAAACACATTGCTGTGGCTCTGAAGTCACATGTAGGCCAGACTTAGGTAAGGACGGCATATTTCCTTCCCTAAAGGACATTAGTGAACCAGATGGCTTTTTCTGACAATCGACAATGGTTTCATGGTCATCAATAGATTATTAATTCCAGATTTTTGTTTAAATTGAATTCAAATTCCACCATTTGTTGTTGCGGGATTCAAACCCCAGATCATTAACTGAGTTTCTGGATTAGTAGTCTAGCGATAATACCACTAGGCCATCTCCTCCCTGCATCTATGTACATGTATGTACCTCCTGCTCTGTTGATCAAATACGTATCAGTAGCATAACAGTTTCATTATCGTGGAAACACTTCTACATGTTTTAAAAAATACATTGGCTGGAACTCTACCGCTTTGCCCGCCACAGAATCGGAGCGGGTGAGGATCCGACAATGGAAATCTCCGTTGACGTCGAGTGGGAATTTCCGGTTTTGCCTGAACAAGGCCGTAGAAGTCCACCCATTGTTATAACAAATTAGGTTCTGAGCACCTTTCCCACTCACCCAGTGGCAATTCATAGACAATAAAACATTTTGAATGTTGACTGTCCAGAGCTGTTTATGTTGCATTTAGGTTCCACAAAGAATTGCACAAACCAGTGGTCAGATTTTACCATAATATTGTTACCAGGGGAACCAGCTTGGTGAAGTTGCTGCAGAACTCCAAAATCACCACAGCCTTAAAGGAAATCAGACAGTCGATTGTGTGCAGTGAGTGTAGTCCGATTTGCATGAGCAAAATGCACTAAATTTTACTCTTACTAACCAAGTTGGGCTCCCTAAATTCCACTCCCTGAAAGCATGATGGAGGCAGGTTCGATCATGGCTTTCAGAAGAAAAGTGGATAATTATATAAAATGAAAACAAATTGCAGGCAGGTGATGGTGAAATGGTAAGGGAGTAGGACTAGGTGCGTTGTTCTTGCAGAGAGCCACAGGGAAGCTACTGGCCGAATTGTCGTTTACTGTAATGTAATGATTCTGTGAAACTATGGGGTTTTGTTTGTGATTCTTACCTTTAGGTTGGTAGTAGTTATTGTGTAATTTTACTTTATTGCTAAACCTACATTTGTAATTTTGCAATCTATACGTTTGTTGCAGAATTGAATACGCCGTCCTCTTCCTAATCCTTTGATTTTTGATTGAATTGCAGACTTAACTATGAGTCTTTGACAGCGCTGGAAATACCAAATGATCTCCTGCAAACAATTCAGGAACTAATCTTAGATTTACGAGTCCATTGTCTGATCATTACATTGCAGCAGACAGCTGATGGTAAGAACAAAAAGCACCTGTTTTAATTTCTCCCACTCCATTCCTACTTCCACTCCTCACTTTGAGCAAAATCCTCAGGACAGATTCAGACCAAACACCAAGACCTGGAATTTTCTCAGCTGCTCCCATCCACTGCTGTAATTTCAGTGAATATGTCGTGGAAATCCTGTTATCATACCAAGAGGGATTTCAGCATACCTCTGCGAAGTTATGACACTGGACTGACAATTACGAAATTTCAGGGCTATGTATATCCCTGCAGAAAAGAAAGGAAAGGGCCATAATATCATGAACGTTTTAAATACTTGGGTACTAAATATTTAATGTAAGTTAGAAAGAAGAAGCATGTTTCATACTCTGCTGCATTTACATCACATGGATATTCCGAATGATTATTTTGTCATATGTTTAACGGTTAATAGACCATATTCAATAGTTTCCAATCAAAACGTTGAATTTACACCAGGAGGAAACCCATGCAGACATGGGGAGAATGTGCCAACTCCACACAGACAGTGACCCAAGCCGGTAATCAAATCTGAGTCCCTGGCGCTGTGAGGCAATAATGCTAACCACGGTGCCACCGTGCTACCCAAATTATAATTATCATTTATCGCATTCTGTAAGTTGAGCAAATAATAGGCAGCAGGGGGATGGTTGAGATTGATTGTTTGGGGGTGGAGTTGAGTGTCTTCAGTGAACAGGTGAAAGCTGGACCCGTGGCTTCTGACTATGCTGCCAAGGTGCAGTGTGGAATAAAGGAAAGGGTCAAAGGATAGATCCTTATGGACAACTGGAGATAAATATGCAATGCTGAGAAAAGACTCACTTGCTTCTCTGGCTATAATCCAATAAATAAGAGTGGTGTCAAGCAAGGATTGTCGCAAAAAGGACACTCAAGAAGAGTTTATTGATTCTGTGACTGACCATATTAAAAGCTGCACAGAGGCTAAACAGTATATTTGTATATCTCAAAGTGCCATGGTTTTCTTGAACATAATTCTTCATGTCATCAGTTCAACATTTTTCAAAATGGGTAAGATGCTCTTTTGGATAGTTGGTGCAGACTTGATGGGCTGGGTGGCCTCTTCCTGCACAGTAAAAAGTCTGACAACACCAGGTTTAAGTCCAACCGATTTATTTGATAGTAAACTCGCTAGCTGTACTATCAAATAAATCGGTTGGACCTAACCCTGGTGTTGTCAGACTTTTTACTGTGTTTACCCCAGTCCAACGCTGGCATATCCACATCATCACTTCCTGCACTGCAGGGATTTGGTGGGTCTATGGAACTTTCTCTGGACTGCCTCCAATGCTAGTATATCCTTTCCTAGATAAGGGGACCAAAACTGTTCATAGTATTACAGGTATGATCTAACAAGTGCCTTCTATAGTTTTGGCAAGTTATCCCTTTTGAAATAAAGGCCAACATTCCATTTACATTGACCTTTTAAGTAGGTTGTTTAGTGCAATGGGTCTAAAAAAAAATGAAGAACAACTGAATTTGGTGGAGGGGAACTTTTTGAGGAATTGCTGTGTATTAGTTTCCTAATAACTAATACAAAAAAGAATTGAAGAGATTCATGTTGCTATTTTGGTGCAAAAAATTTGGGTATTTTGGTTTAGTTGTATCTGTTGGTTGTTCTTATAAATCTAGTCACACTACATAAGCAATTATAAAACAAATGCAGTTCACATTCTTGAGCAAACCTATTTGGATACTAATTAGGCTGATAGTCCAGTGCTGCAGCGTTGAAGGAATGCTGTACCATCAGAGGCATCATCTTTCAGAATGGATGTTGAACTCATCCCCTCTACCCCTTCAAACAGCATTAAAAGATTCTATGGCATTGGACGACCAGTAGAGTTCTCCTGCTGTTCTGACCAATATTTAACCCTTAATCAACATCATTAAAAACAAATTACTGATCATTAGCTCATTGCTGCTTTGGGGATTTTCCCGTGAACCAATTGGGCCAGTCTTTAGTTAAAATTTATTGTTTAATGAATCAGAATTCCCAAATGCCTCCGTTCTTCAACATCACCCAATCTTCTCCATTTTATTTTTTTAAACACGGGTTTACCCTATAATCACCTGAGATTTCTGTGTCCTTCCAATTTTGCGTTTCTAATTTACACCACCGCCCCATTGTTAACCATGCCTTCAGTGTCTAGGCCCTAATGGTTGTTTTATTTGAGGAATACAAACATTTTTTTTTACCTTTTACATAGAAAACTGCAATTCTTGAAATTATAATTTGGATCTCAATTTGATATACATGCATTCATATTTTTTTAATTCAATAGATGTTAAGAGGCTTGCAGAAAAAGAAGACTGGATTGTTGACAATGAAGGAACCACTTCTTTGGTTAGTAGTAGCAGGTCTGATTACTTTCGACTTGGGAGATGAAATAGGGTGTTATTCGATTATTTAAAAGCGATAGCATTGGTAGGAATATGCTTTCGTGAATTGAATGGCCTCTCCTTTCACCTTTTTCCACATTCTCAAGCCCCTTGACAAAAATTCACCTGTTTGCACTCTTTTGTATTCACTGTATGCCTGATTTTTTGCATTTTGCCCATCTGCTTATTTAGTCAATTTTAGTGACCCTATTTACATGAATGTATCAAATCATTTGAACTCCTTATTACATTGAGTTAACCTTTCTATTGTGTTATTGACTCATACATTCTGTTGAATGCATTGCATTATTTATCAATTTCATAAGGTTTGTGGATTGTGTATCCTTTTATTACACCAACTTTCCCAAAAGCAAATTCAATGTTGCTCCATCAACATACTGGTGTTAAACATTCATTGTGAAAATTGACTCACGTAAGCATTTATGGCATGTTAATTGTCACCCAGTTTCTTAAGATATATTATAGTACTTAAAAATATAGGCCAGAACTTTCTGGCCAGTCACACCAGCAGGGTCTTCCGTCCTACCAAGGGCGTACCCTTGCCGCAGGTTTCACGGTGGCAAGGGGTGCACTCAACAGGAAACCCAGCAGAAATAGAACATAGAACATTACAGCGCAGAACAGGCCCTTCGGCCCACGATGTTGCGCCGACCAGTTAAAAAAAAACAACAACAATGACCCACTAACCTAAACCAATCCCTTTTCGTCCATAAACCTATCCACAGACCTCTTAAACGCCCCCAAACTAGGCGCATTCACAACTGCAGCTGGCAGGGCATTCCAATCCCTCACCACCCTCTGGGTAAAGAACCTACCCCTGACATCTGTCCTATAACTACCCCCCCTTAGTTTAAAGCCATGCCCCCTCGTGCTAGATTTTTCCATTAGAGGAAAAAGGCTATCACTACCCAAAAAAGGCTATCACTACCCAAAAAAGGCTATCACTACCCAAAAAAGGCTATCACTATCCAAAAAAGGCTATCACTATCCAAAAAATAGTTCTCTATTACTTGAGTTTTTTTTAATCTGACACATTAATTTGTTAATTCTAATTCTTTGCACTGGCATTTACATAATACTATGTAATGATTTAGTGCACAACTGAAGTAATATTGGAGGAGATTGGGTTTATTATCTGAGATATTAAATTTTCTACAACGTTGTTAACAGAAATAACTGGAAGAAAGAAATCTTGTCTTCACAATGAAATATAGTTATGGTTAAAATGAGGCATGATTTTTCTTGTATTGTAACATCAGATGTAAGTTGCTGTGTCATATACTGTAGTCTGAATTTTAGTTGTATGGTAGATAAGGGAAACCAAGATTTCAGCAACAAAATACACCAACAAAGTTTAAGTTCTTTCACATTTTTATATGGCATATTTGACTAGTTTAAAAAAAAAAGGAAATGTTCTTCTGTAGCTCATTTTATTTCAGTGGATTTGATAATATTAAGCTAAATTCAAATTTTAGTTCCAAAGTCCCATAACTTTCTGTGGGAAATATACCAATAACAAACTATTTAAAAAGCATATATAAACCGTTGATGGCCTTTTATTTCAATTCTGATTCGGGGAACATGTTGATCTTGCTCTGGAGACAAAATGTTATTGCATAACTTAAAATTGGATATATTATCATTTAGCGCACAGAATTGTAATAAATTCATTATTAATAATTGCTTCCTTCATTCAAGACATTCTGATGTTTAATTAGAAATATGCACATTTCTTTCTAGCCTGCTCAGTTTGAACATCATGTTATACAAACCCTACAAAGCCTGAAAGAAACCATAGATTGCAAACCTGGAGAAACCAATGTAAGTCTTGTAAACCAGAATTACTTTTTGCTTTGCCAAGTAGTTTTCCTTCAGTGTTGCTATAGAATATTAGTGCATTACTGGAGAAACCTCCTGAAACATAGCTCCCTTTTATTCTGATCCTATCTTTTTATCTTTGAATACCTTTTATGGCTATGCATATTTCTCCAGCTGAAAAAACCGAGCAATTAGGACTTACAAGTTCAAAGTATTGAATCATTGTTCCAAAGGAACTCCAACCAGAAATTTTAAAAACCAGGCCAATGCACTGCCCCCAAACTGGCATGGCCTTGCACTGGGAACCATCAAAAATGTGATTTAATTTGCGAACTTTACCCACAAAAAGTTAGAAGAATAAAAACCACTTGTGGGTAATGATTGTACACACCCAACAGCACTCCAGCCAATCTCGCACTCTCTTGCTTTCTCATGCAGCATGTTAGTCCAAAAGGCAAGACTGCAGAGTTTGCAGTCATCTTCAACCAGAAATACCAAGATCCATCCCAGCCCACGTCAGAGACCCCCATCGTCACTGATATTATAATCTTTTCTCCAATTCAATTCACTCCACATGATATCAAGAAACAATAAAGACAATATATTAATCATAGTGCTGAAGACCTGCTTCAGAACTAACCATGCTACCTAGTCAAACAAGTCAAGCAGTTCCAGTACAACTGCAATATTGGCATGTAATGACTAAGTGGAACATTGCCCAGGTATGTCATGTCTGCAACATGCAGGTTAAGTGTAATCTCGTCAATTACGACTATACTAGCAGTCTACTGAATCATCAGCAAAGTGAACTAAGGTTATAGGCAAAGACATATCCCTACAGTGCAGAAGTGAGCCATTTGGCCCGCTGAGTCTGCACAGACTCATCTTATCCAGAGCCTATCCCCGTAACCCCACACATTTAACCCGCTAATCCCCTAACCTACATATCTTAGGACACTAAGGGGCAATTTAGCATGGCCATTGCACGTCTTTGGACAGTGGGAGGAAACTGGAGTACCCGGAGGAAATGCACACAGACACGGGGAGAACATGCAAACTCCACACAGACCATGGGCTGGAATTGAACCCGGGTCCCTGGTGCCGTGAGGCAGCAGTGCTTGCCACTGTGGCACTGTGTTGCCCGTGCCATTGTAGCTGGCACTGTAAAGCTGCATTTACTCAACAGTAGCCTTCCAACCAATGTTCAGTGTCCATTCTGCCAGACTTTATTACAGAATTGGTCCAAACACAGTAAAAATTGAAGAAATGAGAGTGACTGCTTTTGACACCAAGGTAGAATTTGTTTGAATATGGCACCATGGATCCCTAATAAAATTGAAGTCAGCGGGAATCAGGGAGAACTCCTCAGGTTGTGTCCTGGTTCCACCCACCTTCAGTTGCTTCATCAAGAACCTTCCGTCAATCATCTGATTGGAAGTGGGTATGTTCGCTGATGGCTGCAGAATCTGTTTAATTTGGAACTTCTCAGATAATGAAGCAGTCTGTGTTTACTTGCAGCAAGACTTGAACAGCATTTAGGCTTAGGGTGATAGTGACAGGGCAGAAATCATCTCCCACAAGAAAGTATCTAACATAGAATGGCATTACCCTACTCTGGGGATTTCCGTTGACCAAAACCTTAACTGGACCAGCCACATAAATACTGTGGTTACAAAAGATTCCAAAATGTCACAAATTGAAATTTAAACTTCTAATGTTGGAATCAGCCTCTGACAAGGTGTTCTAAATGGATTTGGAGCTGTACGGGAATAAGCGTGTTCACAACCTTTAGAATTAATATCTTGTATTTGTCATGTTATGAATGGCCTTAAATTCTCGTGAATTTTGCTTTATAAAAGTGAAGACATTTGCATTTGATTGAAGTAGTTTGAAGAGATTTGCATGAGGCAACTAAAAGTATTAGATGTAAAAGTTGCCTCGCTCTTTGGTTATTATCCAATGTAACAGAAGTTAATACCTGGCAGGTCTTAAATGCTAAATAGCCCGTTGCAGAATACTATTGTCATTACTTGTTGACCACTTAGTTACTTAAGCATACAAGTGTTCAATAGTGCACACATTCTTAGGAATTGCATGAACATAGAGTCCTCTGTCACATTTCACAGTGATAAATATTTTTACTTACAGATATTTCAGCATGAGAAGAACCAGCATCATGTATATGAACTGTCCATCAACATCATGAAGGTGGGTAGAAGTCAAAGGGATATTTCTAACTCCTCAGATGCAGAATTTATTACTTTTGAATGTGTCCTCCATCTCTTGCACCACGAGGACTACCCCATCTCCCTGATTTTTTTGCAGAAATATTAAGCATTTCTTTTTCTACCTTCTCTCTCCTTTTCTTTACCAAAGTACTTTTTCTGCATCAGCTTGTTTAATCTAGTTAAAATATGTAATTAAATAGATCTTTTCCTTTCAGATTCTTCTCCTGAATTTTCTAACTTGTGAACTCTTTCTGTAGACTATCACTGTTATAATCATACAGGGTTAGAAAATAAAAATTTTATCAAAAATTTAAAATCAAAACATTTTAGCTTTTGATAAAAGGGAAGTAAAACATTAGAAATATTATAATAGAAGACCAAATGTTTTTAAACACTTGTTCACGGCCCTTCTATGTTTAGTGATTTAATAATGCATTTCTTGGTTAAATACTAAGTAGTTTATATGAAAATATGTTTGCAACCCATCATAGAATCCCTACAGTGCAGAAAGAGGCCATTCGGCCTATTTAGTCTGCATCAACAACAATCCCACTTAGGCTCTATCCCTGTGACCCCACATATTTATCCCGTTAATCTCTTTAACCTACGCATCCCAGGACACTAAGGGGCAATTTAGCGTGGCCAATGCACCTAACCCTGCACATCTTTGAACTGTGGGAGGAAACCAGAGCACCCGGAGGAAACCCACGCAAATACGGGGAGAACATGCAAACTCCACACAGACATTGACCCAAGCTGGGAATTGAACCCAGGTCCCTGGAGCTCTGAGGCAGCAGTGCTAATCGCTGTGCTACCGTGCCGTCCTAAAACTGCATTGTAGACCTGGAAAAGACATGCATTTGACACGTGACACATACTGCCCTCAGATTATGCTGAATTTAACTGGAGAACCCTAAAGCATGTACTATTCTCCTGATTAATGCCAAATTGCCTGTCTTTGCTTGGAAGTCACCAGCTCCCAATGTGGCAGTCGCAAACTTCCAGTGGGAATGAAAGATGAGAGATCATGCTAAAAATTGGTTCCTGCAACTCTCATTTATCATTCCAAGAAGTGAGTGGATTTGAGCCTTTATTAGTTTCCAATCCTTACAAAAACACAGTTAATAAAATACCCAAAATATCACATCAGCAATTACTGTAATTGTCGAATTTTTCATTTCCAAAAATTCTGGTTTTGTATAACGAGACAGTATATAAAGATATGTGCATGTACAGACACTTATATGCATAATATGCTTGTGTGCATTTGTATATGTGTATATGCCACCAGTGACAAATTTTGATCTTTAAATTGAACACATTTTAAAGAATAACAATTGAAGCACATTCAGAAACTCTTGTTGAGTCGCTGTTTAAAATTAAAATCTAGCTTGTTAAAGACAGAAATAACTCGGATACACAAACTCATATAATCGATTTTTTTTCAATGATGGACTGTTCACTTTAACCTGATAAATACAAACCCTTTAGGGAAGGCTGCCAAATTAGGGCAGATGCTTACTGTCAGCATATTTACAACTATTACTTTCCATGTGCATAACTTTTATCTTTTTTCAACTTAAAAGGTGTTCATTGATTCCTTGGAGTACCTGAGTACCAAACCTGATGGTGATTCAGACAGCATACAGTGAGTACAGAATCACTTTGGGAATAAGGGAATTTGGTTTCGCTCGTATGTAGCCAGCGCATCCCCAGCAGTGACTCTCTGCCCATGCTGAAAATTGCCTTTTGGGGTTCAATTGGCCTGTTCATTTGCATGCCACCCCATGGCTATATTATCCAAAGACGAGATTAGCTTTACATTTGTACTCTTGACACCTAGTTCCACTTCCCAGTCATCTTTCAGACTCCTCTCTCAACAAGTCTGCTTGTATGCACCCTCCTCCAATTCAGCATTGGGTAGGCAAAGTTTCTGTGCCACTGTTCCTTACTTTGGAGAAAATAAATTTAGGGATGCTGAAGCGGTTGTCAAGCAGTAAGCTTTTTAACACTCTCTCGATTATTACAAAGAACAAAGCACAGGAACAGACCCTTCGGCCCATCAAGCTTGCACCAACACCTGGCACCTTTCTAAACTAAAGACCTTTTGCCCCTATATGGTCCGTATCCCTCTATTCTCTACTTATTTATGTATAAATGAGTGTAAAAACTGACAGTAAATTTTGGCATATGCACACGTACTATTAGACTGGGAAATGTGAAATTCTTTTTATTCTGAAAGCTTTTGATTATAAAAGATCCAAAGATGTTTCTTCTCTTTCTAGCCTCTCTAGCCTTTCTGTGGATATTTCATCCCCAGATTTGCTTGGAACCGTGCATGAAAGCTTCACTCCAACCCCAGTAAGTAGCTCACTCTGTTTATTTGTGGAAAATATGTGCAGCTGTTATCAATCCTAATTGTGTAGCTATGTTTTACATTTTACATTATTTTGATTCTGCAAGGAATTTGGAACATTCTTTGTTTGGGAAATTCAAGGGAAAATCTAAACTGATTTGAATCCTGTGGGGATGAGGTAAACTGACATATTATTCAGTAATAGTTCAGCACCCAGAGTTCCTTCCTTAATAGGAAATGCTTCAGAAACTGGGGAGTCCTACCCCATTTCAGACTGAAGTCTGTCAAATCAATAGCTATTAACAGATGAATGGTTTTTGTGTTCTGGGAAAACTTTGATCTACCTGTTGTGTATTTGGACTGTTCTGTTTGGCAGATGTTGTTAGTTGTTAAGATTGCTTTTACGTATTGGTTTTGCACACTCAGTGGTCAGCACTGCTGCCTCACAGTGCCAGGGACCTGGGTTCGATTCCCGGCTTGGGTCATTGTGTGGAGTTTGCACATTCTCCCCATGTCTGCATGGGTTTCCTCCGAATGCTCTGGTTTTCTCCCACAGTCCAAAAACATGCTGGTTAGGTGCATTGGCCATATTAAATTCTTCTCCGTGCACCCAAACACGCACAGGAGTGTGGCAACTGGAGGATTTTCACAGTAACTTCATTGCAGTGTGAATGTAAGTCTGCTTGTGACTAATAAATAAACTTTACTTTGTACTTATGCTGGAATATGGCAGTGGACTAATGAATGACTGATATTTAATAATCACCTCAGTTCAATGCAGCTATTGTACTCCAAGTCATTGCTTCCCAACTAGCAATTTGGATGATTTGAAGATTCAGAAGCAGTTCCTGTGGTTTACTATTGCTTTATTCTTTATTCATTGCCTGTCGAGTGGAATTTTCCATCATTTACATGAAAAAAATTACCTCTGATATTTGTCCACTTACACGACTATTTTTGTTAAGTGGTCTTCATCCCATTCTTTGTTTCGGCATTCTTGTTTTAAATCATATTATTCCTACTTTAATATGTGTAGATTGCACGTAATTGCATCATGTAATTGTTACAGTAGTAAAGTGAAATCCAAATCCCTTGAGATTAAAATAAATCTCTTCACTTTAAAAAATTTCTGTGCACCAATTTGCGTCTATAATGCACTGGGTCAAACTGAGAATAGGCAAATACCTGGTGAGATCTAGTTTAAAATTTATGTTTATTTATTAGTGTCACAAGTAGGCTTACATTAATTAACACTGCAATGAAGTTACTGTGAAAATCCCCTAGTCGCCGCACTCTGACGCCTGTACACTGAGGGAGAATTTAGCATGACCGAGCCAGCACATCTTTCAGACTTGGGAGGAAACCAGAGCACCCGGAGAAAACGCATGGAGAGAACGTGCAGACTCCGCACAGTCAGTGACCCAAACCGGCAATCAAACTCTGGTGCTGTGAGGCATCCAGTCCTGATGTAAATCTGCCAGTAGACACTGAAGTACTGAATTGAATAATCACGTGCTGTTCTTTGAAACACTGTACTAGGCCAAAGACATAGTTGGTCAGTGTAAGAACATAGAATTAAAATAGCACAACACTCCAAGCTCGCCATCAGGCTCGTAGACTTTCTGTTTTCCCTTGAAAGCAAGAATGAAATGGATTGGTGCACCAGCAGTGACTCTACAAGTATTATTTTCAGTAATCTTTTACATTTACCTCACTCTTTACTGACCTAAATGTTTGTCTTGGCCATTGTAGTGCTGGTTTATCACATTTTATACATTTGCACATTTCAAATACAGACATTAGATTCTTGCGCCCAGCAAAACAAAATAATTGTGATCCCCCGTGTAACTCTTTTTTGGCAGCAGGTGACTATGTCTTCATGTGTCAGTGAACTTTCGTGCACTCATGTCTTATGCGTTTGGAACACTGAAGAAAAACAGAATTTTTGACTTAGGAGGGTATAGAGCATTGTAAGTCAAGACATGCCAATAAGAATGGTTAATACTTTAAACACTTGTATTTTAAATCTATTAGGAACAAAAACTACTGATTGTTCTCAGCAACTGTGAATACTTGGCAAATCACACCTTCAACAATTTGGCAGAACACTTCGAGAAGCATGCCTTCCAAGAGACAGAGAAAATTGCTCAGGTACTGTTATTGTGAAGGGTTGCTGAAAGGCATATTATGAACCTTGGATAATGTGAAAATTTCCAACTAGTCGTAATAATGGGTAGTAGTAATAAGGGTTACTTCGTTTTAATTTTAAACTTTCTGTTCAGTGTTGTGCTTGTTTCTAAAACAGTTGCAGAATATCTCAAGGCATGCACAGTACAGAACTAGGCCATTTGGCCCAACAGGTCCATGAGCCTCCTCCCAGTCTTTGTCTAGCCCTATTAAGATACCCTTCCATTCCTTTCTCACTCATGTGCTTCTCTAGCTTTCCCTTGAATGCATCTATACCATTTGTCTCAACCACTGCATGTAGTACTGAGTTCTACTTTCTAATGGTTTGCTAAGTAAAGCATTTTCTCCTGATTCCCTTGTTGGATTTATTAGTCACTGTCTTATATTTTTGGTCCCAAGTTCTGGTGCAACCCTTTTCATAAATTAAAACTCAAGGCCTCCCTCAGTTTCCTCTTTTCTAGAAAAAAAGAGCCCCAGCCTGGACAATCTTTCCTGGCATTATAACCCCTCCATTCTGATATCAATGTAGTACTTTTTTTGTACCTGGGCCAGTGCATCTATGTCTGTTTTATAATACAGAGACCAGAAGTGTGTGCAACATTCCAAAACTAGTCTTTCGAGTTTAATGTTATCTTCTCCGCTGTTCAATTCTGTCCCTGCAGAAATGAACCCCCGTGCATTGTTTGTTTCCTTTTCATATGGCCTTATTAAGCTGCATTGTTACCTTCATAAATTTGTGTATCTACTCCCTAGATCCACCAATTCCTCTGCCCCATTTAGGCACTCGCTTTCAAGGAGTATGTTGACCTCTTTATCCTTCGTGCTAAAATATACCATCTCTCACTTATATTGAAGTTTGTTTTCCAATTATGTGCCCATTCAGCAAGTTTATTAACATTTCCTGTATTCTATTCTATTTTAGTCCACCTAACTGCATTAAATCCATTCCCCCAATTTGATGCCATCCACAATGGTTGATACTTTATTTCTAATCCCTGAGTTCAAAATGTTTATGTAAATGGTGAACACTAGTGGTTCCAACATACATTCTTGTGGAATGCCACGTCCTTTTATTTGCCAATCTACATACCTTTAATCCCTACTCTATGTTTTCTATTTTAAACTAGCTTGCTATCCATTCAGCCACTAATCCCCTGACTCCACATTTTATAACCTTTGTCATAAGTATTATGCAGTATCTGATCAAAGGCTTTTTGGAAGGCCAAATGTATGATGTCTGCTGTATTATCCTGTTTGTTCTTCAACTCTAATTCAGCTATATCAAATCTTTCCTTTTTTTGTCTACTCGTGCACCAAACAAAATCTTCCAATATCATTCCTCCAGCACATTTTGTCCAGTTTTAATACCAGATACATGCTTTACCATTTCCTTCAAAAAATGGTCAAGAAACATGTGAAACTCTGTGCAGCAGTAGCCCAATTCCACACTTAAAGCTGACAGTGCAATATTAGGAGAATGCAGTGTTCTTCAAGGAGCTGTCTTTTAAAAAAAACTGAAATGATATTTTCGGACAGGATTTTATGTCCTCACTCATCCTGAAACTGTAAAATCCTGCCCAAGATCAACAGACCTTCTCATTGTCCTTCCCTCGCCTGCTTGATTCCTGTGGCGGGTGGGGCAGTAAAATTCTGGCCATCCTGTCTAGTCAGATGAAAATAAAAAAAACCCGTGACATTGTTCATGGAGAGCAGGGCTTTTTCAGAGCATGTAAGCCTCAAACAATACCAACAAAACGAATGAACTGATTGCTATTCATGCAAGCTTCCTACGTGCAAATGGATTGCCATGTTTGCTGATGTAGCGGAAGTGAAAACGTCTGTAAAAGAAAAGTCATCTCTAGAGGTGCAAAATTGACACAAATTCTTTCTTTTTTCGTGTAGACTTGTGTTTCTTTTGTCCTATACAGGACAAATTACAAGATTATTTTTGTGAGTTTTTATTTTAAAACATGAGCTCATGCAAACTTCTCATGAATTAATGTGGATGCGTTGGTATTGGTACGTTAAGACAAGAAATGCCCTTGGAAATCAGGATACTTTATATCTACAGCTTTGAGTGTACACTTATACAGTTCAATGGTATTTAATGCTGTCACCTTTGTGTGCAAGGGCATTGCCTTGTATCTTATTTTCCTTCAGTCCTAATTTTAAACTATTATATTTCACATTAAGGTGCTTAAACAATTCAGAACCGAATGTCCTGAGGAAGATTGAACTTCAAACACTGTGGCCCTAAGTTTAACAGCAACTGCTATTCCCACCCTCTCACATTTGACAAAAGGCAGGGTGAGGGATCAAAATCAAATCAAAATCCCACCTTCAAGCATAACCTGAAAGATCGCCAACTTGAAATGTAACTAAGTAACTCCATTTCTCACTTCCTATCAGGTCGGGCAGTTTCTGTGTATTTCTAGCATTTTCTGTTTTTAATTCAGATTTCCAGATTATACAATATTTTGCTTTCGTAAACCAACCTAGTTTCTTTTGATTGAGCAAAACCTGCTGCTATCTGCGAAACAGAAAGTGGAACTGACAGAGAAAGATTAAACAAAGTATAAAACAAAACACTTTAATCTTATTAATGGTGGAGGAAAGGTTCAGGAAAAAGAGTTGATTTGGGAGGAGAAAAATAAAATGTGTCACTGCTGATAATAAATGGGAAGGACTGAATGAGGAAGCGAGGAGAGTTTACTGCCTTGGCTCGTGTAATGAACGATATGAAAGGGTCGCCAGTGTGCATGATTCTGAGTCTCACAGCCCACCTCCGCTTCCAACAGCCTCTGTGGCTGCCTCTGACTTCTTTCCCACGTCGGCTGGCCCAACTCCAGCCTTCAACCCCTTGTCAATGAAGGACTATTTCTCCCAAGGTGGGTGGGCCCCACCAGGAACGTTTCCAACTCCTGCTAACCACCTCAGCTCCAGAGCTCAGGACCTACTTGGCTCTCTGCATTCCTGCACCTCTTGTCTCTTTAAATCCCACTTCCTTTGCCTCATTATTGGCAGCCATTTCTTCACTTCTATACTATAGATGACTGAAGGAATGGCTGCTGATGATGAGGCAAAGGAAGTGGGATTTAAAGAGACAAGAGGTGCAGGAATGTAGAGACCTCAGAGGGCTTACAGGGCTGAAAGGGACATGGGTGTTGCTGGCTAACCAGAATTTATTACCAATGCCTAGTTGCCCTTGGAGGGCAATTGAAAGTCAACCACATTACTGTGACTCTGGAGTCATATGTAGACCAACCAGATAAAGATAAACTGTGTTTACAACCAGATAAAGCCAGAATATTTCCTTCCCTAAAGGACGTTAGTGAACCAGATGGGTTTTTCAGACGATTGACAATGGTTTCATGGTCATCAGTAGATTCTTAATTCCAGATATTTTTTATTGAATTCAAATTCCACTATCTGCCAAGACAGGATTTGAACTCATGTCTCCAGAACGTTAGCTGAGGTTCTGAATTAATAGTCTAGTGATAATACCACTCAGCCATCACCTCCTCCTCCATAAGGATGAGAATTTTAAAGTCAGGATGTTGCCAAATTGGCAATCAGTATAACTTAGTGAGCACCAAGTGAGACTAGGTGCAAGTTAGGCTGTGAGGTAGCCACATTTTTGAAGAGCTTGAATTTATAGAAGGTGAAAAGCACAGTAGTGACATAAACATGGATGAGGGTTTCAAAAACCTCCGGACTAGTATTGCAAGATGACATGATATCAAAACAGTTGTGTTTCAGTGGCTAGCTAGTCAAAGTATAGATTGCATTGTTAGCAATCAGCAAAACCCCAAATTGACAATCTGCTGCAAGGAAATGGATCGTTCAACATCAGGGTACAGGCAGTGAAAGAAAGTCTTGCTTTTTAGGCAGATGGCATATAGGAAGTTTAATATCAACACTAGAAACCACAAGAGGTGATCCAAGTTTGAGAAAATATAAATGAAACTACAGAAGTCCTGTGGAACATCCTGTGGCTGGGTGGAAGAAAAAATAACCTGTCTTTCTTTGATGCCTGTAGATTGATCTCATTCCTCCCTCATCTTTTTGAGTGTATGTTTTCTTCAAGTGTTGAAACATTTCTTTT
Organism: Carcharhinus amblyrhynchos; assembly: GCF_965287045.1. Lineage (NCBI taxonomy): Eukaryota > Metazoa > Chordata > Chondrichthyes > Carcharhiniformes > Carcharhinidae > Carcharhinus > Carcharhinus amblyrhynchos. Next base: position 15,351,370 of record NC_137325.1, read on the forward strand.
GTAGATTTGATGTTTACAGAGAGATCCCCTGAAATGAAGTGATCATATTTGAAACAAAGCCAGTGGAGTTAGCAAGAAGAATTCTCCAAGGAAACAATCTGTTATGCACTACGATTGCCGCCCAGTGTATTTATTTACTTCCAAGTGATACTAATACCTAAAAAGTTGGAATGCTTAGAAACCAACAATGCTCCACAGCTGGAATAAGTGTTTCCAAATTCGTTGTGCCACATCCCCCAAATGCCTTCAAGTGGGATATAGACCTAGACTAGATGAGCATGGAAAATTAATAAAAATTGTTTCATGCCTAGAATTATTAAATCTTGGACTGCATTACCAAAATTTGTTTTTTGAGGCAAGCAATACAATTTAGATAGATACTGATTTGATTTGTTGTCACATGTATTAGCATAGTGAAAAGTATTGTTTCTTGCGCGCTATGCAGACAGAGATACCGTTCACGGAGAAGGAAATGGAAGAATGCAGAATGTAGTGTTACAGTCATAGGTAGGGTGTAGAGAAAGATCAACTTAATGCAAGGTAAGTCCATTCAAAAGTCTGATGTCAGCAGGGAAGAAGCTGTTCTTGAGTCGGTTGGTACATGACCTCAGACTTTTGTATCTTTTTCCCAACGGAAGAAGGTGGAAGAGAGAATGTTCGGGTCCTTCATTATGCTAGCTGCTTTGGCGAGGCGGTCGGAAGTGTCGACAGAGTCAATGGATGGGAGGCTAGTTTGTGTGATGGATTGGGCTATGTTTGTGACCTTTTGTAGTTCCTTGTGGTCTTAGGCAGAGCTGGAGCCACACCAAGCTGTGATACAACCAGAAAGAATGCTTTCAATGGTGTATCTGTAAAAGTTGATGAAAGTCTGGATAATTGTTTGAAATAGAAAACCTGTAAAAGAATACTGGGAAAAAGTATGAAAGTTGCATTGGGCTCAGTAGCTCTAGCTGAAAAGCTAACACTGACACAAAGCATCGGGCTTTACAAGCTTCATCTGTACTGTCATTGCAATGATTTTGGGAGCGCTGTTGATTTCAATCTTATGTGATCAGACATTATGGTGAGTTAAACATGGCAATATCAAATGCTGCCCCCCTGAAGTACAACTGCAAAGGGCTGGAAATAGAATGTCCATTAAGGAAGATGACTTCTAAACTTTCAATTTTTAATCAAGGATATAAACCCAAAACATTAACTTTTTATGTTTCATCTTTCACACAGTGGAACCTTGTCTGCTTCAGAGTGAGAAGGTTATGAGTTCAGACTAGAGACTTTTGAGAGTGCTATATTATTGAAAGTACCACCTTTTAGACATGTTACCAAAGCCTCATGGCACTATTAAAAGAAAGCAGGGAATTCTCTTGGTGTCCTGGCCAATGTATCCCTCAAGCAGTGTCACCAACAAAAACAGATGGTCTACCCCATTGTAATTTGTGGGATCATGGTGTATGTAATTCAGCTGTCACACTATTTCAAATTATAGCAAATGCTGAGTTATGAATTGAAGTAAATGATGACTGACGTGTGAATTCCCAGCAACATTTGTTTTTGACTTCTGAATTTTAGCATTTGAAGTGTTTCATTTTGTACATCTTGACACTCTGCAGATTCAGTTGTCCATCATTGGATCCACTTCAAACTGTACTGAGTCTCGCTCTACTCTGCCAAGACTGGTCAGCACTCCAGATTCATTCTGGGGAGCAAAGAAAGCTCCTGACTTCCACTAAAGCCAAACACTATCTTAAATGCCCACCTTCGTCGTCGACAAGCAGTGGGGCTTCTTTGCCAGTTGTGGACGGTTAATCACTTAATCATTGACAAGTCTGCAGCCACTATCTTGAGCCTCCACCTATGCGTGGACCCCCGATTCCTCTCCCCTAATCCCCAATTTGTTTCCCTGTGGAGTGACCCTAATCACTCACTGCATAAAAATGTTTTTATTCACGTCACCATTGCGTGAAATGAAACTACTGTTAATGATCTTTTAACTTCTCATTATACCAAATTGCCATATATAGTTGAGAGCAGGCATTCTAATTTTTCCTTCTGGGATTTGGGATCCCTGAACATATAACATCAGTTATGCTCTTAACAGTGTTCAATTATGAAACAGTTCACATAAGGTTGACTTGTATTTCCTTGAATATGCACATCTAACCAGCACATCTTCGGACTGTAGGAGGAAACCGGAGCACCCGGAGGAAACCAATGCAGACACAGAGAGAATGTGCAAACACCACACAGACAGTGACCCAAGGCCGGAATTGAACCCGGGCCACTGGCACTGTGAGGCAGTAGTGCTAAACATTGTGCCATTATGCTGTCCCAATGATAAAGGATTTAGGCACTTTAGAATCAGACAGCATTGAAAAAGGCCACTTTCTTTTTGCAAAAGGTTGAAAACATTTTTTAAAACTATTCAACCAACCAAATTTTCCCGCTTTTGCCCCATAGCCTGTAAATTTTTTCTTTTCTTCACAAAGGTTAGATGCAGTGAAACTGCTGATATATATGATTGTTTTTACGTTATATGACTTTCCAGTGGCATCCATGATGCATTTTCATTATTCAGAACTGTAGTTTGTCATGTAGATCTATGAATTAAATAAAAATGCTGGTATTTTTAATGTCAGGTGAATAATTTAGTAAGTAATCACTGAACGTTTAACGGTTCTGCTTTTCTGAAAACAAGATTGTCCGTTACAGGAAATATCAACAGTTAGATATATCGATAAGTAATCATATCATTTTGACCATTGAATTATTAAATTAATCTGATTTCTTGTAGAAAATAATTTTGTACATGTTTTCTTTCCTCTGGAGAACTATTTTTGTATCATGTCTGACAAAGCCACTTCCTCTCTTGATCACTTACTTTCCTGGGTGAACTGGAGTTTGTCTAGATTTCTGTGTCAAATAAATTTTGAAAACATTTCATATCATGTAATCATTCACTGATTCTAACACAGAGGGCAGTCTATTCCATGCTGGCTCTCTGCAAGAGCGATTCAACTAGCCCCCACGTGATTTTGAACACTTCAATCAAACTTCCTGTCAACCTGCTTTCCCTCAATTTCATCTGCCACATGTCTGCCCAAACCACCAGCCTGTTTGTGTCCTCTTGGGAGTTCCACTGTACACTATCCTCCAAATGAGAAATAACTGTTCACCACATCTGTTTCCTGTCATTCAGCCAACTTTGCACCCCTGTTTTCACTGCCCTTAAATCCTTTGGCTTCAGTTTTGCTAACAAGGTTGTCGTGTGTTACTTTATTAAATGCTTTCTGCAAATCCATGTGCACCATATCAATGCCATTGCATTCATCAAGCCGCTTCGTTACCTCTTCAAAATACTCCATCGAATTAGTTCAATTTCAGTCTGTACTTCCCTCGCTATAGATACATCTGATGTGATCCTGTGATTTATCAACTTTTAGGCACAGCCAGCCTTTCTAGTGCTTAGTCTTTATCAATTTTGTAGACCATCCAATGCCTCCACGATCTCCTCCTCACTATGAATTTGCCATCTTCCTTGGTAGAACAAATACAAAGTATTTACTTGGTGCCTCAACCATGCCTGTTGGCTCCATGTGTCCTTCATACTTCCACAGGACCTTTTTAGTACTGATTTGGTCTCCTTTTGTCACCCTTTTACACTTATGTTAAGGAGAACTGGCTGCCAGACTTTTCTCTGTGCTGCTCTTATTTCAGGTAGATAAATGTTTCAATGCTAACAGAATTGGATTATGCTATTAATCGTGCTCGCACAATCATCCAAAGTGGTCTTATCCTGTGGCTGCAGAAACTCTCTTCCTGATTATCAGTTGGTTTCTCTGTTTTTCTTTGTGATTTCTTTTACATAAGAACATAACATAAGAACATAAGAAATAGGAGCAGGAGTAGGCCATCTAGCCCTTCGAGCCTGCCCCGCCATTCAATAAGATCATGGCTGATCTGTCGTGGCTCAGTTCCACTTTCCCGCCCTCTCCCCATAACCCTTAATCCCTTCTCTTATCAAAAACCCATCAACCCGCTTCTTAAAAATATTTAGCGAGGCAGCCTCCACCACTTCAACGGGCAGAGAATTCCAGAGATTCACCACCCTTTGAGTGAAGAAGTTCCTCCTCAACTCCGTTCTAAACCGCCTCCCCTTTATCTTGAGGCTGTGCCCCCTAGTCCTACTGTCTTTTTTGAGCGGGAAGAGTCTCTCCACCTCTATCCTATCCATCCCATTCATCATCTTATACGTCTCAATGAGATCTCCCCTCATTCTTCTAAACTCTAACGAGTACAAGCCTAGTTTATTCAGCCTCTCCTCATAGCTCAATCCCCTCAACTCCGGTATCAGCCTAGTAAACCTCCTCTGCACTCCCTCCAGGGCCAAAATATCCTTGCGCAGGTGCGGCGCCCAAAACTGCACACAGTACTCCAGCTGCGGCCTCACCAATGCCCTATACAGCTGCAGCAAGACCTCCCTACTTTTATATTCAATCCCCCTCGCTATGAAGGCCAGCATCCCATTCGCCTTCCTGACCACCTGCTGCACCTGCAAGCTGGGTTTTTGCGACTCATGCACAAGGACCCCGAGGCAGGAACTCCTTTCTTCTACCGCAGTAGAGGTGTCATAAGAACATAAGAAATAGGAGCAGGAGTAGGCCATCTAGCCCCTTGAGCCTGCCCCGCCATTCAATAAGATCATGGCTGATCTGTCGTGGCTCAGTTCCACATTCCCGCCCTCTCCTGATACATTCAGCCTTTTTAGGGGATTGGGTTGGCTTACTGTGTGGACAAATTGTATTCTTCTGTGAAGTTTCTTTTGAAAACACAGTTATATTATGTGGCTTTTGTTTAAGCTTAATTTGCACCCACCTGGCATCCAGGCACATCAGCTGGCTACATCAAAGCCACCCTGCAGGATTATGGCTTCCTGATCAGATCATTGCCCACTGTGTATCACGCAAACTCATGAACGGGCTTTAGGACACCACTTTAATTTTGAAGTGTGTCTAGTCTACCTCAAATTACCATTGTGTTGTGATATACCAGCATGACATCACTAGAAGAGAAATGTTACATATGATTCAATCTTCGTTTCACTTTCACTTTGAGCCAAACACAGGGATTGGATCCCCAGAAGATTACATTGGAAGACTGGTTCAGAATCCAGTTGAACATCCATTTTCATAGGCTAGTGTGCATTAATTTGATAACAGTCCCCAGAATCCATAGACCACTTAGTTGTTAACTAAGAAAAGGGTATGGGTTACGATCCCATTTGTTTTAAAGTTTAGTTATTTGTGTCACAAGTAGGCTTACATTAACACTGCAATTAAATTACTATGAAAACCCCCTAGTTGCCACGCTCCGGCACCTGTTCGGGTAACTGAGGGAGAATTTAGCATGGGCAACGCACCTAACCAGCACATCTTTCTGACTGAGAGGGGAAACTGGAACACCCAGAGGAAACTCACGCAGACATGGGGAAAACGCGCAAACTCCACACTGACAGTGACCCAAGCTGGGAATCGAACCTGGGTCCCTGGCACTGTGAGGCAGCAGTGCTAACCACTGTGCTACCATGCCGCCCTTGGTGACATCCCGCTTTGAGATATCCCTGACCTTAGTACCAGGGCAACAAAATGATATCCTGGATTTTTGTCTGCAACCGCAGAAAGCACCTATTTGTTTTCCTTAATTATGGTGTTTAAATTTATTGAATGTTAGATTAGAATAGGATTGGACGGAGGAATATGAACCTCCCAAAAGATGCATATATGTCACAAAGGTCTGCTTGTGCCACATCTTTTTCAACTACTTGGGTCTTGTCAAGATACGAAGACCTGCACCCATGGGTATGAATATGTTTAATAAAGCACCTGAATGCAGGAAGAAGTGACAAATGAAATGTGACGAAATATATTTCCAGTAATGTGACGTTTGAGTTGTGTATTGCTTTGTTAGTTAGAAATGGATGTGCTTTAGGAAATTTCATGGAACAGTCACATAAATACACTGCTCAGTACAATGACAATATGCAGTACTCACTGCAAACCCATTGGTTCAACATGGTATCTTCGTATTCTGTGACTGTATTGCATAGGTGAGCTGATGTAAATTGTCTCCTCTCTTGCACAGTCCCCAACCTTTCAATTCAGCCATCATTCCTTTCCCCCACATAAAACCCAGCCGCTGCCCTTGAAAACTACAACTCCATCTTCAACCAAGACACGGCAGTGACTACACCGGGATAAACAAACTAACCAAAATACTCTGGTGCAAGAGACCGTTGAAGTTGGGCGAGTGAAAAGGATAGTCATAGAGAGCAGAGTAGTTAAGCTGATATTTTCTTGATAACATTATTGCAAAAGGGAGCAGTCTCCCATAATATTTTGGCCATTTAATACAGCAGCAATAGCGACATCATTGTTTAGGGAGTTTTTTGAAGAAAGAAAAGGTCGTGATGAGTGGTGACGTTTTCTGTCTACTTCATAAAGATGAATCATTTTCTGATCAATGAGAACCTTTCCGCCTTTGTGACTTTCATTGTAGTTTCCAGAAATTTAATTTCTGTTGACCAGTAAGATGGACATTTCAGTACAGTGCAAGAAGCTTTACTTGTATTTGGTAGTTCATCGACAGGTATTTCTTTTTCTCGTGAGTCAACATGCTGAGGATATCACCATTTGAATGTTGAGATGGTATAGTCAAAGTTAGTTGCACTGTCGTCCTGATTAACTTAGATTGTTTAATTATGCAAAAGCAGTAGTTTTGAATTATGCCAGTAGGATTGATGTAGTCATTAGGCATCTCTGTCCTGCACCTCATTAACTTCATCATAGGATTTGCTAGGCATGTTTCACAGGTTTGTACTATTAAAATCCTTCCAGCTGATGCTTCAGGGATGAATAATACTCAAATTCTTGGATTGGTCACTTTGCATTATGGAACCCCACACTGACCCATGCACCCAGATACTTGCATACTTATTAGTTTTGTTGAGCCGCAGTCTAAACAACTATCTTAAAATTTAACATAAGAACATAAGAAGTAGGAGCAGGAGTAGGCCATCTAGCCCTTCGAGCCTGCCCTGCCATTCAATAAGATCATGGCTGATCTGAAGTGGCTCAGTTCCACTTTCCCGCTTTCTCCCCATAACCCTTAATTCCCTTGCCTACCAAAAACCTATCTACCCGTGACTTGAATGTATTTAGCAAGGTAGCCTCCACCACTTCAACGGGCAGAGAATTCCAGAGATTCACTACCCTTTGAGTGAAGAAGTTCCTCCTCAACTCCGTTCTAAACTGCACCCCCCCCCCACCATCTTGAGGCTGTGCCCTCTAGTCCTGCTGTCCTTTCTGAGCGGGAAGAATCTCTCTTCCTCTACCCTATCCATCCCCTTCATTATCTTATACATCTCTGTAAGATCCCCCCTCATCCTTCTAAACTCCAACGAGTACAGACCCAGTATATTTAGTCTATCTTCATAGTCCAACCCCCTCATCTCCGGTATCAGCCTAGTGAACCTCCTCTGCACTCCCTCCAAGGCCAAAATATCCTTGCGCAAGTGCGGCGACCAAAACTGCACACAGTACTCCAGCTGTGGCCTCACCAGTGCCATGTATAGTTGCAGCAAGACCTCCCTGCTTTTATATTCTATCTCCCTCGCTATAAAGGCCAGCATCCCATTTGCCTTCTTGATCACCTGCTGCACCTGCAGACTGGGTTTTTGCGACTCATGCACAAGGAGCCCCAGGTCCCTCTGCACCGTAGCATGCTGCAGCTTTTCGCCCTTTAAATAGTAATCCCTCCTACTATTATTCCTGCCAAAGTGGATAACCTCACACTTGCTAACATTGTACTCCATCTGCCAGGTCCTCGCCCACTCGCTCAGCCTATCTAGATCCCTCTGCAGACTTTCCACACCCTCCGCACAATTTGCTTTTCCACTCATCTTTGTGTCATCAGCAAATTTCGACACCCTACACTCAGCCCCCTCCTCCAGATCATCTATATAAATGGTAAATAGCTGAGGCCCCAGCACCGATCCCTGTGGCACTCCACTAGTTACCAACCGCCAATCAGAATAGCACCCATTGATACCAACTCTCTGCCTCCTATTAGACAGCCAATCCTCTATCCACGCTAACACCTTACCCCCAACTCCATGCCCCCTAACCTTCTGAAGCGACCTTTTGTGCGGTACCTGATCAAACGCCTTCTGAAAATCGAGAAACACCATATGCACCGGTTCCCCTCTATCTACCACACTAGACACATTCTCATAGAATTCCAATAAATTTGTCAAACACGACTTCCCCTTAATGAATCCGTGCTGCGTCTGCTCTATCAAACAATTCTTCTCTAGGTGCCTCGCTATTTCTTCTTTGATGACGGATTCCAGCATTTTTCCAACTACAGACGTTAAACTAACCGGCCTATGATTCCCTGCCTTTTGCCTGCTACCTTTTTTAAACAGCGGCGTGACATTAGCCGTTTTCCAATCTTCCGGCACTTTCCCAGAATCCAGCAAAGTTTGGTAAAAAATCACTAAAGCGTCTATTATCACCTCTGCCATTTCCCTCAGAACCCTGGGATGCATTCCATCCGGTCCTGGGGACTTGTCCACCATCAGTCCCGCTAGTCGATCAAATTTTACATTGTTCTTTTGGTATTGATACCAAGCTACACATCAGCATTGGTGTGCGTCTGCTGAAATTTTACAGCCTTGATCCCAAAGGAGTTCAACTGTGAGGTGGATAACTCAACATTAGACATACAGTACTTACGGGGGGGTGGGGGATCTCAATCAGGTTGATGTGATGTTTGATAGCTTTAATATGGTAAATATTTGAAAATATTGCACATGAAATGACTAGCTTGTCCATAGAGTCTGCCCCATACAGTCATGTTGCATGTATCCTTCATATAAAGGGCAGTCACTCCTAACCTCATTTGTCCGTATTTGGATCAAAGCTGTGATGAGGGCTATAGCTGGGTGATTCTGGCAGAATCTAAACTGAACATAAGAACATAAGAAATAGGAGTAGGCCATCTAGCCCTTCGAGCCTGCCCCGCCATTCAATAAGATCATGGCTGATCTGTCGTGGCTCAGTTCCACATTCCTGCCCTCTCCCCATAACCCTTAATCCCCTCGCTTATCAAAAACCCATCAACCCGCGTCTTAAAAATATTTAGCGAGGCAGCCTCCACCACTTCAACGGGCAGAGAATTCCAGAGATTCACCACCCTTTGAGTGAAGAAGTTCCTCCTCAACTCCGTTCTAAACCGCCCCCCCCTTTGTCTTGAGGCTGTGCCCCCTAGTCCTACTGTCCTTTCTGAGCGGGAAGAGTCTCTCCACCTCTATCCTATCCATCCCATTCATCATCTTATATGTCAGTGAGATCTCCCTTCATTCTTCTAAACTCTAACGAGTACAAGCCTAGTTTATTCAGCCTCTCCTCATAGCTCAACCCCCTCAACTCCGGCATCAGCCTAGTAAACCTCCTCCGCACTCCCTCCAAGGCCAAAATATCCTTGCGTAAGTGCGGCGCCCAAAACTGCACACACTACTCCAGCTGCGGCCTCACCAATGCCCTATACAGCTGCAGCAAGACCTCCCTACTTTTATGTTCAATCCCCCTCGCTATGAAGGCCAGCATCCCATTAGCCTTCCTGACCACCTGCTGCACCTGCAAGCTGGGTTTTTGCGACTCATGCACAAGGACCCTGAGGTCCCTCTGCACCATCGCCTGCTGCAGTTTTTCACCCCGTAAGTAATAGTCCTTCCTACCATTATTCCTACCAAAATGGACCACCTCGCACTTGCCAACATTAAATTCCATTTGCCAGTTCCTGGCCCATTCGCCCAGTCTATCTAGATCCTTCTGCAGACTCTCCACACCCTCCGCGCAATTTGCCGTTCCACCAATCTTGGTGTCATCAGCAAATTTCGACATCATACACTCGGTTCCCTCCTCCAGATCATCTATATAAATGGTAAATAGGCCCCAGCACCGACCCCTGGGGCACTCCACTAATCACCAACCGCCAATCCGAATAGCACCCATTAACCCCCACTCTCTGCCTTCTAATTGACAACCAATCCTCTATCCACGCTAACACCCTACCCCCAACTCCATGCCCCCTTACCTTCTGCAATAACCTCTTGTGAGGTACCTTGTCAAACGCCTTCTGAAAATCAAGAAAGACCACGTCCACCGGCTCTCCTCTATCCACCGCCCTAGACACATCCTCATAGAACTCCAATAAATTTGTCAGACACGACTTCCCCTTAACGAAACCGTGCTGCGTCTGCTCTATCAAGCAATTCCCCTCAAGATGCCTCGCTATTTCCTCCTTGATGACAGAATCTAACATTTTACCCGACATTAACAGATGTTAAACTAACCGGCCGATAATTCCCTGCCTTTTGCCTGGCACCCTTCTTAAACAACGGCGTAACATTAGCCGTTTTCCAATCTTCCGGCACTTCCCCGGAATCCAGCGACGTTTGGAAAATAACCACCAAGGCATCCACTATCACCTCCGCCATTTCTTTCAGAACCCTTGGATGCATTCCATCCGGTCCTGGGGATTTGTCCACAATCAGTCCCACCAGTCTGTCGAGCACCACCTCTCTAGTAACAATAATGTCATTGAGACCCTCCAGTCCTACCACCTTTCCATCGCTATCACCCGGCAAGTTATTCACATCCGTGAAGACCAAAACAAAAAAGTTATTCAAGACCTCAAACTGAGCTTGCTATTGCTGAAGAAATGCCTCTTTATAGCACCATTAGTGACACCTCCTACCACTTTGATGAGTGCGAGTATACTTCAATTGTCCTGCTTCTCTGTGGACATACCTGGGCAATTTTCAACTCTGTCAGCTAGGTACCAGTGTTGTATCTTTACTTGAACAGTTTGCTAAGGTCACAACTAGGCCCAGAACTCTCACCTTCAGCACTATAGTCAGGATGTTAAAGAGGATCATAGCCTGTGCTGAATTAAAAAAAAACTTCAGCATCATTTCCTAGTCTATGACGTTCTATCACCTAGAATAGAATCGCAGAAGGCATTTAAGAACATCACCACCATGGCAAGCTCCCCTCACAAATCGTTTTTGACTTGAAAACATATTGCTGTTTCTTTATCGCCACTGGGTTAAAATCCTGGAATTCCCTAGCCGGCAGCATTGCAGAAGCACCTTCACCTTGTGGAATGCAGTGGTGAAAGTGGCTTCCTCAAGGACAGTTGGGCAATAAATACAGGCTTTTTCAGCAACGTCCACATTCTATACGAATGAATGAGCTGACAAATGTTATAGTAGATGCTCCATAAAAACACCCAAGGAAATGTCAGGAAAGCCACTGTGTTTCAGGTTAAAAGAAAAACATTAGTCATAAGTTGTAAGTGTGATTCATTCTCCTCCAATCCATTGTCTTAAGTACCACAGTTAGGGATTAATTATTCATGTGTTATGTAGTCAATAATCGTGGACCGGATTTAACAAAAATTCACTGCATAAAGGGCATGTTGCATTTTAGTGGCTGGCGCTATGAAGATCTAAGAGTCATATTAGTAATGCTTTTTGATTTATCATGTAGAACATAACTAAACTTTTGAAAACGGCAGAAGCAATACGGGATTCCCCCTTCTCCCCCAGAAAAATAGGTTTGTCTACAGTGCCTGTTCTGCTCCGACGACATATTTTCCACTGAAGGTCGTGGTTGGTGGGTTTCCTGATTCAGACCACTAAGAATGACAATGGTTTAACAATTACCTTTTCATCAAAGTAAATGGGTGATGATCATAGTGATAATAACAGGATCTGGTATAGGTTAAGCAGGTGGTTAGTAATTATTTTGTAGAGAACTGTTTTTCCCAGTAGTTGAACTTCCAGTATGTAGCCCACGTTAACACAAATATTCATCACTAATTCTTTCCAATTGAGTTTAACTGTTGAGCAAATATGGGTTATCTGCTGTGTCATACTATCGTTTATGTTTGCATCGATCTGACAGGAAGGGCACACTAGATGCTTGTTTGTTGCATTTTATGGGTTGTTTTAAGTAAATGTTCATAAACTTAGGAAGTGAACAATGCCAGAAGTGTACAAAAAGAGTTTGGGAGAATCTGTCAGTTAAACAGCAATATTGAAATTACTTTTGTTCTTGCTGTGTAGAAAATATTTTTGTCTTATTAATGGGCAAAATTCAACAAAGAACTGATATTTTATAGGTGCAGAAACATAATGTAGATAAATGTTATTTATCAAGAAAAAAGTATAATAATTTAGTTATGTAATAAATAATTATCATTAGTAAAGCTTTTATGCAATCAGCAAATTTGTTCATGTAAATATTTTGGAACAAATAACTTTTATGTGTTAAAATATCATGAGCTTTAAATTCCTATAAATTCTTATTTGATGTATTGGTCGTGATGTGAATGTTCTTGTGATATTTTAATGTTTTTTCTATATTCTGTTTTTTGTAACACAGGCAATGTGAGACATGGGGGGACTTAACAAAACATTGGCAATATTGCAATGAAACTTAAATAAGACCTAGGATTTTAATTGAAATTCGCTTTTCATGAAGTTATCCAGGGAAAGAATAAGTAGATAAGTGCGAGGTGATTCATTTTGGTAGAGCAAACTTGAATGCGGATTACAGGGTCAACAGCAGGGTTCTGAAGAATGTGGAGGAACAGAGAGATTTTGGGGTTCATATCCACAGATCTCTGAAGGTTGCCACTCAGGTGGATAGAGCCTTTAGTGCTTATTAACAGGGAGTTTGAGTTAAGAGCCATTGGGTTATGCTGCAACTATACCAGACGTTGGTGAGACCACATTTGGAATATTGTGTGCTGTTCTGGTCACCTCACTATAAGAAGGATGTGGAAGGATTGGAGAGAGTGCAGAGGAGATTTACCAGGATGCTGCCTGGTTTGGAGGGTAGGTCTTATGAGGAAAGGTTGAGGGAGCTGAGGCTTTTCTCTTTAAAGCGGAGGAGAATGAGAGGCAACTTAGTAGAGGTTTATAAGATGATGAGGGGGATAGATAGAGTGGACGTTCAGAAACTATTTCCTTGGGTGGATGTAGCTGTTACTAGGGGGCATAACTATAAGGTTCATGGTGGGAGATACAGGAGGGATGTCTGAGATAGATTCTTCACTCAGAGAGTGGTTGGGGTGTGGAATACACTGCCTGCTGTGATAGTGGAGTTGGACACATTAGGAACTTTCAAGCGGTTACTGGATAGGCACATGGAGCACACTATAATTCTAGGGAGTGGGATAGCTTGATCTTGGGTTTAGACATAGCTCGGCACAACATTGAGGGCTGAAGGGCTTGTACTGTTCTACGTTCTATTAGTGTTGGTGATGCAAGAATTTAAGGATTTGTGTAAAAATAGGCACTCTCATAAATTATCGGATTGGAGGAGATTACATCAATAGGGAGGGGCAGGGCAGTGGAGGGAAAATTATAATTGAGTTTTTTTGACTATAAATAGCAGAAATCTTTCTTTTACTGTGGTTTATTGATCATTGAAGTCACAGAAACACAGAATTATTACAGTGGAGAAGGAGGCCATTTGGCTTAAACTTTCATTAAATAAAATCTAACAAAGAACAAAGAACAACACAGCACGGGAAACAGGCCCTTCGGCCCAACGAACCCGCGCCGCCATTTTAACATTGTGAGTTCTCTCTTCCACCCGTGACCCTTGTCTACGTTTATGGCACTCCACATTGGAAACCAGGTCGAGGGGAGACTAATTTAGGGAAAATTTGTTACACCAATCAGCTTAAGAGCACATTTTTGGGGTGTGGGAGGAAACTGGAGCACCCGGAGAAAACCCACGCAAGCACGGGGAGAATGCGCAAACTCCCACAGACACTGGCCCAAATCCATGTATCTGTACAGCGAACAGTGATAGTCACTGAGCTGTCGTGTTGCCCATCAGCTGGTCCAGTTTAAGCGTACACTAATGACGTGAAGCACTAGGCTACTCTCGAAACATCCAAGAGCAGCCCTCGCACAACCCACCATGTGTATGCCCCTTATTGGACAACAAGGCGGACTGACGCATCTGCGGATTAAAAGAGAAAAACGTCAATAACATGCACATCTTACTCAAACATTCAAGGGAATCCCCAGAAGCTCAAAAGTAAAACAAGTGAGCCAGAAAATATGTTGGAAGGTCCATAGGAATCAGTTGAATCTAGTTACATCAACAATATTTTTCAGAAGTTTTTTTGAGGATTTCTTCTATGTTCCTAAAATGACAAGTCTGGTCAGAGCTCTGGTCAGTTTTTAGAAATCCTGTATCCCATTCATGAGCAAAAGATTTGGTCTGCTAATAACATTGTCCCCCAAATATGTTGTTGCACTTTGTGTATATGACATAATTTACACCATTTGAAAAGTAGACCCAGTGAACAAGCATGATATTGCATTATCTTTATTGTGTTGCTAGATCTTCATGTTTGGATATCATGAATCTTTGCCTCTGGACCCCAAATTGCATCTTTGGATGCATGGCTAGATTTAATACTAACTCCCTGTATAATGTATTAATAATTAAAATCCTATCTTGTATTTAGTGGGTTAAGTGCTTCACAGACATTACAGAAATGTTGAATTTAAATTGCAATCAATACACACTTATAATCATTGCCTGAAGAGAGGTTTCCCTCATAGCTTAATCCCATAGGTATTAACCACGTAGAACAAGAAGTTTTCAGGTTTCATCAGTGTTTATATGTTAGAAGGTACTATATTACCTTGTTTCTTTCTGATTTTGTTTACTTTGAATTACATTTTTTTTAAAGGATGTATCTCATGAAGTCATTTACATGGAATCTTCCTTGTTTTCTGAAGGTGCTGATCCCTGCTGAGAAATAGTTCTGCTACCTAATGCCATTGTTTCTTTGATTTATGATGTAGAACATAACCAAGCTTTAGGCAGTTTCCACTCTCGCATCCTCCCCACCAGAAAACCCCTACTTGAATAGTTTCAGTGTGAATCTTAAAGACTGAGCTTAATTCTGTCCTTGCATTCCTTTCAAATGCACACACATTCCAGCGCGCATCATTGCAAGGTGATCATAAATGGCAACTCTCACTTTTTTTTAACCTACTGTCCCTAACTTCATAGCACTGGATCCAGTTTGGTGCCCATGTGGGTCGCTTGCAAGCATAAACCACTCGACACAAGCCAGCAGTTGGGTGCTTCCTGATCTCTGGAACTCAACAACTCTATGTAAATTCGCTAAGCCAAGTTGTTTCTCTTTCAAAAATAGTAACTGTGTTTTCAAGCAATACTTTGCTGCATGTTAATAAGAATTGGATTTAAACTTTTAATCCATTCAACTTTTGTATGAAAATTATTGCTGTGTGTGCGCAGGACTTGTCCTGGTCCCTCCATGCTGGCACTATGGTTAAGAAAGTCCACTAATGTGTAAAGCCTGCTACTTTCTCAGAAGACTAAGGAAATTTGGCATGCCAGCTATGACTCCCACCAACTTTTACAGATGCACCATAGGAAGCATTCTTTCTGGTTGGTATGGCTCTTGCTCTGCCCAAGACCACAAGAAACTACAAAAGGTCACGAATGTAGCCTCATCCAACACGCAAAACAACCTCCTGTTTATTGACTCTGTCTACACATCCCGTTGCCTCAGAAAAGCATCCAGCATAATTAAGGACCACACGCATCCTGGACATACTCTCTTCCATCTTCTTCCATTGGGAAAAAGGTACAAAAGTCTGAGGTCACGTAGCAACCGACTCAAGAACAGCTTCTTTCCTGCTGCTGTCAGACTTGAACTTTCTCTACACCCTATCTATGACTGTCAAACTACATTCTGCACTCTCTTCTTTCCTTTTCTATGAATGGTATGCTTTGTCTGTACAACATTGCAAGAAACAATATTTTTAACTGTATACTGATACATGTGACAATAATTAATCAAATCAGAATGGATTTCTTTTTGATGTTTTGTGATTCTACTGTATTTCCTCTGAGAGTTAATTTTAAGATTTCTGGAAATACTTCTCTGCTGATTTGTAATTTTTACCCTGGAACATTCGCAGCAGTACATTTGGAATTTAGATTCCAAAAGATGCTGTCTAAACATGATTTTAGATAGAACAACAGAAGCACAGAAGCCAAGGTGTATATATAGTTAACTTAAAGGGTATTGCGGTATCTGCAGAGTTGGTAGTTTCCTATCATCTATGCCACCAATGTTGCTTTACCCAGCTTCTATTTGGTTGTTAGCTTCGCTAAATTGCTAAACTGTCAGAGTTTAGTCATTGTTTGTGGTTTTGATTATCCTGTGTGACTGTTCAGTTGGTTACTTTTTTATTGGAAGTTAATCCAGATTCAAGTAAGTATGTTTGTTTTTCATGAAAAGTGGTGATTTTTTTTTTGGTCAGAGAGTTTTGTTATCAGTACTATATTTTAGACACTAGCCGCTGACTATTTGTTATGAACAATTTAGATAGTGTGGAAAATTGCACTCCAGTTTACAGTAAAATTGATTCATCCAACTTTAGATTGCCAGATTGTGTTTAGCAGTGTGAGCATGCTGCACATTTAGAAATTTACATTGAAAGTTGCTGAAAACAGAATGGCATTCAAAGATAGAAATAATACTACTTGCGCTTGATGTGTTAGCCCTGTGCATTTTTTTAATGAATGAATGTTGACCCTCCAAATTATTTTTCTGGAAACATGAATTTTGAAGTAATCGAATGGTCAGTTGAAAGCTGTGGAATTTCCTTGGATTTGTTTAATCTAATCATCAGTCAAGCTGGAGAACTTAGAACAGGAATAATTTGGAGAAAAGCTTTGTTGATATAACATAAACAAAAAGCAATGCCCGTTTGTGGTTGTCAAAATGTTTTAATAGTGGCAATGAATTGTAAACAAAGCTTGCAGTCATCTGATGTAAAAGATAATGATTAAAATGGGTAGCTTAACGGAATGTGATGATGTTAACCTATCAGTGAAATTCCTCAACTTGCTAAGACCTTCTATAGTCATTGGCTCATATCAAAAGTATCTTTCTCTCATGTTGCTTAAAATCCTGTTGTTTCTTACAAATGAGTCCTAATACATTAAAAGAGTTGGTTTATGTTTCTCAGGGTATTTTTACATATGTATCGAATGATCTAGCAAGTTAGGTTCTCGTTAAATTTAGATCAAAAATATTTTCTATGGGATCATCTTTTCACTTTGAGTCACAGATTCCTTTCAGTACAGAGAGAGACCATTCAGTTCATCACAAACACACTAGTCCTCATGAGAGCAGTCCAGTCAGTCCCATATATCTGCGTTATTGCCACAGGCCTTCCAGGTTAAGTGTACATCCAACTTTCATTCAATCATTGTGACCAGAGCATCCCTGTGCCCTCTCCCTCCACAATAACGACTAGGCAGCTGTGGTGACTCTTTGGGTGAGATTTTCTCTGATATTAGCCAAGTACAGTGTCCGGTGGGATAAAACAGTGAAGCCCACCATGGAATTTAGAGAAAGAGGACAGGCAAGGGTTCCATGATGTATCATTGACAGGCGGCCTCTGATTGGTCTGCCACACCATCAACTCAGTGTTTTAATTATCAGGGCCATTTTTAAAGGCCACCCCAGTGCATAGCATGTGCACCAGAAAACATTGGTCACCCAGCTGCAGCCTCCCAGCATCAAACCTGCACTCCCTGCATTAACCTGGCACGACCCACTCACTCCCTGAGCGCAGTGCTCATCTCTGACCTCCTCTCGGAGTTCTGCTCACAACTGCACGCCTCCTGAGACCAGTCATGCATCAGACTGCTGTGGACGCTTTTTCTGACTTGGGGGTATGATTCTGGCATACAGACAGTATAATAATATGCAAATGTATGGGGGTGGGGGGGTACAGTTGTTTCCTGCTTTTGCGTTGACTTGAAGCACAACTTCAGCCATATCATGATATTTTCTGCTTTCATCCACAGCTTCAGGCCTCTGAATGCATATTCCATCTTGGGAACCTACCTGCTTCCTTGGGTGAATAAACACCAGGCTTCATAAATGGCCACTTCCCTGTAAGATTACAATATTATGTGGCCAAGCAACACTTAGGTCAGCATCCACTTTTACACTTGCTAGCAGCAAGATTTCAGAGGTGGTAAAATTCCACCCTATGATTCTTATTTCAGGATAGGAATGGAAAAAGCCTCTTAGCTTTCCTCTTAGATGATTTGATAGGGTAGATAGTCGGACCAGAATGTTACCACTGTCCATGGTGGCGGATTTTTTCCAATTGCACTGCAGCAAGCGAAGATTTGGCTGGGCACCAAATTCTCTGACTTCGCTGCAGCAGGAGCGTGGCGTGAATGGCTAATAAGATGGCACCCTAAGAATTTAATATATTTCAATGTGATTGCTCCCCATTCTTCTGAATGCCACTGAATTTAGGCCCATTCTATTCAAACTCTTCTCTCAGAACTGCCCCCTCATTTCAGGAATCAATGAAGTGGACCTTTGTTGCATCACCTTTATTAAATAAGGGTTCAAAACTCTACTGTATGCATTATTACAGCAGGCTTTACTCTTGCGCAACCCTTTTGCAACAAAGACGAACAACATGCCATTTCTCTTCCTCGCTGCTTGTTGTACCAACACATCAACATTGATCTTGCAGGATTCAATGAACCATATGACCAGAAGTATATGACAACTAGAAGTAAAATTTATAGATGTGAAATACATGCAGATGTAACACTTCTATGAAAATCAACGGAAATAGCTATAGAATGAGGGTACGTTATGAATCTTTAGAGACCTATTCCACAGCTGTGGAGCTGAGATGAAACCGACATATCATTATTCTGTCACCCAATACAGAAATCAAAGAACCCCTACAGTGCAGAAGGAGGCCATTTGGCCCAACAAGCCTACACCGACAATAATCCCACCCAGGCTCCATCCCCTTAACCTCACATATTTACCCTGCTAGTCCCCCTGACACGAAGGGACAATTTAGCATGGACGATCAACCTAACCCGTGCATCTTAAAGTTTATTAGTCACAAGTAAAGCTTACGTTAACACCGCAATGAAATTACTGCGAAATTCCCCGAGTTGCCACATTCTCGTGCCTGTTCAGGTCCATGTATCTAACCAGCACATCTTTCAGACTGTGGGAAGAAACTGGAGCACCCGGAGGAAACCCATGCAGACACAGAGAGAATATGCAAACGCCACACAGACAATGGCCCAAGGCCAGAATTGAACCTGGGTTCCTGGCGCCATGAGGCAGTACTGCTAACCACTGTGCCACCCACCTCAGTAATCTGATCTGGTTTAATTGTTGATGTATATAATAAAGTTTTCTATTTTCACCTATCCTACTTTCTTGTGGATGTTCACTTATCTTAATTATCTGAAAAAAAGCTGTTCCAAATTGCCTCTTTTGTGGCAATAGTGTGAAAACTCCTGAAACTTATCACGGCTGTCCTCCGACAAGCTGAAGTACCCGGTTGCCAATCTTAGTATTAAAAACACCTCAAACCAATGAGGTAATGTTCCTACCCACATTTGTAACATCTCTGAGGCATCCCTTCAAAACACAACTTATTTAACAAGAGCAATCACTATTGTTATGTAGGCAAATGCAACAGCCTATCTGTACAAAAGGCCCTAAAAACAGCAACATTTATTTTATTTATTTAATTGTTAGTGCTACAAGCAGACTTACATTAACACTGTAATGAAGGCACTGTGAAAATCCCCAAGTCGCCCACACTCCGCCTCCTCAGGTACACTGAGGGAGAATTTAGCATGGCCAATGGACCTAACCAACACATCTTTAGGACTGTGGGAGGAAACCAGAGCACCCAGAGGAAACCCACGTGGGAGGAGAGAGAAGAGGCTGGCAGGGCGGTAATTTATGCAGCACCACGCTGATTTCTGGCATGGAGCTGACGGCGCTGGAAATCCAGCTGCTGAAGACTCGCAGAGGCCGTGGTGCCCAGCGGGGAGCACTCAAAACAGCCTCTGCTGGAGTCTCCCGGCCCGCTGTGCTACCAAAACAAGCACAGTGGGATGAGAGAATTGCCCCCATAGTTTTTAGACTGATGAGCAAGATTGCTGCAGCGGTCTGAAACATTAACATTAACACCGGTCTTACGACAATGTAAAAGCAAGTTAAAACAGGTCGAGCATGGAATGGTTCAACCACTTGACTAAAATCTATGAGTCGAACCACATCAGCAAAAACAGAAAGACCGTCAGCTTCTGCTCAGTTGCAGGCCTTGGCCAACCCATAGTCCTCTTTTTAATTTGAAGCTTTGATTTCACTGCTATTTTTTCAATGTAGAGGGAGGCACCCCAGAAATAATAATTAAAAGTTGCTAGACATTGACTACAACTATTTGTCCCCAGAAAGGCATGGGTGTATGAATCAGGAAAGGATTGGCAAGGTGGGCGTCTACTTTTAGAAAAAAAGAAGGCTGAGAGAATGATCTAATAGAAGTCTTTAAAATGATGGAAGATTTTGATAGAATGGATGCAGAGAGAATACTTTCTTTTGGGGTGAAGAGCATAACTAGAGACTGTCAATATGTTAGTGACCAAGAAATTCATTTGGGAAATTTTACTTGGTGGTAAAAATGTTGAACTCACTCCCACAAAGAGTAATTGAAGCAAATAATCTTTATGTAGATTGATTGAAGGGGGAGTGATACAGACAAGCATTTGAGGGAGAAGGAAATAGGTGGTTACGACGATAGATTTAGATGAGGAAAGAATGGAGGAGGCTTGAAAGGAACATAAACACTGGCATGAAGTGGTTTGACCAAATGACCAGTTTCTGTGTCATATATCCTATGTAAGTAACTTGTAAGCTATGGTTTATTGAAAAAGAAACATCATTAGATTGCACAGACCACCACTGCCCCAATACTCATTGTAACTCATCCATTTTTTCTCCCTCCTTTCCCCTTTTCTCTTCTTTCGTAATCTTAAGTATTTCTCAACATCTACCAATTTGGCCATCCATGCAGGGACAAGTAGATAAGGTGGTTCAGAAGGCATACAGGATACTTCCTTTATTAACTCAGGTACAAAATACAAGAGCAGGGAGGTTATACTGTATAAACAGTAGTAAGGCAACAGCTAGAGGAATACATACCACTCTATTCATTGCCTATAAGGAATAATGTGACCACACAAGACAGATTAGAGGATGATCTACGATTGGAGTATTTTAAGAATTATATAGGCTGGAATTGTTTTCTTGGGACAGGGAAAGCTAAGGGAAGATTTAAATGAGGTACAAAAAAATTGAGGGGTCTAGATGGCGTAAATAGGAAGAACCTATTTCACTTAGAAGCGATGTCAATAGCCAGTGGAATTAGATGAAAAGTAATTGGCAGAAATATCAAGAGAGACCGTGTTGCAGGTATGGAATTCATCGCCTGAAATGGTGGTTGAGGCAAAAATTCTCATTGCATTTAAAAAATACTTGCATCTAAACTTGAAGTGCTGTAACCTACAAGGCAATGAACCAAGAGCTGAACAGCAGGTTAGGCAAGGTTGCACTTCTTCAGCTGACGCAGGCACCAGATGTACTATAGAAGGCATTCTTTCTGGTTGTATCACAGCTTGTTGTTATTCCTGCTCTGCCCAAGACTGCAAGAAACTACAAAAGGTTGTGAATGTAGTCCAATCCATCACGCAAACCAGCCTCCCATCCAGTGACTCTACACTGCCCGCTGTCACAGCAAAGCAGCCAGCATAATTAAGGAATTAAGCATTCTCTCTTCCACCTTCTTCCCTCGGGGAAAAAGATACAAAAGTCTAAGACCACATACCAACTGACTCAGGAACAGCTTCTTCCTTGCTGTCATTAGACTTTTGAGTGGACTTCGCATTAAGTTGTCCTTTCTCTACACCCTAGCTATGACTGTAACACAACATTCTGCACTCTCTCCTTTCCTTCTCTAGGTACCGTATGCTTTGTCTGTGTAGCGCACAAGAAACCATGCTTTTCACTGTATACTAATATAATAAATCAAAGTAAATGGGTTGAATTACTTCTTTCTGTGCAGTGGATTTTCTATGTATCTATTTGACAAGTTCAGGTGTATACCATCCAAAACTGGAGAATCACAGATATTAAGACAAACTAACCTTTTTGCTTTCTTCAATTGTTTTAATTTGCCAGCCTTTTGTGCTTTTAATTTTGTCACTGGGTGTGCATTCAAGTCATCAACTGGGTGTGCCATTCGCAGATACTCATCGAGTTGCTGTGTCCCCCATAACTGTGTCCCAGTCATTTGACAAAAACCATTCATTTCTGAATTTGTTTCTAACTTTGCATATTTTGTTATTCTGTGGAAGACCTTCTGAAGTCATGCAATGTCATATTTGCAGGTTAGCATTGATGCAGTGAAGCAGCTGGACCAGAGGCTTTTTGAGACATATATTGAACTAAAAGCGGATCCGATTGTTGGTTCTCTAGAGCCTGGGATTTACGCTGGATATTTTGATTGGAAAGATTGTCTTGCACCAACAGGTATGTTGTATTCTTCTCTAATCTGCAGCTGTGAAAACTGACCTATTTGAAATTTCTGTAAAATGTCTACCTTTAATGAATTCATTATAACTCCTGCCATTGAAGCACAGGAAGTCAAGACTCACTCTGTCCATAGGTACAAACGTGATGCACTGATATTATCATTATGCATTCCTTCTCCATTAAATGCCCATTCCATTTGTCACTTTGCTTGCTGCTGTTTCACTCCCCACTTGCTGCTTCGCTCACTGTCCCACTCACTGATCTGAACGCGTCAATAAATAAAACTTCTACTTTAAATAGTTATCTAAGTTTTAGACAAACTGTACTTTCTGTGTTACGATTAGTTCAAATCTGTGTTCTTTGAAGCAGGCAGATACCTGCAGTATCACTGGCAATGATGTCACAAGCTCAATGACTTTGGTGGTGGGGAATGCAACCCCTTCAACTGCCTCGGCAGCAAATGCAGCCTCATTAATTTAACTGCGGTATATTGATAAGGTAGAACAGGAATAATTGCTGCGCAAGAGATTATTTAATAAATTATTATACTTTCAGGTGAAGTATCTTTTGTGCTTTGCATAATATCAGTTAAGATATATAATCTGGAAGTTACTGCTATTTTGACCTTTATTACTGGACAAGCATCTATGATTTATTGTAGATTTCCCTTTTAATTTTTGCAGTTATTAACTCAATTCAAGCAATTGTGTTCACCCCTTTAAAATGGTGGACTGTTGTAAGTTTGTTGCACATATCATGATTAGTTTTGTGGGATCTAATTTATAATATGCCTGGTTAATATGTGGTATTACAGAGGCTAAAAATAACCATTTGACTCTCCTAGTTAGCATTGACCTGTTCTGGATCAACCATGCAGACAAACCTCACAACAAATGTATCAA
Source organism: Carcharhinus amblyrhynchos (assembly GCF_965287045.1). Taxonomy (NCBI): domain Eukaryota; kingdom Metazoa; phylum Chordata; class Chondrichthyes; order Carcharhiniformes; family Carcharhinidae; genus Carcharhinus; species Carcharhinus amblyrhynchos. Next base: position 15,374,847 of record NC_137325.1, read on the forward strand.
TATTTCCGCTTCACAGTAAAGAGTTTTAAATGTTCCCCGCTCCATTTCTTGCCTCTTCATTTACTCTTGCCGGTCTTTTCCTTAGGCAGCCTTTGAACAAGCAACCTTAAAATGCTAATCCCACAATATCCTATTCAAAATTGCAGCTGTGCAAGACATTCCCTTGTCTTTGGCAAGTTCTTGGTAGAAACCCAATTTAGGATTGGAGCTCTTGCAGTCTCAGGAAATGACCCTAAGAAGGTGTTGAATAAGTACACAGTTTACATGGGTGCAGTTCTGTAGCCAAACATCAGGCACAAAAAATATCATATCCTTACAGTGCAGAACAGGCCCATTTGACCTATCGAGTCTGTACCGACCCGCCTTTTTATCTTTCCCAGGCCCTATTCCACAACCCCAAATATTTATCCCGCTAATCCCAATAACCTACGCATCTTGGGACACTAAGAGGCAATTTAACATGGCTAATCCATCTAACCTGCACACCTTTGAACTGTGGTAGGAAACTAGGGCACCTGGAGGAAACCTACGCAGACACGGGGGGAAAGTGCAGACTTCACACAGCAAGTGACCTGGAATCAAACCCAGGTCCCTGGCACTGTGAGGCAGCAGTGCCAACCATTGGATTGCCTCATATATAGCCAAATATAGCCCCATAACTTTTTAATCTAATGCTTTGAGTTTAATGTGAATGTTAATTTACTAAGCTGTGAAAATAAATAAATTTTATTTTGGCCAATTCTGATTAGGTGGAGAGCCAAAAGCAGAATTTTTGGCTAATCTCAATTCAGATAACCTAACTTTGAAGAATGTTACACACGATGGGCAGAAGTATTGTGCCAGAGGGATTATTTGGGTCTATTGTTATATTGTCCAGTGCTCAGTTGGTAGCAATCTCACCTCCAAGTCAGAAGGTTCCAGTCTCACTCCAGGACTTGAAGATGAAAGTCAAGGCTGACATTCCATTGAAGTGAGGCCGATGGGTGGTACGGTGACACAGTGACTAGCACTGCTGCCTCACAGAGGAAGGGCCTCGGGTTCGATTCTGGCCATGGTCTGTGTGGAGTTTGTATATTCCCCCCCCGTGTCTGCATGGGTTTCCTCTGGGTGCTCCAGCTTTCTCCCATAGTCAAAAGGTGGTTTGTCCATGCGACCTCTCCCCTTAGTCCCCAAAGATGTGTAGGTTAGGTGGATTAGCCATGTTAAAAGTGAGGGGTTACAGCGATAGGGCGGGATGTTGGCTTGGATAAGATGCTATTTTGATGAGTCAGTGCGGACTCGATAGGCCGAATGGCCTCCTTCAACGTAGGGATTCTGTGGTAAAGTACTCTGTAATGTCGTTGGAATGAGATGTTAAACTGAAGTCATATTTTTCAACTGGATCTAAAGGATCCCATTGCCACTACTTCAAAGAAAGAGAGTGTTCTGGCCAATATTTATTCCTCAGTCAACATAACAAAAATGATTGGGAATTATCATATTGCTGTTTGTAGTAGTTTGCTGTGCGTTTCCTACATTGCAACAGTGACAACAGTCAAAGTTACTTTGTTTGTTGTCAAAGGATTTGAGACATCCAGTGGTTGTAAATGGTGCAAGTTAAATGCAAGTCTTTTTTCCTATTCTTTGTTTCAATGACATTTTATTTCATGGAATAAACACATTTTATGAAGTAGAGTATTCCTAATTATCAGAAAAAGGGATATAAAAGGACCTAATGAGATATTTTACCTCCCTGCATAAGCCCTGCAGAATTTGCAGATTTACCTGTTACGCATCCAATTTCCCCCTAACAAATGAAGTGAAACTTCAGTAAGATTTGTTCAGTTGCAAATGCAGTCGACTGTGGATTCATGTGGAGTTTTTCTACTGTGGCATGTCTCGTAATTTAGAAAGCCCTCTGTTCAATTTGCGTAGATTTTAATTTTTAAAGACTTTAAAAAAATTCACATTTTGTAACCAATTAAAATTGTGTGGGATGAAAAGCAGAAACTCAAAATTTGTCTTTTCTTAAATCCATGAATAAACTGAATTCTCATACCTTCTGAGTACTTGAAGATACTTTTCATAAGATACCTTCAGTACAGTGTATGTTAAATAATGTCAATTTTAATTCTGTTGTTGGTAAGTAAAATGAATGCAATGTGCTGCTTTTTTTAGGGTAAGTTAAATGGATCTTTGCTTCCTAGAACTCATCTCTGCATAATGGTCGCAATGTTTTTTTGACTGCTATCTGTTTGAAATGTTACTGTGAATAGGATTCTGCATAACTTTGTACATCTATTCTGAAAGAGGAAATTACTGGAATGGTGAATCAATTAGCAATGCGTGGGAGACTATTTACAGTAATCTGGTGACCATAACCCGTAACAAATGGACACCCTGCACACACTGGTTTTGAAGTGTCCTCTAGTGGTAGTAAATGAAAACACATGTTTAGAAAGCTATGATTGTGAGTACCATGGTGGAATAATAACTTAAAAATTTTTTAAAGATCTTCCTGCAAGTAATGATATCTCCGTAATTTTTCTCTGACTTACACTATTTCCTATGTTCGGTTATTGAGGTGTAAAACAATTGCACTTGTTTAGCACGTCAGTAAGTTTCAGAGTGCTCGAAACAATGAACAACTCTTTTTTTGATTTGATTTATTATTGTCACGCGTATTAGTATACAGTGAAAAGTATTGTTTCTTGCAAGCTAGACAAACAAAGAATACCGTTCATAGAGAGAGTGCAGAATGTAATGTTACAGTCATAACTAAGGTGCAGAGAAAGATCAACTTAATGCGAGGTAGGTCCATTCAAAAGTCTGATGGCAGCAGGGATGAAGCTGTTCTTGAGTCAGTTGGTACGTAACCTCAGGCTACTGCATCTTTTACCCGATGGAAGAGAGAATGTCCGGGGTGTGTGGGGTCTTAACTATGCTGGCTGCTTTGCCGAGCCAGCAGAAAGTGGAGACAAAGTCAGTGAGTGAGAGGCTGGTTTGCGTAATGGATTGGACTCCCTTCGTGACCTTTTGTAGTTTCATACAGTCTTGGGCAGAGCAGGAGCTGTGATATAATGAGAAAGAATGCTTTCTGTGGTGTATCTGTAAAAGTTGGTGAGAGTCGTAGCTGACATGCCACATTTTCTTAGTCTTCTGAGAAAGTAGAGGCATTAGTGCGCATTTTTAACTATAGTGTCAGCTTGGGGGGCCCAGGACAGATTGTTGGTGATCTGGACACCTAGAAACTTGAAGCTCTCGACTCTTTCTATTTTGTCCCCGTTGATGTAGACAGGGGCATGTTCTCCTTTACGCTTCCAGAAGCCAGTGACAATTTCCTCCATTTTGTTGACCTTGAGGGAAAGATTATTGTCACCGCAACAGTTCACCAGATTTTCTATCTCATTTCTGTACTCTGTTTTTAATGTTCTTGTGTAACAGACCGCTGACTAAGATCAGAACAATTTAATTTCTTTAATATGTTTTAGATATCACACTAGTTTTGCATTGTGTCCTCTCACAGAAAGTTTATGGATCCAAAAGAAGCTGTTCTGCCCATCGTGGCACTATTAGCTGAAACAAAGCTATCTATACAATCTTGCTCACAGCAAAAATTCTCCAGTCCTGCAGTCCTGAATATCATCTACATCCTCTGTAATGTGCAGTCACATCTTTCCTACAGTGAAGAGACCAAAATTGTACGCCACACTGGCTGTGGCCTAATGGCATGTTTGTCCTGGCAAAGTCTTCCTTGAACTTACCCTTGGCTAATAAAGGAAAATATCTCATATGCTTTCTTAGCCACTCTATTTGTTAAGGATCTGTGGACATGCATTCTACATTTCTTAGTATACCACCATTTACTGGGTATTCCCCTGCTTGTTGGTTCTCGATGCATTACCTCAAAATTCTTCAGAATGAATTCAATTTATCACTTTCTTTCCCACCTGACCAGCCATTTCCATTTTCCTGCAGTCTAATGTTAATGTAATCCTACTTGTGACTAATAAATAGATAAAACCTTTCCTCTCAGCCGCATGGATATTCTTCAAACTTGTTAATTATGCCTTCTATATTTAAGTCTAAATCATTGGTATGTACTGTGGAAACAAGGGTGAACTTTGGGATTCCCACTGGCAACCTTTTCAGTCTTAAGACCATCTGTCAACTGTTCCCTTTACTTCCTGCCAGTTAGCCAACTTTGGAATGCCACTTTCCCTCGCATCCCCTTTCGGACTAATCTGCCCTGTGGGACTTTGACAAAAGCCTTGCTAGAACTCATGTAGAATACACCAAGTCTGCCACTCTCATTAATCCTCCTTGTTATCTCCTCAAAGCAAATTTAATCAAGTTAGTCAGATGTGACCTTGCATCGAAAAAAAATCCACGCACGCTGTCATTGATTAATTCATGCTTTCTAAATGATAATTTATACTTTCCTCAGATTTTTATTCCAAATTGTGCTCATCACCAAGGCTTCATCAATCTCTCCAAGTGACTCTCTCTCCCTTTCTCAGTTTCATCTGGCTAACTTCGTTGTACCCATTCCAGGTCTAGAGGGCAAACTTTGAAAACCATCTTATTCCTTAATGATTGTTGGATTTTTTTTTACTGTCTTTTTTTTGGTTGTGCAAATACAAAATTACAAAGAACAGATAGATGTTCACCCTTCACAACTAGTCCAGAAAATACTTCTGGCTGACTGAGTGGTCCTGTCAAACCAAACGGCTTGCATGTTTCAAATTTGGATTGCAGATGATACGCAAAGCCTAACTTCCCTAGTCATTTCAAGCAAAATATGTAGAGCACGAGGGCAAGAAGTACTGGGGAATATATCATTGTATAAGCAGTCCTCTCCACTGATACTTGCAAAATAAATTCAATTTCTGCAGTAAAAGAGATGCACCATGAGTTCGAATTCCTGGATGATTTGGCAGCAATGCACTTCACATCACTGAACATAGAAAAGGCCCTTTATCAAAGAGAGGTGCCCCATTCTACTTAATAGCAATCATGAAATTGACAAATACATGCAAATTATTCTTCCTGCAGCCATTTATTGCTAATTAAATGGTGTGTTTATTGATGCAATTCATAGCCCGACATGGCACTCAACCTTGAAAACCCAGAAACTGGTCTGTGAAGCTGTGGGGTCTCACTCTAGCAGGTGGTCAGTTGTTGCTTGAGGTTTTAACTCTTGACAAAAGCATCCTGCCAGCCTTGCTATCAACACTCCCATTACTGTTGGCAAACAATAATTTTCAGCAACACAAAATTGTGATTTGGCTCACTGGTCCCAAATTACTTATTTTCTGAGCCTATAATATGTATTTACAAAAGAAAAATCAGAAATTAAGACCCTTGGAAGCATTTGTATAAAAATCAGAGGTGAGAAAAGGAATTGCTTAGTAAATGCCATTCTGTTTCAAAGATTTACAAACCTTCTGATTTATATCTTAAGTGTATTGCCATCATTGATCACTAATAATCATTTTTTTCCAAATGTTGGCCTTGCCCCACTTAAAAGCTATAGATCTACTTTTGAATATGATTGAAGACTAAAAGAATGTTTAACAAATGAAAACAATTTCAACAGAGAAAATTGCATTTGATATCTTGGCTCTGAAACTTCTGATTTTTAACTATGGGATTCGATTTCTATGTTCACATTTAAAAGAAAACATCAATTCCCTTGGTCAGTATTGGGAATTTTGGGGAGGTGCAGGGAGAGAAAAAATAAACTCATCCTGACTTGCTAATTTGAAATCAACAAAAATTGTACGTTCTGGTGCTTAAGTCGGAAAAGTTGTTTTAGATTTTGCTTTGCTTTTGATCTTTATTCCTCATGAATCCACTTGTAACAAAACAGGATGAAGCCCAATGATTATGCTTCTTTTATGTTTCATTATCAGAAAGTAAAATTTCACTACTGTCAAGTCACTTAATGTTAATTTGTCACAATAATGTGAATGAAAACTCTCTACTGCAAGTGGTTAATTAGCTCCGAGACACACTGGCAATTCTCCTTAAGGTGATAACTGAGACGTTGCTGTCCTAAGTTATAGAGGATGAATGTGAATTAAATTTTAGAACTGTCCCTTTTCCTTCTTCTGTTAATGTCCAATATTACCACATTCAGAAATGAAAATTGCAGATACTACCTTATAACAAAATGTTGAAACTATTCAATCGCTTAATATTTAGGGAGAAAATATTTCTGGATATGCATCTAAGATGACTTGGCATTTTGTTTGGCAACTTTTAAAAAATTTATTTGTGTCACAAGTAGGCTTATAGTAACACTGTGATGAAGTTACTGTGAAAATCCCCTAGTCGCCACACTCCAGCGCCTGTTTGGGTACACTGAGAATTTTAGCATGGCCAATGCACCTAACCAGCATGTCCTTCAGACTGAGAGAGGAAACTGGAGCACCCGGAGGAAACCCACACAGACACGGGGAGAACGTGCAGACTCCACATAGACCGTGACCCTAGCTGGGAACCGAACCCGGGTCCTTGGCGCTGTAAGGCAGCAGTGCGCCACCATGGCACCCTATTTAACCACTTTGAGCTGCAATGACGTCAGCTAACCATCTTCACAACTGTGGGGATACTTTATCAAAACACATTTAGACCAATACAATTTTGAAACTTACAGCACTAGATAGTGTTGAAATGAATAAATTTAATGACGTGATAATATAAGGTCAATAAATAGACAGACAGTCGGACTTTTCTCCTGTGTCCTTACCATATAAATGAGAATGAATCTGAAATAATTTTTCCTCTACAGTTCAGCACACTAACAAAATAGGGGAGCACATGAGCTTTAAAATATAGATTGGTGAAATTGTTTTCCATTAAAAGATGAATTTTATGACTTAGTGAATATTTCTACCTAGGATGAAGAAACCAATAAACTGTTATTTACCCATTAATTGAGTGCATAAACACTAGTTATTGGGTTAATTGAAGAAAAAAATGCAATCCAGGAAAACAACCTTGATCGTTTCAGTCGTCTTAACAATCATGTTTAGTTAAAGGAATAAAGTAGTCAAATGGGTAAGTTAGATCTCCTCACTTTTATCAAACTGACCTCTAGATGATCTGTTTTGTTTTATTTTTATTTGTTTTTTCCTGTCATCACAGTTAACATTATAATGAAGGAAACACCAGAAAGATTATATTTCAAGAACAGTTTGACAAAAACTTTTGCCACATTTGAAATTAAATGACTATAAATTACATAGACAATAGGAAAAGTACAGGCCTGTAAAATACTGAGCAAGTTCCCAATCTCTCTATATAGCTCACTTCCATAAATAACCCATCATTTCCTTTAAACATTTATATACCATCTGCGCCCTTACACTGAAAAATATATTCTTCTAAAATTTTGGGACACTTTGAATTCATTGCTTTCAAAGGGAAGTGCTTTAGTCCACTCTGGGCGCCATCAAGTCTGCAATATGTAAATATCTGTATATTATAGAAGCAATATACAGAGCACTCATAAAGGAAGAAGAAGACTTTTTTTTAAGGAACAATCTCTGGTGGAAGACCACAGTTTCAAAAGTGTCGTGATACATTTCCCACAGGATGTAAACCAACTGTATCTTCTGCCATGGCTCTGAATAGCTTATGTTCCCACATTGTCATTTAGCATCACATGAGGTCTACCACTCATGACCTTCTAGTGTCACAATTCTGTACATAACCTTACTGGTTCTCATCAGTGAATAAGTGTAAAAAAAAGTCCATTGTGTAACATTGGCAGGTTGTTAAAGCACCTAGTTAAAAATAGAAAATTTCAATCCATTGCCTTTCATACTTTATTTTGAAAGATGTGTTTAATGTTCTAATAGTGCTTAATACTGACAACATATATATTTGTTACAATCAGCATTTAACTTTCTCTAAGAGATAACCAATCCAAATACATAAACCAAATGCTACAAACAATATTTACTTACTAAATCTGGTGATTGTCATGGCCAAGTTGCATACTCTTCCAAATGCTTCCTATACGTTGAATTTAAGTTTTCCACAGAAGAACGTTTGCCTCAGAGGAAATGTGTTGATTTCACTAGACCAGCGTGACCTTTCGTAGATTGTTGATTTCCATTATATATGTGTAAGCCTTCATGGGCTTTCAAAATTGAATGCAGCAATGTGGAAAACCCAATGTGAAAATGAGGAAGTTAAAGGCCTGCCTGGTTGTGTCTACATGATCTAATAGTAACTTACTTAATCTGTTGTTTTTAACAGAGCTGTTTATGGATAGTGAGCCTGAAAAGCATAATTGTTGCACGAATCTTCCTCTTAATGAGATGACCAGTTTCACCACTCCTTGTAATCTTAATGCCCTTTTGTGGCTATTAGCAATATTGATACGACATGATATGTTTTCCTGAAAATTCCCTTGCTGCTGGGAAAATTGGGTGGTGGCATGTTGTCATTTAAAACTTTCTCTAATTGGATGAGTAATTGTTGGTCAGTTGGAGATTCCCCACCACATCTTCTCCCATGCTAGAAAGGTCCAGTCTTATTTGCTTAAATGTACTTTAAATGTTTTAATGACAAAAATTTAAAAGAAAATGGTAAGGCCCCTGAGACAGCATCATTGGAAACTAACTTATGAGCATAATGGAGCATAAATTTGCCTCGGCTTACTTTCTGGTTAGAGTCCCAGCTTGGATCACTGTGCGCAGTTTGCGTGTTCTCCCTGTGTCTGCGTGGGTTTCCTCCCACAGACCAAAGACCTGCAGGTTATGTGGATTGGCCATGATAAATTGCCCTTTAGTATCCCAGGATGTGTAAATTAGAGGGATTAGCGGGGTAAATATGTGTGGTTATGGGAATAAGGCCTGGTAGGATTGTTTTTGGTGCAGATTCTTTAGGCCAAATGGGCTCCTTGAGCACTCTAGGGTTTCTATGAATTACTCATGCCCAGGCATCTCGAACCATGCGACCCAAGGCATCCATAACCTGGGCTTCAGGTCTAAGCAAAGTTATACGAGCAAACTACAGCCACATGTTGCAACTCCACCGGCAGCTCACCTTTTGACAGCAATCGATTTTAGGCCGCTGGCCATTAGACCCGATCTGCAATTGTGGACGAGAGGAACATTGAAACCAAACAAATTAATTAACTTGACATTGATGCAAGTGCTAAAAACATATAAATCTAATTTGAATTGTTTTTGATTTTCCGACTGAGAAGGAAATAATATTGCAACAGTTGTGGTTTTTTTTTACTATTGTTTCTTCCCCAACTTTTCAGCACATCATTGTGAAACCAGTTCAAAAATTGACTCCTTGATGGTCCCTCCTTAATTAGAATGTTTAAAATGTCTTTTTTATTAGGAATTAAGGATTGTGACTTATTGTATAAGAACAACTATTACATTACATTCTTCTTCATTTTCTCCCATGTGCTACACAACTTTGGTTGCTGCCATTTCCACATCACTGCTATGTTAATCAATCACACTAGGATTTTGGGGAAGGAATATACTTCTGCTCTAAGAGATTTAAATTTTATTCCATGACTTGTGTGTTTTAAAGAGCGCTCCTCCCAAAGTTCTCTGTTTGCACGTTCTTTTGTTGTGTAATAAGGTACTTTTCTATTAGTGGGAAAGCACTTTTATTTTAAACCATATTCTATTTGTCACCATAATAATTAATGATACAGCAAGCTGATGTACTATCTCAGTCACTACAAACTGCTGTTCAGTTGGCTTAAATAAATAGCTGACCATGTATTCCAGAACGCACTACATGTTTAACAAAAATCCTGGATACTTAGAGCATTTAGTTAAATATAACCTGCTTATTATGATCGGTCTTTTGACCTGTTGAATTACGTATGGTACCAACAAGATGCCAACAATAGATTGTTTAAAAGGAATTTGTCATTGCCACACTTGCACTAGGATTCATCAAAATTATACATTTCCATGCCTTGTTCTTCTTCCTCATCAATGACCTGGTAGATGCCATAAGCAGTGGTTTCTCCTGTTGTCAGTGCCCTCTAAACAGTGTTCTATCTGTGGTGTCAAAATTCTTGACTCGGTATAAGATGATTATTGATTCAATCTCCCCCTTTCCAGAGTTTTTGCTAATACTCAGTGCCATACTGAGAGAGCATCACATAATCAGAAGTAGCATCAAAGTGAGGTGGAGCGGTCTACCCAAGTGGTTGCAAAAGATGTTGACATAATTCAAAGGCGAGGAAAGAGTTTTTCTGGTATCTTAGCCTGTATACTTCCTTTAATATCACAAGCAAGAGATAATCTGCTCAGTCATCTAATCCAGTGCCAGTGGGATCTTGCTACTGCAAAATGACTGCCACGTTTATCTGCATATTGCCAATGTTTGCATTTTATAAGTAATTGATTTGTAGATCTTGAGGGCATGCATTATACTCTATCACTATAACACAGCTCTTTCTACTTGAAAAATCATAGCAAGCAAAATTAATGTGCCAATTATTGGGTTATGAAGATCTACAGTGATTCTAACCACAGCAATTTGGTCATGAAAATACTACCCACGTGTCCATCCCAATTTTTCTGCAAATATCTGTAACCTATTCTGGAAAATCTAGTACCAGAATGGGATCTCACTTGTCCTTGCAAATAATTATTGTGCCTGGTTTTGGAATGTAGCAGTGTTTAGTGGCAGTCTGCTGAGAAAGCTTTTGTTCCTGGATTCAATGCAGTGTAAACCCATTAAGATCAGTGGACTGAGATGAAGATTGGCTGCATACTTCACAAAGTACAGCCTCTTCACCATTACTGCAGCTTGGCTGACAATCTCCCACCAGAATAATCCTGAAGCAGAAATATGAGGTTTAAAGTTTATTTGTTAGCGTCAAAGTAGGCTTATGTTAATGCTGCAATGAGGTTACTGTGAAAATCCTCTAGCCACTCTGGTGCCTGTTTGGGTACGTGTGGGAGAATTTAGCATGGCCAATGCACCTAACCAGCACATCTTTCGGACTGTGAGAGGCATTCTAAGGCATTACAAATTGTGGGACAGCACAATGGCACAGCGGTCAGCACTGCTGCCTCATAGCGCCAGGGACCCGCTTCGATTCCTGGCTTGGATCACTGTCTGTGCGGAATCTGCACGTTCTCCCTGTGTCTGCTTGGGTTTCCTCCAGGTGCTCCAGTTTCCTCCCACAGTCAGAAAAGCATGCTGGTTAGGTGCATTGGCCATGCTAAATTGCCCCTCTGTACCAGAACAGGCGCCAGAGTGTGGTGATTAGGGGATTTTTACAGTAATGTCATTGCAATGTTAATGTAAGCCTATTTGTGACACTAATAATTAAATAAAATTACTTAATGTATTATTAAACCCATAATTAATAAAATTAAAACTTTATGACTGGTGTCTTTGAATAGTACACTTCATAAAGTAATATTTTATTGCAGCTTTTGTGAAGAATATCTAATCCAGCATTTCAAGTTATTAATGTGTATTACTAAGTTAAATTCCTAAAAAAATATTTTATTGAAATTTAAGTGATGCAGACTTGGAATGAAATACTTTGAGCAATGAAGATTGAGGGTGCTTTAAAAAATTAGATAGATACCCGTAAAGAGTGATGGTAGAATCTTATGATTACAGACAGGCCATTTAGGAGGGAAATCAGGAGGCATGTTTTCTCACAAAGGTAGTAGAAATCTGGAATTTTCTCCACAAGACATCAAGAGCACTGGGACAATAAGAGATTTTAAGACTCAGATGAATATATTTTTGTTTGGTATGCGGAACTATGGTGGGTTTATGGAATTATGGCTCAGATTAGCCATGGAATAATTGAATAGTGGTGCTGGCTCAAATGCATAAATGATTAACACTTGTTCCCATAGGAGTGTGTCATTACACTGCTGAGGCCAGACCACTTTGAATATAATTTGTTTTGGGCATGTAAATGAGTGCATGATGGACAGCAGGAAAGTCTATAAGCAATCCTGTTGAATTACTCAAAAACTACTTTCTCATTCTTCTTCATTTGCATGGTTATGAGAAGAGAATGGTTATTCTGATTTGAAATCTTCTGAGTCATCAGAGTTCCATGAGATGGTTGATTCTAGCACTTGGGGCTGCTGACATAAAGGGAGGGAAAGACACTTGCCAGTCCTATGTTGGAGATGACTAAATTTTCAGAGTTAAGCGTGAGTATGTCTGGGGTTTGTGAAAGTGAAAGAAAAACTTTTCGACAACACGTTCAATAAGTGGGGGGACCAGAATGGGATTGGGGTGTGGTGAGATGTGGGGAACAAATCTATGTTAGGGTAGTTACACAAGATTTTTGGAACTTGATAGGCTGGCCAAAAATGCTTTGCCCATTCCACACCTTGTAATGCTCCTGAGTGTTCAATTTAAGCCATCTGCACTAATAGCAACATCTTAAGAGATGTATCAAAATTTGTCACTTTCAACAAGGAGCCATGGTATATTAAGTTGGACTCCAGCGCATGGTTTTGAAAATTGAGTTCATACCACCACAAGATCAAGTTGCCGCAGCTAGCGGAGATTCCTGTGGTGAAGTAAAGAACAAAAAATATTACAGCACAGGAACTGGCCCTTCAGCCCTCCAAGCCTGCACCAACCAGCCTGCCCATTGGAACTAAAACCCCCTTACCTTCCGGGGACCATATCCCTCTATTCCCTTTCTATTCACGTATTTGTCAAGATGTCCTTAAAAATCATTATTGTATCTGCTTCTACTACGTCCCCTGGCAGCGAGTTCCAGGCACCCGCCACCCTCTGCGTAAAAAAAAACTTGCCTCGTACATCTCCTTTAAACTTAGCCACTGACACCTTAAACCAATGCCCCCTAGTAATTGATTCTTCCACCCTGGGACAAAAGCTTCTGACCACCCAATCTGTCCATGCCCCTGATAATCTTGTAGACTTCTATCAGACCGTCCCTTAACCAACCTCTGTCGTTCCAGTGAGAACAAAAATCTAGCAAAAAACAAACACTGCTCCACCACTCCTTTACATGTGTGTGCCATTGGCAGCAGAAGCTTAGTAGCAAGGTATTGTCCCTCTCAAATGCATTTGATCCATGACAATGGAAAGACAACTTGTGGAACAGAAATCTTTGAAGCTGTTAAGCACTTGTGGATTCTTCTTCAACAGTCTTTGCTGCATCAGGCTGATAAATTCACTGAGCCAATCTGACGATGTGACAGTTGTAACCAAATTTTGGAGTACATGTAGTGTAGTGCACAATAGTGCAGGATGGGAAAAAAAACTGATTGAAGTGGGGAAATGCATTTTAGTTTGCATACCTTCCGAGGAAGCACAGTTATTCACCAATCGTCATCAAGGGATGTTATGTAGAGAGTGTCATCAAATGTTGTATGATTCATGCTGGGTAACAATAACTAATTGAATCTGTCGGTATTTGAATTCAAGCAGCACAAAACTGCTTCTAATAATAATTCTAGGAATTTACTGATTTTTTTTTCCCTCTGCCAGTGCAAAAGGTGTTTTCTTTGCAAACAGCTCCACTTCACCTATTACATGTCAACTCAAGTGCCCTCTGGGGGCCTTCAGGACCAAAATCTTCAATAAGTAGTTGGTATTGGTGCCTGTTATTCAGAATGGATTTGTCACAATGCAACCTGAAATACAATGAAAAGTAAAAGTTTATTTGTTAATCACAAGTAAGGCTTACATTAACACTGCAATGAAATTACTGTGAAATTCCCCTAGTCGCCACACTCCGGCACCTGTTCAGGTCAATGTACCTAATCAGACTGTGGAAGGAAACTAGAGCACCCGGAGGAAACCCAGACATGGGGAGAACGTGCAAACTCCACACAGGAAGTGACCCAAACCAGGAATCAACCTGGTTCCCTGGTGCTGTGAGGCACTATGCTAACTGCTGTGTCATTGTGTTACAGCCTGCACATGGCTGCACAGTCAGAAAATGCCAGCTGGTTCAGGGGATTCAGCCGATTGTGTTTTCTCTGGATAAATAGTTAAAGATTGGACTGTAGAGCCTGTTGTGGTTTTCCTCATGAGGGCAGCCACGGGAGTTAAAAGGATTGCCAGGGCTGAGGGAAACCACAAAGTATAGCTCAGTGATGGAAAGAGTTTGGCACATGTAGTGAAATCTTTAGGCCCGTGCGAGGCCTAGGTCAAGAGTAAAAATGGGTAGAATATTTAAACCTGTTGATTGATGAGGAGGAGAGAAAGTACCTGGATGTCATGGTTGCACAGTGGCGAGCACTGCTGCCTCACAGCTCCAAAGACCCGGGTTTGATTCCTGGCTTGGGTGACTGTGTGGAATTTGCATGTTCTCCCACATCTACGTGCGTTTGTGTGCTTCAGTTTCCTCCCACAGTCCAAAGATGTATGGGTTAGGTTCATTGGCCGTGGTAAATTTCCCCTTAGTGTCCTGGGATGCATAGATTAGAGGGATTAGTGGAGTAAATATGGGGGCTACAGAAATAGGGCCTGGGTGGAATTGTTATCGGTGCAGATTCAACAAGCTGAATGGCCTCTTTCTGCACTGTTGAGATTCTATGAGAACCAGGAGTAGGGTTATTCCAAAAAGTTTTTTAAAAATTTGGCATGGCTAGCTTTTGTCATCAGTGGTTAAACTGGTCTATCAGTGGTGTATTTACACTAGGAACATCTGTGGCTACAGATGTTGGTGCAGACTCTGCATACCAAATACTTTGTTTTTCATGCTTCTGAATTTTGGATTTCATATAGATCTGCAAATGCAATTATAGCAGATTATTTACAGTAAAATAAGATAATAGAAGTAAGTCCATGCAGTTATAGAATGGCTTATCACAGTGAATTGCTTTTCATGCTTCACTTAGACTGTGATGACTGTTGTGTAGGTAAACATGATAATTATTTTAAATGTGTCAAGACTCTGTTCACTATTCTGCACATTGAGTAATGCGCTTATGCATGTCACTAGGATACATTGGGTCTTTCTTAAAAGTCATTCTTGGGATGTGGGTGTTGCTGGCAAGGTCACCATTTATTGACCATTCTTAATTGCCGTTTAGAAGGTGATAGTGAGCTGTCTTCTTGAATTGCTGTAGTCCAGGTGATGTAGGTACACTCGCAGTGGTGGTAGAGAGAGAGAAATCCAGGATTTTGACCAGTGACAGTGAATATAATTTCAAGTCAGGATGGTGAGTGGCTTTGAAGGAAATATCCAAGTGGTGGTTGTATTTGCTGCGCTTGTCCCTTTAGCTGGTAGTGGTCGTAGTTTTGGAAGGTGCTGCCTCAGGAGCCTTGGTGAGTTCCTGCAGTTCATTTTGTTAATGGTACACATTGCTGCCACACTGTGTGGGTGGTGGAGGAAATGAATGGTTGCAGATGGGCTGCCAATCAAGCGGACTGCTTTATCCTGGATGGTATGAGCTTCTCGAGTGTCGTTCGAACTGCATTCATTCAACTAAGTAGTGAGTATTTCATCACAATTGTGCTTTGTAGATTTGTAGGAACTGAATGGCCCTGGCGGAATCCAAACTGAGTGTCAGTTATTGCTGAGCAAGTGTCACTTGATAGCACTGTTGATGACCCCTTCAATCACTCCACTGATTGAAGTCAATAAAGATCTTTGTTCTCATTGTCAAAGATGACCTGTTTTTTGATGATGATAATTCAGGAGAGAAGCAGTTCAGGATTCTTGGAGAGCTTCCTACTCTTTTTAAAGTGCCGTGGAATATTTTATTGACCAAGTTGGTATGTAGGCCTGGCTGCTATTTAATATTTAATCAGAAATACTTTATCTCCAACATGGAGTATTCCCTCAATACTGCACTAATGTGTTAACTTGGGTATGTGTTCAGATCCTAGAGTGTGAGACTTGAGCAAACAATTTTCCAATTTCTAAAACCAGAGTGCTGCAAACTAAGTAAAGCTGGCACTTATAATTCCATTCCACCAACATGTCCTACTTATTTGTCAGTAAGCCAGGAAATTTAGTTTATTTGGTTATTTTCTTTTGTCATCTATTGTTTCATAATGAAATCCTCAGCATCCATGTCAGCGACCTCAGTGATTTTTCAGAGTTTATATCAGGGCGGTATGGTATCTTTTAAAGAGGAATCTCCATTGATTCAAATTACTAATGTTTCCGCTATGTACAGATGACAGCCACCTGATCCAACCAGTTGCGTGGCCACAAAGTGAACGGTAGCAGCAACTGGAGTGTAGTGTAGGAGTGTAAATCGAGTCAAGTTGCTTGAAAGTGGGGAGAATTAATTGGAGCCTTATTTTTAAATACTTGCAGAACCTCAGGAACCTCTCTAAACTCCCACAGAGAGATCACCGGTTCCAAGTTGAAAAGCACGTCTGTAGCTGCTTCTGATTCTATGAATACTGTGCTTTATACTCAAAAAGTCAGGAAGATTTTTTTAAACGATAGCCTTTCTTCACTGACTGATGATGTATCTTGTTAGCTTTTAACTGATAGCAATCAGTCCACTTGCCTGAGCACCTTTTTCTTTCATATCCTTCACTTAAAAGTCCTTTGACACCCCATGTAAGTTTCATGTATTAATCATATTATCATGCTTTCTTTACATTTCATCTTTTGTTGAGGCAGTGGGTTAGTGTGTTACTGGATGTTGTGGGGTGTTATGACCCCTTGTTACTGTAAATGTAGAAGTTAGGGCAGGCTTCAGATTGACTTGGTTTATTCATTGGGTTTGTGATCTTTAACACGGGTATTATTATGTCCAAAGGGAATTTCCAGGCAAAGGCTTGACTCGTTTGCTGCACACATGTGATATAAAAGATAGTGTGTTACTAAGCTTTTTTTTTGCTTGTGTGTGGGTGGGGATACTTTCTCTCGTGCCTACATAGTAAAATGTCAGACTTTTTGTATCAACTTCTCTCACAGCAGATAAGCAATGGTGACATTTTTATTTTAAATCTTTTGTTATTATTGAGGGTGCGCACACTGTATTTTAGGCTATTTTTGGTCCTTTTTTTCCCTTCCTTTTCTTGAACCAGGTACTAAACTGGATTGAGAGAACAGGAACCAACCTGCTTCGTGGGTTTCTGTCAACTTTGAATGGGCTGCGAGGAATAAATTGCATAAGTATCACTAAATTCTGGATTGTCCCTTCACCAGCACTTGTTGGGGGAGTGATGCTCATTCAGAACATTCTGTTCAATGCAGCCTATAAGCTTGTTCCATTCTGTGTAAAATCTACCTCTTTGCTTTATTTTTCTTCACACTTTTAAACATTATCCTTGATCTCCGTACAATTTTCTTTCTTGGAAAGTAAACAAGGTAACTAATTTCAATGTAATTGCACCCAACAGTTTAAAGCACAGTTTTAATGTGGTGGGGGAGGGGGAGTAGATTGCCCAGGATAGAGGAAGCAGATGAGGCTGCATGGTCAGGGCAGATAGAGTCGGGGTAGTTGGGGGATCCCATGGGAGTCAGAGGTGTGCAGTGAGAGGGTAAAGCTAGTCAAGGGTCCTGTGGTGGGGGTGGTTGGTTGTGGGGAGGCGGGGGAGGTGTGGAGTGGGGTCAGGTGAGGGGGTGGAGAGGGTAGTAGGTTTTCGAATGGTCCCCAGCACAGGGCAGTTGGCCTATCGAAAAATTTGAAGTTCCTGGACAATTGCTGTGCAATTCTTACCTCAGAAATTAGAATCATAGAATCATGGAAACCTTACAGTGGAGAAAGAGGCCATCTGGCCCATCAAGTCTGCATCGACCACAATCCCACCCAGGCCCTACCCCCATATCCCTACCCATTTACCCGCTAATCCCTCTAACCTACACATCTCAGGACACTAAGGAGCAATTTTAGCATGGCCAATCAACCAAACCTGCAGACTTTGGACTGTAAGAGGAAATCGGAGCACCTGGAGGAAACCCATGCAGACACGAGGAGAAGGTGCAAACTCCACACAGACAGTGACCGAAGCCAGGAATCGAACCCAGGTCGTTGGAGCTTTGAAGCAGCAACACTAACCACTGTGCTACCGTGCTGCTCAATTCTGGAGTGGGAGGGGAGGAATTTCCCTAGCCTATCATTAGGGTACCCCGAAGATACACTGCGTTGGAGCTCAGAAGTTATAGACCAATATTATTGAAAGAGTCAATAATATTGACCATTGGTCAATTAGTTTAACATTTGTGCATTGAAGTTTTAGCAGTTTATTGAACAACTAGCTAACTAGATTGAGCCGCATTTATAAAAGCATTGATTAGTCACTGATGGTGAAGACACATGTCATGTGGATAACTAGAAGCATGTGGAAATGGAAAATATTTACATAACAATTCTGATTCCATTGGATTTCAAATTAAAATTCAATCACCACGAGCAAACACATTTAAGAGTGGGTGAATTAGATAAAGTAAGGAACGTACATTGATGTATTGATGTGCTGTATTAATGTCATGAGATTGAAGTTTGCTTTGCAATTTTCCAAGTGAAAAATTTGTGATCCTAGCCATGACAGTGGCTCAGTCTTCATGGTCAGCAGCAAGGCAGAAGCATTCACTGCTTTCCTTGAAGAAAGCTGCCCACAAAGGTATGGACGATTTTTTATGTTGTGGGTTTTCCTGGGGCAGCATGGTGCCACAGTGGTTAGCACTGCTGCCTCACAGCATCAGGGACCCAGGTTCAAATCCCAGTTTGGTCACTGTCTGTGTGGAATTTGCAGGTTCTCCCTGGGTCTGCATGGGTTTCCCCCGGGTGCTCTGGTTTCGTCCCACAGTCTAAAAGATGTGCTGGTTAGATGCATTGACCCAAACAGCACCGGAGTGTGGCGACTAAGGGAATTTCATAGTAACTTCATTGCAGTGTTAATGTAAGCCTACTTGTGACTAATAAATTAAACTCTTTCTCTCAGCTTGAATCTGATGCGCAAGTCAATTGTATCATAATAGCAGTGATTTCATTAAGCAGGAAAAGCAACCAATTACACAGAAATATTCTCACAGACTGCAAATCAGAAAGTAAAATGCGCTGATTTTCATGCACCTTTTAATAAATCTTAGAGTGAAATAAATGATTGGAGAATATATGTTGGAAATTGAAATATCATAAAAAAAAGCTTAAAAATAAACTCAAATTTTCTTATCAGAGTGGAAAAAAATGACATTGGAAAAATGTTAAACTGCTAATCCAGGGCAAGGGAAGTTCTCCTGTAGTTATGACTTACAATGTAAATGGGTTTATAGAAGCATAGTATTAACAAAGCATAAACTAAGTACTTTTTTTTCAACAGCAATATTATGACATTAAGTTTTCATCAGTACAGTGACTCCAACTTGACTGCAGTCTGCAAGAATTTCAACAGTGTGATCCAAAGAGAAGCATATAATCAGTAACAACAGGGGGGATTCTCCAGGCTCACTAGCTACGATGGCCTGGAGAATCAGGTGGGATTGGTGTCTGTGATGACTTCAGCCAGGCTGATGAGGTTGGCTTGCTAGGCTATGAACTATCTGAGGAGTCCTAATTGATGGTTAAATCAGGGAGCCTCATGCTGCCTATTTAAAGTAGGTGTGTCAGACTCCCAGCCTGCATTCAGCAAGAAGCAACTGGAGAGCTGGCTGTGTACAGACGTATGGTGTAAATAAAGTAACTTGGTGATGGGACTCTTGTCTCTGTGGAGTTATTACAGTGCCCGCAATGCTCCTGGCTGTCCTGATTGTGTTCCTGTCCACAGTGGGTGAGAACCCAATTCATATTCAAATTCACTACTTTAAATATAATGAATAGTGGTTTTCAAAAGAGAAAGTGAAACCACAGGCCGTTAGTCAGGCTTAGACTTTCTCAACATTGCAGTCAGGATCAACGGGGTACTTGATGTGCATTCAACCGTGAAGGGAAATAAAAGTAAACACAGATGGCTGGAGGATGATAGAAATCAGTTGAGATGGCAACAGAATCTTTTAGGAGGCATTGCACATTGAATTTGTTACAGGTCAAAGGTTTCAAGTGCAGGAAAGAGGGTTTGAACGATTTCACCTTGCTGGGAAGCTTCAGAGACTTCATATCAAAGCTGTCTGCATACATTGGGGCTGAGGGCACAGCTTGTGGACTGAATACACCCCTTCCCCATGAAATTGACATCTCCTGTCTTTCAGAAGACTTCAATTGGTGTGTGTGGGGGAGGATAACCTGTTACTTATGGTTCAGGGGGAGGGGGTGTGAGGATGCTCTGCTTTGGTGAGGGATTGGTGGTGTTCCCCTGATCTCTGTTGGACCCACAATATTTTTGTGGGAGAGGGCCCTGTCTCTGAGTACAGATATTGGGTCACCATTTAAAAATGATGCTCTCAGAACAGTGGGGCTGGCTGGCTGTTGGTTCACTGTGCATAGAAAATCCTACCTGATAGATGTTGCTAGTGTCAGCGGGAAATCTGCAAAGTTTCCTACTAGCGTGGGCACTTCAGTCCCAATTTGGGAAAATCGTGGTCAACAACTTCTAGATTTCTACACTTAACTGTGCATGTGCAGACTTCAGAAGTTTCTGTCAATTTTGAAGGATTGTTGACTGTTAATGATGATGGTTTTGCCATCATTGCAACCATAGTTTCCCTACAGTGCAGAAAGTAGCCATCTGACACATCGATTCTGCACCGACTCTCCGACAGGGCATCTTACTCAGGCCCACACCCCGTCTATCCCTGTAACCCATTTACATGGCTAACTCACCTAACTTACACATCTTTGGACACTAAGGAGGTTGTTAACTTGGCCAGTCTACCTAGCTTGCACATCTTTGGACTGTGGGAGAAAACCAGAGCGTCCAGAGGGGAAACAGGGTGAGAACGTGCAATTTCCACAGTCATCCAAGGCCAGAATTGAACCAGGGTCCCTGGTACTATGAGGCAGCAGTGCTAACCACTATGTACCTGTGCTGCCCGACTGCAAGGCTGGGCCTATGACCTTAAACACAGTCAACATGCTTCTCTTAGACTGTGGAACCAAACAAATGAAAGCACAGATTTGATCTTGTGTTTAATACAGCATTTCCTGGCCTTTAGGAGAATTTGTAGACAGGGTTTAGAAGAAATGAGCTTTATTTTGTAATACTGAATGTGCAGTTAATCTACATACTGAACCCACAGTTTCAAATAAAAAATACATTTGACTATTGAACACTATGTCACATATCACCAAATTATACCTTGGTTTCTTCATCTACTTATGGAGTACCTTCCTTCGAAGTATTATAGAGAGGAGTATTGTAACAGATTTTCAGGTTAATGTGACCAGATAGCTGAAATAGGCAGGTGCATGGCAAAAGAAATGATGCATTTTGATAAGAAGAATGAGGAGAGGCATTGTAAATCAAATGATACTTAATTTATTCTTTCATTGGATGGGATTGACTAGGCAAACATTTGTTCCTCATCCCTAATTGCCCTTGAACAGAGTAGCTTGATAGGCTGTTTCAGTGGTCACTTAAGAGTTAACTGTATTGCTGTGGGTCTGGAGTTGCAAACAGGCCAGACCAGGTAAGGGTGGCATATTTCCTTCTCTAAAGGACATTAGTGAACTAGATGGGTTTTTATGATAGTTTCATGGTCACTATTTTTGAAAATGGTTTTCAATTCCAAAGTCATTAACTAATTGAAGTTAAATTATACTATGAGAAGCCTAAACAAAAAATGCTGGGGAAGCTCAGCAGATCCGATGCATCTCTGGCGAGAGAATAGAGCCAAGTTTTGAGTCTGGTCGTCCAAACTCGAAACGTTGGCTCTTTTCTCTTTCCACAGATGCTGTCAGACCTGCTGAGTTTCCCCAGCATTTTCTGTTTTCCTTTCAGATTCCAGAATCCACAGTAAGTTGAGAAGCCTATTTTTTTTCTTTTTTGGAAAGCTTATGAGATCCTTGGCATTTTGGACAAAGACATATCCAGAGCTAAGAAAGGATGCAGAAAAGATTTGCTTGAATGATACGAGGGATGTGGAATTTGAAACTGATTTTCTTAGAGTAGAGAAGGTTAAGGGAAGATTTAATAGAAGCATTAAAAATCATGAAAGTTTTTTTAGAGTAAATAAAGAGTAGTTGTTTCAAGTGACAGCAAAGTCAGTAAACAGGTCACAGATTTAAGATAATTGACAAAAGAGTCAAAGATGAGATGAGGAATTTTTCTTATTTGTTTTTGTGAGGAGGGTATTGCTTGTTAGGCCTACATTTCTTGCCCTAATCGCCCTTGAGAATCATCATCTTTTGAGACAGAACTGAGTGACTCACATGGCATCTCAGAGGCAATTAAGAGCAAACCACTTTGCTGGGGGCTAGAGTCACATGAAAACCAGATTGGGTAAGAACGGCAGATTTCTTCCACTAAAGGACATTAGTGAACAAGACTTTTTTTCCTTGATGACAATCCAGCAGTTTTATCATCATCACTAATGAGATTAGTATTTTGTTCTGGATTTCTTAATTTATTTAATTTAAATCACTTCATTAGGAAGCTGTTGCAATCTGGAAAAGGCAATGAAATAATAATAACTTGTATTTTTATAGCACCTTTTGCTAATTGTGTCAGTTAGGGTTAAACACATACTGTTGGAAGGCATTAGTTGGATGGTTAGCTGAGCACATATAAAGAGATACTTACTGATGTGTAAGTTGAATGGAGTCAGTAACTGCTGGCTTTGGATTCTTCCTTCGTCACCTGGCTATCAAATTGTTCTACAGAAAAATTCACAGAATTTGACACCAAGCCACAATAGTAGGGCAGATGACCAAAGGTTTAGTTAAAGAGGCAAGTTTTAAGGAATGCCTGGATGAGAAAAGCAATAGGGAGACAAGCAAGGTTTAAGTAGGGAATTTCAAAATTTGGGACTTTGGCAGCTGAAAGTATGGACGTCAGCGGTGGAGTGAATAAAATCGGGGATGTACATGGTACCAGAATTGCAAGAGCATGGATATTTCAGATATTTATAAAGCTAGAGGAGATTACAGCAACAGCGAGAGACAGGCTCTGCAGAGATCTGAAATCAAGGATGATAATCCAAAAATTAAATTGTTTCTTTCCCTGGATCCAGTGATCAAATAACACACCAAGGTTGCAAACAATCTGGTTCAGCCTAGGCTGGTTGCCAGGTATGGAGTCTGTAACTAACAAATGAAATTTTTGGTGGGGGCTGAAGATGTAGCTTCAATCTTCTCAATATCAGGGTATTTCCGCTCTTCCAGTATTGCATGTTGGTCAAGCAAACTGATAATTCATATACAATGAAGTGGTTGGTCAGCATACATGTGAAACTTGAAACTGTGTTTTCAGATAATGTGGCCAAGAATGAGAAACGTGAGGGACCTAGGCTGATCCTTGGGGGACGCGAGAGGTAATGGTGTGGGAGTGAGAAGAGAAGCTGTTGATGGTAATTCTTTGGCTATGCTTATATGCATAAAGTTGGGACCAGACAACTGCAGTTCCACCCAGCTGGGTAACAGTGGAGAGGCTGTTCAGGAGAATGTGTGGCTAATCATATCAAAGGGAGCTGACAGGTTGAGGAGGGATGTTTTACCATTGTCATAGCATGTCATTTGGTGAGAGCAATTTTTCTACTATGGCAAAGATAGAAAACTGACTGAAGGGACTCAAACAGGGGTTCCAGGAAAAATGGACGTATATCTGGGAAGTAACAACATGTTCAGGGGCTTTGGGGAGGGATAGAAGATTGAAGATGTGGGGCAACTTTTGACAAGGGTTCAAGGGTTGCTACTTTTGAGGAGAGGACAATCATAGAGAACCTGAGAAGAGAGAGCCATTAACAATATCAGCTAACGTGAGAGGGAAGGAGAGTTAGCTGGTCACAATTGTCTCCAATTTAAAATTTATCTCTGTGCTTAATGGCAAACCTCTCCCATTGCGTAGTTAGGTAGAACAATTGTAGATTGGAAGATAGGAAGTTAGAATTTGGTGTTTGTAAAAGTGTAAAATGTTAGTTGGTGGGGAGCTTTGCGTGGTCCCCTTAAAAAGTGGTGCTATTTCTGTTCTAAGGCATTTAAAATGCACATACATAGAGAACCTAAACTGAAACATTAGTATCGAAAGGCCAAGCAGTGATTTTCACCAAGAAACAGGCTTTTGAATTTAACCAATAATTTGAATCAGGCACTTAGATACCAAAAACCAATTAAATTTAAATCTGATGGTTTTGACAACCTAGAACCAATCCTATTTATAGGAAATATTGATATGTCATGATGGGTATAAAAGGAGACAGTGGGACAAAGATGAGAGAGCAACTGCCACCTGCAAGAGCTATCAGCTCTCAGATCTCTGTGAGAGAGAGAGAGAGAGAATTGCTGGCTCTCATAGCTTCATCTA
The DNA here is from genome assembly GCF_965287045.1 of Carcharhinus amblyrhynchos. Taxonomy (NCBI): domain Eukaryota; kingdom Metazoa; phylum Chordata; class Chondrichthyes; order Carcharhiniformes; family Carcharhinidae; genus Carcharhinus; species Carcharhinus amblyrhynchos. The sequence continues at coordinate 15,399,153 of NC_137325.1, forward strand.
TATCTTAGAAAAAACACCATCTAGATAGCAAAGGTACCAAAGAAAAAGAGGTTCCAGACAGAAGAATCAACAGAGAAAGCCCAGAATATTCCAGAAGAGACAAAACCTGGTTGTAATTTAGAGAGTGACTAAACTCTTTTTGTTAATGAGTGGGAATTGTATTTATTGAACAGCATACCATTTTTTATTCAGGAATAGTTAATGGAATTTATTCGGTATATTAATAGTTTAATTTGTTTGCTGTTAGATAAATAAATTGTTACATGTTGCTTTTAGAGAGAGTGTCAGGGATTTATTTTATATTTAACCACTAGAAGTTGCTAAAGCGCAGGTCACACCACTTAACACATTTATTACAGATTATAGGACGAGGTACCCCTTTTTGGGTGTTTCGGTGTTAGTTCTTAGAGGGGGGAGGATCAATCTCTGCAATCTTCCAACTGTGGTGTCCTGTGTAGCCAAGAACATAAGAACATAAGAAATAGGAGCAGGAGTAGGCCAACTAGCCCTTCGAGCCTGCCCCGCCATTCAATAAGATCATGGCTGATCTGTCTTGGCTCAGCTCCACATTCCCGCCCTCTCCCCATAACCCTTAATCCCCTCGCTTATCAAAAACCCATCAACCCGCGTCTTAAAAATATTTAGCGAGGTAGCCTCCACCACTTCAACGGGCAGAGAATTCCAGAGATTCACCACCCTTTGAGTGAAGAAGTTCCTCCTCAACTCCGTTCTAAACCGCCCCCCCTTTATCTTGAGGCTGTGCCCCCTAGTCCTACTGTCCTTTCTGAGTGGGAAGAGTCTCTCCACCTCTATCCTATCCATCCCATTCATCATCTTATACGTCTCAATGAGATCTCCCCTCATTCTTCTAAACTCTAACGAGTACAAGCCTAATTTATTCAGCCTCTCCTCATAGCTCAACCCCCTCAACTCCGGCATCAGCCTAGTAAACCTCCTCTGCACTCCCTCCAAGGCCAAAATATCCTTGCGTAAATACGGCGCCCAAAACTGCACACAGTACTCCAGCTGCGGTCTCACCAATGCCCTATACAGCCGCAGCAAGACCTCCCTACTTTTATATTCAATCCCCCTCGTGATGAAGGCCAGCATCCCATTCGCCTTCCTGACCACCTGCTGCACCTGCAAGCTGGGTTTTTGCGACTCATGCACAAGGACCCCGAGGTCCCTCTGCACCGTCGCCTGCTGCAGTTTTTCTCCACGTAAGTAATAATCCTTCCTACCATTATTCCTACCAAAGTGGACCACCTCACACTTGCCAACATTAAATTCCATTTGCCATTTCCTGGCCCATTCGCCCAGCCTATCTAGATCCTTCTGTAGACTCTCCCCACCCTCTGCACAATTTGCCTTTCCACCAATTTTGGTGTCATCAGCAAATTTCGACACCCTACACTCGGTTCCCTCCTCCAGATCATCTATATAAATGGTAAATAGCTGAGGCCCCAGCACCGAACCCTGGGGCACTCCCCTAGTCACCATCCGCCAATCCGAATAGCACCCATTGACCCCCACTCTCTGCCTCCTATTTGACAACCAGTCCTCTTTCCACGCTAACACCCTACCCCCAACTCCATGCCCCCTGACCTTCTGCAATAACCTCTTGTGAGGTACCTTGTCAAACACCTTCTGAAAATCCAGAAAGACCACATCCACCGGCTCTCCTCTATCCACCGCCCTAGACACATCCTCGTAGAACTCCAGTAAATTTGTCAGACACGACTTCCCTTTAAGGAAACCGTGCTGCGTCTGCTCTATCAAGCAGTTCCCCTCAAGATGCCTCGCTATTTCCTCCTTGATGATGGATTCTAACATTTTACCTACAACAGACGTTAAACTAACAGGCCTATAATTCCCCGCCTTTTGCCTGGCACCCTTCTTAAACAACTGCGTAACATTAGCCGTTTTCCAATCTTCCGGCAGTTCCCCGGAATCCAGCGACATCTGGAAAATAACCACCAAAGCATCCACTATCACCTCCGCCATTTCTTTCAGGACCCTCGGATGCATTTCATCCGGTCCTGGGGACTTGTCCACAATCAGCCCCTCCAGACCACCTCTCTAGTAACAGTAATGTCATTGAGACCCTCCAGTCCTACCACCTTTCCATCTCTAACATCCGGCAAATTATTCATGTCCTCCTCCGTGAAGACCGAAACAAAAAAGTTATTCAAGACCTCAGCCATTTCCCCATCCCCTACCACTAAGTCCCCCTTCTCATCCTCTAAGGGACCAACGTTCACCCTAGCCAGCCTCTTTTTATACATTTTATATATATATATCCTGCTCCCTTTTGTCCCACCATTGGTGGTCAAGCCTTCAACATCTTCAACATGTCTGTAAAACAAAGGAGATGGTCATTGATTTCAGGAAACATAGTGGAGGATATGCCACTGTCTACATTAAAGGTGATGAAGTGGAAGTGGTCGAGAGCTTCGAGTTTCTCGGTGCTCAGATCACTGACAATCTGTCCTAGTCCCTCCACGCCAATGTTATAGTCAAGAAAGCTTACCAATGCTTCTACACTAAGAAAGCTAAGGAAATTTGGCAGGTCCACTATAACTCTCTCATCTTGTATAGATGCACCGTAAAAAGCACTCTTTCTAGGTGCATCACAGCTTGGTATGGCTCCTGCTCTGACCAAGACTACAAAAAAACTACAAAGAGTAGCGAATGTAGCCCAGTCCATCATGCAAACCAGCCTCCCATCCATTGACTCTGTCTACACTTCCAGTTGCCTTGGAAAAACGGCCAGCATGATTAAAGACCCATGCACCTTGGATATACTGTCTCCCATCTTCTTCCATCGGGAAAAAAAGTACAGAAGTCTGAGGTCACATACCAACCGACTCAAGAACAGATTCTTCCTTGCTGCCATCGGACTTTAAATGGTCCTGTATTAAGCAGATCTTTCTCTACACTGTATCAGTAATTATAGCACTATATTCCGCACCCCCTCCTTTACTTCTCCCCATGTACTCTATGAATTGCATGTTTTGTCTTTTATACTTGCAAGAAATGATATTTTTCACTCTATCCCAATACATGTGACAATAATGAATCAATTCAATCCAACACCTTAGACCACACACTCTCGAAACCCCTTGCTAAATTCCTTTGCTTCTCCACCTCCTTTTCTGCCTCAAAAACACATCTCTTTGGCCATAGTGACCTGCTTCCAAATGTCTCCTTCGCATCCAAGCTCTTTGCTCCTATTTGTAAGTTTTCATTGTATAAACTTCACAGTCTGGGATTGAATAACACTGAAGAAAATCATACTGGATAGTAAATACTGTTTTGAGGAAATTACTTAATACTTCAGTGTGTCAAAAAATAAACTGATGCCAGGGACTTTCTGTGTTTTCAATTTTTCTGGTCAGCAGTTTTTGTAATTTTACTGTAATCCTATCCAAATTCTGAATTATAAATAATGCATCGTTGACTTGCGGTCTGCAATTTGTCCTAGAAAGTTTCATACTTCCATCACTGTATTCCTGCTTCGTTTCTCTTAGTGAGATCTGAAATGGATCAAAACCCTGCTGTGGAAGAAAGAAAGCATCTAACTAACATCATATATTTCTAAGTGTCGGTCATGACGTCAGGACATCCCAAAGTATTTTTCAGTGAATTACTTTACACAGAATAATAAGATCCCACAAAGGGTAATAAGCTAAATTATGATGGAATCTATTTTAGTGGTGATGTTTGAGGGATCTTTTGAAAGTGTGCAGACAGAGCCTCAATTTATTATTAATCCGAAAGAGGGCATCTCTGACTGAAAAATTAAAAGCCTGCTAACTGGCCCATTCCAGGGAAACCATCGTAATCCAAGAGTGCGAGGTATCACTGAAATAACAAATAGGAGAACTGGAGAGGAAAGAGAGGCCAGAATTCTGGAAAAATTAGACAGCTGTAAATGTGACTGAGCTGGAAGACTATATGAGTGGTGATTTGTTTAGAAGTTTATCTTGCTAAGGTTGGTTAGATTCTTTAGAAATATTTGCAGCAGTAACAGATAATTAACAAACTGTTCAAGAACAAAAATCCAGAATGTACCATCCCAAAAGCTGCGCTAGTGGGTTAAAACGATGGTAATGTCATAATTAACTGTGGCTTTAAGAACTTCAGAGTCTGTACCTGAACTCTTCCAGTTTGTTCTTTGTTTTGTTTGTTCTTTGTATAGAAGTGACTGAGATCCACCAAAATCAACACTTTGGAACCAATCATTATCTTGTGTTAGTTTTTGCAGGAAGTTTCCCAAGAAGTTCTTTACCAAAAATGATTGTAAATGTGATGAATGGGTGTGGGTATTAGTGCAAATCCTCCTTTGTTTTATTGAGGAAATAGAAATAGAGTTATACCAGAGATGACAAACCCAACATTATAGAGAGGGAGAGATTTGAGATTATTTCCACTGGAGCAGAGGAAGCTAAGGACTCTTTTCTTTTTATAATCAAGAGTTTTGATAGGTAATTATAGAAAGACTATTTATAGTGAATGAGGAGCCAGTGGTCATGTCATCTATTTAAAGTTGTCACTAGGAGAATGAAAGCTAAGTTAAATAAAATGTTGATATTGTTAGAGCATAGACTGAGTTTCTACAATTTAACTGATATTTGAAAAAGAAGTTATTCCAAAGAAATGATATCTAGTTTCATCTAGAAACTAAGTTCACAAAAAGTTCTTGAATTATTTGTTAATTAGCTATTGCCAAACACTTATAAAGATAGAAATAGGAACTGCAGGTTAACTATAACAGTAAGGAAATGGGAAACTGCCATTCCTTACAGGAACAGAAACTGATAGCCATTGCAGTTTTTATCCTCTATATTTCCTATTAAATGAAGCAAAAATGTTGCTCTGTGTTGAAGTGCGAGAGCCCTGCGAGCTTTTGGTGCCAGCCCCAGTACTTTTCGATTGTAACTCCTTGACATAAATAACAATATTGAATAAAATACAGAAATTAATTATAACTTTTCCAAGCAAAGAGACATGCAGATAGTAAAGCTGGTACCAGATTCAGACTGTAACTCCACGTGAAGATGCTTAAGTTGCTACTTCAGATTTTCACACTCCCATGTATCAGAGAATATACCACCCGTGTACTTTTAAGACTTTATTTTGATGATGTTACTATGTGACCCATTCTGCCACAGTTTCATTCAATTATCCTTCCATAGGGCAATTAAGAATGGTGAAGGAATATATAAAAAAAAGTATAATGACTGACTTTAGGGATACTCCCTTGATTTCTTTCCTCCTTCAATTAGAAGACATTCTTGGTGAGAAGAGTTTACTAGATGTGCAAAGTCTAATAATTACCTCTTAATTTCCCTTTGACCATGTAAAACCCACCATTGGATCTTGTGACAGTGACCAATGTTTCAGGTGTCTTGCAAATGTCATAATCTCAGCGTGTTGTACACTCTGTCTTCAAAAGAATGCCTATATAAAGTGAACACAAGAACATAAGAACATAAGAAATAGGAGCAGGAGTAGGCCATCTAGCCCTTCGAGCCTGCCCCGCCATTCAATAAGATCATGGCTGATCTGTCGCTGCTCAGTTCCACTTTCCCGCCCTCTCCCCATAACCCTTAATCCCCTCTCTTATCAAAAACCCATCAACCCGCATCTTAAAAATATCTAGCGAGGCAGCCTCCACCACTTCAACGGGCAGAGAATTCCAGAGATTCACCACCCTTTGAGTGAAGAAGTTCCTCCTCAACTCCGTTCTAAACTGCCCCCCCTTTATCTTGAGGCTGTGCCCCCTAGTCCTACTGTCTTTTTTGAGCGGGAAGAGTCTCTCCACCTCTATCCTATCCATCCCATTCATCATCTTATACGTCTCAATGAGATCTCCCCTCATTCTTCTAAACTCTAACGAGTACAAGCCCAGTTTATTCAGCCTCTCCTCATAGCTCAAGCCCCTCAACTCCGGTATCAGCCTAGTAAACCTCCTCTGCACTCCCTCCAAGGCCAAAATATCTTTGCGCAGGTGCGGCGCCCAAAACTGCACACAGTACTCCAGCTGCGGCCTCACCAATGCCCTATACAGCTGCAGCAAGACTTCCCTACTTTTATATTCAATCCCATTCGCCTTCCTGACCACCTGCTGCACCTGCAAGCTGGGTTTTTGCGACTCATGCACAAGGACCCCGAGGTCCCTCTGCACCGTCGCCTGCTGCAGTTTTTCGCCACGTATGTAATAGTCCTTCCTACCATTCTTCCTACCAAAGTGGACCACCTCACACTTGCCAACATTAAATTCCATTTGCCATTTCCTGGCCCATTCGCCCAGCCTAGCTAGATCCTTCTGCAGACTCTCCACACCCTCCGCACAATTTGCCATTCCCCCAATCTTGGTGTCATCAGCAAATTTTGACACCCTACACTTGGTTCCCTCCTCCAGATCATCTATATAAATGGTAAAAAGCTGAGGCCCCAGCACCGACCCCTGGGGCACTCCACTAGTCACCATCTGCCAATCCGAATAGCACCCGTTGACCCCCACTCTCTGCCTCCTATTTGACAACCAATCCTCTATCCACGCTAACACCCTACCCCCAACTCCATGTCCCTCGACCTTCTGCAATAACCTCTTGTGAGGTACTTTGTCAAACGCCTTCTGAAAATCCAGAAAGACCACATCCACCGGCTCTCCTCTATCCACCGCCCGAGACACATCCTCATAGAAGTCCAGTAAATTTGTCAGACACGACTTCCCTTTAATGAAACCGTGCTGCGTCTGCTCTATCAAGCAATTCCCTTCAAGATGCCTCGCAATTTCCTCCTTAATGACGGATTCTAACATTTTACCTACAACAGACGTTAAACTAACCGGCCTATAATTCCCCGCCTTTTGCCTGGCACCCTTCTTAAACAACTGCGTAACGTTAGCCGTTTTCCAATCCTCCGGCACTTCCCCGGAATCCAGCGACATCTGGAAAATAACCACCAAGGCATCCACTATCACCTCCGCCATTTCTTTCAGAACCCTCGGATGCATTCCATCCGGTCCTGGGGACTTGTCCACAATCAGCCCCTCCAGTCTGTCGAGCAATTTCAGCAAATTGTTACATAGAACATAGAACATTACAGCGCAGAACAGGCCCTTCGGCCCACGATGTTGCGTCAACCAGTTAAAAAACAATGACCCACTAACCTAAACCAATCCCTTTTCGTCCATAAACCTATCCACGGATCTCTTAAACGCCCCCAAACTAGGCGCATTTACATCCGCAGCAGGCAGGGCATTCCAATCCCTCACCACCCTCTGGGTAAAGAACCTACCCCTGACATCCATCCTATAACTACCCCCCCTTAATTTAAAGCCATGCCCCCTCGTGCTAGCTTTCTCCATCCGAGGAAAAAGGCTATCACTGTCCACCCTATCTAAACCTCTAATCATCTTATATGTTTCAATAAGATCCCCTCTTAGCCGCCTTCTTTCCAGCGAAAACAACCCCAAATCCCTCAGTCTCTCCTCATAGGACCTCCCCTCCATACCAGGCAACATCCTGGTAAACCTCCTCTGCACCCTCTCCAAAGCCTCCACATCCTTCCTGTAATGTGGGGACCAGAACTGCACACAGTACTCCAAGTGCGGCCGCACCAGAGTTGTGTACAGTTGCAACATGACGCTGCGACTCCTAAATTCAATCCCCCTACCAATAAACACCAAGACACCGTATGCCTTCTTAACAACCCTATCTACTTGATTCCCAACTTTCAGGGATCTATGTACACATACACCTAGATCCCTCTGCTCCTCCACACTATTCAAAGTCCTCCCGTTAGCCCTATACTGAACACATCTGTTATTCCTACCAAAGTGAATTACCTCACACTTCTCCGCATTAAACTCGATCCGCCACCTCTCGGCCCAGCGCTGCAACCTGTCCAAGTCTTCCTGCAAACTATGACACCCTTCCTCACAATCTACCACACCTCCGACTTTGGTGTCATCAGCAAATTTACTAATCCACCCAACTATACCTTCATCCAGATCATTAATAAAAATTACAAACAGCAGTGGCCCCAAAACAGATCCCTGAGGCACACCACTCGTAACCGAACTCCATGACGAATATTTACCATCAACCACCACCCTCTGCCTCCTATCTGCTAGCCAATTCTTGATCCAATTTCCTAGATTACCCTCAATCCCATACATCTGCATTTTCTGCAGAAGCCTACCATGGTGAACCTTATCAAACGCCTTACTAAAATCCATATATACCATGTCAACTGCCTTACCCCCATCCACCTCTTAGGTCACTTTCTCAAAAAACTCAATAAGGTTAGTAAGGCACGACCTACCCGCTACAAAACCATGCTGACTATCTCCAATCAATTCATTACTCTCCAAATAACTATAAATCCTATCCCTAATAATTTTTTCTAAAACCTTGCCCACAACAGAAGTGAGACTCACCGGTCTATAATTCCCGGGGAAGTCTCTGTTCCCCTTCTTAAACAATGGGACAACATTCGCTAACCTCCAATCTTCCGGTACTATACCAGAGGCCAACGACGACCTGAAGATCAGAGCCAGAGGCTCTGCAATCACTTCTCTTGCCTCCCAGAGAATCCTAGGGTAAATCCCATCTGGACCAGGGGACTTATCTATTTTCAAACCCTCAAGAATATCCAGCACATCCGCCTTAATCAACTGTAATACTGTCTATTCTACTCCCCTGCAACCCAGTGTCCTCCTCAGCTATATTCTTGTCCCCCTGCGTGAACACCGAAGAGAAATATTGGTTCAATGCCTCTCCAATCTCTTCCGGTTCCACACATAACTTCCCTCTGCTGTCTATAACTGGCCCTAATCTTGCCCTAACCAACCTTCTATTCTTGACATACCTATAGAACGCCTTAGGATTCTCCTTAATCCTATCAGCCAGAGTCTTCTCATGTCCTCTTTTAGCCCTTCTTAACTCGCTCTTCAACTCCCTCCTAGCCAATCTAAAGTTTTCTAGTGCACTACCCGAGCCCTCAAGTCTCATCCGAACATAAGCCTCCTTTTTCTTTTTAACCAATGAATCAACTTTTTTAGTGCACCACGGTTCCCTAGCCCTACCAATTCCTCCTTGCCTGACAGGGACATACCTATCACGGACTCGCAGTAGCTGCTCCTTGAAAAAACTCCACATTTCAGACGTTCCCAGCCCCTGTAATCTCCTAGTCCAACCTATGCTTCCTAATTCTCTCCTAATGGCCTCATAATTACCCTTCCCCCAGCTAAAACTACTGGCCCGAGGTTCATGCCTATCCCTTTCCATCACTAAGGTGAACGTAACCGAATTGTGGTCACTATCACCGAAATGCACACCAACTTCCAAGTCTAGCACCTGGTCTGGCTCATTTCTCAGCACCAAATCCAATATAGCCTCACCTCTAGTTGGCCTATCTACATACTGACTCAAAAAACCCTCCTGCACGCTTTGTACAAAAACTGACCCCTCTAACGAGCTAGAGCTATAGCAATTCCAATCAATATTAGTAAAGTTAAAGTCCCCCATAACAATTACCCTATTACTTTCACTCCTAACCAGGATCGTCTCCGCAATCCTTTCCTCAACCTCTCTAGAACTTTTAGGAGGTCTATAAAAGACCCCCAACAGGGTGACCTCTCCTCTCCTATTTCTAATCTCCACCCGTACTACCTCAACAGACAAGTCCTCATCAAACTTCCTCTCTGACACTGTGATACAGTCCTTGACCAATAATGCTACCCCTTCCCCCCCTTTACCTCCTTCTCTACTCCGACTAAAGCATTTGAACCCCGGGACCTGCAACAACCATTCCTGACCCTGCTCTATCCATGTCTCTGAAATGGCCACAACATCAAAGTCCCAGGTACTGATCCACGCTGCAAGTTCATCCACTTTATTGCGAATACTCCTCGCATTAAAGTATACGCATTTCAAACCCTGCTCCGCCCCAGCCCCACGATGCCGTGCATTGCAGTCCCCTTCTATGCCCCCCTCACTTTCACCCCCTCTACTCAGGATCCCACCCCCCCTCCGAATCAGTTTACAGTACAGTATTACTTGTCATTGGGTAATTTTACAGTAAAAGCCAATATATAATTTTTTTTAAAGATTAAGTTTTTTCTATTGTATCTTTTTCCATTTTCACCCTATTAATTCTCAGTTTTTATTGTTTTAATTTCACACTTATCATTTCAGCATTTTCAACTTTTTTCGAAATAGACACTGTCATTTCCTGCCTTTTGTGTGTCTCAATCCATAGTTGGGAACAACATTGATAAAATTGGCTGAAAGCCGCATTTAAATTGCCGTGGTTCAGCTAATTATTGTCATCAATTTACAGACTGACTTATTGCATCATGGATGCAACTAAATAAATAGTTATTGTATTTTTAGCCATCTGATCAGAAATGGTTGCATTGAGATGCTACAGGTTCTATATTGCATGGTCAAAAATATTAACCTGGATATAGAATCTCCACTGAGATCAAATTTGTATAATTTTATTGTGGTTTGCTAAGAAAGAATGAAAGTTTCTGCCCAATACTGACACTATCTGTCTGCACCCCTTGAGCACAGAAAATGAGGTAAGATATGTGTCCTCGTAGCAGGGCAGTGTTACCCATTGATTAAGGTAGTGTTTTTATTCAGTTGATTAATAATTAGCAATGACTCAGACAATTTATCCAGGTGTGTTTTTTTTTCTTAGGTGTCAGAACTTACTTAAAAGAAGCTTTAGTTAACATCATTGCTGTGCATGCAGAGGTAAGACCTTGAAACTCATATGCATGTTCACAATGTTAACATTTTTATTTTGTGTCCAAATGCCTCTTAACTTCATCACAGTAGGTTTAGAAGCAACTTGTACAACCATGTCTATTATGATATTATGTAAAGACAATACCATAAATTACATCTCCTCTTCAAGATCACAAAACATTCTTTTGAGAGAGACTGTGGAATTGTGGTGTCTGGATTACCATAGCAGTAAAATATCACTGCTGTGGCATTAGATAGACTTAGGTAAGGGTAAGACAGCATCAGACAGCTCTCAATACCCAAAACTGATTGCTTCTCCTCTGTGCTGTCAAGAAAACCATGAACCCCGGAGCTTTGAACCTTTTATCAGTCAAAGTTGAGACCATTTGTCTCCTTTAAGGAAACCTAAATCTGAAACATGAACGTGGATCAGAACGGTTACCAGCTACTGGCCTTTGTCTAAATGCCAATGACGAATAAATTAATGATTTGGTGCCAGGGATGCAGTTCACAATAAAATAGTTCAAGGGCCCAACCTTTTATTCCTAACAGGTACTCTCTTTATATCCATTATTTTAGAAATTCAGGAATTTTTATCTGCCAGCACATAATGCATCCATTAATTACTCTACATGAACTTTAATTTTTGCTATTCATTTGAGAAAATATCTTCATTAATCCACTTAATTGACAGTTTGTTTGATGTGCCAGAGATCTTGCTTCATAATTTCAGCAGCAGCAATCAATTGTTTCTATTACTTGCTGGCATTGAAGGATTCAAGAGGTGAAGACAGACCTCCTTCAACCCAAAGGATGTCCACCAGATTGGCTAGCACGTGAAGGGGTTGTCCTGAGACAGTCTGTGAGGCAGATGTCTGGGAAAATAAGAAGTGAAAATGCTGGAAATTCTCATCACGTCGGGTAGCACCTGTGGGCAGAGAAACGTGGTTAACTTATTGGGTTGATACTCTTTCATCGGAACTGCTACAAGTTAGGAGACGTAACGGATTTTGAGCAGGTAGAGAGGAGAGCAACAAATACAGAAAATGCTGGAAAATCTCAGCAGGTCTGACAGCATCTGTGGGGAGGGAATAGAACCACCGTTTTGAATCAGGATGACTCTTTGCAGTATTTTGTCTTTATCTGATAGTATTTTTGCCCAGGGCAAGCTGGGCACGTGGAAGACAGAATAAAAGGGGAAACTCATTGGATGTCTGTTTCGATGAACAAGGCAAAGGAAATGGTAATGAGTCATAGAATCCTACAGAGCAGAAGGAGGCCACTTGGCTCATCGATTTGCACCGACCACAGTCCCACCCAGGCCTTATCTCCATAACTCAATGCATTTACCCTAGCTAGTCCCCCTCACACTAAGAAGCAATTTAGCATGGCCAACCCACCTAACCCGCGTATCTTTGGACTGTGGGAAGAAACAAGAGCACCCAGAGGAACCCCACTCAGACACAAGTAGAATGTGCAAACTCCACACAAACAATGACCCAAGCCAGAAATTGAACCCAGGTCCCTGGTGCTGTGAGGTAAAAAGAAAAGAAACAAAAGAAAGAAGAGAAGAAAATTGGGAAAACAGAATTATCACTACAGCTGCCATTCAGAAACAAAGTAAACATGAAAAGAAGAGAAATGGAGACAGGGGTGGTGATTTACAATTGTTGAACTCGGTGTTGGATCTGGAGGACTTTAAGGAGCCGGATTGAAAGATGAAGTGTTCCTTGAGCTTTGTTGAAAGCCAGGCGGGGCTGCCCTTGCCTGGTACAGGGTGAGAGAGAATAATGGTTTTAATGGGTACAAATGCATCAGAGGTGGAAGTGAAGGTGTGAGTGAACAGTTTGGTAGCTGGAGACCTCTTGTGATGGATGGAGAATCAAATTTTAAAATGCTGTTGTGGATTGGAAGAAGATTTTTATTTCCCCAATTTTTTTTAACTAATTCATGGGACATGGGTGTTGCTGGCTGGCCAGCATTTATTGCCCATCCCTAGTTGCCCAAGAGACTGGAAGAGAGTAAGGTAGAGGACATGAGATGGGAGTTGAAAAGGTTGAGAAGTTGCTCGATTCAGAGTCTGAGAGAGAAAGGCAGTGATAGTGGTAGAGAACGAGGATTTTTACTGGGTGAATGAGGTGGAATAAGGTGAAACAATGAACATAAGAACATAAGAAATAGAAGCAGGAGTAGGCCATCTAGCCCTTCGAGCCTGCCCCGCCATTCAGTAAGATCATGGCTGATCTGTCGCTGCTCAGTTCCACTTTCCCGCCCTCTCCCCATAACCCTTAATCCCCTCTCTTATCAAAAACCCATCAACCCGCGTCTTAAAAATATTTAGCGAGGCAGCCTCCACCACTTCAACGGGCAGAGAATTCCAGAGATTCACCACCCTTTGAGTGAAGAAGTTCCTCCTCAACTCCGTTCTAAACCGCCCCCCTTTTATCTTGAGGCTGTGCCCCCTAGTCCTACTGTCTTTTTTGAGCGGGAAGAGTCTCTCCACCTCTATCCTATCCATCCCATTCATCATCTTATACGTCTCAATGAGATCTCCCCTCATTCTTCTAAACTCTAACGAGTACAAGCCTAGTTTATTCAGCCTCTCCTCATAGCTCAAGCCCCTCAACTCCGGTATCAGCCTAGTAAACCTCCTCTGCACTCCCTCCAAGGCCAAAATATCTTTGCGCAGGTGCGGCGCCCAAAACTGCACACACCACTCCAGCTGCGGCCCCACCAATGCCCTATATAGCTGCAGCAAGACCTCCCTACTTTTATATTCAATCCCCCTCGCAATGAAGGCCAGCATCCCATTCGCCTTCCTGACCACCTCCTGCACCTGCAAGCTGGGTTTTTGCGACTCATGCACAAGGACCCCGAGGTCCCTCTGCACCGTCACCTGATGCAGTTTTTCACCCCGTAAGTAATAGTCCTTCCTACCATTCTTCCTACCAAAGTGGACCACCTCACACTTGCCAACATTAAATTCCATTTGCCATTTCCTGGCCCATTCGCCCAGCCTATCTAGATCCTTCTGCAGACTCTCCACACCCTCCGCACAATTTGCCGTTCCCCCAATCTTGGTGTCATCAGCAAATTTCGACACCCTACACTCGTTTCCCTCCTCCAGATCATCTATATAAATGGTAAAAAGCTGAGGCCCCAGCACCGACCCCTGGGGCACTCCACTAGTCACCATCCGCCAATCCGAATAGCACCCGTTGACCCCCACTCTCTGCCTCCTATTTGACAACCAATCCTCTATCCACGCTAACACCCTACCCCCAACTCCATGTCCCTCGACCTTCTGCAATAACCTCTTGTGAGGTACTTTGTCAAACGCCTTCTGAAAATCTAGAAAGACCACATCCACCGGCTCTCCTCTATCCACCTAGACACATCCTCATAGAACTCCAGTAAATTTGTCAGACACGACTTCCCTTTAATGAAACCGTGCTGCGTCTGCTCTATCAAGCAACTCCCTTCAAGATGCCTCGCAATTTCCTCCTTAATGACAGATTCTAACATTTTACCTACAACAGACGTTAAACTAACCGGCCTATAATTCCCCGCCTTTTGCCTGGCACCCTTCTTAAACAACGGCGTAACATTAGCCGTTTTCCAATCATCCGGCACTTCCCCGGAATCCAGCGACGTCTGGAAAATAACCACCAAGGCATCCACTATCACCTCCGCCATTTCTTTCAGAACCCTCGGATGCATTCCATCCGGTCCTGGGGACTTGTCCACAATCAGCCCCTCCAGTCTGTCGAGCACCGCGTCTCTCGTAACAGTAATGTCATTAAGACCCTCCAGTCCTACCACCTTTCCATCGCTAACACCCGGCAAATTATTCACGTCCTCCTCCGTGAAGACAGAAACAAAAAAGTTATTCAATACCTTAGCCATATCCCCATCCCCTACCACTAGGTCCCCTTTCTCATCCTCTAAAGGACCAACATTCACCCTAGCCAGCCTCTTCTTTTTTATATATTTATAAAAACTCTTGCTATCCTTTTTTACATTAAGCGCTAGCCCAGCTTCATAGTTTCTCCTACCCTTCTTTATCAACTTCTTTGTCAATCTTTGTTGACATTTAAACCTCTCCCAATCCTCTTCTCGCCCACTACTCTTAGCTACTCTAAATTCCTCCGCTTTTAGTTTAACACTTTCCTTCACCTCCTTCGTTATCCACGGCTTATTACCTCTCCTCCTACTATCCTTTTTGACCATCGGAATAAATTTCTGCTGAGCACCAAGAAAGATCTCCTTAAAGATCCTCCACTGCTCCTCAACAGACCCTCCCTCCAACGTGCTCCCCCAGTCCACATTCGCCAATTCTTCTCTCATCCTACCATACTCCCCTCTATTCAAACAAAGGACGCGTGTCCGGGAACCCACTTTCTCCTCCTCCATCTGCACCAGAAACTCCACCATACAATGATCACTCTCCCCATGAGGATCCTTCACCACAAGATCCCTAATTCTACCCGCCTTATTACATAGCACCAGATCCAAGATAGCTCGCTCCCTCGTCGGCTCCAACACACACTGTTCGAGGAAACTATCCCGGCAGCATTCCAAGAACTCTTCCTGGAGCCCCCCCGCGTCCAAAGCGTCTTCCTCCCTTTGCTGTTCCTAATCTCCACCCTCTGCTCCTTGGCTCCAATATCATCCCTTGCTACCACCGTGATGCTATCCTTAATCAGCAGAGCTACGCCACCCCCCCCCTTTTCCCTCCTGCCTATCCTTCCCAAACACTTGATAGCCCTGTACATTCAGCTCCCAGTCCCTGTCACCCTGCAGCCACGTCTGTGTAATGGCCACCAGATCGTATCCATTTGTGTCGATCTGCGCCACCAGCTCATCCACTTTATTCCGAATGCTTCGTGCATTCAGATAAAGCGCTTTCATCCCAGCCTTCACCTGGACCCTATTTGCCGTAATGCCACCAACCATACTCACGCCCCCTACTCCCTCTATTATTGGGACATCCTCGGCCTCTTCCCTTACCTGTACCCTCTCCTTAACTTTAGACCAAAAGAGGCAAAGGTGTCAAAGGAGTAGGGACAGACCAGGTGTGACTTGGCGGTAAAGTTAACACAGCTCCAATGCCAGTTTGTGCAGGCATGTGGGTGGTACAGCCAGGTTAGGGAGACTTAATCTGTCATTCCTTAGCCAGTTTTCTGTTACGGCCCTACCTGTTCTGGAGTCACAGGTAGGCCAGACCACGTAAGGATTTCATTTCCTAATGGACATTAGTGAATCAGATGAGTTTTTCTGACAATGGACAATGGTTTCATGGTCATCAGGAGATTCTTAATTCCAGACATTTTTTATTGAATTCAAATTCCTACATCTGCCGTGGTGGGATTCAAACCTGGATCCCCAGAACATTAGCTGAATTTCTGGATTAATAGTCTGGTGATAATGCCACCAGGCAATCGCCTCCCCAGTGATGAATGCTGAAGAAAAGTATGGTTGGGAGGGGAAGGGAAATGTAGATGGAAAGGCATACGGGGAAAGTATTGGGATCAATTTTGTCTGGGCTTGGTAGTGATAGTGAAGGAGCATGGAGATGCCGAGGCACAGAGGGTGGTTGTTAGTCTAGGGGAGTTTATATGGAGGGAGAGACTGAAAGAGAGTAAGGTAGAGGACATGAGTTGAGATGGGAGTTGAAAAGGTTGAGAAGTTGCTCGATTCAGAGGCTGAGAGAGAAAGGCAGTGATAGTGGTGGAGAACAAAGATTTTTACTGGGAGAGTGAGGTGGAATAAGGTGAAACAATGAAAAGAGGCAAAGGTGTCAAAGGAGTAGGGACAGACCAGGTGTGACTTGGCGGTAAAGTTAACACATGTCCAATGCCAGTTTGTGCAGGCATGTGGGTGGTACAGCCAGGTTAGGGAGACTTAATCTGTCATTCCTTAGCCAGTTTTCTATTACAGCCACGATATCGATACAATCGATGGCAAGAATCTTGTTCACAAGTGAACAGATAATCTAGAAGGAGCTGTAGAGACTGGCTGCAATAGCTGATTGCTTAGCAAACGCCACAGGATCAGTGCTAGGAGCGTGAATGGAACAAGAGGCAGTTGACAAGATTGGCCACCAGCCGGTTTGCTCGATGGCAATGTCAGCACGAGAATAGGATGGGACAGCTGGGATTTCTGATCATAAGCAATAACTGGCTTCTTTTTTCCACATCCAACATTAAGCTATTGCATGGGTACTGATAAAGAAAGTATGGCTAAGTGAAGCAGGAATTTAAAATGATAACTTGAGCACGGTGGCAAGCACTGCTGCCTCGCAATGCCACGGACCTGGGTTCAATTTCTGGCTTGGTTCACTTCTGTGTGGATCTGCAAGTTCACCCTGTGTCTGCGTGGATTTCCTCTGGGTTTCCACCCCAGTCCAAAAGATGTGCTGGTTAGATGCATTGGCCATGCTAAATTCTCCCTCAGTGTACCCAAACAGGCATCATCGTGTGGCGATTTTCACAGTAGCTTCATTGCAGTGTTAATGTAAGCCTATTTGTGGCACTAATTAAAAAAAGTCCAGCTGTAAAGAGACCTGCATAAGTAACCTTTCTGCCCATATAAAGGTAGCAATTTTTCTACTCGTATTTGGAAGTTGAACTTCTCTTAAAGATAAAGAAAGGTCATGGTGACATGAGGAAATCTAAGATCCTATTTCAGCAAGTTTTTGTGTGAATTTACAGGTTTTTACAATTTCTAAGGAACTTGTCCCAAGGATTCTTTCACGGATTATAGAAGCTGTTACTGAAGAAATGAGCCGACTGATGCAGTGCGTGTCTTCATTTAGCCGAAATGGAGCATTGCAGGTAACAGAGGGTTAGCAGAGTTTCATTCATTGACAATGTTTTCAAGTTTACTTTGACTTTGGTCAGAATGCATGAGAAAAAAGAAATGATTGCTATCTCTGAATAGTTAATTAATGGTGCCACGCTGTACCAGTGCTATGTTTTTGTTCACTTGGCACAGTTTTGAAGTTATCTACGTTAATACTTGATATGCACAGTCATTTCAGAAAAGGCTATGTTAAATGCATTGTTTTGTGACATTTATTTTTAATTAGTGGTATGGACTGTATATTGTAACGTGGGAACTCGTTCATATTGGTTAAAGTCAGTGGTTGCTGCGTAATTTACTGCTCTTGTCCATAGATTATACATTGTGAATTTACTAAGTAAATAAAACTAATAGACTCTAAGTACATGTCTGGAAATGTAATAATCCAGTTGCCAATTTAGACTGAGTATTTTTTGATATCTGAACATGTTTTTTTTTGTATGTACAATAAAGTCAGACAAGATTGTCAAGAGCTAAACCACGTTCCCACCCCCACCCTCAGAGTTTCTCTGTGGGTTGCTTTTTGATCAGATGTTGAATGGTTGATCCAAAATGAAACCAGAGTTCTCTGTACTAGATGAGGAGAAAGGTATCGTCTAAATGCAGTTGTGCACTTACCATGTGCACTTGCATGCAGATTTTACAATCTAAGCTTCTTAAAGCCCAGAGCAGAATACATCTGTTCTGGTTCTTTTTTGCAAACCCTAATTAGTCCATTCAACATTTGAATATTTTTCAAACAGTTTAAACGTTATGCTTTTTTTCTATATTGCTTCACCACCCACACCTCCAGCCACCACCTCCCAAATAAGATCCTATAAATCCGTTTGCTTGACTACTTTATAATCACTAAAATAGTTTGCTGTAGCTTGGATTTTCCTCCACCATCATGCCAACAGTCAACACAGGGAAATTAGGTAACAAGGAAGTTAGGTAACCAGGTCAACTGGTACTTATATTTTCCTCTCCCATCAGCCAGCCCTTTCCTATCTGCCACATGTAAGTGAAGTGGACATGATGTGGAGATGCCAGCATTGGACTGGGGTGGGCACAGTAAGAAGTCTCTCAACACCAGATTACTGAGGCATCTTGAGGGGAACTGCTTGATAGAGCAGACGCAGCACGGTTTCCTTAAAGGGAAGTCGTGTCTGACAAATTTACTGGAGTTCTATGAGGATGTGTCTAGGGCGCTGGATAGAGGAGAGCCGGTGGATGTGGTCTTTCTGGATTTTCAGAAGGCGTTTGACAAGGTACCTCACAAGAGGTTATTGCAGAAGGTCAGGGGGCATGGAGTTGGGGGTAGGGTGTTAGCGTGGATAGAGGACTGGTTGTCAAATAGGAGGCAGAGAGTGGGGGTCAACGGGTGCTATTCGGATTGGCGGATGGTGACAAGTGGAGTGCCCCAGGGTTCGGTGCTGGGACCTCAGCTATTTACCATTTATATAGATGATCTGGAGGAGGGAACCGAGTGTAGGGTGTCGAAATTTGCTGATGACACCAAAATTGGTGGAAAGGCAAATTGTGCGGAGGGTGGGGAGAGTCTACAGAAGGATCTAGATAGACTGGGCGAATGGGCCAGGAAATGGCAAATGGAATTTAATGTTGGCAAGTGCAAGGTGGTCCACTTTGGTAGGAATAATGGTAGGAAGGATTATTACTTACGTGGAGAAAAACTGCATCAGGTGACGGTGCAGAGGGACCTCGGGGTCTTTGTACATGAGTCGCAAAAACCCAGCTTGCAGGTGCAGCAGGTGGTCAGGAAGGCGAATGGGATGCTGGCCTTCATCGCGAGGGGGATTGAATATAAAAGTAGGGAGGTCTTGCTGCGGCTGTATAGGGCATTGGTGAGGCCGCAGCTGGAGTACTGTGTGCAGTTTTGGGCGCCGTACTTATGCAAGGATATTTTGGCCTTGGAGGGAGTGCAGAGGAGGTTTACTAGGCTGATGCCGGAGTTGAGGGGGTTGAGCTATGAGGAGAGGCTGAATAAATTAGGCTTGTACTCGTTAGAGTTTAGAAGAATGAGGGGAGATCTCATTGAGACGTATAAGATGATGAATGGGATGGATAGGATAGAGGTGGAGAGACTCTTCCCGCTCAGAAAGGATAGCAGGACTAGGGGGCACAGCCTCAAGATAAAGGGGGTGCGGTTTAGAACGGAGTTGAGGAGGAACTTCTTCACTCAAAGGGTGGTGAATCTCTGGAATTCTCTGCCCGTTGAAGTGGTGGAGGCTACCTCGCTAAATATTTTTAAGACGCGGGTTGATGGGTTTTTGATAAGCGAGGGGATTAAGGGTTATGGGGAGAGGGCGGGAATGTGGAGCTGAGCCAAGACAGATCAGCCATGATCTTATTGAATGGCGGGGCAGGCTCGAAGGGCTAGTTGGCCTACTCCTGCTCCTATTTCTTATGTTCTTATGTAAAGCCCAACAGGTTCATTCGGAATCATGAGCTTTCAGATTGATCAGGTGACTTAAACCTAGTGTTGTGAGACTTCTTGCATGTAAATGAAGGTGAGGAGCTGTGTTTTGCCAAGACACTTGTTCTCCCCAACCTCGGGCTGTGCTACCTCCATCCCGAGGAGTTACCTGCAGAAGGGTTGAAGTAGTCTTTGGTTAGCAGTAGCAAACCCCTTCATTTGTCAGTTGCAGGAAGAGATCCTGTTAGTATCTTCCCCTCCCTACATAATATCCCATAAGTTCACTTGAGTCCCCATTGCAGTCAAAGCCTTCGATACAAACAAATGTGTGCCCTACAGGGTTCCTTTGTCCCATTAATAGTGTCTTTTATTCTTGTGTCAATGTTGGTTCAATGGTTTCACTCTTTGGCACTTAATCTGTTAACGCTTTGGTGCAGTTTTTGAAGGACTGATATTCCGACTGAGGCACGTCATTTTGCTGTGTTAAACTAAGCCACTATCTCTTAGGTAGACATAAAAGACCTAATGGCACTGTTCAAAGAAGGGCACAAGATTTTTGCCAGTGTTCTTGCCAACATTTATCCTTCAACCAGCATCCCTAATGCAGTAACAAGAATAGGAAGTGCTGGAAATACTAAAAACCTTGACAACATCTGTGAACAGAGTTAATGTTTCCGATTGAATATAAGAAGTTATTTTCTCATTCGCTGTCCTCATGAAAGATGATGCTGACAACTCTGGTATCTCATCCTTTTATCCTTCTGGATATAGAACATTACCTGGTTATTTGTTGATCTGTGTCATGTCATTGTTGCATCAGATGCCATCATCCCTGATGAGCTGCTGTGCACCTTCCTATGAGGATCACTGGATTCTGATCTGCAACAGAAATTGTAGCTGGTCATTCCCCCTCTCCAAGAAAGTTCGGGTCAATTGCTGCTGCCACAAGTGACAAGATATCAATGGTGCCTTTGACCTATGTCCTTTAGTTGGCTTTAGATCCTGTACCGTATTCAATGTGGTGCATTTGCTTGCTGAGTCAAGGGACTGCCCTAATTTCCTGCTTTGTGCTTGCAGGAATCAGCAAAGGAAACTAACCAACACTTTTGATGTGTGGCCTAAAGATTGCACACTGGAAAGTGTCACCTTTTTTATTGGAACTCCTTACCTCATGTCAAAACCTCTAGTCTTACAACTCGATGTTGTGTGTGTCCATACCTAAAGATACAATCTCCAATTGAAATCCTTGCCAGACTCCTCTCTTTCAAGCCTGTTTAAAAAAAACCACATGATGCAGCTGTATGATTTACAATCACTTCCAGATATCTAAGTTACTGAGCAACTTGTGCATCACAGTTGCTCTCTAAACTTTCAGCCTCTGAAGACTGCTTTTCTGCTGGTACAACAAGATGGCACAGCCTGTCCCTCAGGATAGTCTCTTAGTCAAGCACCAAGCACTGAATTCACATCATTATTCATGTGCCCAAGGAGCTCTGGTGTAGCCTGTGGTCCCATCTGAGTAGCTAATGGCTAGCCTCAAATCATTCTCGAGTATAAGCAAGACAGCTTTAATCGTTCCTCTGGAATTGCTCCTTGGCCGTTGAAGGTATCCCAAAAGGTATTCACACCTTATCACAGTGAAACACTCATGAGACTGTAGCATTTGTGCCTACTCAATGGAGCTAATGTAATGAAAACCGCCTCTCTTCCCAGAAGGAGTCACGGGAGCAAGTGTCCAATTTACCCTATAGTGGTTTTAACAAAATGCAGTTTGTGACAGAAGTTACAATGGGAAAAACTTATCTATTTTCATGTGGTCAGGTTTTGGCTGATAAATAGAAAGTGACAGTAACTACACAAAATTGTAATGAAGTTTGGCTACATCAGCTACAAACAGTAGAAGTGCAAAGCACTTTCTCTCCTGGCCTTGGAAATATGACAGAAGAGTGGCCACAGACAGCAGGCCAAACACTTCTGGTGTTTTAATTTTTTGTATATATAATTAAGAGCAGGACCTTATTCTGCACACAAGTGTTCAATTATCAAAGAAAAACAATATACTTATCAGAAATTAAAAACCGTATATAACGGTTCATGCATCTGTTACCTTTGTATATGTGGTCTGTGGTACAACAGCCCTCAAAAGATAAGGTTGTCATATGCATGCATTCAGATCTGGTGCCTTATCGTCCTAAGTCGCTCAGACTCAGACTCAGTCTCAGTCACATGGAGGCATTGCAAACACTGGATATCCAATTGGTTAAACTCTCAGTTCCAGCCAAAATCCATTCGTTCGTCTGTCAGTTAGCAAGGGACTGCTGCTACAGTACATAATAGTTCGTCATCATGCAGCAGCTAGCTTATGATGTGCAAGTCAGACAGCATTATAGAGACTTGCAGCCTGAACAGTAACAGAGCTACCGAGGTAGCAAGAGGTTAGGAATGACTACGTCTCTCAGAAGTGAGATCGTTTACTTTGATGTTTGTCCGTATCAGTGATTGTAGTGAAAATGTAATCACAAGCAACGATTGCATTTTGAATTGGCAGTACATCTGGACTCCCCTTTATTTGTCTCAATCTTGATTAAACAAAATAACTTGTATTTATGTAGCATATTTCACAGTCTCAGAAAGTCTTAAGCTTCAATTGTCAGCCAATGACTTCCTTTTGAAGCATAATCATCGCTAATTGTAGTGTGAAAAGGGTGACAGTCAATTTGTGCACAAGGAACATTGTGATAATGAGTCGATAATCTTTTTGTAAACCGGTATCTGTTGAGGATTAATATCAACAAGGGCACTGGGGACAATACTAACATCTCTAAAGCTAAGACCTAATGAGCAAAAACAATGAATCTGCCAGTAAGATTGACATTGGACAAAAAGTACAGATATTGTTGGTTTATAACAGTTGGTTTATGGAAGTGTTGTTTAAAAGCAGGCATTTCAACTTGCTTCAAATCATGAGTCAGGTTAAAGCCAAGTAATTATTATATATCCAGATAGATTGGAGAGGTCAGGGACAAATGGAGTTGGGAAAAATCCACATGCATATTTTTAAAAATGACATGCTTTTCCTGTACCAGTTATTAATGTTTTATCACTTTCACTCATCAGAGATGTGGACCATTAGAATTGTGGGAAGCCATCTCTGGCTAACTTGACCTCTAGTTTCCTTTATTTCCTCCAACCTATCCAATGGGGAAGCCACCTGCCTCCCATTCTTTGCTTTCTGGTGGTGCAGTTGAGGCTAGGGACTCCCTTGTGGACAAATTAAGTTGCATATTACATACTACCATTAAATAGTCTCACATGTAGGCATCAAATTTCATGTCAACTTGATTCATAACCGTCCATTATAATCATCTATTATTTTACTCTTTTTCAGTAAAACTCATGCTGAGTGCTGGCAAGTTCAGATACTATATGATTGATTCTTGGTAAACATATGTATGATACAGTATGAATGTGCCACTTATTATGACTGTGCTATTTATTCCACATGTTAATGAAATAAATCCACTTTTTAATAAACTAGATTGGAAGGTAAGGTTCAATACCTTCTTTTTAGGCTGTATGTTCTAAACATGCAGTTCAGAAGCTTTGTGATGATGTGTCAGTGCAGTGCTCAACAATATGACAGCTATCAGTTGCTGAACTTCAAGAATGCAAGGATACTTATCTGACAGACCAGTGACCTTATTTAATGTTATAATGTTAAAGTTTATTTATTAGTGACAAGTAGGCTTGCATTAACACTGCAATGAAGTTACTGTGAAAATTCCCTTGCCGCCACACTCCAGCACCTGTTCAGGTACACTGAGGGAGAATTTAGCATGGCCATTGCATCTAATTGTTGTCTCTTTCTTGTAGGCCAGACTGGAAATTTGTGCTCTTAAAGATGCTGTTGCCTCATTCCTGACTCCTGACAGCAAGTAAGATGGAATTTTGAATCATATTTTTATCAGCTTGATTATTGCAAGTTTCAATAAAGCTTGTAAAAAGTTAGTTCAATTATTTTTCTTAGCATTTGCAATAATCACCAAGCTAGGCAGGCAATAGTTTCCACAGTGGCTAAGTGGATCTCTCTGAGCCCTCCGCTGAATTTTATCAAGGATGTGAGACATTGATCGGGGTGTGAAACAGCTAAGTCAGGTTCCCTGCAAGGCACCACTTGTGCCAATTTGCTGCACAGAGGCTCTGGTCATTGAGAAACAGCTGACTGCCCAATGACGAATTTCCAAGACAGGATTGGAGGCCGAGTGTTGACGTAGGGGTTGAGAAAGATTGGGAATAAAACATATCCATTGGGGAGCCCAAAAGTGAAAATGCTGGAAAATCTCAGCAGGTCTGGCAGCATGTGTAAAGAGAGAAAAGAGCTGGCGTTTCGAGTCTAGATGATTCTTTGCCAAAGTATGGGGGCGCCCATTGAACTATAATCTCCAGGCACTTTAACTAATTAAAACAACAATTTTAATCGTGACAAGCACTTGCACATCCTGATCCGTTCATTCACCGTCGTCAGTGCAACTTGATAATTTCACCATCAAATGGGTAAAATGAAACACTCTGACACTGCCCTTTTTAAGCATTGATGATGTACAGGGACAGTTGTCATCCTGGTGAGGTGCTTCTTCCATGTCTGTACTACTTTAAGGACTTTGTTTATGTTTGCCCTAAAGTCTCAGCCTCTAAGAGGAGATCATCTTGAGTGGTCTAACCTTTGCTGCCAGAATGATTTGTTCGGAGAGCAATATGCTGAACTGTGACCAAAGCATAAAGATGACTGTATCCAGAGTAGAAAATCAAACATATTGGCCAAAATATGGGAAATTCTTAGAATACTTATACAGTAGTGAGTTTTAAGGGGCCTCTGGACAAGTACATTAATAGAATGGGCATAGAGGGATATGGTCCCTGAGAGGGTAGGGGTTTTTAGTTCAGTTGGGCAGCATGGTCAGTGCAGGCTTGGAGGGCCGAAGGGCCTGTTTCTGTGCTGTAATTTTCTTTGTTCTTTGTACTTCAGTTCTGAACAAATAGAACTCATGATTTTGATTTGATTTATTATTATCATGTACTAACATGGAGTGAAAGGTATTATTTCTTGCACACTATACAGACAAAACATATTGTTCATAGAGAAGGAAATGAGAGAGTGCAGAATGTAGTGTTACAGTCATAGCTAGGGTGTAGAGAAAGGTCAATTTAATGCGAGGTAGGTCCATTCAAAGTCTGATGGCAGCCAGGAAGAAGCTGTTCACGAGTCGGTTGGTATGTGACCTTGGACTTTTGTATCTTTTTCCCAACGGAAGAATGTGGAAAAGAGTATGTCCGGGGTGTGTGGAGTCCTTAATTATGCTGGCTGCTTTGCCAAGGCAGGGGAAGTGTAGATAGAGTCAATTTTTGGGAGGCCGGCTTGCATGATGGATTGGGCTGCATTCACGATCTTTTGTAGTTTGTTGTGGTCTTGGGCAGAGCAGGAGCCATACCAAGCTGTGACACAACCAGAAAGAATGCTTTCTATGGTGCATCTGTAGAAGTTGGTGAGAGTCATAGCTGAGGGAATCTGTTTAACTGCTTATTATAAATGGATGTTCACTGAGCCAGGTTCTTGTCTAAAAATTCTATTGAAACCTATTATCATGGTAGTTTAGTCCTTTTTAAGTCAAAGAAATTGCCATATCAGTATTTCATTCTAATCTTATGCTATGATAAAATGAAGACAAATTTTCCAATTTAATCAGCATTGTTCTTTTTTAAATGGAGTTTGCATCTGTAGCCATAAAAGTATTTAATTTCATGTTATTTTGATGAAAAATTTGAACTAAATGCTATGTAAGTCTATTTGTCCCTCTTGCTGTGTCTCTAGTTATAGCTTCAAGCAGGCCCTAGAGGCATTGCCCCAACTTCCCAATGGAGCAGATAAAAAGTAAGTTTCTCAAATGTCTCTGTCACTTGCTGCACTTTGCAATTTACTCTGAAGAACTTAGTTTTTAAAAGTAGAGGCTAATTGTTTGAGGTTTGATATTAAAATTTATTTATTAATCACAAGTAGGCTTGCATTCACACTGCAATGAAGTTACTGTGAAAATCCCCCAGTCACCACACTCCGGAGCCTGTTTGGGTACACTGAGGAAGAATTTAGCATGGCCAATTCCGTATCCATTGTTACACGTTACGATACACACGTTGTATATCATTGGGATATTTCAACAGGAGGACTTTTCTCTTTTCAAAGATTTTTGAACCGTAACACCTGATGACTATGACAATCATGTTTTTTTATCAATTCTTTTGACCATTCTAATAAATGTGATGAAAAAATATA
This sequence comes from Carcharhinus amblyrhynchos, assembly GCF_965287045.1. NCBI lineage: Eukaryota > Metazoa > Chordata > Chondrichthyes > Carcharhiniformes > Carcharhinidae > Carcharhinus > Carcharhinus amblyrhynchos. The sequence continues at coordinate 15,425,533 of NC_137325.1, forward strand.
AAAAGCAGTTTACCCCTCACTGTATTTGATGAAACTTCTCAAACCAAAAAGGTTTTATTTTTGGACTATAGGAGGAAACCAGAGCACCTGGAGGAAACCCATGCAGACACCGGAGGAGAATGTGCAAACTCCACACAGTGACCCAAGCCAGGAATCAAACCTGGGTCTCTAGCAGCAGGGATTAGCTCCTTCAGTAGAGTAGAACAAATATTGTAACTACTGTTTATTTTCCTGGATATCTAACAACATAAGGGAAGCCCCAGTCAGGAACCAATATACGTCTCCCTGCCAAAGGGACTTTGTCTACTGAATATCATGTTGCAACTGTACACAACTCTGGTGTGGCCGCACTTGGAGTATTGTGTGCAGTTCTGGTCCCCACATTATAGGAAGGATGTGGAGGCTTTGGAGAGGGTGCAGAGGAGGTTTACTAGGATGTTGCCTGGTATGGAGGGGAGGTCCTATGAGGAGAGACTGAGGGATTTGGGGTTGTTTTCGTTAGAAAGAAGGCGGCTGAGAGGGGATCTTATTGAAACATATAAGATGATTAGAGGTTTAGATAGGGTGGACAGTGATAGCTTTTTTCCTCAGATGGAGAAAGCTAGCACGAGGGGGCATGGCTTTAAATTAAGGGGGGGTAGTTATAGGACGGATGTCAGGGGTAGGTTCTTTACCCAGAGGGTGGTGAGGGATTGGAATGCCCTGCCTGCTGCAGTTGTAAATGCGCCTAGTTTGGGGGCGTTTAAGAGATCCGTGGATAGGTTTATGGATGGAAAGGGATTGGTTTAGGTTAGAGGGTCATTGTTTTTTAACTGGTCGGCGCAACATCGTGGGCCAAAGGGCCTGTTCTGCGCTGTAATGTTCTATGTTCTACGTTCTATGTTCTATCTGAATCGGTGACTGGATGGGTTACGGAATGAAGACTAAATCAGATCTCAGAACTTTACAGCTAATCACATCAGTTGTCTTTCGTATAACAAATGGAAGGCTATTTTTACTTTTTGCCTGCCCCCTCTATCCAAAAGTTGAATTTATTTGGCACAATGGTTAGCGCTGCTGCCTCACAGCTCCAAGGACCTGAGCTCAATTCCCAGCTCGGATCACTGTCTGTGCGGACTTTGCACGTTCTCCTAGTGTCTGTGTGGATTTCCTCTGGGTGCTGTGGTTTCCTCCCACAGTCCAAAGATGTGCATGTTAGGTTGATTGGCCATGCTAAATTGCCTCTTAGTGTCCTGGGATGCGTAGGTTAGAGGGATTAGTGGGGTAAATATGTGGGATGATGGGGATGGCCTGGGTGGGATTATTGTCGGTGCAGACTCGATGGGCCGAATGGCCTTCTTCTGCACTGTAGGGTTTCTATGATTTCTATGAATTTGGAAGTAATACATTACAGAAAAAGTTTCATAACCTTTTTATTTTGAGAAGTTTCATCAAATACAGTGAGGGGTAAACTGCTTTTTATATTTTTTCATCACAATTATTAGAATGGTTAAAAGAATTGATAAAGAAACATGATTGTCATAGTCAAGTTATCAGGTGGTACGGTTCAAAAATCTTTGAAAAGTGATAAGTCCTCCTGTTGAAATATCCCAATGATGCACAATGTGTGTATCATAACTTGAAACAATGGATACGGAATGCTACCGCACCTCAAGGTAAGTGATCTACTGATCACAGTAATGGTTCTGAAGCTTTGACATTAATGGAATACATAAATACATTTGGGCATCATTCAAAATGTTTGCAGTGCACATCCTGACCCCAATAGTCATGGATTGACCCGATTTTTAACAGAAATGATGCACACCATTAAGTGAATCACAAACTTTGTCTTATCTGTTGACAATTTACTATGTTGTCCAGTCATCTGCTTATCTTAGCCTGACCCTGATCAGTCATACCCTTCCTAGTCTGACCAAAAGGTCACATTTCTTATTACATCTTTTCTAGGGATTTTTTTAAACTAGAAACACTTTTAAACTTCTACCAGCCGTTTAGTCAAGCATGGATAACTGGGTACACCATTTCATGCCTAGCCTCCAACTCAGTGCGAGTCTGTCACAGCCCAAATCGGAACCAAATCTCAACCATCACAGTACAAATCAGGACGGAGTCCATTCCACCGCTCCACCTCCTACCACATCACAGTCCAAATCAGAATCAATTCATAGAATCCCTACAGTGCAGAAGGAGGCCATTCGGCCCATCAGGTCTGCACAGACTACAATCCCACCCAGGCCTTATCCTCGCAACCCCACACATTCACCCTGCTAATCCCCCTGACACTAAAGTCAATTTAGCATGGCCAATCAACCTAACCTGCGCATCTTTGGAGTGTGGGAGAAACTGGAGTATCCAGAGGAAACCCACACAAACACGGGGAGAATATGTAAACTCCACACAGACAGCGACGTGAGTCCGGAATTGAACCCAGATCTCTGGCACTGTGAGGGAGCAGTGCTATCCACTGCGCCTTCTCTCCCCCACCACCACCCCCACCCCATCATGGCCCAAATCCATGCTGATTAAATATTAATTTTCCTGAGTGGGTTTGATTTATTTTAAGTCACTTTTCCAGAAGTAGTAGAACAGTTTTCCTCTGTGTGTGTGTGTTTTATTTGGATGGAAGTAATATTTGGATTCATAGTAAAGTGAATTTGAATTGGATAACGCCATTACAGTATCAACTAAATCTGCAATTAAAATCATAATTATCTGATTAGATTGTTGAATTGCAATTTAAGATTAATCTCTTAAATGCTCCCAAACAATTATCTTTTTATTGCAATTTTTATTCAAATGAAATGATATCGTAGACAATTGGGACTGGATGGTTAAGCTAACTGCCTCTTTGTCATCGTAGGTTACTTGAAGAGCTGCTCAACAAATTCAAGAGCAGCATGCACTTGCAGCTCACTTGCTTTCGACCTTCCTCACGAGGCACGGTAAAGACATAACGTGGAGCAAGTCCTGGAGGACAGGTGGATTCCTTATACCTGCAAAGCCCCCCAGCATGACAAAATATAACCCTCTCTTAAAATATGTTTCTAACTTTTCCGTTCCTTCCAGTCAAATTAAATTCTTACTCAGACTGAAGTAAAATTCTAAAAATGTTGCTTGTAACGGTATATTGATAGTTTCCTCGATATTTGCCAAGTCCTCGATATTTGAAAAGTCAAAACTTGTTTGTTGTTTATTTAGTATCAGATTTAGCATTCCGAACCTGCAGACTCTGAATTCAATTGCAAACTTGGGGGGAAAAAAAATTAAAATGAGTCTTGCTCACTTTTCAAGAGATTCTCGTGTGTTATTTGTTGGCGTTTCACTAGACTTGATGCAAGTAAAGACACAGCATTTGTGCAATGATTTGCTATCATTAGGTTTAAATAGCAAGAATTGTGAAAATTGTTAAGACACGTATTGCTTTAATTTCATGCAAGGTGCTTCCTTCAGCAGCATTTTCTGTGTTCAAAATATGAAGTCTTTACATATTTCAATTACTGTGTAACCAAAACTGTAAATAAATACACTGCAACCTTTTTGTTTGTTTCTCCACCAAATTCTTTGTGCCTTCATAAAAGCATAATGATTTTTTAATCATCAACTTACTAACAGTAATCAAACATAATCCAGTAAAGAAGATAGACCCAGTTCACCGTTCACATTTGTGACTGTATCTTGATAAGAATTGGAACTTGATCCCATTGGAATGACCAAAAGCAGTCTTTAAAAATTGCCCATTCGCTAGTAATCTAATGGGAATACCCAGCAGACAGGAATCTAACCCACCTGCCACCTTATCCACTTACCTCACTCACCCTCCCCATTTACTTCACAGAATTACAAAATCACAGAAACCTTACAGTGCAGAAGGAGGCCACTTGGCCCATCGAGTCAGCACTGACAACAGTCCCACCCAGGCCCTATCCTCGTAATCCCACATATTTATCCCAGTATTCCCTCTACCTTACGTGTTCCAAGACACTAAAGGACAATTTAGCGCGGCCAATTCACCTAACCCACACATCTTCAGACTGTGGGAGGAAATCGGAGCACCGAGAAAACCCATGCAGACATGGTGAGAATGTGCAAACTCCACACACACATTGACCCAAGCTGGGAATTGAATCCAGGTCCTTGGAACTGTAAGGCAGCAGTGCTAACCATTGTGCCACCGTGCCGCCCCTTCACACATCTACCCACCCTATTCATTCACTAATGTTCATGCTGAAATTTTAAAGTTACCTTGCAACAGACTTTACCTTTTTGAAAAAAAGCTATGCTTTGTCTTCCCGACCTGATGCTGCAGTGCTGCGATGCAGTTCTCCAGTGGGCACATTTCTGGAGAGGCCAGGCTCAGAAGAAATATGGAGCAGCGTCTAAGCATGGGAGAGTTCATGCAAAGTGACAACCCAGCAATGTTTGCCTCTTTTTGGAAGATCCAGACCGCTGTACCTCGATTTATTAAAGTTGTGTAAATAAACAGTAATACAGCACCATGACCATAACTTGCAAGAATTGATAATCAACTACATATATTTTTCAATTTTGTTTAGAAAGAAACCATATTCACATGTCTCAACTTTTAAATACATTTTTGATCTTCCTATCATCTGTATCTCTTTTCATTCCATTTCCCATCTTAGTTGTGTTTTAGTAATTGCTGATCTATAATTCTGACACTTCGGGCACAACTTAATGCCTTCCCTTGTGCATTATTTGTTAGCAGGGCTTCTCATTTATTGGTGGCAAATGAAGACCGTACCCCTACCCCATTTAAGTCTGTGGACAGCCTTCTCGCCCTGTTGCCAATTGGGGCCCATCAGTGGTAATTAGTGTCTATTTAAGGGGGCTAGTATTCACCCAGCAGCAGGAAGGGAGCTTACCATGCGAAACACCTGAAAAGTAAACCCTGTTAATTTGCAACCTTTCAGGAGGAGTTCTTGATGGAGGGACACAGCATTATGAATGGAGGGGGGTGGGGTGGGGAGGCTTTTCCATGTTCCTGAATCCCCTCTCATCCAATCCCAACAATTCCCCCACCCACCACCCACCCCCCCAACACACACACACACACACACACACGCGCATACACACAAATATCACTCTCCATGGGTGAATGAGTTGCATTTACATCAGAATTCTTTCTCAATGAGATGCCTGCTTTTAGTCTATTTAGTCTAATTAATCTATAACCCTCAACCTAATCGTTATATTCCTGAAACTAAAGGTTATATTCTAAAGCACACAAGATTTTCACAAAAATGTGTACTGAATGCAAAAGCAAAGAGGTGCTATTAACCAATGCCAATTGTTGGTTAGACTGCAATTGAATATTTTGCTGCGTTTTGGATGCTCTACTTTAATAGAATCACAGAATCCTACAATGCAGAAGGAGGCCATTCGGCCCACTGAGTCTGCATCGACCACAACCCCACCCAGGCCCTATCCCCATCACCCCATACATTTACCTTAGCCAGTCCCCTGCACTAAGGGGGAATTTAGCATAGCCAGTCAACCTAATCCACACATCTTTGGACTGTGGGCGGAAACCCATGCAGACACTGGGTGAACATGTAAATTCCACCCAGTGACCCAAGCTGGGAATCGAACCCGAATCCCTGGTGCTGTGATGCAGCAGTGCTAACCACTTCTGACTAAAGTCACAAGGACAGAAGTGAAGTCATCCACTCCAGTGATACCAAGGTGGAGAAAGGACAAACTCAAAGACTCCACTAGAACCAAAAACATTGAGGAGAGCTGACTGAAGGAGTTGAAAATGATGAAGGTAAATGAGAAAATCTATTCTCATAGCCACAAATTAATAGCTAGAAGTTATAAATTTAATAGCCTTACCACGTTAACAGGTACTAAGATGTGACCTACTTTACCACAAACGGGGATAAATGGTCTAAACGACTTCCTGTGCTGTAAAACTCTACAATGTACAATCGTAAGTGAGAAACTGATTCTAAGCAATAAATACATTCAGGAAAATACATCTTTGTATATCTAAGACTGACTTCAGAAACCAAACATACCAAAAATCGACAGTCATCTGTAACACATACCTATTTGCCAACAATTTCTAGTAAATTTAATGTGATTGGCTTGAAAGTGGGACCCATGCTTTTCCTGATAAATATTAATGATCTAGATCTCGTGCAAGGGACAACTGCAATGATTGTGAATAATACAAAACTTGTCAGCATTGTAAACTGTGAGGTGACAGTGTAGAAATTCAAATGGATAGACAAGTTAGTGGTGGGCAAAGAGGTGCAGATAAAGTTTTAGTCAGAAGATCATAGACAATACAATAAGGGATACAAGTCTACAGTGTGTGCAGGAGCAGAGGGACTTTGGTGTATGTGTGCATAGATCATTGGAGGTGGAGAGAGCCATTAATAATGCAAATGGTACCCTAGGCTTTATTAATAAGGGCAGAGAGTACAAAGAGCAAGGAAGTCCTGCTGGCCTTGTATGATACTAATTACACTTCAGTTGGAAAAGTGTGTACAGTTCTGCCTGCCAAGCTTTACGAAAGATGTGAATGCATTGGAGATAGTACAAAAGAGGTTTGCAAGAATGATTCCAGAAATGAGAAACTACAGTTATAAAGAGAGATTGGGACTGTTATCCTCGGAGAGAAGGCTGCGAGGAGACTTGATAGATGCCCAAGATCATGAGGGGGCTGGACAGAGTAGATTGGGAACAGTTTCTCCCTATCACAACAGGATCAGGAACGAGAGGGCACAGATTTAAAATGATTTGCAAAAGAAGCAAATGTGATGTGAGAAAATCACACAGCAAATAGTTTGGGTCTGGAATGCACTGCCTAGACATGTGGTTCTATGATCGCAGCTTCAATTGAGGCATTTAAGAAGCATTAGATGATTGTTTGACCAGAAACAAATGTGCAAGGGATGGGGAAAAGCCAGGGGAATGGCACTAACTTATAATGCTTATTTGATAAGCTAGTGTAGACACAATGGGCCGAATAACTTCCTGCACCATAATAATTCTGATTTTTTTTATTTTGCTGTTAAAGTTGGCTTTAAATTCCTTACACCATGCTTCATGACAGATTCCTAGACTGTAGCCTTTATTAAATTGCTCAAGGTTTGAGAATTAAGTCATAACCATTTTGATCTTAGCTTCAGGGTGCTGTCCATCCTGGGTTGGCTGTAGTCTATACTTCGGGTAGCCATTTGTCCGACCTGCAGACCTGTCCAGTTCACCAGAACTGCACCTGTATATCTTTGACTTTAGTGCTAGTTATGTTGGCGTGCTGCAGCATTTTGCTGTTGCCTTGCTTTGGTGTAATCTTTTTAACTGCTTCATGTCCCGATGGTTTAGAGTCCAGGTTTCACAAGCATGAAATGTAGCAAGCACAACGGCACTGCACACCCACGGCCTGTCTTTAGTTTCACCTTTTAATCTTGGATCAATAGAGGCAGCTATTCTGTAACTCCTTGCACCTGGGTAAAATCTGCCAGATGTGTCTGAGTTATGGGGGTGGATACTGTAGGATCAGTAATTAAGTTCTCAAATTCTAGCAGGGACTGGAGCTGCAGTATAATTTGAACCAGAACTCTATGCAAGAGATGAAGGTCTCATGATAGACGCACTGGAGGAGATTTATGGATTTAGACAATAGCAAGTAAGGCAGTTTGAATGTGATGAAAACAAAGACATGGAGAAGAACAGAGGAAACTACATATGTGGCCAGAGCAATGCTGCTTAATTAGGATACAGAAATGCCAACAAAAACAGAAGACATACTCAATGAATGGTGTAGATCTAGCAAGAGGGAAGGACTGAAAGAAATGTGGTTGTTATAACAGACTGAACATATCTTGTCCAGCCATAGAGAAAAGAGAGAAGATCATAGAATCCCAGCAGTATAGAAGAAGGCCATTTGGCCCATCGAGCCTACACTGACAACAATCCCACCCAGGCCCTATCCCTATAACCCCATGTATTTACCCTACTAATCCCCCTGACAAAATCAAACTTAAGTGAATTTGAAGTTCTGTAGCACTATGATCAGGCAGTGGCTCTAGTACTTTGTTCACTTACAGTCAGCAAAGTAAGAGAAAATGTCCAGAGAAATCAAGGTTCAGGAAAGGCCCACACTACTGATCCCCGAGTATCAGGTGACTTAACGTAGATGATAGGAAGCACTGTTTCAGGTTTAGCTATTCATTTTGGATGTGAGTACAAGCTGTGATAGCATGCTGAGGGTTGATGATCAGTACCAGGAAGATTTTGTAGAGGAAGTAGCGGAGATAAAAATTTGCCGAACAGCCTGCTGTGTGATGAGCCATGGCTGGATTCGCCAAGTCAGGTAGGTTCCCTCACCACTGTCTGTACCACTCATGTACAGTAAATGAAAAGGGCAACTATACAGGGCTTTGGTGAGGCCACACCTGGGGTTTTGTGCACAGTTTTGGTCTCCTTTCCTGAGAAAGGAAGTTCCTGCTTTCGAGGGAGTGCAGTGAAGGTTTACCAGGCTGATTCCGGGGATGGTGGGACTGATGTATGAGGAGAGGTTAGGGTTGTTTTCGCTTGGAGTGTGGGGTGGGGGGATCTCATTGAGACTTATAAAATTTTAACTGGTCTAGACAGGATAGATGTAGGGATGATGTTCCTGTTGGGGCTCCAGAATCAGGAGTCAGTCTGAGGACTCAGAGTAGACCATTTAGGATGGAGGTGAGGAGACATTTCTTCACCCAAAGAGTGGTGAGCCTGTGGAATTCATTATCACAGGAAGAAGTTGATGCCAAAACACTGAATGTATTCAAGAGGCACCTGGATATAGCGCATGGGGCAAATGGGATCAAAGGTTGTGGGCAAAAAGCAGGATTAGGTTATTGAGTTGGACAATCAGCCATGATCGTAATGAATGGTGGAGCAGACTCGAAGGGCCAAATAGCCTCCTCCTGCTCCTATCTTCTATGTTTCTATGACATCAGTATAGACTGACTACGTAACTCCTTTGATTAGTAATGTGATTCTGCACTGTGTCAGTTTCTGGAATTAACAGATTTACTCTCACTTTATGGAACATAATATTCGATATGCCTCAAAAATCAACTATCTGCTCAGGCCAACAAATTGGGAATAGAGTTTTTTTGACAAGCAACAGCTGTAATGATAGCAAATTTCTTTCAATGTTCAAGACTATAGCTGATACGCATCAAAGTAGGAAGGGGAGGTGATGGCCTAGTGGTATTATAACCGTACTATTAATCCAGAAGCTCCACTAATGTTCTGGGTTCAAACCCTGCCATGGTGGAATTTGAATTCAATAAAAAATTGACTTTAATGCAGCAAAAGTTTTTCAGTGTTAGAGTTCGGTGCTATGTAAGTATATTGTTTAGTTTAGCATTTGAGACGTAATTTTCAGAATTCAGGACTTTCCTGGAAGGTTTCCCTGAGGATTGGCGTATGGTGATCCCTCATTTGCAAGGTACTGGTCCTCTGCATCTGATCAAATGGGCAGAGTCTATTCTGCTGCTTGGACCTCCAATGAAGTTAAAGAAAAGGGCAGGAAGTGGAGGAGACCAGTGGGCACTGGCTGTCCCCCTGGCAGAGACCTGTAAGAGGAGAGGCACGGGCTCAGTTGGTTCAGCGCCAAGGTGGGGAAGGATGCCACCACCCAGTGGCTAGAATGGAGAGTGCAGTGCACCAACTATCTCCGGATATCTGAAGTCCAATGTCGCAGGAGGCTCCACGTCTCCAGAGATACAGTGACATCAACTTGTGACAAGATAGTTCTGAAATTGCCTCCAACGGTGTGGGTGATCACTCTAGGCTGTTGGTTTTGAAGGTTGCAGTTATCCTCAACTTCTACACCTCTGGTTCATTTCAGGACTCAGTGGGGGATCTGTGTAGCATCTCGCAATCAGCTGCACATAGTTGCATCAAGCTAGTGATCAATGCCATCTTCAGACATGCCCACACTTTCATCAACTACTCAGACTGACAAGGGCAGCTAGGCAGAGAGAACATAAGGGTTCTCAGTAATGGCAGAGTTCCTTCAGGGTGCTATAGATGCACACGTGTGGTTATCAGGATATCAGCAGAAGAGCAAGAGGCTTTCGTCAATGAACATGCAGATTGTCTGTGACCATATGACATATATTCCGCAAGTATGTGCTCATTATCTAGTGAGCTGACATGACTCATGCATCTCGTGGAACTCACAGACACTCAGGCTGTTGGTGACTCTGAGAAGGTTGGATGAATGGATTCTGGGTGGGTAGGGAGGCTCTGACCCCACTCCACCACTCAAGAACAGAGGCAGAGAAGAGATACAACAGGAGTCGTCTATTCACACAGTGATGGTGCAGAGAACTGTCGGGCAGCCGAAGACGTGATTCTGATGCTGTGACTGATCCGGAGATCATTTGCAGCATCCTCCAGAGAATGTCTCCCTCATTGTGATGAGCTTGGGACCACACAATGTGAGGATTCTGAGAGGGACAATGTGAACATTCACAGTGGGGGGGGTGGGTGAGGAGGGAGGGAGGAGGGGAGGGGGGGAGTGGTGGGCAGGGATGTGAGGGATGCATTGATCTTGCGAAACGTTGACTAGACATCCAAGGAATGGAGGCAGGTTCAATCCAATGACAATGTCTCACTCGCAATAAAACATTCCTCACCCACCAGCATGTGATGTGTTTGCACCTCCTTGCTCACCATTGATGGATGCCTAGTGGAGAGTCCAGGTGCCTCATCCATTTCTCACACTGACAGTGACTCCTAGCGATCACAGCCAGTACGCTTGTTTGCAGGCCTGAGCACGACCCATGGCCCTCAAGGTGTCCCTGAAGCAGCCTCTCCATGAGAATCGTCACTCCCTCAATGGAGGAGTACGTGCACTCAGTGTTCAGGGTCAACTCGGGGCTCCAGTTCTACATGGATTCCTCGGTGATGGAAGTCATGTCACACAGACCATCATAGATCTCCACCAGATCTCCCCGTGAATCCCGCAAGACATACAGCATCTGCCTGCTGATGAACATCTCCAGAGGCTCGTCATCTGCCTCGGACTCAGCATGGTCCTGGTCTCCAGCAGGGCTTGCACCTTGAGACCTCTGCCAGCTTCTCATGCGTGGTGATGTGCCTGCACCATTGTGCACTACCCCGCCGAAATGACGACCTAATGCCCACTTTACGTGTGATTATCTATGCTGGTGCCTGCTTCTGAGTGATGATCTGACACTGGTGCGCGGGTGATATCTTTCTGGGAGCTCAACGGGGAATCCTTGGGCTCATGGGCTGTGGAAGGGGGGGTGGAGGAAGATCAGTAGGTTCAATAATCATAGCGCCCGTCCATGCGAGGGTGGGCTGAGGGGATAGTGGAGAGATGCTGCATGGTGCCTTCTGCATTGGAATCCCAATGAGCACTCTGGCTGCGACGGTTCACTTCCTGATGATGGAAGCCCGTAATGTTCCCAGTACTTGTGACACACGCATCTAGGATCTGCACTCTTACCTACATCTGAGACCAGAGGGGCTAGCTGGGCAATGCCACTCCTGATCCAGTACATCATTCTTAGGCTTTGTGAGAACTAGCTGATTTAGCACTTCCCTCCAGATCAGCTGCATTTACCATTGCCATCTCCTGATAGGGAACAATAGAAAGCCTCATTAGTTCTCTGCCTCCCATTCCAGCTCCCCCATCCTGGGCATCAAGTGGGCCATTTCACTGTGGTACCACTTACCCTCTGAATTGTGGTGCAAATCCAACTGGCAGACATGGTTCATGCTGGGTGAGATCCTAATTTTTTTAAGTTTAGGTTTATTTATTAGTGTCATAAGCAGGCTTACATTAACACTGCAATGAAGTGAAAATCCTCTAGTCGCCACACTCCAGCGCCTGGTCAGGTACACTAAGGGAGAATTTAGCATGGCCAATACACATAGCCAGCACGTCTTTTGGGCTGTGGGAGGAAACCGGAGCGCCCGAGGGAAACCCACACAGATACAGGGAGAACGTGCAGACTCTGCGCAGACAGTGACCCAAGCCGGGAATCGAACCCTGGTCTCTGGCGCTGTGAGGCAGCAGTGCTAACCGTTGTGCCACCATGCCGCACCCAACGTAATATTGCGTTAGTGCAATCTCGACCTGAAGCGGGCTTTGCATCAGCCTCCGACTGCGTCAACTTTGAGCATACTGGGGGAATAATATTCAGGCCCATGTAGATACTAGACCCATTAAAGTGCCTTACAGAACTCCAGTACAGTTAGATGAGTTAACTTAGCATTGGGGGTCAAACCCATGATCATCCGTGCAATTTACAAAACTGATACAAGCTCAGTGAAATCACTTTGTGGCTCAAACAGGTAGGTGCATGTTTTCTTCTGTGTCTGGAACTCTTACGCTTGCTGTCATGAAGTGTGTGGATTAATATCATTTTACTGATGCCAAAGGTTTTATAGTTAATATGTGAGGGGGAGGTGATGGCCGAGTGGTATTATTGCTGGACCATTAATCCAGCAACACAGCTAATGTTCTGGGGAAAAAGCAAATTACTGTGGATAGTGGAACCTGAAACCAAGAGAGAAGATGCTAGAAAATCTCAGCAAGTCTGGCAGCATTTGTAAGGAGAGAAAAGAGCTGACATTTTGAGTCCAGATGACCCTTTGTCATCTGGACGCGAAACCTCAACTCTTTTCTCTCATTATAGATGCCGCCAGACCTAATGAGATTTTCCAGCATTTTCTCTTTTGATTAATGTTCTGGGAAACTGGAAACAAATCCCACCACGGCAGATGGTGAAATTTGAATTCAATAAAAAAAAATCTGGAATTAAGAATCTACTGATGACTGTTGCCGATTGTCGGAAAAATCCCATTTGGTTCAGTAATGCCCTTTATGGAAGGAAATCTGCCGTCCATAGCTGGTCTGGCCTTCATGTGACTCCAGAGCCACAGCAATGTGGTTGACTCTCAACTCAACTCTGAACAAGGGCAACTAGGGAAGGGCAATAAATGCTGGCCAGCCAGTGACACCCATGTCCCACAAATGAATTAAAAAATAAGAATGACCATTGAATGAGCCTGCCTATATGTTTAAATAAATATTTTACTTCAGGCGAGATTATGGAATGGAAAGTGGGGAAAGCTTTGTAAAGTAATTTTTCTGTGCCTGTCGGACTTAAAAAGACGAGGTACTGATGGCTGTTATAATAATTTTGAGTGTTTTCATGTTAATCTTAAACCTCTTTGCTCAGTGTGATTTTAAATGTATATTTCCATGGGGTTGGAAGTCAACAAAGTGGCGTCTTGTATTACAGAACAGAACAATATTTTGATCCTCGTGCTGCAATCTGCATTTAGAGGTGGATTTATATCCCTTTTCTTCACCCACCTTGACAAAGTTGGCATATGTTTGACACCATGTTTGGAATCTATTTTGCTTTGGCAGAAAAACGTGCTTTTTTGTTTGAGTTTTAACATTTTCTTCAATTTTTAAGCCATTGGTTTTTTGGTCTTATGTTTTGCTTTGTTAGGTGACGTATACTGGCTCTAAGTTTCTAATGGCCTATAAGTTTATAGGTGGCATGGTGGTACAGTGGTTAGCATGGCTGCCTCACAGCACCAGGGACCTAGATTCGATTCCTGGCTTGGGTATGGAGTTTGAATGTTCTCCCCATGTCTGCGTGGGTTTCCTCTGGGTGCTCCTGTGGTTTCCTCCCATAGTCCAAAAGACATGCTAGTTAAGTGCATTGGCCATGCTAAATTCTCACTTAGTGTGCCCAAACAGGGGCTGGAGTGTGGCAACTTTTCATAGTAACTTCATTTTAGTGTTAATGTAAGCCTACTTGTGACACTAAGAAATCAATAAGCAATACCAAGGAAACACAGTGGAATGTAAGGCCAGGAGTTGACAATTTTTCCTCAGTGAAACCTGTCATCACTAGGCAAATTCACTCAGTTAATAGGTATAACTATCTTTTGAATGATACTAATTTTTTTTATTCCTTTCAACTTACCCCGTCAGTTATTCAATTGTGAAAGGAAAGTTTTTTGCAGTGCATTAACTTTTCACAAGTTTACATTTTTGTTCTCTTGTCCCGGAAATTCATTTTAATTTCTTTCGTCTCTGAAGTTTTTCTAATCTTCCTTGATCTGCCTGTGTTAATTCCTTTCATCTTAATTAATAATTCTGCGCTCTTTTTTTCCACCCAACGTGCAACAATTTGCACCACTTAATATTTAATTTATTTATGATTTGTCTGATCTATTTCCTCCTGCTACATCGCACGTCCCTAATTCTGTCTACATTTCAGTGCCTGCAAAGTTAATGATGGGTTTCTGCATCTGAGTCATATCCATAGGTGAAAAAAGGAGCAAAAGCAACAATTCCTGCAGTTATTCCATTCACAGTCCCCTCACTGATCCTGTACCGCTTGTGATCACAATTGCCTATTTAGACCAACTCATCCAGTTTCGTGCCCTTCCCTGGATTTCTATGGTGTGTAGTTTGGTTTTCAAACCCTCGGGCAGAAGCTGAAAGAAAAACCCTTCCTGAAAATCTAATTGATACCACAAAAGTTTCGCTATCTAGTTCAGGAAGTCACACTGACCTCAGGTGACAGGGAGAAGGCCATTTTGTGGAAGTAGATTCATTTTTACATTTGAACATTACAGTGTTTGTAGCTCTATCTCCTCCGTATTCTCACAGACTGAAAGTGCTGAGAACTTTACAGTTTCAAACAGTAATTTATGGTGGCAGTTCCCAGTTTCTAAAGGAAGGTGCAATTATAGATATTCTAGCTGTGCATCTGGTCAATATTTTAATCTCAGTTTCTTAAACACGATAATGTTTCTTTAATTACCTGTCAATGTATTGCTGTTTGAGTCAAAGCCTGCACTGAAGTGTACGTCTGACATCTATCAGCTGAACTCTAAACCCAAAGCTGCACTGGATTGAATGAAAGTAACAATATTATGTCACCATTTGCAATAATTAACAAAAGTAAAAGAACGTTTTCACTCCTAAATGCTGCCATTCAAACTCATGGTGGTGCAGTGGTTAGTACTGCTGCCTCACAATGCCAGGAACCCAAGTTTGATTCCCAGCTTGGGTCACTGCCTGTGTGGAGTTTGCACATACTCCCCGTGTCTTCATGGGTTTCCTCCGGGTCTCTGAAGTCAGTCTTGGATATACAAAGATGTATTTTCCTGACTATATGTATTGTTTAGAATCTGTTTCTCACTTATGATTGTACATTGTAGAGTTTTACAGCGCGGAAGGCCACTTGGACCATTTATCCCTGTTTGCAGTGGAGTAAGTCACGTCTTTGCACCTGTTAATGTGGTAAGGCTATTAAATTTATAACTTCTAGCTATTAATTCACTGGCTATGAGAATAGATTTTCTCATTTACCTTCATCATTTTCGACTCCTTCAGTCAAATCTCCCCAACATTCTTGGTTCTAGTGAAGTCTTTGGGTTTGTCCTTTCTCCACCTTGGTATCACTGCAGTGGATAACTTCACCCCTGTCCTTGTGACATTAAGATCCTTACTTTGGGTGGCACAGTGGTTAGTACTGCTGCATCGCAGCACCAGGAACCCGGGTTCAATTCCCAGCTTGGGTCTATGTGGAGTTTGCATATTCTCCCCGTGTCTGCGTGGATTTCCTTTTGGATACTCCGGTTTCATAGAACATAGAACATTACAGCGCAGTACAGGCCCTTCAGCCCTCGATGTTGCGCCAACCAGTGGAACCAATCTAATGACCCTCTAACCTAAACTATTCCAATGTTATCCATATGCCTATCCACTGACCATTTGAATGCCCTTAAAGTTGGCGAGTCCACAACTGCAGGCAGGGCATTCCACGCCCTTACTACCCTCTGAGTAAAGACATCCGCCTATAACTACCACCCCTTAATTTAAAGCTATGTCCCCTCGTGTTAGCCATCACCATCCGAGGAAAAAGGCTCTCACTGTCCACCCTATCTAACCCTCTGATCATCTTGTATGCCTCAATCAGGTCACCTCTTAACCTTCTCTCTAACGAAAATAACCTCAAGTCCCTCAGCCTTTCCTCGTAAGACCTTCCCACCATACCAGGCAACATCCTGGTAAACCTCCTCTCCACCCTTTCCAATGCCTCCACATCTTTCTTATAATGCGGCGACCAGAACCGTACGCAATACTCCAAGTGTGGCCGCACCAGAGTTTCGTGCAGTTGTAACATGACCTCGTGGCTCCGAAATTCAATCCCTCTACCAATAAAAGCTAACACACCGTACGCCTTCTTAACAACCATATCAACCTGGGTGCCTGGGTTTCCTCCCGCAATCTGAAAAATGTGCTGGTAAGGTGGATTGGCCATGCTCCCTCAGTATACCCCAACAGGCACAGGAATGTGGCGACTAGGGAATTTTCACAGTAACTTCATTGCAGCATTAAGGTAAACCTACTTGTGACTCTAGTAAATAAACTAAAACTAAACTGTGATGGAGTGGCATTAGTTTGAATATTTGGCAGTAAGTGCTTGACACATTTTATTGAAAAGAACATGTTGCATAATGAGTAGGGATTGACACTTTAGTATCCCAAGATATATAGGTTAAGGGGATTAGCAGGGTAAATACATGGGGTTACAGGATAAGCCTGGCTAAGAGTTGGTACAGACTCATAAGAACATAAGAACTAGGAGCAGGAGTAGGCCATCTGATCCCTCGAGCCTGCTCTGTCAATCAATAAGATCATGGCTGATCTTTTTGTGGATTCAGCTCCACTTACCCGCCCACTCACCATAACCCTTAATTCCCTTACTGTTCAAAAATGTATCTATCCTTGCCTTAGGAACATTCAATGAGGTAGCCTTAACTGCTTCACTGGGCGGGGAATTCCACAGATTCACAACCCTTTGTGTGAAGAAGTTCCTCCTCAACTCAGCCTTAAATCTGCTTCCCCTTATTTTGAGGCTGTGCCCCCTAGTTCTAGTTTCAATGGGCCGAGTGGCCTCCTTCTGCACTGTAGGGATTCTATGATTCTAATAGTAAACCAATTGGGTTTTTATGACAATCAGACAGCTTCATGATCACTGATTGTATGTTTTATTTCCAGATTTGTTTTCAGCTGAATTCAGACGATTTTGTTGCCCTGATAGGAATTGACTCGTGTTCTCTGGATTATCAGATTAGATCTCTGAGTCACTCGTCCAGTAACCTCATCACACGTCAAAGAGAAATGGAGGCTGTGGAATCATGACTATGATTTTAAACGAAGCCATTGCACTTCACCATATTCGCAGGATTGTAAGGGATAATTAAAGCAGCGTTAACATGTTTAAGGAATTGTGATTAAAATATTGATCAGTTATTATGTGAACATTCTGTTAGAATATGCAATATTGTTTAGAAACTGAGAACGGTAAACAGAATCACAAATGAACACGGGAATTAGGAGCAGGAGGAAACTATTCAGCCCTTCAAGACTGCTCCGCCATTCAATCATGGTTAATCTCTCCCAGGTCTCAAATCCACTTCCCCAAATCCCTTTAACCCATTTTTAAAATCAAAAATGTATCTATCTCCTTCTTGAAACCATTCAATGATTCAGACTCCAGCGTGCTATGGGGCAGCAATTTCCACAAATTCACCACCCTCTGCGAGAAGTTCTTCCCCATCTCAGTTTTATATCTACCGCCTCTCAACCTATATCTGTGACCTCTTGTTCTCGATTGCCCCACAAGGGGAAACATTTGGTCTACATTTACTTTATCAATGCCTTTTAGTATCTTATATGTCTAGATCATATCCTCTCTCATCCTTCTAAACTGCAGCGAGTGAAAGCCCGAAATGTATAATCTCTCCTTATACGTCAGCCCTTTCCACCCCGGAATCAATCTGATGAACAACCTCTGAACTGCCTCCCATGCCACCACATCCTTCCTCGAATAAGGTGACCAAAACTGGGAATGTCCATAACATAACATTGAATGAGGGTTAACTCATTGTTACTATGAGTTATGCGTTTTAAAGTCTATTTCGATCCACCGCCTCAGACAATTCTTATCAAATAACGGCCTACAATATTATCTAAGCAATGATAACTCAAGCACCGCTTGTTAACTTGAAAAGGAAGCAATATGGCAAATATTTAAAGTTTAAAACTATGATCAAATGTTAGTCACATATCATTGTTTCTTAAAGTTATCTAATTCAATTTAATCCAGCATCTTACCAGTATCTCTAGTTTTCTGTCCTTATTTCACTACATCCTTCACTCCTGTAGAACAAAGTGCTTTGCTCTGCACTGTTAACAGCATATTTGGTCTTTGTGAAATATAGCATTACATTCAAGGGCTTTATATGTCTTTTCCCGTTAAGTGCTTAACCCTCCTCCATGACTTTCACAAATATATCATTCAACTCAAAGTTTTCTTTTCACTAAACTCGCCAGTGAGCTAAGTGAGAAAAAGAGGGAATGATTTTTGGTCAATTATCATACGGTCCCTCCTACAGTCTCTGGGAAATCATTATTCACAGTTACAAGACTGACAGCACTCATGCACAAAAACATTCAAAGGGGAAAGCACATATCGTGATTCTTAAAAGCTATCTCACTAACATCAATTCGACTGGCAATGGTGAATGGTTTCCTCTTTATCAAATACTCAAGTGGAATAAATTATTCATACACCACAGCAGATCTTGCTGCCACATATTAAACATAGGTTTGTTGAAGCATTTGTTGCAACTGTGAGAGTTAATTAAGGATTCGAGGCGAAGAGATTTAGTACGCCAATTTGTGCACGTTACGGAGGTCAGTGGACATTTCCCTTGAAGGCCCCTTGTCGCTTCAATTCTGGGGCAGGTGGAGCATAAAGTTCCAGTGGTTGATTGAGTCTGCAATCAGAAGTGCAATGGAGTGCAAGAGAGATTAATGACTGTATGTGGCAAGTGGCACGGTTTAGCCTTATCCTGGGTTTGTGGCAATGTGACCCTTATAGTGAATGAATACTCGTATTCAATTACTGACTTCGGAATATTAAAATACAAGCACGGAATATGGGTAACATAGTGGGCTAGCGATCCGGGGAAGGGAATCCCTCAGCCTCACCCAATCTGACTTACACATGGCTCTGGTCCTGTCTACAATGCCCTCGCCAACTACTCAGTTCTATTCAAGAAGGCAGCTCACCACCGCCCCCACAATGAAAGGCAAATGGGGACAGACCACCCCACCTCGCACAAGTGATTAAAAAAAAGATGACAGTGGATGTGTCTCAGATTTTACTTCCCGATTTTTGGAAGTAGCTTCCTCAAAAACACCACCACTACTTCGAAAGGTGAAAAATGCTTCCAGGGCTACTTCAGACTGAGGCAGAGAAATTTCCTATCACACATCAGCCTGCCTATAATGAGATTGAAGAACCCTTCCCCAGCTCTTGACTGTCAATGAAAGGGTTCTGCAGCTGGCAGTCTAGGTATAATGTTTGGTGAAATTTTGTGCTTCTGGAAACCAAACATATTTTATAGAAAATAGGCGCAGTCTGCATGAGTTTCTCCCCGTCTCCATGTGGGTTTCCTCCGGGTGCTCCGGCTTCTTCCAGCAGTCCAAGCATATGCGAGTTAGGTGGGCTGGCCATGCAAAATTGATCCTAGCGTCAGGGAGAACTAGCTAGGGGAAATGCATGGGGTTAAGGGGAAAGGGCCTCGGTGGGACTATTTTCAGTGCAGATTCAATGGGCCAAATAGCCTGCTTCTGCATTGTAGGAATTCTACGATTGTAAAAGAGAGAAACGAGAGCAAGTTTGACCTCAATTCTCTTGCTCTTGAAGGTCTGTAGTTAAATGTTCTGTCTTGCAGATTGCAAAACCTGACCAAATTGAAAGAAGTTTATCTTTTTCACTTTCCTCATTATACCTAGCTCTCTCTCTCACACACACACACACACCTCCAGCCTTTCTCTCTCAAACTTTGCTCATTAAACATTTTTCAATAAGACACCAAAATACTGTCTGCCTTTCTCTCACTGGGACGAAGCTCCTTTGGTGGTTGTTTTCAACCAAACATGAGACTGGCTACCTTGGAGCATGATCTATAACAGGCTAATAACATGGTCTATAACAGGGCGGCATGGTGGCATACAGGGTGGCACAGTGGTTAGCACTACTGCCTCACAGCACCAGGGACCCAGAGAACAGATTATATTTACCCTAGTCCAGTGGCTCCCAACTTGTGCTCTGAGGGTAGTGCAGTTGGTCCCTGGAAAATAAAGTAAAATTACAAGTGTCTTATTTGTAGACAGTGGTTAGCACTGCTACCTCACAGCACCAAGAACCCAGGTTCGATTCCCAGCTGGGGTCTCAGTGCGGAATTTGCATGTTCTCCCCAAGTCTGCGAGGATTTCCTCTAGTGCTCCGGTTTCCATCTGAAAGATGTGCTGGCTAGCTGCATTGGCCATGCTGAATTCTCTCTCAGTGTACACGAACAGGTGCCAGAGTGTGGTGACGAGGGGATTTTCACAGTAACTCCATTGCAGTGTTAATGTAAACCTACTCATGACACTAATAAATAAGTTAATTGCTTGACTCACTCCCATGAAATCAAAAAGGGCTGGGTTTTTTAAACAGGTGACACTGAGGTACCGTGTGCGATGATGTTCACGGTCAGTATTTTGCAGAAAATATTCTTGAGTGCTTCTGAAGGAAAAAATGAAAATCTAGACAGATAACCCTGAATGAGTTGTAATTTCCTCATTTTAGCTTTGGGGGGGAGGTTTAAACCAACCAGTTCTC
Source organism: Carcharhinus amblyrhynchos (assembly GCF_965287045.1). Lineage (NCBI taxonomy): Eukaryota > Metazoa > Chordata > Chondrichthyes > Carcharhiniformes > Carcharhinidae > Carcharhinus > Carcharhinus amblyrhynchos. Next base: position 15,446,310 of record NC_137325.1, read on the forward strand.
CACTTGCCATGGTTCCATTTCCGCATGATATATTCCATTGCTGTCCCAGTCTCAGTCTCAGTCTGAACCAGATAAATAAAACTGGCTCCACAGAAAACCATAGAATCCCTACTGTGCAGGAGGAGACCATTTAATCTCAGTACCAACTCTCTGGAAGAGCATCTTGTCCAGTCTTGCCCGCCCTGTCCCCGTAATCCCGTGCATTTACCAAGGCTAATCCATCTAACCTACACCTCTTGGGACACTGAGGGGCAATTTACCTTGGCCATTCGGCCCATCGAATCTGCACAGGTTTTTAAACAGCATTCTACCCAGTCCCAGTCCCTTGCCTTATTCCTGTAATCATGCACATTATTTGCAGCTAGCAATCCAATTCCCTTTTGAATGCCTCAATCAAAGCTGCCCCACCACCCCCTCAGGAAATTCGACTCCAGGCGTCTTCTGAGTGAAATTTCTTTCTCACGTCACTTTCATTCCTTTCTCCGATTATTTTGAATCTTGGATTTGAATCTGGGACATTTGCCCAAAATCTTGACCGAGAGTCATGGGGGTGGGATTTTACGCTGGTCGCAAAACCATAAAATCCTGCCCGAGGTCAATTGCCTGCCCCTCACCCGCTCTGATTCCCATGGCGGGCGAGGCGCTAAAATTCCAGCCAGAGAGTCACGGAGATTTACAGCACGGAAACAGGCCCTTCAGCCCAACTCGCCCATGCTGACCTGGTTTCCTAACCTGAACTAGTCTCATTTGCCTGCGTTTGGCCCACGTCCCTCCAAATCTTTCCTATCCATGTACCTGTCCAAATGTCTTTTAAATGCTGTAATTGTATCCACGCCGACCACCTCCACTCATTCCATAGCAGCTCTTTCCCAGTTCACTTTGGTGATCTTTTGGTGAATTAGAATGGAATGCAAATTTGAATGAATTTTTACTCTTGAATGTATTTTTTTGCAGGGGATTTTATTAAGTACAGTTTAGAACTCCAACGTTTAGGAACACCAGCTGAAATGACAGCCTTAGTTAAGTATATCAATGTTTAATTTATCTATATTAGGTATAAAATTATAAATTTTTTATAAACTTATTAAAAATTTAAATTTAGTGCCTATTAGAACAAGTACAGGCTGTTATTATTCAAATTTAAGACAGTGTCACTGCCTGTGCTTTGCCTTTTTAGAATAATACATTGCAATTTTCCATTTCCTTTTCATATGCTGTAAACAAGCCATCTTTCCTGTATTCATGGCTTTGATCTTTGTTGTGTTTTATTACAATACACATCATGGGGTTTTTTGTTTTTATGTTATTTAGAATATGCTAGAAAATAAATAGTCATGGAAAAAGGAAAACCCAGTCTTTTGAGGCTCAAAATAAGAGGGAAATAAACCACTTGACTGTTATTTTAGTAAGGTGATAAATTACCTTGATTTCCTGCGTTTGGCCCATGTCCCTCTAAGCCTTTCCTATCCATGTATCTGTCCAAATGTCTTTTAATTGTTGTAATTGTATCTGCCCCAACCACCCCCTCTAGCAGCTCATTCCATGTACGCACCGTCCTCTATGTGGAAAAAGTTGCCCCTCAGGTCCCTTTTAAATAATTTCCCTCTCACCTTAAACCTGCGCCCTCTGGTTTTGGATTCCTCTACCCTGGGGAAAAGACTTTGGCTAATTCACCTCATCTGTGCCCCTCATGATTTTATAATGGCGTTGTGTTCAAACGGCATTATTTCAGCTTAATATTCTCGCCTGGATCATTTTATCTGTAATTAGAACAATTAAATTATTTCAGTAGCCCAAAGATTGAGAAGTTCCTAATACCGTATGTGAGAATTAGCAGTAGAAGATTAGCATGGTGACACAGTAGTTAGCACTGCCGCCTAACAATGCCAGGGACCCAGGTTCGATTTCACCTCAGGTGACTTGTCCGTGTGGAGTTTGCACATTCTTCCTGCGTGGATTTCCTCCAGTTGCTCCGGTTTCCTCCCACACTCCAAAGATGTGCGGGCTAGGTTGGGTGGTCATGCTAAATTGTCACTTAAGTAGGATTTTCCAGCTGCGTTCGCACCGAGAACGGAAAATCCCACCCGAGGTTAATGGCTCTGTTCTGCCTGGTATGATTCCTGTGGCAGGCAGGATGGGAAAATTCCACCCTTTGTGTCCCAAGATGTGGAAGTTAGGAGGATTAGCGGGGTAGACGTGTGGAAATAGGGCCTGGATCTGTGCGGATACCAGCTCTGGCAGCTCGATTCCACACATCCACAGGCTCCATAAACCAATGTCTCGGTCTTAAGTGATGTTTTTTCAGACACGGTGCATGAGAACAGACATGTCAACATGTGTTGCTTTAATCAGTTTACATTTCTTGTTCAGAAGGCACCAAATCATGATAGGCCTTTGATCAATGTGTCCGCTGCAGTCCTGGTTCACCCATGTAGCCATTCCTTAGATGGGAACTTATCCCATGATGCTATGTGACAGGGGCAAGCACAAAAAGACAAGTTCACTTCCACCCTTACCTGATTGGACTTCCCAGCAGGAGTCCCCAGATTGTGATCAGAAAGGCGACCATGTTTCATACTTCATGATCTCTTCCATAACCTATGAACATTTAGTTTTAGTTTATTAATTTATTTATTAGTCATGGAGGCCTACAGCGTGGAAACAGGCCCTTTGGCCCAACTTGTCCATGCTGTCCCTTTTTTTAAAAAACTACTAAGCTAGTCCCAATTTCCCACGTTTGGCTCATATCCCTCTATACCCATCTTACTCATGTAGCTGTCTAAATGCTTTAAAATTGTACCTACCTCTGTTAGTACCTTTGGCAACTTGTTCCAGAGACTCACCTCCCTCTGTGTAATAAAAATTACCCCTGTGGATCTTCTATATCTCTCCCCTCTCACCTTAAACCGATGACCTCTAGTTTTAGACTTCTCTACCTTTGGGAAAAGGTATTAGCTATCTATGCCTCTCATAGTGTCACAAATAGGCTTATATTAACACTGCAATGAAGTTACTGTGAAAATCCCCTAGCTGCCACTTGTTCAGGTACACTGAGGGAGAATTTTAGCATGGCCAATGCACTAACCAGCACGTCTTTTAGACAGTGGGAGGAAACCCATGCTGACACGGGTAGAATGTGCAGACTCCCCACAGATAGCGACCTAAGGCCTGGATTGAACCCAGGTCCTTCTCGCTGTGAAGCAGCAGCGCGAACCACTGTGCTACCGTGCTGTCCTATGGAGCATTGAAGCCATTTTAGCACCACAACCACAGATTCTACTTTCGACTAGCAACTTATCACGAACATTTCAGCTTTGAGTCTTAACTGCTACTGTCACAAACTAAAATTCACCATGTAAAATAAATTAAAATTCAAGAATAGAGGAAGTGATCTGCATATTGCATAAAATAGTGAAAGCAATGAATCATTTCCAAGCACTGGTGTGAAAAAGAGAAGTACGTTTAGGCTGGGGCCATGTTTAACTTAAAATCGTATCCAATACACGTTCACCATACTAACCAAACTGGAGTACAATATTCTGAATTATCTGGTTCAATAAAGAGTGCAGGAGAGCACGTCAGGAGCACCAGTCATACCAAAAAATGAAGTGTCAACCTGATGAGGTTACAACACATCGTGGCTTACGTGCCAAACAGCCAAAGCATCATGTGATAGACCAGTGGTTGCCAACTCACCAAGGCTCCTCCAGCATCACTTTGCAAACTCGTGACCTCTACCACCTAGAAGGATAAGAGCAGCAGATACCTGGAAATGCCACCTGCTACAAGTTCCCCCTCCAAGTCACTCCCTATCCTGATCCCAAAATACATCACCGTTCCTTCACGGTCACTGGATCAAAATCCTGGCTGTCTATGTCCTAACAGCACTGTGGGTACACCTACACTGCAGCAGTTCAAAATGGCAGCTCACTGCCACCTTCTCAAGGGCAATAAGAATGGGCAATAAATGCTGGCCCCGCCAGCGACGCCACATCCCGTGAATGAATGAATTTAAAAAATGACATTTTAAGAAATCCCTTTGTTCAGTCGGAACAATATAAATATTTCATGAAATCCTGCAGAGCAAAAGGAGGCCATTCAGCCCATCGTGTCTGCACTGACTGCAATCCCACCCAGACCCTATCTTTATAACCCCACGCATTTATCCTAGCTAGTCCCCCTGACACTAAGGGACAATTTAAATTGGCCAATCAACCTAACCCACACATCTTTGGGCTCTGTGAGGAAACCAGAGCACCTGGAGGCAGCCCATGCAGACACGGGGAGAACATGCAAATGCCGCACAGACAGTGACCCCAAGCCAGGATTGAACCCAGGTCCCTGGTATTGTGAAGCAGTAATGCTAACCACTGTGCCTCTGTGTTGTCCAAGGGATTTTTGAGGGCAGGTTACTGTGAAGTTTTTGGTATTAGTAGTGACATTGCGAAGTTGTGTCAGTGTCAAAATCATCTCATCAGTTTTAATTTCAAATTGACAGTCAGTTGTAATCATGCCAAACAATAGAAGTATTAAACTCTCTCCTCTTCCACTGTGTCCATACATTGCGTGAGAAAACTCTAGGGCTGGAATTTTACAGCCCTTCATGCTCCATTGTTGCTGTCAGCGGGGATGGAGAATTTGACACCAAGCCAAATCTCTGTTTGTTGCAGCAGGACTGGAAAATCCCACTGGCGTGAACAGCTGGAAAATTCCACCCAGAATAGCGTTTACACCCCCAACTTTTTACATTTAGATTTTCCCGGCTGAACCTGCTCATCAAAACTGCTGCCTAGTGCCCATGGTTAGCACAGCTGCCTCACAGCCACAGGGACCCGGGTCTGATTCCCGGCTTGGGTCACTGTTTGTGTGGAGTTTGCATGTTCTCCCCGTGTCTGCGTGGGTTTCCTCCGGGTGCTCCGGTTTCCTCCCACAGTCCGAAAGATGTGCTGTGTAGGCGCATTGACCGAGCTAAATTCTCCCTCAGTGTACCCGAACAGGTGCCAGAGTGTGGTGACTGGGGGGAATTTCATAGTAACTTCATTGTAGCGTTAATGTAAGCCTACTTGTGACTAATAAATAAACTTTAACTTTACTGTGAATCCATCGAATTCATGTCAGTTCTCTATGTGCAATCCAGTTCCATAGAAAGGAGGAGCAGGAATCAAATAAGACCATAAGATATAGGAGCAGAATTAGGCCATTCAGCCCATCGACTATCCACCTGCAGATGATCCACCTAAAAATAAAGCAGAACTTTTCTTTCTCTCTAAGAGTCTGTGGTAAAATAACTAACTCAAAACCAGTACTTTTAGCTATTTTTAATCCTGAGTGAACGTGGCTAATTCAGCAGTTTAATACCCTGCTCAGCTGCATGAGGTAGAATCCATCTGTCAATCACCACTAGTTTTAAGGTTACTTCCTATGTAAACAAAGTCTGAGCAGTTTCATCACCCTTCTTAGAGTTTGTGACTACACAATCTTATCGTTCCTGCTCAGATTGACTGCGAGAGTTTGAAAGGGTATCTGACATGGCAAATAAACGATCACAGATTCATGTTAATACACGCTGTTTGGATGGAGTAATGAGTGCAGTACGCTGTGCTTGAGTACATCGTACCCTTGACTAGGAAGGGTTCATATTGACATTGGATGCCAGCTTCCAGCATTAAGTCCTTCATCTTAATGAGTGAAACTTCTCTCAGGCACTCAAAAATGCTGTTCCCTGCACATTTTATCAAACTCTAAATCCACTGTTCAATTCACTTTGTTAGAAATCATTATTCCTTCTTTTTTTGTTATCGAGGAGATCCTTCAGGAAGGCGAATGCTCCATTCCACTAATTATTGTGCAAGTGAAGCTCTAATGTCATCCATGCTTTAGAAAGGGTTTCAACGTCTTGGAGATAGTATAGGAGAAGACTTCTAGTAGGTTCTGGGATGTGCATCTTCAATTATGTGGAAGACTAAAGAAAGGTGGGTAAATGGAGTTGGGCTACAGATCAACCATGATCTAATTCTATTGTAGAATAACCTGGAAAGGCCTATCTTTTTATCAGCCATGATTGAATGGCAGAACAGAGTCGATGGGCCAAATTGCCTGATTCTGCTCCTATATCTTATGGTCCTGTTCCTCCTTCCTATGGAATTTGATTTCCCCATGGAGAGCTGACATGGATTCAATGGGCTTGACGCTCTCTTTCTATGTTGTAAAATGCTCTATGGCTCCGTGTCCAGGGATGCTGATATTGTCCTCCTCAGAGAAGAGAAGGTGAAGGGGAGGCTAAATAAATGCGCTTAGTACCATCTTGTATTCTCTTTGGACTATAAGTGGAAATGAGGAAATAATTAGGAGTTTAGCTTCTTCTTTTCATGCCACTAACTGGTGGATAAAATCACTTTCAACATAAATTCAAGCACAATTTCAGTCAGTACTACACAGGATGGAGAAAGACTCCTCCACATGTGAAATAGTCATGATTTGGTCCACTTCTTCTATTAAGAGAGTGGCTTTTTATAGCAAGAGCCAAGAAAAACCCTAAAGCTTACATGTGATCTTACTTTCCTTTTCATCAAATCCCAAATTGGACATGGTTTATTTTCAAAACATTGTTTGCTTAAAGTTTGCAACAGGTCTAAGTGTTATTATGGTTCTAGAACTCACCACTACTGGAACTCAAGAACTGCTGTTCACATAAACATAAGTAGAAGAGATGCAGCTATTTGGGAGACAATGCAAAATTTCACAAACTGTTGCTAGACTTTTCATAATTGATGATTTTCTTCTCACTTCTATTTGCGCTTAACTCTGTTATTGTACTTGCTGGCTTTGGTTGTGCAATATCAACTTGTGTATAATTTATATACTTTTTCTTTCACCGTTACCTCTGAAGAAATGAAGAGTTCATGTTTCACTTTGCTCGAATGCCTTGGAACAAATTCCTGTGAGTCTTGCAGTTTGGGCTTCTTAGGCTTTCATCCTCCATAATTGTATCATAATTAATATTGAAGGAGGCAGATCGCACAAATAGCAAAGCTCGGCTTCCTCTGAGAATGTCCCGTTTTCATGCCAAACCTTGTGGACTCTGTAAACACACATCCCTGCAGGGGACTGTAATTTGCGGTTCTTGATATGTTAGAGAATCTGTATAAACTCAAAGCAAAGATGTGTAGCAGGAACCACCATTGCCATAGGTATTTCTAACACAGAAAATTAAGCTGGAAGGAGTGAGTTCAACAATGTTCTTGTAAGTGTTCGAATTTTCATGTCTTTATTATGCCACAAACTGCTCAAGACTGCAAGAAATTATAATGTAGCTCAATCTATCATGCAAACCTATTTCACATCCATTGACTCTGTCAACACTTCCCACTGTCTCAGCAAAGCAGCCAGCACAATTAAGGACTCCATGCATCCCAATATTTTGGGAATATTTCCCAAAATATTATATTGGGAAAAATATAAAATCTGAGGTCACTAACCAACTGACTCAAGAACGGCTTCTTCCCTGCTGCCATCAGAGTTTGGAATGGACCTACCTTGCATTAAGTTGATCTTTCTCCACACCCTAGTTATGACTGTAACACTACATTCTGCATTCTTTCCTTCTCAGTGAATGGTGTGCTCTGTCTGTATAGCGTGCAAGAAACAATACTTTTCACTGTATACTAATACGCGTGACAATAATAAATCAAATCAAATCAAACATGACTGATCGCCATTCTTTCAGCTATTGCTGACTACCCAATTTTCATGTACCTGTATAGCTTTGTGAATGGAAGTGGTTTAATTTCTGCTTGGCATTTTCTGAAAAGTAAGTTCTTCAGCTGTACAATTTTGATTTGCTGCTTTTTAGTAAAGATTACATTTTAGCTGAGAAGGTACAAGTGTGTGTAGATTTACATTCACATGGACAGACCTGAAGTGCAGCAGATTAAAATACACACTTGTGCTGAGAACCCCTGCCTGCGACAAGCATTCTCTGGTGCCACTGAGCAGCAAGTGCATGGGATCACCATCACCTCCAAGCTCCCATTCACGTTGCACACCATCCTGGCTTGGAAACATTTTGCCATTCCTTTATTGTCACTGGATCAAAATCCTGGAACCACTGCCTAATAGCATTGTGGACATATCTACACCTCACGGCACGTTTCAGTACAAGAAAATAGTTCAAGAGCATATAGAGATGTACAATAAATGTTGACCTTGGTAGTTATGCTCATATAGTATTAACAATTATTATCTTGGTAAAGGGTACTTTCACTCTTAATTACCAGGCTTAACATTTAGTGGTGAGTTTAATGGACGATTAATCTGCAAATCCAACAAGTTTTCTTTAGGAATTATGTTATTTATGATATATAATCATTCAATTTTCTGTTATAGAGTAATAGTAATTATTGTGGTAAACAACTGAAAGATAGGATTTTGCAGTCAATAAAATAGTGCTCACTGTTGATCTTGAATAAACTGTCCACAAAGATTTAATGATCTCTATGTGGCAAATTTCCCCTTTCCTGATGTTAGCTTGAATCTGATGATAAGTCAAAGGGACCTTCAAGCATTCAGCAACAGCAAAATCATCAGACAGGGTAAGCAACCAATCACATGAACGTATTCTAACTGACAGCAAACCAGGAAATAAAAATAACATCAATTGCCCTTCAATTTTTAATAATCTGGTAGAAAGCAAAATAAATATTGAGATATAGACAGGATTAAGACAGAAATCTAAATATCATAAACTTGAAAGATGAATGCTTCAAAGATATTTGGAATTACTTTTGCAATATGGAGGAATTTGATATTCCGTAAATATGAATTTTAGTTTTTCAGAGCCTTTGAGGCAATAAATAAAAATGCCATTAAAAACCAGGAGTACCTTTTCCAGGCATATTGATACTACGATGAATAGCATAAAATGGTAAATTCTTGTCTGAACAGTAATTCCAAATTGATTGCAATCTGGGGAAGGGGGGACTCACTGACCACGATTTTGAGATTTCCATGTTCAGCAGTGCATGTGCAGAATCCAGACAGTGCTGCCAGTTTTGAGGAAGGCAAACTTTGACAGTTTAGTTGTCACTACTACCAGGAGAAGAAATCCCACCTTCATTTTAGGAAGATGTTTGAGTTTTTTTTTTGGGAATATTGGTCAGGCTAATGATCACTCTGAAGTCAGAAGGATTCACAGAAGCAAAGATTTCAATTGCATGCATGCAAAAGAAAGAGAATCTCAGTCCTAAAATCCCTACAGTACAGAAGGAGGCCATTTGGCCCATTGAGCCTGTACTGATTACAATCCCACCGAGGCCCTATTTCTGTAACACTCATTTAGCCTGTTAACCCCACCGACACCAGGGTCAATTTTCCATGGCCAATCAACCTAACCCACACATCTTTGGGGTGTGGGAGGAAACCGGAGCACCCGGAGAAAACCCACACAGACATGGGGAGAATGTGCAAACTCCATATAGAGTGAGGCTGGAATTGAACCTGAGTTCCTGGTGTTGTGAAGTGCTAACCACTGTGCCACCGTGCCATCCAAAGAATCACCCAAAGAGCTTCTTAATGTTTACAGCACACACTTACTTACTCCTTACCTTCCTGCTTTCATTGCAATGTTTTTTGGGTCAGTTATTAATCCTATTCTACCAGCGAACTGGATTGTTCAGGCCCAGCTGACCTTCCTGTTATCTCAACTTTCAGCCTTGGGTCTGCTGGTTTACATGATGCCTCAATCTTCTTATCTGGGCATCAGTTCCCCTTATTGCCTTCCTCTGGATAGCAATGAAGATAAGCATGCAGTTGCAACAGGCAGTAAAAAAGGCAAATGGTATATTGGTCTTCGGAGGATTCGAGTACAGGAGCAGGGATGTGTTGATGCAATTATGCAGGGTTTGGGTGAGACAACACCTGGAGTATTGTGTGCAATTTTGGTCTTCTTTATATGAGGAAGGATGCTTTTGTTCTAGAGGGAGAGCAGCAAAGGTTTGCCAGACTGATTCCGAGGATGGCAAGACTGACGTATGAGGATTGTATTTGCTGGAGTTCAGAAGAATGAGGGGGAATCTCATAGAAGCCTTATAAAATTCTAACAGGACTAGACAAGGTCGATACAAGAAGGATGTTGCTGATGGAGGAGATGTACAGAACCAGGGGTCACAGTCTGAGGACTCAGAGTGGACTGTTTAGGACAGAGATGAGGAGAAATTTCACCCAGAGAGTTGTCAGCTTGTGGCATTCACCAAAGGCCAAAACATTGAATGTTTTCAAGAAGCAATTAGATATAGTGTAATAAGTCTTCAGAGGCAAAATCCCTTTATTCACAAATTCTAACAGCAGTACACAGAATGCTAATAGTCAGCAGTCCATCTGTGGGTTGTGTGTCAGGGGAACTGACACTCCCTGTTAAATACAAGGCAAAGACACAACGATTGGATCCTTAATTAGGGAGCTGGTCCTCCAAAAGGCCAACCCAATGGCCTGATTGACATCATTACATATAACACTTGAGGCAAAGGGGATCAAAGTCAGAATCAGGCTATTGAATTGGATGATCAACCATGATTATAATGAGTGGTGGAACAGGCTCCAAGAGCTGAATGTCCTCCACCTTTTCCTATTTTCTAAATTTCTATGTTTCTATTTTTTTTCATAGGCTGTTGTTGCTAATTGCTGAGCCAACATTCCCAGAATCACCTTCGGTCAAGTATCCCATCATGCCTCAGAAAGGAACCCTCATAACTACGGCACTTATTGTAAGATAAGTAAAGCATTGACCTGACTAGTATCAGCCCCATGGTCCCTGGTGTGTTGGTATAGTATCAGATTTTATAGATACTCAATTATAATTTTTCAAAAACATTCTCTCATGGTATTCTAGATCGAAGTAGTCAGTCATCAGGATGACCAACTTTACTCAGATAATACCCCATTACACGGAATGAAATAGGAAGAAACAGAACAAGAGTGCTTTGTCTGTGTTGAGAACATGATCTTGTTAGCATAAGCCTGAAAGTGGATCAACTTAACTTCCTGTTAATCTAATGGGAAGTGACGGTGTTTCGAAATTATTTGTGTCCATGTTTTTGATGGGTGTCACTTATTGTAATGTTTCCTAGAGGTTTGAAAGGCAGAAACATCATGTGAAATAACTGAGGGTGAAAGTGCAAAGAGAGTGAACCGTCCAAGATAGTGAGAATCTAATTCATTGGCTGCTCTGTGGGTGTTCCTACACCACAAGGATTGCAGTGCTTCAAGAAGGCAGCTCACCATCATCGTCTCATGGCAATTGGGAATGGACGATGAATGTAGACCTGGCCAACCGCACCCATATCCCAAGAATAAATAAACAAAAATCACCCAAGGCTACATTTTTCCTGGTTTATTCATGCAATAAGTCCTAAGGAGGCAGAAGTTTCTTCACCAAAATCCCTTTATTTACAAGTCTGACCACAGCATACAGAGTGCTTTCAGTTTGCTGTCTACACTTGGAGTCCCAGAGGAACTGACAGTCCTAATTAGGTACAAAGCAAGAGGTTACCTGACTGGTGCATCAATTTGGGACTTAATCCAGGAGTTCATATTCTAACAGGCCCACCTCAATTGCCTGATTAAAGTATTTACAATTCATAAGATATTTCTTCATTTAAAAACTGAAAATGCTGGAAATATTCAGTTGGTCAGACAGGATCTGTCAAGAGTGAAACAGAATTAATCTACAGCCTTTCCGGCAGCATCATCCAGTCCCACTGAAGTCAGTGGAATTCCGAATGACTCGCCGAATTTTCCAGCCCCTCCCCCACTGCGGCGGGTCTGTAAAGTTCCGCCTGACATTCCAGCTTAATGATTGTTCATCAGAGCTGAGATTTTTAAAATGATGAAACGGGGAGATGGAGAAGGAAGAGGAGGGCTGTGTGCGGTGTGATACGGGAGCGATTAAACAACAGAAGGATCGGTGTTCATGGTGGATGGAAGCAGAAATGGGGTCTGTAAAAACATAGAATCCTACAATACAGATGGAGGCCATTCGGCCCATCGAGCCTGCACTGACAACAATCCCACTCAGGCCCTATGCCGGGTCACTGTGCGGAGTTTGCACATTTCTCCCTGTGTCTGTGCGGGTTTCCTCCAGGTGCTCTGGTTTCCTCCCACAATCCAAAGACCTGTTGGTTAGGTGCATTGGCTATGCTAAATTCCCCCTCAGTGTACCCGAACAGGAGCCGCATGTGGAGAGTCTGCAGAAGGATCTAGATAGGCTGGGCGAAAGGGCCAGGAACTGGCAAATGGAATTTAATGGTGGCAAGTGCGAGGTGGTCCACTTTGGTAGGAATAATGGTCGGAAGGACTATTACTTACATGGCGAAAAACTGCAGCAGGCGACGCTGCAGAGGGACCTCGGGGTCCTTGTGCATGAGTCGCAAAAACCCAGCTTGCAGGTGCAGCAGGTGGTCAGGAAGGCGAATGGGATGCTGGCCTTCATATCGAGGGGGATTGAATATAAAAGTAGGGAGGTCTTGCTGCAGCTGTATAGGGCATTGGTGTGGCCGCAGCTGGAGTACTGTGTGCAGTTTTGGTCGCCGCACTTACGCAAGGATATTTTGGCCTTAGAGGGAGTGCAGAGGAGGTTTACTAGGCTGATACCGGAGTTGAGGGGGTTGAGCTATGAGGAGAGGCTGAATAAACTAGGTTTGTACTCGTTAGAGTTTAGAAGAATGAGGGGAGATCTCATTGAGACGTATAAGATGATGAATGGGATGGATAGGATAGAGGTGGAGAGACTCTTCCCGCTCAGAAAGGACAGTAGGACTAGGGGGCACAGCCTCAAGATAAAGGGGGGGAGGTTTAGAACGGAGTTGAGGAGGAACTTCTTCACTCAAAGGGTGGTGAATCTCTGGAATTCTCTGCCCGTGGAGGTGGTGGAGGCTGCCTCGCTAAATATTTTTAAGACGTGGGTTGATGGGTTTTTGATAAGCGAGGGGATTAAGGGTTATGGGGAGAGGGCGGGAATGTGGAACTGAGCCACGACAGATCAGCCATGATCTTATTGAATGGCGGGGCAGGCTCGAGGGGCTGGATGGCCTACTCCTGCTCCTATTTCTTATGTTCTTATGTTATGACTCAGGGATTTTCACAGTAACTTAATTGCAGTGTTAATGTAAGCCTACTTGTGACTAATAAATAAACTTTAACTTTTGATGCCCTGACAGTAAGGGACAATTTACCGTGGCCAATCCACCTAACCCGCACATTGTTGGAGGGAACTGGAGCACCCGGAGGAAACTCATGCAGGCACGGGAGACAGTGCAGACATGGGAGACAGTGCAAACTCCATACAGACATCCCAGGTCGGACTTGGATCTATGTCTCTGTCATTGTGAAGCAGCAATGCTAACCACTGTGCCACAGTGCTGCCCAAAGGGTAAAGGGGGGACCCTTTTTCTTTTCCCAGCTGAACAGGCTACCCTGATGAGATCCTCCAGTCTGCTTCCTCTACCCACTGGCTGAAAATGGCTGAGGTGGGACGTAGCTCTTAAGTGGTATTAGTTGGCTGTGTCAGAGCCTCAATAGTAATAACTAGCAAGAGGAAATGGGATAAACTAATGGGGGGGGGTAGAAAATTGCAGGCAAATGGCATTAATTGCCAAACTCTTTCAGAGAATGGGCTCAGGCACCATTGGACCAAATGGCCTCCTTACAAGGATCATAGAATGCGTATAGAACTGAAGGAGACCATTCAGCCCATCAAGTCTGCACCGATCACAATCCCATCCAGGCCCTGTCCTCATAGCGCCGTATATTTACCCTGCTAATCCCCCTGACACCAAGGGTCAATCTAACTTGCTCATCTTTGGAGTGTGGGAGAAACCGGAGCACCCGGAGGAAACCCATGCAGACATGGGGAGAATGTGCAAACTCCACACAGTTAGTCACCCGAGGCCAGAATTGAACCTGAGTCCCTGGCACTGTGAGGCAGCAGCGTGAACCACCGTGCCACCTTCGGCTCTGGAAGATTCTGGTTTGTTCTGAAGTGGTCGTTCCACGATTTGAGTGAACACAATCTTGAGAAACCTATCACTGGGCAGTACTGTGGTCGCATGATGAGGAGTACGTGAAGCTACGATTGGTTAATATCTTGAACTGAGCATTGCGTAAAATATCATCTTGTGACTAAAGCGATTTGTGATAGGGGCTTTCAAACGTGGGCGTTTCTTCACCAATGTTCAATATTGTGCACATTGAAACTTGTTTGCTTAAGTGAGGGAAAATCAGTGGGAATTTTTAAACATAAATAATGCGTCGCCTTCCAAAGCCTGGAGGAACAAGTTGTAAATACTTTTGCAAATGTTATGGAACTTCTTACTTTGTGATTGAAACGCCTGTTTTCTTTGTCTAGCCTATTGATATTTTCTCCAGAAGTGTTTGCAGCATTCTGATCTCCCTGCGTGAACAGTACATTCTCCCTGGTTTAGGGGTCATGTTGTGCTCGGCTTATATGGTCATTTGGAAACAGAAGTGCTTCCCATTTATTGCATAATCCTGTTTCAGAATGACAGTAAAAATAACAGATTCAAAGGTCTGTCATATTGCAGTTTTGCGATCATACAATGTGGTTTTTGCACTGAATTGAAAATTAAGGAATAGCTCCGGACGATGCTGTACTGAGGTCATAAGGTCACCCATGGTGGTCATCATCTTCACACTGCCCTGCTTTCAATTGCCGCAGTGAATTTCTTGGGAACTCTTTGAACTTCACATTTCAAAACACTACAGTGTTAGGATTAAAATACACTCGGGTACACTTGGCTTATGGGTGTAAACGTGCAGACACAGTGCTGTTGCTTTGCTCAACATGAAGACTCAGCAGTTGTAAGACCTGCCGTGAGCTTAAAGCAGACACGTGGCCAAAACAGTGCTATGAATGAAGTGACGTGAGATTTCAGCTGGTCTGTTAACATTAACAAGCTGCAAAATCAGCCTCTGTTCCTGATTGCCTTGAATGCGCCAACAGTGGGAGACAATATAAGTGTACCATTGATACGATTACCAGGATTAGAAATGATGTGGAGATGCTGGTGTTGGACTGGGGTGGGCGCAGTAGTCTCACAACACCAGGTTGAAGTCCAACAGGCTTATTTGGAATCACGAGCTTTTGGAGCACTGCTCCTTCAGCAGGTGGGTGGAGAGGTAGGTTCATAAATATGGCACATATAGGCAATTATTTTGCAATTGTGTCTTCGCCTCTATACATGCCGTGTTTGTGAACCTACCTCTCCATTCACCCGATGAAGAGGCAACGCTCCAAAAGCTCGTGATTCCATATAAACCTGCTGGACTTTAACCTGGCGTTCTGAGACTTCTTACCAGGATTAGATATGGCAACAACTTACATTTGCATGGCGCCTTTAACAGGGTAAGGTGCATCTTAGGTGCTTCACATGATCATGATCAGATAAATATCCACTGAGGGTGACATTATGGAACATGATGAGCAAGGAGGACCAATGGCCTACTGGTATTATCACTAGAATATTAATCCAGAAACTCAGCTCATGTTCTGGGGACCCAGGTTCACATCCCGCCAAAGTTGGAGAAATTTGGATTTAATAAAATATTCTGGAATTAAGAATCTACTGATGACCATTGTCGATTGTCAGAAAAACCACATCTGATTCACTAATGTCCTTTAGGGAAGGAAATCTGTCATCCTTACCCAGTCTGGCCTACATGTCACTTCAGAGCCAGAGCAATGTGGTTGACTCTGAAATGCCCTCTGAATTGGTAGACAGCATCTTCCAAACCCACGACCACCTTCATTGAAAAGGACAAGGGCAGCAGATACATTGGAACATCACCATCTGCAAGTGGCCCTCCAAGCCATTCACCATCCTGACTTGGAAATATATCGCCATTCCTTCATAATCGTTTGGTCAAAATCCTGGAATTCCCTCCCTAATGGCGTTGTGAGTCAACCTACAGCGCATGGATTGCAGCGATTCAAGATGGCGGCTCACCACCTGCTTCTCAAGGGCAACTAGGGATGGGCAATAAATGCTGGCCAGCCAGGGGCCTAGCCATGCCCCACAAATGAATTTCAAAGAGATAGGAACATCTTGAAGGAAGGAAAAGAAGTGGCGAGTTGAAGAGGTTTGAGGATGGAATTTGAGATTTGGCACAAGATGTGGAATGCACATTTGCTATAGCTGGGGCATGGACAAGAAGCAAGGAACTATCCAATTCCCTTTGAATCTGCCTCCACTACACTCTCAGGCAGTGCATTTTTAATCCTAAACACTCACTGCATAAAAAAATATTTTTCCGCACTTTGCTTTGAGTTCTTTTGAAATTCTTCAGCCAGAGAGTAGTGAATCTGAGAAGGTCATTGGGTATCTTTAAGACAGAGATAGGTAGGTTTTTGAATAATAAGGGGAGCAGGGGTTATGGGGAAAAGGCAGGGGAATGGAGATGAGAAAAATATCAGTCATGATTGAATGGCAGAGTACACTCGATGGGCCGAGTGGCCTAATTGTGCTTCAGCGTCTTAGGATCTTAAATTGGTGTTCTCCGGTGCTAGATCCTTCCACCAATGGGAACAGTTCATCATTATCTACTCTGTCCAGGCCCATCATGATTTTGAACACCTTTATCGAACCTCCTCTCAGCCTTCTCCACTCCAGGGAGAACAGTTCCTGCTTCTCCAATCTATCCAAGTAACAGAAGCCTCTCATGCCCAGGACCATTGCTGCAAATCTTTTCTGCACCTTCTTAGAGTTTATTTATTATTGTCACAAAGTAGGCTGACATTAACACTGCAGAGAAGTTGCAGTGAAAATCCCCCAGTCGCCACACTTTGGTGCCTGTTCGGGAAGAATATAGCACGGCCAATCCGCCTAACCAATACATCTTCCAGAGGAAACCGGAGGATTCCACGCAGACACAGGGAGAACGTGCAAACTCCTCACAGACAATGACCCAAGCCAGGGATCAAACCTGGGTCCCTGGCACTGTGAGGCAGCAATGCTAGCCACAATGCTGCCGTCTACAAGTGAGACACATGTAATCCTACTTTTTCCCTAGGGACCAACCTCACTACCCTCGGAGCTCAGGTTGGGAGCCACTGTATTAGGGTAAATATAATCTGTTCTCTTCAGTGCCAATATAGCATCTGTTCAACCCAAGGGATAGATCAGAAGGCGGCTGTTGTTACCATCAGGCATCAGAAATATCCCTCCTCCAGATTCTTCCTGCCCCACAGAGTTTCTTTTCCTTGTATACATTAAAGAAGTGACTTTTGAACTTTCACTTGATCTTAATGATCTTTTGACATACGATGAGAATACGAAAAAAATCATCTCAATATAGAGCGAAATTCGTAGGAATTTAGAGGTAACTGTGTTGATTTAATAATTGAATTGCTAAAAATATTCGCTTAACAAGAATTTGACTCTTAAAAACAATAAATTAACAGGAATCTTTGCCGTCGTGTATACGGGAAATTATGTTCATTTTTCAGTTTCTAATCGTTTATCAGTTATTTAAAATAAACGCAACCAAAACATACTGTAGGAAATTAAGAGTCATCATTTCCAGGCGGATGTGATCTGCGAAGTAAGTGCCACATTCTGGAGACTCGTAAAATCCGAGTCCTGCCGATCAAACCAGTTGGTACAGGTAGCACCACAGAACTAGAAAGAACTACAGTGGAGAGTCAGACCATTCAGCTTGCAAAGTCTGCTGAGGTGTCTTTCTCGACATGAGTGTCTAGCCTACTCCCACTGCACTGCTCACTGGGGTGTCACAGTCGCACAGTGGTTAGCACTGCTGCTTCACAGCACCAGGGTCCCGGGTTCGATCCTCAGCTTGAGTCACTGTTTATGGAGAGTTTGCACGTTCTCCCTGCGTCTGCATGGATTTCCGCCAGGTGCCCCGGTTTCTTCCCACACTCTGAAAGGCATTCTGGTTAGGCGCATTGACCCAAACAGGTGGAGACTAGGGGATCTTCACAGTAACTTCATTGCAGTGTTAATGTAAGCCATACTTGTGACTTATAAATAAACCTTATTTCACGGGTCTTTTAGTATTCCTCTTTGACAAACAAATATTTAATTCCTTTTAAAAGAATTGAAGGACTTGCAATTGTGAAGCACTCTTTAGGCGCAAACTTACCAGCTTGCTGCATTTGTTGTGGCGAGATGGAAAAATTGCTTGCGAGGCCAAAAATCCGATTTGTGTCCGGCACCAATCGAGCAGAATTCATCCCGGCCCCTTCGTAACAGTGAGAACATTCTCCCACCCAAAGCAGGCAAAAAGCTTATCAGCATCAGAGTGCCTGGATTTCCATATCACTGGTGTGTCCGGCACAGCTGATTCCCCTCCCCCTGGATGCTTCCAACCTTGCCGGTGAGACATCATGCCAGTGAGAATCACTTCTGACCTCCACAAACAAAGACCAAACGCCATTGTCATGCTGGGCAGAAATTGGAGGCCATTGAAGCCCCTGTGTCACCAGCGGCATGGCTGGGCACTACCTATCGGGCAGTGCCCACCTGGCACCCTGACAGTGCCCACCTGGCACCCTGACAGTGTCTGTTTGGGCACTGTAAGTGTGCCACTGGAAGGGGTATGAGTGGGGATGGGGTGTGCGGAGGGGCGGGGTCTGTGGTAGTGGGACTGTGGTGAACACGGCTTATTCATGGGAGAATGTTGTGCAGAGGGTACGGGGACTCATGGGAGTGTGGGGGGTGGATGCTATTCAGGGGATGCCTATGCAGGAGGAGTTGTGCAGGGGGCTTATGCAGGGGTCACGAAGTGGGTCATAATGGGGGTGGGAGTGGGGGCATGCCGGAGATTGGCTGGAGTCCCATCAGGAGGGCCAGCGACCCATGTTGGTGTAGGGGGAGAACATACCAGTGATGAAGAAATGGTTGGCGGGGGAGGGGTCTGATGCCTGTAGGGTGATGGGAGGAGGTCTCTCAGTTCACTGGCAGAAGATCAGGGCACCCTAGGGAATGGAACCTGAGCACTCGGCAAGTGAAGGTTCCAGCCCCAATATCGCCACCAAGCTCCCAGCTGTCAAAGTTGCAATGTGGAGCTTGCCAGAAAGACTGGTGTAGAAGACACCTATTTCCTCACCATTATGCACTGTGAGATAGCACAGTGGGTTAGGACTGCTGTCTCACAGCACCAGGGACCCGGATTCGATTCCCGGGGGTCACTGCCTGTGTGGAGTCTGCTCCCTGTGTCTGCATAGGTTTCCTCCAGGTGCTCCAGTTTCCTCCCATAGTCTGGAAGACGAGCTGGTTGGCCGTGCTGAATTCTCCCTCAGTGTACCCGAACAGGCGCTGGAATGTGGCGACCAGGGGATTTTCACAGTAACTTCATTGCAGTGTTAATATAAGCCTACTTGCGACACTACTAAATGAACTTATGACACTTAGGCCAGAATGTTATCACCATTCATGGCACCAAACAGTGAACAGGGTGTCAATTTCTCTGACTTCGCTGCAGCGGGAGTGTGGCGAGAAAAGCCAGTAAGATTGCACCCTTGAAATACCATCCTTAGTGTTTGTAAACTCAAATCACTGTGTAAGGGGATTTATTTCTCATCTCGCTCTTTCTTTATATTTGGATTATCTGAAAACTTCTATCTGGTTGCTTCAATAGAGACAACTGGAAACAAACACCATCTGCCTCAAAACCTCCCTATGTAAATTTTAGATTGCTAACATTCTCAACTCCAGTTTTAAATCATACTCCTCAACTCCCACTTCCTCCTCTCTGGAAGAACCTACATACATCTTTGTAAGTTGTTTTTATATCCTTCTATAATAAGATGACTAAAATTGCAGTAAAGTGTGCTTCTACTGTAAACAGGATCCCATGTAATAAGGGGCTCTTTCATTGTTATCTGAAAAACTGAATGTTGTGCAATGCTGGGGTAAAACTGGCACACACCCAATTGTAGGCAACCAATACTGAACTACCTTTATTTACACCTCCCCAACAGTGGGGGCTGCAGAGGAAGGATTATATCAAAATGCTCAGCCATCACTCCCTCCCCACTTTAGGGAAAAAACAACTTGTGTATTCAAATGCTAAATGGCATGCATGTGCATAATTTTCCAGAACAACATATGACTAAACCAATATCAGCAATGCCTGGAAATTAACTGGCTGGGTCGCAAATTTGTTGTTCCTGTAATCATAACTAAAACATTTATGACCAATACTTCCAGAGTAATTTACATGTAAGAAATGTATTACTTTCACACCACTGTGACATTGACAAAAATATCATACAGTCATTTGGCAGAATGAGAAAATACATACACTGAACCTTTGCACTCATCAGGCCATTTGTAAGAATACAATGTAAGGGAAATCAACAGATTTATACTGTATGAGAAGAGAGTGCTGACTGATTGGTAGAAATGTTGCCATGAATAATTCACTAGTTGATGGTGACTGGCAGTTAACTGCCGAGCACAATGCTTTGATCATTTGGTCCTCCTTCTTCAAAGACCACTTTACGCTTACCAATTCCTCAATGATAGACAAACCTTTACTGATCTGTACTGTAAATAGCTTGCCTAAGTTTAATCATACCTTCCTTAGTCAATTCCTTTACATCAGAACGACTCAATTCCTTTCTACCATGCTACCAATAAGAGGATGCAACATCATATTCCATCTTAACATTAACTTGACTTCACACTGGAATACTGTCATTGCAATTACTGATCATTTTTCATATCAGTGAGGGAATGAGACTTAGGGATTTCTCATGCTCTTCTTCCAATATAATGGACACTGCTGCAGTTGCAATAATGATGGAAATAAGCTGTGAATCTCTGACTTTCTATTTTATGGTGGGCAAGGGGATTATATCTTCACACTTTAACTCTTGTCCTCCATAGGATTTTTTCTTGCTCTCTGACTGAATACAATTCTTGATCTTCCAGCTCGATAACACCAAGCCCTTCTCCCATACTCAAGGGTTTCCTGACTGCTGGACTTGTTTTAAATGCACCATGACCTTCAGCTGATCCCTGGCTATGAGCTGGAGCATTACTGATTCCTCTATCCCTGCGTACCTTTGGGTATGACTGACTTTCTCCACAGTTGAGGCACATTGACTGGAAATGGGAACATTTTAATAGTTGACCATAAAATTCATAGGATCCTTACAGTGAAGAAGGAGGCCATTCAGCCCATTGAGTCTGCATCAAACACACTCCCACCTATTCCCATAACCCCACATATTTACCCTACTAATCCCACTGACACAAGGGCCAATTTTAGCATGGCCAATCAACCTAACCTGCACATCTTAGAACTGTGGGAGAAAACTCACAGGGAGAATGTGCAAACTCCACACAGACCGTGATCCGAGGCCGGAATTGAACTTGGGTTGACTACTCTGGCAACAGTAGCATCTGACTCTGAGACTGGGAAATTGGCTGCCAGGACCCGGATCGCCCTGAGATGTGGTGGACCTCCCTCTGCCAGCTCGGGAAAAGAATTCCCGTGCCATTTTCAGCCCTTTCCCTGGCTGTGGTCACATCGAGGTCTCCTTCTACACCAGCTCATTGCGTGTGCACAAAAGATCAGCCTAGATTTGATTGATTTTCAGGCCCCCTACAACTTGCCTCAAAGATTGATTTCTAAGTTTGTCCCATACCCACATTGCCGGGAGAGTTTCTTTAACTCGAAAATCTGCACTTGACAATGCTTTCTTCGATGGAAGGCAACTCTCAGTATGCTCTCATTCTTAGTCATATCAAAGTATGAGTCCAAAATCTCATTAATTTCAGTAGTCCATAGGGCATCGTGGTGGCACAGTAGTTAGCGCTGCTGCCTCACAGTGCCAGGCACCCAGGTTCAATTCAGGTGTGGGCTCGCTGTCTGTGTGGAGTTTGCACATTCTCCCCGTGTCCACATGGGTTTCCTTCACAGTCCAGAAATGTGTGGGCTAGGTTGATTGGCCATGCTAACGTTGCCCATTAGTGTCAGGGGGATTAGTGGGGTAAATACTGTGGGGTTACAGGGATAGACCCTGGGTGGGATTGTTGCCAGTGTAGGTTCGATTGGTCAATTTGTGTCTCTCTGCCCTGTAGGGATTCTATGATTCTATGGTACTAGGCCAACTTTGCTTAGACACCACCCTAAAAGCATTTGACCCCATCATGCTGAGGAAAACATTTACTTTATCCTCATCTTGTATTCTATTCACTTTCAGATGCACCACAGAAAGCATTCTTTCTGGTTGTATCACAGTTTGGCATGGCTCCTGCTCTGTCCAAAGCTACAGGGAGCTACAAAAGGCTGTGAATATAGTGAACCCATCACGCAAACCAGCCTCCCATCCATTGATTCTGTCTCCACTTCCCGCTGTCTCAACAAAGTAGCCATCATAATTAAGGACCCCACGCACCCCGGGCATTCTCTCTTCCACCTTCTTCCGTTGGGAAAAAGATACAAAAGTCTGAGGTCACGTACCAACCGGCTCAAGAACAGCTTCTTCCCTGCTGCCATCAGACTTGTGAATGGACCTACCTTGTATTAAGTTCTCTGCACTCTATCTATGACTGTAACACTGCATTCTGCACCCTCTTGTTTCCTTCTCTATGTACGGTATGCTTTGTCTATATAGCACCCAAGAAACAACATTTTTCACTGTATACCAATACATGTGACAATAATAAGTCAAATCAGATCAAATTCATTCAAGATTGCACTTGTGCTCTTTATTAGGGTAGACTTCTTCCAAATAAACCTTCAGTGCCATTTTCATTCAATGCTTGTGCTGTCTCACCTGAATATGATGTGGACATGGAACAAGCTTATAAATTGCTCAGAAATCTTCAAAATCAACTTCAGGAGTTCCAAAAGATTGTCAAAATGTTCTTCAGTCCTCCATTTCTTAAATGAAAGGCTGGCTATACCAGCCCCGTCATCACATTTCTATCCTGCATCGCATTGAGCAAAACTAATGGATAGCACGGTGGCACAGTGCTGCCTGACAGCGTCAGGTATCCGGGTTCGACTCCCAGCTTGGGTGTCTGCCTGTGTGGAGTTTGCATGTTCTCCCCATGTCTGCATGGGTTTCCTCCACATGCTCTGGTTTACTTCCTTATGTGGGTTAGGTTGATTGCAGTAGGAAGTCTCACAACACCAGGTTAAAGTCCGACATGTTTATGTCGTAGCAAAAGCCACTAGCTTTCGGAGCGCTGCACCTTTGTCAGGTAAGTGCGTGTTCTGTTCTCAAATAGGGCATATAGAGACACAAACTCAATTCATAAAATAATGGTTTGAATGCAAGTCTTTACAGGTAATCAAGTCTTAAAGGTACAGACAATGTGAGTGGAGAGAGCATTAAGCACAGGTTAAAGAGATGTGTATTGTCTCCAGACAGGGCAGTTGGTGAGATTTTGCAACCCCAGGAAAGTCATGGGGGCTACAGATAGTGTGACATGAACCCAAGATCCTGACTGAGGCCATCCTCATGTGTGCGGAACTTAGCCACCAGCCTCTGCTCAGCGATTCTGCGTTGTCGTGTGTCGTGAAGGCTGCCTTGGAGAACGCTTAGCTTGATTGCTAAATTGCCCCTTAGTGTTAGGGGGATGTCAGGGGGATGAGTAGGGTAAATATGTGGGGCTACGGGGATAGGACCAGAGTGGGATTGTTGTCGGTGTAGGCCGAATGGCTTCCTTCTGCACTGTAGATATTTGATGACTCTAACACACAGTCAGCTCCACGCAGCCATGACTGAACAATTGTTGTTCATGCCTCACCAACAGAGAGGGCTCTTTCACAAGATAATCAGCTATTGCTGCAGTGATGGATTCAGATTCCATGTAGGAACTCTGAGAGGGTAGTTGGACCCGTAATCAAGGGGAAAATCTGTCCTGTGGGACACAAGTGGTCGACACTCTTTTAAAGAGCTGGAACAGTCACCAAGGAACAGAACTCTTCTTTCTGTGCAGTGAAATTTGATGGCTGGCACTTTACAGGAGTCGAAGAAGCCAAGCTGAGACTGAAAGTGAGTCCCCAACGCTGCACCAACAAATGGTGACGGCATCACAGGGGCAATCTTACCAGCAGAAGTGAATTAAGAACGTCATGACCTTTTATTCATTTTACAGGACATGAATATCGCTGGCTGGGCCAGCATTTTATTGCTGATCCCTTATCTCTGCTTTCAGAGGGCATTGAGAATTAACCACATTGATTTGGATTTGGAATCACATGTAGGCCAGACTGGGTAATGAAGGCAGATTTCCTTCCCTTTAGCAATTCTTATTTCCCCCTTTTACTCCTTCTGGGACAACACCTTCCCAGATGGGTTTTTACGACAACGGTTTCATGGTCATCATTGGACTTTCAATTCCAGATTTTTATTGAATTTGCATTTCACCATTTGCCTTGGTGGGTTTCTAACCTGGGTTCCCAGAGCATTACCCTGGCTCTCTGGATTACTAGACCAGTGACAATACCACTGTGCCACTGCCTCCTCTTAAAATTGGACTGTCATTCAATTAAAGGCCCTTCTCTCAGGAGTTCCCATAGAAACCACAGAACTATACAAAATTACAGCTCAGAAACAGGCCTTTTGGCCTGTCTTGTCTGTGCCGAACCATTTTTTGCCTAGTCCCACTGACCTGCACTTGAACCATATCCTTCCACACCCCTCTCATCCATGAACCCGTCCAAGTAAAGTGACCCCGCATTTACCACTTTATCTGGCAGCTCATTCCACACTCCCACCACTCTCTGCGTGAAGAAGCTCCCCCCCTCCCCCGCCCCCAATATTCCCTTTAAACTTTCCTCCTTTCACCCTTAACCCATGCTTTCTGGTTTTTTTTCTCCCCTCGCCTCAGTGGAATAAGCCTGCTTGCATTCATTCTATCCATACCCATCAAAATCTTACACACCTCTATCAAATCTCCCCTCATTCTTCTACGCTCCAGGGAATAAAGTCCTAACCTATTCAATCTCTCCCTGTAACTCAGCTTCTCAAGTCCCGGCAACATCCTTGTGAACCTTCTCTGCACTCTTTCAACCTTATTTACATCCTTCTTGTAACTAGGTGACCAAAACTGTACACAATATTCTAAATTCGGCCTCACCAATGCCTTATACAACCATACTATAACATTCCAACTTTTATACTCGATACTCTGATTTATAAAGGCAAATGTACCAAAAGTACGCTTTACAATCCTATCCACCTGTGACGTCACTTTTAGGGAATTCTGTACCTGTATTCCCAGATCCCTCTGTTCAACGGCACTCTTCAGAGTCCTACCATTTAGCCTGTACGTTCCCAGTGCAACTAGATGCTGGTAGCTCAGTTGCCTTGGCATAGGGGTGGCCACTACTGAGGCTGCTGGGAGAAGGAGACAACGTATGAGTGCCTCCTTATTTAAGTGCCTCTGAAGGGCGAATAAACATTTCTCAAAACCAGTCGATGTGGTGAGAAAGGAAGGTCCCTCCATAACTCATCTCAATATATCTAGTGATCTTCCCCACAGGACAGGGACCCTCCCTAATGCTGGTAAAGTGTCAGCAAAGGTGGAAAAGGGCCACTAAAATGGGCCACTTTGTAAACTAAATTGGCCTCTTGCCCCAGGCTGGTGGATGACCATGCTGCTGTGATAGCTGATTCTCAAAATATCCTGTGGAGGCAGGAAGGTATCAAACCCCCCCTTACCCAGATAGAAATAAACCGTTTGGATCAGTATTCTTATTTCCCCCTTTTAACTATTTTTATTCCTTCTGGGAATATACATTTAGCCACCATCTTATCAGCCCTCCCGCCTCCCCACTCGTCTCCACAGGTTTGATAAAATTCTAGCCTACAATTCTTTGGAAACAATTTGGGGGAAAAAAACGGAAACACAGTGATGTTAATGTTACAGTTTCAACTCTCAGAGACTGAACGAAGATCAAGGTAAAGTCTTAGATCTTACCTTCCCTTGCAAGATTATCACCAAAGCATCACAGTGATAGTCAGTGGTGGTTAACTCAGTTTATTTTTGGCAGATGCAGAAGAGTTGATGCAGCTGCAGCTCAGTGTTGGTATCAGCCTGATCTGCAGGTCCAACTTACTCCGTAGATCACATCTACCTGTGGAGCTCCCTTCCTAGACAGTAGTGTAGCCCAGAGGTGGGTTTGCAACTCAACATCTGGGCGTAGATCTGGCACTGTAGCTCGGTTGACCATATAGACACCATCGATTTCTATAAAAAGGCGCCACCGCAGGATTCTACTGTGACGCCAAATTGGTATTCTATCCCAGGAATTCTGGCCTTAGCAAGGATTCAGCTGAAACATGTTTTGAGTCAGGAACTGTTAGACCATTTCAGGACAGGTCTGCAACTTGCCCCCTTTTTCCCTCTGAAAACAAAACCTCCAGAGTATTTAAGTGTTCTCTGACATCTGTCCTCCATTTCCTCCAATTCCTCTACAGAAACGTGGAAACTAGAAGCAGGAGTAGGCCATTCGGCCCTTTGAACCTACTCTGCGATTCATTTTGATCATGGCTGACCATCGAATTCAATATCCTGATTCTTCCCTCTTCCCCCCAAATCCTTTGATCCCTTTAGCCCCCAAGATTTATATCGAACTTCTTGAAATCACACAACGTTTTGGCCTCAACTACATTCTGTGGTAGTGAATTCTACACATTCACCAATCTCTGGATGAAGAAATTTCTCCTCACCTCAGTCCTAAAAAGTTTTCCTCTTATTTTCAAACTATGATCCCTAGTTCTGGACTCCCCCACCACTGGCAACATTCTTTCTGAATTGACCCTGTCTAATTATGTTAGAATTTTATAAGTTTCTGTGAGATTCCCTCTCATTATTCCAACTTCCAGTGAATACAATCTTAAGCAACTTAGTGTCTTGTCATATTACAGAATGGCCAAGTCAAGGATCAGCCGGGTAAACCTTCGCTTCACTTTCTCTATAGCAAGGACATCCTTCCTCAGATAAGGAACCAAAACTGCACACAATACTGCAGGTGTGGCCTCACCAATGCCCTGTATAATTGTTACCTTCCAGGCAAGAAAGAGGAAACTCTGCTATGGTACACACAGGAATGTAAAGGCAACAGCATAAGTGACACCATCATGTCCTAATGGGCTTATGAGAATTCTCCAGGAAATACGAATGTGAGATATTGTGCAGTAGGATACTGCTACCCAAGTGAATTGGAGTTTGCTTGAATTTATTATACATATTACGTTAAAAATCAATAAACTCTGGTCCTCCATTGTGTGTCCAACTGCCAAATAGCTGAACACGTGGATATAGTGCCTTTAAAAATCTCGAGGTGTTGCAAAGTCCTTTTCAGCCCATTTAGCACTTACAAGTGTAGTCAAAAAACGTAAGATGGCAAAGCACGGCTGCCAGTTTGTGCACAGATGTCCCAAAAGCCACAGTGAAATAAGATAAACTTTGAGTGACACTTCTTGAGGCCCACGGGGAGGATTCTCGTTGGGACTCTTTGCTTCTGGACCTCCTGCGTCCAGGGTTCAATGTCCCATCTGAAAAGCATGGTTCCCTATAGAACAGCACTGAGGTAACAATTGTACAGGGCATTGGTGTAGTTATGTGCTGAACCCTGTGTAGTGAGGCTTCATATACACAACTTTTTGACTCAGAAATGAAAGTGCGACACTTGGATAAAGTTCACAGATTAGTGAAGCACTTATTCCTTTCACAAATTGGGTAGGTCTATTTTTTTCTTGTGGATGTTGCATTATTATGGTAACCAAATGCAATATATTCTCAGAATCACAAACTGAAAAGAAATAAGAGCTACTTTTTTCAAGGACACCTGGTGTTGCTGCATTATAGTTTCAACTCCTTACTCATCCAAAGCTGTGTCACTGACATATTGCACACAAATCTCTAAACAATTTGCTGCGTTGCTCAGGTTGGAGAGATTTGATTTGATTTATTATTGTCACATGTATTACTACACTGTAAAAAATATTGTTTCTTGTGCGCTATACAGACAAAGCATATCTGTTTCTTCATTGTTTGAGATCTGACCCACTATGGTAGTACCATCAGCAAACTTGAAAATTGAATTGGAGGGAGTTTGGCCACACAGCCATAGGTGTATAAGGTGTATCGTACTGGGCTGAGAGCACAGCCATGTGGGGTGTTGAGGATGATCGTGGGGGAGGTGTTGTTGCCTATCCTTACTATTTGTGGTCTGTGGGTTAGGAAGTTCAGGATCCAGTCTCAGAGGGAGGAGCCAAGGCCCAGGCCAGAATGTTTGGAGATGAGTTTCGTAGGAATAATGAGTGTTGAAGGCTGAGCTGTAGTCAATAAATAGGAGCCTGACTTAGGTGTCATTGTTATCTAGGTATTGCAGGGTTGAGTGCATGGCCAGGGAGGTGGCGTGTGCTGTGGATCTGTTGCGGTAATACACAAACTGTAATGGATCCAGGCAACCTGGGAGGCTGGAATTATTTTGTGCCATGGCTAACCTTTTGAAGCACTTCATAATGATGGGGAGGCAATAGAATGTGAAACTTGCAATTCTAAAAGGGGTGCAGGAGCGGAGAGATCCATGGGTATAGGTACACAAATTATTGAAGGTGGCATAGTAGGCTGAGAAAATAATTAATAAGGCATTCTAGATCCTAGGCTTCATTGGCAGAGTGAGAAAATACGGAAGCAAGAATCTTATGATGAATCTTTATAAAAGACTGCTTATGTCTCAATTTGAGTATTCCATCCAATTGTGGACACTGTGTTTTATGAAGGATGTAGCGACAAGGCGGCACAGTGGTTAGCGCTGCTGCCTCACAATGCCAGGGACTTGGGTTCGATTCCCAGCTGGGGTCACTGTCTGTGCA
This sequence comes from Carcharhinus amblyrhynchos, assembly GCF_965287045.1. Taxonomy (NCBI): domain Eukaryota; kingdom Metazoa; phylum Chordata; class Chondrichthyes; order Carcharhiniformes; family Carcharhinidae; genus Carcharhinus; species Carcharhinus amblyrhynchos. The sequence continues at coordinate 15,475,189 of NC_137325.1, forward strand.
GAGTCTGTATGTTCTCCATGTGTCTGCACAGCTTTCGTCTGGGTGCTCTGGTTTCCTCTTACAGTTCGAAAGACGTGTTGTTTAGGTGCATTGGCCACGCTAAATTCTCCCTCAGTGTACCTGAACAGGTTCCAGAGTGTGGCGACTAGGGGACTTTCACAGTAACTTCATTGCAGAATTAATGTAAGCCTACTTGTGACAATAACAAATAAACGTTAAGAAGGTGCAGAAAAGATTTACAGCAATGGTTCCTGGAATGGAAGTCTTCTGTTCCATGGATAGATCGGAAAGGCTGAAACTGTGCTGCTTAGAGTAGAGAAGGTTCAGAGGAGGTTAGATGAAGGTGTTGAAAATCACGAGAGGTCTAGACAGAGTAAATAGTGTTGAACTGTTACCATTGGTTTAAGGATCTAGCACTGGAGAACACCAATATAAGATCATAAGACTATAAGATATAGAAGCAGAATTAGGCCACTCGGCCCATTATGGCTAATATTTTTCTCATCCCCATTCCCCTGCCTTTTCCCCATAACCCCTGATCCCCTTATTAATCAAGAACCTATCTATCTCTGTCTTAAAGACACCGAATGACTTTGCCTCCACAGCCTTCTGTGGCAAAGAGTTCCACAAATACACCACTCTCTGGCTGAAGAATGTCAAAAGAACCCAAAGCAAAGTGTGTAAAAACATTTTTTTATGCAGTGAGTGTTTAGGATTAGAAGTGCACTGCCTGAGAGTGTGGTGGAGGCAGATTCAAAAGGGAATTGGATAGTTATCTGAAGAAAAAGAAAATCAGTGCCATGAAGAAAGGATGGGTGAGCAGCAATAGTTGAATTTTTCTTGAAGAGGGCCGGCATTGATGCGAGGGGCTGAATGGCCTCCTTCTATGCTGTAACCATCCTCTGATTAATTTATATACTTATTAGTAAAACGGAAACTGGAGGATTTGTCCTATCTGTGATGGTGCTCTCCCCAAAGGCAATTCTTCCAATTACCGCAGTGCAGATCTTATACAACCTAATTTCGACTGATTTCCTCCAAGCTGTCTATTGTTGCTTCTACAGCACGATTGATTTTTTTTAACCATTTAATGTTTGACTTTTTCTTAATTTCTTCTCCTTAATAGTTGCTCCTGTTTTCTGTGAATGCGATTCATTTTAAAACCCAGCAACAAATCTTCAAGATCAAAAAGCTGACTTATTTTCCCATGAATGCAATGAGGGAGAAAAGCAGTAAGCTGATTCATTATTCTAACCCAAGATGTGTAACTACGGTCAATATGTATGTGATGAGCATGTCCACATGCTGTGTGCCTGGATGACTGTGTCACATATTTCCTGTTAAGCCTTATCACAAAAGCGGTGCCACGGTAACATTTAAGCTGTTGCTTTTCCTACAGTTCAGTCTGTGGTTGCTCTCACTCCACGGCAGTTACCTGCTGCAGTCAATCAATCTTCAGCTTAGGGCATTCACTCTATAGATATGTTCTCTCCGGATGTATCAGAGCTTGCTCTGAGCAAGACGGCAAGGAACTACAAAGGGCTGTGAACATAGCCCAGCCCATCACTCAAAGCAGCTTCCCATCCAATGACTCCGTCTACACTTCCCACTGCCTCAGAACAACAGCCAGCATAATCGAGGGTCAATGCACCCTGGACTTACTGTCTTCCACCTTCTCCCATCGGGAAATAGATACTAAAGACTGAGGTCATGTACCAACCGACTCAAGTACAACTTATTCCCTGCTGTTGTCAAACTTTTGAATGGACCTATCTTATATTAAGTTAATCTTTCTCTCCACCCTGGCAATGACTGCAACACTACAATGTCCTTTAGGGAAGGAAATCTGCCATCCTTACCTGGTCTGGTCTACATGTGATTCCAGAGCCACAGCAAAGTGGTTGACTCTCAACTGCCCTCGGGAAACCAGGGATGGGCAATAAGTGCTGGTCAGCCAGCGACGCCCATGTCCCATGAATGAATTTTTAAAAAGTTCTGCACCCTCTCCTTTCTTCCTCCCCTATGTATTCTATGAACAGTGTGCTTTGTCTGTGTGGTGCAAGAAATAATACTTTTCATTGTATCCCAATACATGTGACAATAATAAATCAAGTCAAGTGTGGAGACCTTTCATAATAGTGTTGTATGTGAACCCAGTGGGGAGTGAAAACAGCCCCATTATCATTTGTGACCCCATCAATTCACACCTTTGGAATTGGTGTAGCTTCAAACGCCGGTCACAGCATTTAGCCCATTACTTTAGTGCTGTCCTTTTACAGTGTCAGGTAGAAATATAATGCTGAGCCTATGTCAATTTGCCATTCCACCAGGTGCCACAGAAGAGAATGGTAATAAACTTGCAGCTTGGGAGGAACTTGCAGCTGCTGAAACCTTAAAGATAGTACAGATTAAAGATTGTGAGGCAGGTGGAGGAATAGACCACTTATTTTCAGATTTAGTTCCTTCCAAAGTCAGTTAAAAAGAATGAACGTCGACTTGTTTTTTTTGAACTCCGTTGTTGGTACTGGGACATCTTCATCATCAATGTCTATCTTGGCAGAACCACACTTTTGTCATTCACATTTTCTGCATTCCAAATGAATCAATCTGCTGTTTTTTTCTCAAGGTTCTGAGTGTCACACCAGCCAGCGTGATAAAATGCCCAACAATCGATCCTTAATGTCTGCCACACAAGCACTTAAATGACTTGCGTTGGTTGACACACAAACTGGCAGTATACTGGTAGAAGAAAAAAAATGTTAAGATTGCTGATTTCTGTTTCAGAGATTGCTGATTTCTGTTTCAGTGATTAACACGTTAATTTAGGTCAATTTTTGCTTCCAGTCAATCAGCGGCATCTGCCTACTCAGACTGATTCATTGTTAAAGTGTTTGTAAATCAGTTCTGGCCGTGAGATGCAAGTAATTTACAGAAAAAAATAGCGAAGAGTGAATTGCAGACAAACTGTCTAAATATGTTTCAACAATCTTTTATTTGATGGTCGCCACGTTATAATGTTTATTTATTAGTCACAAGTAAGGCTCACATTAACAGTCCAATGAAGTACTGTGAAATTCCCTTAGTTGCTACAGTCCAGCGCCTGTTTGGGTCAATGCACCTAACCAGCACATCTTTCAGAATGTGGGAGGAAACCGGAGCACCTGGAGGAAGTCCACGTAGACATGGGGAGAATATGCAAACTCCATACAAATAGTGACCCAAGCTGGGAATCGAACCCAGGTCCCTGGCGCTGTGAAACAGCAGTGTTAATCACTGTGCTACCAAGGATGTGTTTGCACTGGAGGGGGCGCAGCGGAGAATTACCAGGCTGCTGCCTGGGATGGAACATTTAAGTTATGGAGGGAGATTGGGTAGGCTTGGGTTAGAACAAAGAACACTGAGGGGAGACCTGACTGAGGTGTACAACATTATGAGGGACATTGATAGAATGGATAAGGAGGAGCGATCCTTCTTAGTTGAAGAGTCAGTCACAAGGGCACGTAGGTTCAAGGTGAGAGGCAGGAGGGTTTAGAGGGGATGGGAGGAAAAACGCTTTTACCTAGAGGGTGGTGATGGTCTGGGATGCACTGCCTGGGAGGTTGGAGGAGGTAGATTGTTCCACATCCTGTAAAAAGTACCTAATGAACACTTGGCACATCATAACACTCAAGGTTATGGGCCAATTGTTGGCAGATGGGAGTTCAGGTGTTTCTATTGTGTCGGTGCAGACCTGATGGACTAAAGGGCCTCTTCTGCACTCTATCATTCTATGAATCTATGAATTTATTTCACAATTCTCTCCTCAAGCTGCGTATAGGTGATGGGACTAGTGCTTGGAGAAAGCAGATGAATAGGTGACTCCAGGTGGGTCTGTCTTAGTCCCACTCAGTTCAGTTCGCACATCAATGACCTACCAAGCTGACGCTGGGAATCTATCTATGTAATCAACATTGGCTGTGGCATAAATGCTCAGAGTTGCCCAGTGCAGGAAGGTACATTAAATGATAATATCACAAATGTGGCCAACTACCTCAAAAGGTGGCACCCACAACAGGCATGGGTAAAACAGTCTCTAACACATTCTGCCCAGTGTTAAGAGGGAACTGAAGATCAGCCTGGATGGCCAGAGAGGAAAGCACAATCGCTGTAAATTGGGAGAGGGGTGGGTGGGCAATGGGGCCTGGGTGTCCTTGTGCACCAGTCACTGAAGGTGCAGATGCAGCATGTTGGCCTTCATTGCAAGATGTTTCGAATACAGTGGCAGGGATATGTTATTGCAATTATACACAGCCTTGGTGAGGCCACCCCCAGAGTATTGTTTGCAATTTTGTCTCCTTTTCTGAGGAAGGATGTTCCTGCTCTCGAGGGAGTGCAGCAAATGTTTACCAGGCTGGTTCCGGGGATGGCCGGACTGATGTATGAGGATGGATTGACTAGGATTGTTTTCGCTGGAGTTCAGATGAATGAGGGGGAATCTCATGGAGACTTATAAAATTCTAACAGGTCTAGACAGGATAGATGCAGGGAGGATATTCCAGGGGGGTGGGGGAGGAGTCCAGAACCAGCGGCAACACTTTGAGGATTCAGGGTAGACCATTTAGGAAGGAGGTGAGGAGGCATTTCTTCACCCAAAGAGTGGTGAGCCTGTGGAACTCATTACCACAGGAAGTTGTCGATGCCAAAACATTGAACGTATTCAAGAGGCGGCTGGATACAGCACTCGGGGCAAATGAGATCAAAGGTTATGGGGAAAAAGCAGGATTAGGCTATTGAGTTGGCTGATCAGCCATGATTATAATGAATGATGGAGCAGACTTGAAGGGGCAAATGGCCTCCTCCTGCTCCTATCTTGTATGTCACCCTTGGGTGTCAGTCTTGAAAGAACGCAGACACCATTCATCAAAATTAAAACTTGTAATAACCTCCTCAGTAAACTGACCAATACCATCTTGATCTTGCCATACCAAGTGCAAAGCACTGTGACCCAGTATGGTACCAATTAACCCACACCAAATTTACCGACATGCAATTGAACTTGCCAATGCTCATTATCACACGTACTCTTCAACTAACACACCTCCTCGGCCTTCCAGTTGCGAGTGATCTCCCATCTGGGACAACATCAGGAGGGTATCTGGGAAGCTACTGGAGGTGGTCTGCTCCAATCCAACCCAACCCAACCCATTCAATGACCTCTTTTACCAGGCAGGGGTACCCCTTCTCTCATGCCACCCTGTAAATCCACCACGCCAAGGGGTAGCAGCTGAGGACATGTGGCAGAAGGATTGGCAAAGGGAAAAGGATTACCAGAAATTACTTTCTCATCATAGACTCTACTGCTTGTCCACCCGGCTTTAGTCTCCAGTGGTGACAGTGGGCCCTTTTAAGCCATTTCTGGACTGGTCAAGGCTTGTGCAGCCATCCAACCACAGTGGGGTCACCAAGACCAACTAGGCTGCAGATATGGTGCAGTCCAAACAATGGCTCATGTTGTCAAAGAGCATCTCATTGCAGCCACTGACAGGGCTGTTGATTGGCTCTGCAACTACGTAGATGCTATATAAAATAAATCAAATTGACGATTAATCAAATGCGTAGTCCCAATATGCAAACTGGCATCCAATCATTGTTGACTTGCCCTAAACTGGTAATCAGCTGCATTAAAGGCAAGTCTGATTATAGTCTCAATGCGTAACATTTCATTGATCATCACATAAGATTTCTTGTATCTGCAGTACATTGATATTTATGTTATAACTAAGTCACACATTTTAAAAATGTCATGTTTAATCCTTTGGTGCAACTATCCGTGCGCTGACTCCAAAACACTAGTTATTGGGGCGGCACAGTGGCACAATGCTCAGCACTGCTACCTCACAGGGCCGCGCACCCGGGTTCAAATTCCCGGCTTCAGTGACTGTCTGTGTGGAGTTTGCACGTTCTTCCCTTGTCTGCGTGGCTTTCCTCCAGGTGCTCCAGTCTCCTCCCACAGTCCAAAGATGTGCGGGTTGGGTGGATTGGCCATGCTAAATTGCCCTTTAGTGTCAGGGAGACTAGCTAGGGTAAATGCACATTATGGGGGTAGGGCCTGGGTGGGATTGTGGTCAGTGCAGACTTGATGGGTTGAATGGCCTCCTTTTGCACAGTAGCATTCTCTGTTGAGTACCTGATTGTAATTTTCTACAATCATTATGCAACCAGGTTTGTGGAAACTTTCACTGCAATTTGAGGTCAAGAAAAAAGAACTCTTAGACAACTCTGCAAATGCTTTTTGATGGGCTTAATCACTTCATTGTGGAAACCTTTAAGATATAATGATACCGCTTTACCAAAGTTCTCCCTTTGACTTTATGGTTAAGACTGCATACCTGGCATGCTACTGTGTACAAGTGTCTATTCTGGATATGAATGTCTTGCACAATGAGTACTGGCAGGTGAAAAGCATAGAATTCCAAGTTCAATCCTTTGTCTTTCCTGAGTTAGTTTTTATAATTTGTTCTTGGGATATGGATCTCACTGTCTAGGCCCACATTTATTGCCCATCCCTAAGGTAGTGCTGAGCTGTTACAGTCTACGAAGTGTAGGTAAACTCATGGCGCTGTTAGGGAGGGGGTCTCCATGGGTTTTGACTCAACAGCAATGATGTAGGTCCAAGTCAGCATGGCGTGCACATGAAAGGGAACTTGCAGGTGATGGTTTCCCTGTGCATTTGCTGTCCTTGTTCTTCCAGGTGGCAGGGGTCATTGGTTTGGAAGGTAGAGGCTTAGGGAGCTGTTGTAGTGGTGATGGGGCACATTCCAGCTACTGTGCAAAGTGTTGGAGGGAATGAAGGTGTAAGGCGGTGACTGGTATCTGATTACAGTCAAATTAATTGAGGAGTCCGTAGAAACAGAATCCCTACAGTGCAGAAGATGCATTTTGGCCCAATGCATCTGCAACAACAGAGTATTTTACCCAGGCCCTCTCCCCCGCCCTATCTTTGTAATCCCACACATTTACCATGGCTAACCCCATGTAACCTACACATCTCGGGACACTAAGGCACAATTTGACATGTCCAATCCAGCCAACCTGCATATTTTTGGGAACAAACCCACGCAGACATGGAGTGAATGTACAAACTCCAACACAGATCCTTGGTGCTGTGAGACAGCAATGATAACCACTGTGCCACCCCAGTTATGGTTGTTAATACAATCAGCCAGGGTTTTCTTATCATTATCTACTGGAATATATGCATGTTTGGAGGTTGTGTGAAGACAGAGTGATCTACAGTTTTAACTGTCTGTGCCACAATAACTGTTTGAAGTTTTCCTGTGAAGAATGGGCACTTGCAGCGTCAGTTCTTGGTCCTGTAAGCTTGCACTAAGGGTTAGCACCTTCACCGGAAAAAATAGAGTCATAGAGTCATAGAGGTTTACAGCATGGAAAAAGGCCCTTCGGCCAAACTTGTCCATGCCGCCTTTTTTTTCAAACCTCTAAGCTAGTCCCAATTGCACACATTTGGCCCATATCCCTCTATACCCATCCTACCCATTTAGCTGTCTAAATGCTTTGTAAAAGACAAAATTGTACCTGCCACCATTACTATCTCTGGCAGCTTGTTCCAGCCACTCACCACCCTCTGGGTGAAACAAATTGCCCCTCAGGACACTTTCGTATCTCTCCCCTCTCACCTTAAATTTATGCCTTCTAGTTTTAGACTCCCCTGCCTTTGGGAAAAGATATTGATCATCTGGCTGATCTATGCCCTTCATTATTTTATAGATCTCTATAAGATCACCCCTCAGCCTCCTACGCTCCAGGGAAAAAAGTCCCAGTCTATCCAGCCTCTCCTTATTCTCTTCACATTCTCTTCAAAACTTTTGAGAGTTTTGTCATCTCTGAGTGGCATCTACCCTCCGTGATGCAGCACTTGCTAACTTAACACAAGTACATCATTCTTCCTTAGTTTGGCGAATTAAGGAAATGACATGAAGTGAAATGTGATAAAGTTCAATATGTGCTTACGGCCCTGTTTTATTGAGTAAGATAATCCCACTTGATGCATAGCATCTTATGCCTCATCAGGCAAGTAAAAGCATGAATAAGCTCACGAGAACAAGAAAATATGAGACGTAATATTATAATCGCCCTTAGCAGCAACAAGTTAACAAATTTGTTGCATGATTCATGGGAACAAAGAAACAAGCTCTCCCCCACCTACAAACTGATTTGTAGAATCCTTCTGCTAATTTCACTAAGTTTCTAAAATCGAAACGACTTGAAAGATTTTTAATTAAATTATTGAGACGTAGACCGTACAGGGAGTGTATCTAAGAATGATGATTTTCTTGGAAGAAAGTCTTGCTACGACTTTCTTAAAGGATGGTTTCAGTGCAAAAGCACCGTTTCTCCTGCAATAGGGACTTTTGTTAATAGATACAGTACAGATTTTAATTTGCTTGGGACTTCAGGCAGTGAGAGTGCATGATGAAAAAAATGTATTTTGTTTCAATGTCTGACTGATTATTTGACTATAAGATAGCAGGCATACAACTTTTCATAGATTTGCTACAGCGCAGAAGGAGGCCATTTGGCCCATCGAGTCTGCACCAACCCTCTGACAGAGCATCTTTCCCAGGTCTGCCCCCCCCATATCCTGCCCCATGCATTTACTCCACTAATCTCTGAATCTACACAGCCTCGCAGGTAGAGGCTGTGGTTAAGAAGGCGTATAGTGTACTGGCATTCATCAACCGAGGAATTGAGTTTAGGAGTCGGGAGATAATCCTGCAGCTGTATAAGACCCTGGTCAGACCCCACTTGGAGTACTGTGCTCAGTTCTGGTTGCCTCATTACAGAAAGGATGTGGAAGCCATAGAAAGGGTGCAGAGCAGATTCACAAGGATGTTGCCTGGATTGGGTGGCATGCCTTATGAGGATAGGTTGAGGGAACTTGGTCTTTTCTCCTTGGAGAGACGAAGGATGAGGGGTGACCTGATAGAGGTGTATAAGATGATGAGAGGTATTGATCGAATGGATTCTCAGAGGCTTTTCCCCAGGGCTGAAAAGAGGACACAGATTTAGGGTGTTGGGGAGTAGGTACAGATGAGATGTCAGGGGTAAGTTTTTCACTCAGAGGGTGGTGGGTGCATGGAATCAGCTGCTGGCAGTGGTGGTGGAGGCGGATTCGATAGGGTCTTTTAAGAGACTTTTGGATAAGTACATGGAACTTAGTAAGATAGAGGGTTATAGGTAAGCCTAGTAGGTAGGGACATATTCGGCACAACTTGTGGGCGGAAGGGCCTGTTTGCGCAGTAGTTTTTCTATGTTTCTATCTTGGGACACTAATGGACAATTTAGCATGGCCAATCCACCAAATCTGCACATCTTTGGACTGTGGGAGGAAATTGGAGCATCCAGAGGAAACTCACGCAGACATGAGGAGAATGTGCAAACTCCACACAGACAGTCACCCAAGGCCAGATTTGAACCCGGATCCCTAGCGCTGTGAGGATGCAGTGATAACCAATATGCCGCCCCGTCTCATGTCCACGATGGTTAGGCTCTGAATTCATTTTGATCGTGACCGTCAACGGCTAGCGGGGAGATAGCGATCAGAGACACCTATTTCCTAATGTCTTCCCTCTCCCCTCACTTTTATGCAGTTGAATTCGTTCCAAGGGTTTCAGTACTAGTGTTTTGACGTTATACTCAAGTGGTTAACCATAATGCTACAAGTGATTCAGCAGTACATGCTGCCATGTCCGTACCCGCTGCAGCACATCTGTAGGGAGACTGGTTCTTTTCTCCGAGTCCATTAGCCCTCAGCCAATCTGAGACGTACAATCTCAGTTCACCATCCACTGAAGGAAATAACTTGACCAGCTTTGGAACTGTAAATCAATGATAATGATTCAACATCTTATAGAGTATATATATACGTGGTAGAAGCCCATGTTCCAGCCTAATAAATTGCAAGCGTCAAAGATCACAGAAGAGAGAGCTGACTTGCTACTATTCTGTCCCTCCATGCCATTTGTGGAAAGTATATTTTTCAATGAGTATATTTTATTAATAGAGCAAATAAGTATGGGTTAATGTCCTTGACTCATTGCAATCACTGTGCAACATTGTGCACTTTCTCCCTCCTGTTTGCAGTGGTTCTGCACCAAGGTGCTCTGATCAATATCTAACCCTCAACCAACAACGCTGAAACAGATGATCTGGTCTGCTAACTGCTGTTTATGGAGCAATGATATGTGAAAGTTTTCTGGTGGGGGGAGGTGGGGTGGGGTGGGCAGGATTCTTCAGGATGAACTTCAGCTGCAACTGAGGATCTGGGGAGGAGATGCCTGAAATGACGGCATCCACGATGATGCAGTAGCTTGGCGATGGAAGGTGAGAATTGCAATCATATCTCTGACCAACTTTTCCACAGACACAAGGCGATATGCAGAGTGCGGGCAGTAGGAAATGCTGCTTTGTCCGTGGCATTCATTGAATCCATAGAATCATAGAATCCCTACAGTGCAGAAGGAGGCCACTTGGCCCATCAAACCTGCACCGACAACAATCCCACCCAGGCCCTATCCCTGCAACTTCCATATTTACCCTACTTGCCCCCCGCTGACACTAAAGGGCAATTTAGCATGGTCAATCCCTCTGACCCGCACATCTTTAGAGTGTGGAAGGAAACTGGAGCACCCAAAGTAAATCCATACTGACACGGAGAGAATGTGCAAACTCCATAGACAGTGAGCCGAGACTGGAATCGAACCCGGGTCCCTGGCGCTGTGAGGCAGCAGTGTTAACCCATTGCTTGGTTGCTTTGATGCAACTGAGGAGGTGAACATCACCTGTCAGGTAGGACAAAAGGATAAGACCGGGTCCTGAGGAACTTGGGCCAGCAAGGCACCATGAAACATCAGAAACTGAGGAGGAGAGACCAGTTCCATGGAGGCATTTGGCGTGATCCTGGGTGTACCGAAGACACCTCCTATACTTGGAGATGAGCAAGAAACAGTATTGTGGGTGCCTTCTCTGGTCAAGGGATGTGGTGGCACACATCTGCCACATTCTTCAAAAGCATCTAGCACCACAAAAAACTGGGAGGCCATTCACTGTCAGTGGCCTTCACCATCGCACTCAACCTTTGGCAAGCAGCTTGTTCCAGGACTTCACTGCGGACCTCTGTGGAATGTCGCAATCCATCTAGAAGGACAAGAGCAGCAGATACCTGGGACCACCATCACCAGGAGGTTCCTCTCCAAGTCACTCAACATCCTGACTTCCTCACTGTCGCTGGATCAAACTCCTGTGATTCCCTCTCTTATAGCACTGTGGGTGTACCTACACCTCAGGGACTGCTGCACTCTGAGAAGGCAGCTCACCATCACCTTCCGAAGGACAACTAGGGATGGGCAATAAATGCTGGTCTTGCCAGTGAAGCCCTTGGCTTCCTTGTCCATATCGCAATCTGCTGCAGTGGGAATGTGGAGGCCTGCAGTGGGATGAGAGTGCAGCTCCAGTATATCTGCCCTCTGCTCTTTAGAAGACAGGAAGTTGCTACGTAATTTTTACTTGCTGTGTCGAGACTGCATCAAAGGGACTGATGGCCTGGATTACTATGAACTAGTCTTCTTCATTGTCCTGGAACCTTGTTGCTATAAGGTTCTCATCTGCTTCACTTGACCAGTGAAGTGGCCGCTTCCTCAAAAGGGGGATGTAGTGCCACATGGAGAGATGGCAGAGCTGTAGGCCTCCTCCAATGTGGAGGGCACAAAAAAGGATGACATCAAATAGGGCGAAGGTGATGATGTCTTGGAGGTTAACACTGCTGCCCCACAGGGCCGGGGACCCAAGTTCGATTCCTGGCCTGGGTCACTGTCTGTGTGGAGGTTGCATTTTCTCCCCGTGTCTGCGTGGGTTTCCTCCGGGTGCTCTGGTTTCCTCCCACAGTCTGAAAGACGTGCTGGTTAGGTGCATCGACCCGAACAGGCGCCGGAGTGTGGCGACTAGGGGAATTTCACAGTAACTTCACTGCAGTGTTAATGTAGGCCTTACTTGTGACTAATAAATCAATTTTAACTTTTGAGTGCTCTCCAAAGGACTCAAATTGCAACTTGTGCAGAACATTACCGCCCTTTAATCTGTTGTCCACTGTGTTCCCCTCTTCAAACTGTTGCTGTTCTACTCTGCTGCACATGCCCACTACTGCATGAGCTACTCGATAACCAATTAATCTTAGTGCTCATGAGAAAATGCACCCTGTTCAATACAAATGAAGCAAAACTTGGAAAAACAAGTAATAAATGTTGAGGGAAGCTGAGCAGAAGCACATGGAGGAGCAGGAACTTCCTGGCCAGAGGTCTACCTGCGCTTTTTGGTTACAAGACTGAAATTCTGACTTGGAATTCTATCGATTGAAGCAGTTTAACACATGAGTGAAATTCTTGAGTCATTTGAGGATGTTGGTGTACCACGTGATGTTTGGTGTTGACTGTGGCGAGTCCATTAGTTGTTCTCCAACACTTGTGAACATAGAACATAGAACAGTACAGCACAGTACAGGCCCTTCGGTCCTCGATGTTGTGCTGAGCTTTGTCCGAAACCAAGATCAAGCTACCCCACTCCTTATCATTCTGGTGTGCTCCATGTGCCTATCCAAAACCACCTGAAAGTTCCTAAAGTGTCTGACTCCACTATCACAGCAGGCAGTCCATTCCACACCCAACCACTCTCTGAATAAAAAATCCACCTCGGACATCCCTCCTATATCTCCCACCATGAATCTTATAGTTATGCCCCCTAGTAACAGCTACATCCACCCGAGGAAATAGTCTCTGAACGTCCACTCTATCTATCCCCCTCATCATCTTATAAACCTTCATTAAGTCGCCTCTCATCCTCTTCTGCTCTAAAGAACTCCAGCTCCTTCAACCTTTCCTCATAAGACCTACCCTCCAAACCAGGCAGCATCCTGGTAAATCTCCTCTGCACTCTCTCCAATGCTTCCACATCCTTCTTATAGTGAGGCGACCAGAACCGCACACAATATTCCAGATGTGGTCTCAGCAAGGTCCTGTTTGTCCTATCAAAATGAATCACCTTGCACTTAATCAGGGTTAAACTCCATCTGCCACTTTTTGGCCCAGCTCTGCATCCTATCAATGTCTCTTTGCAGCTACAACAGCCCTCCACCTCATTCAATACTCCACCAATTTTGGTGTCATCAGCAAATTTACTGAACTACCTTTCAGCCTCCTCCTCCAAGTCATTGATAAAAATCATAAATAGCAGAGGACCCAGCACTGACCCCTGTGGTACACCGCTGGTAACAGGTCTCCAGTCTAAAAATTTTCCATCCACCACCACCCTCTGTTTTCTATGAGATAACCAGTTATTTATCCAATCGACCAAGTTTCCCTCTATTCCACACCCTCTTACTTTCTTCATGAGCCTACTATGGGGAATCTTATCAAATGCCTTACGAAAATCCATGTAAACGACATCAACTGCTTACTTCATCAACACACTTAAAATCAAATCTAATTCAATCAAATTTGTGAGGCAGGACTTACCCCTCACGAAACTGTGCTAACTATCCCAGATTAAGCTGCATCTTTCCAAATGGACATAAATCCTATCCCTCAGGACCTTTTCCATTAACTTACCGACCATCGAAGTAAGACTAACTGGCCTATAGTTACCAGGCTCATTCCTATTTCCTGTCTTGAATAGAGGAAAAACACGTTGTTAAAATAGCAGCGTGGGCTCGTTGGTCCGAAGGGCCTGTTTCCCGTGTTGTGTTGTTCTTTGTTCTTTATTTGCCACTCTCCAGCCCTCTGGCACTATCCCCATGGTCAGCGAGGACCCAAAGATCAAAGCCAAAGGGAGGCATATGGGCACTGCAGTTCACCATTGAGTGCGTGACAACACCCCGGCGCGGACAACTGACAATGCCAGAGGTCAGAAACAGACTGGAAATATTTCTTGCAGATTCTCCGAGTGCTGCTATACTTGTCTCAGGATCCAACATTCTTCACCATCTTAAATCTGCTGGATGGAGAAAGCTACGATGCTTTTGGGCTCTGTGGTATTGTACCTATCCAGTGGTTCTCTCCTCTGAAGATAATTGGACATTATGAGTGTTGTCCAGAAGCAGGGAACTGGGTGGAGTTAGTTACAAATTAAACTGTACTTTCTCAGTATGATGCTGCAGACCATTTCCTGGACAGTTCCCACTCTTCTGATGACAAATGGCAGTCACTTTGCAGACAGCGGATAGGATCAGCCAGCCAATGCAATTACCTTAGTCATCGTCACCTCATTTACTCATTCCGCCAAAAAAACCTTGCAGTAGCACCAGAATAAATTCTAGAAAATATATCTCATGCGTTGCCCCACAAAACACACATTGACCAAACACTTACAAGATGATAAATTATTTGACGCATAGGATGATGGGGAATTAGAACATTTTCTTTAAGGTCTATTTATTAGTCATGAGTAGGCTTACATTAACATTGCAATGAAGTTACTGTGAAAATCCCCCAGTCGCCACACTCCGGCACCGTTAGGTACACTGAGGGAGAATTTAGCGTGACTAATGCACCCAAGCAACTCGTCTTTTGGACTGTGGGAGGAAACCAGAGCACCCAGAGGAAACGCATGCAGACACGGGGCCGGGGGACGTGCAGACTCCGCACAGGCAGCAACCCAAGCCAGGAAGTGAATCCGGGTCCCTGGCACTGTGCCACTGGGTTCTCAAATCAGGAGGTTATTGATAATACTCATGACAATTTGAGCTGAGAGCAGAAAGGACCAGCATGTCAGTGAACCACAAGGGCTAATAATATATCCCTGCCCTAGTGGTGATTAATTAACATTGCAGGATGATGCTGATGATACTGGAAGTATTTTATTCTGAGGCTGCCCAGAAGCAGAGCACCTCATTAAATTCAAAAGTTAGGGTGTGATGATATCAGTCAGATATTCATTTGGCTGTCAGTAGCGATGACTGTCGCACAGTGGCACAGTGATTATCTCACAGCGCCAGAGACCTGGGTTCAAATCTGGCCTAAGGTCTGTGTGCACATTCTCCCCGTGTCTGCATGGGTTTCCTCCGAGTGCTCCGGTTTCCTCCCAGACTCCAAAAATGTGCGGGTTAGGTTGATTGGCCATGCTAAATCGAGCCTAGTGTCTGGGGGCTTAGCAGAGTAAGTACGTGGGATCACAGGATAGGGCCTGGGTGGGATAGTTGTCAGCGCATGCTCGATGGGCTGAATGAACTCCTTCTGCACTGTAGGGATTCTATGTTTGGCTGGTGGCATCCTCATCAGAGAAGCATTGTGAGGAGATTACCTCACCCAGAAGAGGGGTCAAAACAGTTAAATTATTTTAAATTTTAAAAAGGTTTCTCGCAGTTAGAGGGGGCAGGAGTGCACCTCCAGTTTCTAGGAGGAATCTGTGGACTTCCGCTACCCTTGGCTCCTAGGCTCCATGCACTTGCCTGGTTTGGAACTCCACCCCTACCCATTCCCTTCACCTACCTTGGAGGAGATTGTTCCCATGGATCTTTCTCTGCACCCTAGCTATGACTGTAACGCTACATTCTGCACCCTCTTATTTCCTTCTCCATGAACGGTATGCTTTGTCTGTACAATGTGCAAGAAACAATACTTTCCACTATATACTAACACAATCTCACCCAACTCCTACCTCCCTGCTTACTGTTTTCAACACTGGGTTTCTCCAGCACCGGGGCTTTTATATGGATCACCTAAGCATGGTAAGTACTCCATGTATTAGCCTTGGGAAATTCCCCAATGTGACGACTAGTAACTAGACTCTGGAGATGAAGTTTTTACGTATTCCCTGCCTTTCATTTCGTTTGCAGGAGTGCAGCAGGAAGCAGTTGGAAGTCTAATGTGTAACCTCCCCCAAATATCTTGAACTGCACTTGTATGAATGATCCTGACCATCAGAGAATTGGCCCTCTTGAGTCCCATGCAGACAGCCTGAGAGTTAAATAGAAAGGACTGCATGTCTCCTGGTTTCAGAAATGGAGGTTGAAAATGATGCAAACCCACAGGCGGGCAGAACTGTAAACATAATTAGTCATTTTATAGATAAGATGCCAACATGCCGACTCTATAGTTAAGAAAACCCATAAACGCCTCTACTTTCTCAGAAGACGAAGGAAATTTGGCACTTCAGCTACGACTCTCATCGACTTTTACAGATGCACCATAGAAAACATTCTCTCTGGTTGCATCCACAGCTTGGTATGGCTCCTGCTCTGCCCAAGACCGCAAGAAACTATAAAAGGCCGTGCATGTAGCCTAATCCATCGCACAAACCAACCTCCCGTCCATTGACTCTGTCTACACTTCCCGCTGCCTCAGCAAAGCAGCCGGCTTAATTAAGGACCCCACACACCCCGGACATTCTCTCTTCCACCTTCTTCCGTTGGGAAAAAGGTACAAATGCCTGAGGTCACGTACCAACCGACGCAAGAACAGCTTCTTCCCTGCTGCCATCAGACTTTAGAATAGACCTATCTTTTATTAATTTGATCTTTCTCTACACCCTAGCTATGACTGTAACACGACATTCTGCACCCTCTTATTTCCTTCTCTATGAACAGTATGCACTGTCTGTACAATGCGTAAGAAACAATACTTTCCACTATATACTAATACAAGTGACAGTAATAAATCAAACCAAATCAAACAAGAGGGCTATTAAAAATCATATAGTAACTAATAGCTCACTGTATCATTTTTTCTGCCACTCTAGATTTGGTGTTGCTGAATGAAATGTGATGATCATAAATGCTGTTGATTTAACAAGAGTACATCATGGTTGAAAAAGATATTAGACTCAGGGAATTTGACTGTGATTTTGTGAATGGTCCTTGCATCTTTCAAAACTTCCTTTTACAATAAACTGGGCGGGTGTGCTTCACATTTTCTAGCCTTATCCTCCTTTTTGGCAGCAGGGTAAAAGGCAACCATTTGCGTCACTTGACCTGGTTCATGAGTTTGTTTACTGGATGATGAGTCTGGTGGTTGTGCTCGGCATGTCACAGCAATCTAGAAATTATCGAACCTGTTAAACTGATTTAAACTGACATTGTTGGACACTTCGAAGAAGGTGCAATGCACACAGGTCAGTGATAGTCTCTCCTCGGTGCAGGGAAACAGCAGTCATTTCCTTCTTACTCATTCAAAGAGTGTTATGCATCGCTCAAGACGACCAGATATAAATTGAAAGATTTGATTGTTATCAGAGGCGCTTCAACCTTTAAGTGATGCAGGCTCATTCAGTATTGCCAGCGTTACACTTCAAGGTTATTTGCAAGGGACACACAACACACATTTTAGTTTCAGGTAGGATTGAATTTCCTAAAGGCTGGTGAAAGGAACTTTTCAGTTTCAAATGTGGATCTGAAATCTTTGTCCTGGAGCTCAAAAGTTCACTTTGTTCGAAGTATTTGTTTTCATTGAAAACTTGCCCACGTTGAGAAGCTCAGCAAACCAATGAGTCCTAGTCCCACACAATGCCACGTGAAAGACATTCCACTGAGGGGAAACTAATGTGTGAATCTTCTCATTGCTTGTTAGCAAATGTACTTCAGCCTCTTCATACTGTTATATAAGCGAATCCATTTTTTAGAGTCATATATTTGATTTGTTGAAACTATTGACAGGGTTGTTGTACCAGCGTTATGTCCTTCAGTATATCTGACTTTCAATAATACAGGATAAAGCTGGTATTACTCAGTCCGAGCTACACAGTGGGGTTAGGCTGAGATTCAGGATCACAATCTTTCCATGTAATGGGTCTCCATCCCTAGCGCTGTCTCCTGTTCACTATTCTATGTACTTGGTGACTCTCTTTACTGATATTAAATCACCATCAGCTTTTATATTACATTCTAATTGTTCAAAGACTTTTACAATTTTTAGATTATTTTCAACAATTTGCATTTTTACAGCAACTGTAGCAAAGTAAAATAACCCAAGGGGCTTCACAGGAAATGTTATTAAACAAAACTTGCATTCACAGAATCAGTATAGTGCAGAAGGAGGCCATTCAGCCCATTGCACCCCACTGAATCTTCAAAAGAACATCCTATTCAGACCCTCCCCTCCACCCTTTCCCTGCACATATATCGCATTAATCCAGACAACCTGCAAATCCTTGGACATTAAGGAGTGATTTATCATGGCCTGTCCACCTCACCCACACATGTTTGGAGTATGGGAGCAGGCACAGGGAGAATGTGCAAACTCCACACAGATAGTAACCCAAGCTAGGGATTGAACCCAGGTTCCTGGTGCCGTGAGGCAGTAGTGCTAACCACTGTGCCACCGTGCAAACACAGCTTTGGAGATTTGCAAGGATGAGTGAGGGATGAGGTCAGCGGCAGTGACTGAAGACAACTTCTCCTTTCGCAGTATCCAGCTGGGATGAAATGGATGGATTCGGGCAAACAAGAAAAATCCAGGTTACATTTCAGTCTGTCAAAATGGAACTCTCCTTCAATCTCAGTGAGAAAAGTGGAACATTTGGCTGTTAACTGACAACCAACATATTTAGTCCGTTAGGTCTCATTTACATTATGATCTGGAGGGGCTCCCCTGGAGTTTGTTCCAGGGTTTGATCACTGTGCTAATTTACATCAATTATCACACTGCACATTACAAGTTGAGCTGACATGCTCATAAAGGCAAAGGGTTTGAGAAACATTCTGCCGTGTAGGAAAGGTCACCAACTTGAGTGAATTATTCTGAAATCGCAAAAAAAGGAGAAACTATGTCAATATTAACAGAAGCCCCTCGGGCAAATGAGTCAACTTACAGATGCAGAAGTGGTGCCATTGTTTTAATACCTGGTGCAAAATAAGGGTGATGAATTAGACAAGAGAATAATATAAGAAGCATTGAAAAGATCCCAGAACATTTATGTGGAATGACACCCACACAGTTGCATAAAACAAGCAGACAGGTATTGAAGAAAAGGAAAAATTAAGATGTTGAGTAAGTTGTTTCATCATTTCTCCCACCTTCACCCAGCCCACGCTGAAAAGAATATCACAGAAAGAGGCCATATGGCCCATCAAATCTGTGCCAGCCCTCTGCAGCACTGTTCAATCAGCCCCATTCCCCCCACTCTATCCCTATTGCCCTGCACGTTCTCTTTCCTGAAACTCACCCAATTTCTTTTGAAATCATTGATCACCTCTGCTTCCACCAATCTTGTAGGCAGCCATTTCCAGGCCATTGCCATCCACTGCATTTAAAATGTTCTTCTTCTTAGCCCACTCCTCAACCCCATCCTCACCTCTCTTGCCTACAATGTTAAATCTGGGTCTCCTTGACCTTGTGCAGCCAACTAATGGGAAAATAAGGAATTAATCATTGAGTTACAATACATGTGGAGGGCATTGATAAACAATTCAATTCTGTTATGTTCTGTGATAGGTTTTTTGTTTCTTCATTCATTCAGCGGGATAGCTGGGCCAGCCTTTATTCCCCATCTCTAACTGCCCTCCATCCCAGAGGGCATTTGAGGATCAGTCACATTGCGGTGGCTCTGGAGTTACATGTAGGCCAGACCAGGTAAGGACGGCAGATTTCCTTCCCTAAAGGGTATTAGTGAGCCAGATGGGCTTTTCCGACAATCGACAGTGGTTTCACGGTCACTAGTAGACTTTTCATTCCAGATTTTTACTGAAGTCGAGTTTCACCACCTGTCGTGGCGGGATTCGAACCCCGGTTCCTGGATCTTGTCCTGGGTCTCTGGATTACGAGTCCAGTGATGATACCATGACGTCAATGTCTCCCCCTGATAGTCACACAAGACAGGGCCAGTAACACAATAATGTGGGTTTTTTTTATTCAAAGGCGATTCTACATGTGAAGATCTTCTCTGTATCGGAGCCACATGATATGTTACATCACATACCTTACACTATTGTACACTGGAATCATAACCACATATCCTAAAGGGTTACCAGAACATTCTCCATTTTTCACATATCATCTCAAATCGGTAAAAGTTAGCTATCTACAATCCTACAGCAGTGATGGGACATGGCACATATATCAGTCAAGATAACATAACGGTGGTTGAAACAAATAGACCTGATCTAGAAATGAGATAACACTTCTTAGAACCTGGGACGCGTTTGCTCCAACTTAATCCTGTGAAGTAGAAAGCGTAGATTCAGTCAGCAGTCCATCCTCTCAGTCTGGAGTCACATAATGAGCTCATTATTCATTCTCCCTTTGGTGGGTCTTCCAAACACCCTGATTCTTTTCTTTGAGCCAAGTCGGCTTGAAGGACGGCACGGTGGCACAGTGGTTAGCACTTTTGCCCCACAGTGCCAGAGAACTGGGTTCAATTTCAGCCTCAGGTCACTGTCTGTGTGGAGTTTGCACATTCTCCTTGTGTCTGCATGGGTATCCTCTGGGTGCTCTGGTTTCCTCTCACAGTCTGACAAATGTGCTGGTTAGGTGCATTTGCCGTGCCAAATTCTCCCTCAGTGTACCCGAACAGGTGCCAGACTGGGGTTTTTTCACTGCAACTTCATTGCAGTGTAGATGTAAGTCTACTTGTGACACTAATAAATAAACTTTAAACTTCTCTCAGTTCCTCAAATGTTTTTTTGATGTCAGTATGTCTCTTTTCCACCTTGCTAAGCACGGTGATAATTTCTCACAGTTTTCCTTCCAAACCATAGGTGTAATCATCAGATGAGATCAAAGAGGTTGTGTCAATGGAGGCTGAGTGTTGAAGCTCCCTTTCCTATCAAAACACTCAGGGAAAACCAACATGGGATCCTTGACAGAACTTATTTGCTTTTCCTCCAGGCTTGGCTTGCTCCTGTGGTGATAAATAATGCCCTGTAACATCAGAAATATCAAATTCCTGCGCGCTTGTAGTCCTGCGACAGCAACCCAACAGCTCAGATGAAGCTAAAGAATTGGTATTTCCATTCCAATTTGTTATATTTGCAGTTGATGGACCCTAAACATGGAATTGATAAACAGGGTTCAGGGTAAACACATTCCTCTTAGAGTGAAGGGCAAGGCCGGCAGAAGTAGGAAACCCTGGATGACTCTGGATATTGGGGCCCTGGTCAAGGAGAAGAAAGAGGCACATGACACGCATAGAGCACGTGGGATCAAGTGAATCCCTTGAAGAGTAGAGGGGGTGTAGGAGTAGACTTAAAAGAGAAATGAGGAGGGCAAAAAGGGCACACAATATTGTTTTGGCAGATAAGGCAAAGGAGAATCCAAAGAGCTTCTACAAATACATAAAGGACAAAAGAGTGACAAAGGAGAGAGTAGGGCCTCTTAAGGATCAACAAGGTCATCTATGTGCAGATCCACAAGCGACGGGTGAGATCTGAAATGAATACCTCTCATCAGTATTTACTGTTCAGAAAAACATGGATATACGAGAACTTGGGGAAATAAATAGTGATGTCTTGAGGAGTGTAAATATTACAGAGAAGGAGGTGTTGGAAGTCTTAAAGCACATCAAGGTAGATAAATCCCCGGGACCTGATGAAGTGTATCCCAGGACATTGTGGGAGGATAGGGAGCAAATTGCGGGTCCCCTAGCCGAGATACTTGAATCATCGATAGTCACGGGTGAGGTGCCTGAAGATTGTAGAGTGGAAAATGTTGTGCCTTTGTTTAAACAGGGCTGCAGGGAAAAGCCTGGGAACAACAGGCCTGTGAGCTGCACATCTCTGGTGGGTAAATTGTTGGAACGTATTTTGAGAGACAGGATCTACAGGCATTTAGAGACACAAGGACTGATTAGGGACAGTCAGCACGGCTTTGTGAGTGGAAAATCATGTCACGGGGAATGCCGTTCTGCGAGACTTGCCTGCCCCAACCCTGGGGTGATCGAGGCAGTAAAATTATGACTAGAGGTTGGAATGTTGAGGCCATTCATGCCAGCAGGATTTTCCCATCCCACTGCAGTGAACAGAGATTTGGCTGGGTGCCAAATTCTCCGACTAGCGGGAAGGTGATGTGAATGGCTGGTAAGATCGCACCCAGTGGGGTAACTGGATCAATGTTGTGAGTGAATCCATCGTTTCAATTTGATCTCCAGTTCCTCAGCGTGGATGCTGGGCCCTGGTTGGAGGATTTCAGGGAAAAGACTAACAACTGCCCGTGTGGATGGTGGTATGAAAAGATGCCCAAGTGATCAGGTGTGAGGCGGAATATCTAACCCCATGTCCTGGGTGGGGATCAGGGGGCAATGACAGAAAAGAAATCCCAGGTGATGAGGGGAGATTGGAGGTGGAAGATGTTGCATGTTCACTGGGACCAAGAGAGGTCCGTGGAGAGATTGTGGCTCAGAGAAGCACTGGAATGGTGATAACTGCATGTGGCTGAGAGGTTGGATCTCAGACAAGCCCCAGAGCAATGGTTGCCCAGTACTACAGGCAAGCTGGGGCTCAGAGAAGCCCAGGGACAAGTGTCAGCTTAGTGAGACTGAAGTCATAGAGGTTTACAGCATGTAAAGAGGCCCTTTGGCCCAACTTGCCCATCCCACTCAGCTAGTCCCAATTGCCCATGCTTGACCTCTATACCCATCTTACCCAAGTAACTGCTTTTTAAAAGATAACATTGTACCGGCTTCTTCTACTATCTCTGGCAGCTTGTTCCAGACACCCACCAGCCTCTCAGTGAAAAAATTTCCCCTCTGGACCCTTTTATATAAGAACATAAGAACATAAGAACATAAGAAATAGGAGCAGGAGTCAGCCATCTAGCCTTTGAAGCCTGCCCCGCCATTCAATAAGATCATGGCTGATCTGTCATGGCTCAGTTCCACATTCCCGCCCTCTCCCCATAACCCGTAATCCCCTCGCTTATCAAAAACCCGTCAACCTGCGTCTTAAATATATTTAGCGAGGCAGCCTCCACCACTTCAACGGGCAGAGAATTCCAGAGATTCACCACCCTTTGAGTGAAGAAGTTCCTCCTCAACTCCGTTCTAAACCGCCCCCCCTTTATCTTGAGGCTGTGCCCCCTAGTCCTACTGTCCTTATCTCTCCCTTCTCACCTTAAACCTATGACCTCTAATTTTAGACTCTCCTACCTTTGGGAAAATATGTTGTCCATCTAGCTGATTTATGGCCCTCATTATCTGATAGACCCAGTGAGGTTGTCTGCTCCAGAAAGTGGTGGCTGGGGGAAGAAAGGCCCAGTGAACATGATCTCATGAGCTGGTGATTAGATATCGGGGCGCAGCCTTGTGAAACCAGTGCGGCGTGGTCTCAGGAGAAGAGATTGAGCAACTGGGAAGTGAGAGTCACTGGGGCAATTTGATGCAAAATCCAGTTGTTTGACAACTCGTGACAGGAGGAAGGAGAAAGGAGGGGGTTTTGAGGCTGAATTGGAACTGCCACTGGAGGGAAATCAGAGACTGAATCTTCAGCTGAAACCCTTTATGAGGTAAACATAGGAAGGATTGTTGTGAACCATGGTGATCACTGACATCTGTGTGGGTTGCTGACAAAATGTGTGTGATTTATCTTACTTGTATCTTCCACTTAGTGTGCAGCTGGTCTTTTTTAGACCACAATTTGCCTGTTAATTCTTGTTTACCTCATGATAATCCTGTATAATGGAATACAAGAAAAATTGCGTTGACAATTTGTTGACTTTTGTACAGTAAGCACTCTTTATTTAAAACCCTGGAACCTCATCATAGAATCCTACAATTCAGAAGGAGGCCATTCAGCCCATCGAGCCTGCACTGCCCACAATCCCACTCAGGCCCTATCCTCATAATTCCATGTAGTTACCCTAGCTAGTCTCCCTGACACTAAGAGGCAATTTAGCATGGCCAGTCTGGATTCAATTTCAGTTCTTGGGTGACTGTGTGGAGTCTGCACATTCTTCCTGTGCCTGCGTACCTCTGGGTGTTCTGGTTTCCTCCCACAGTCCAAATGTATGCAGGTTAGGTGGATTAACCATGCTAAATTGCCCCTTAGAGTCCCAACAAGTGTAGGTTGGCGGGATTAGTGAGGTAAATGCATGCAGTTACGGGAAACGGCTTGGAGGAGATCCTCTGTCCAAGAGTCCTTGCAGACTTGATGGGCCAAATGGCCTCCTTGTGCACTGTAGGGATTCTGTGATTCTATTCTATGAATTCCAACTTCACAATCTGCCATGATGAGATTCAAACCCATGTTCCCAGGATTACTAATCCATTGACAATACCACTCGGCCATTGCTTCCCCAACTGAGGTGCTTTTCAGTAGAACTGAGATTAGGAGAAGACCAAAGAGAGATTATGAAAATTATGAAGGTGTGGTTGAAGGGTCACTAACTAGAGGGCTCATACTTAAGATCATCACCAAAAGAACAAGAGAAATGATTAGGCAAAAAGATGTGAGGAAAAAAAAACTATAAGAAACAAAACTCAAGGAATTAAACACTTGAGAAAAAGGAAGGAGGTAAATATGTTAAAAAATCAAAAATTAAAAGAATTGATGGAAAGGATGGAAGGGAATTGAGTGGAAGATACCTTCAAGAAGATCAGCACTAGTACCAAGGGCTCCAATTATTGCTACCAAATTCCAAGGGCATGTGTTTCCACATAGAACCACCTATGCAAGTGCTGCGATGGAAAACCTGAAATATAGAGCAAATATCAGAAATTATCCCCTTGTAATTCTACAATACAATCTTATTGTGAACATACTAAGTATTTTTTGATTTGATTTGATTTATTATTGTCACGTGTATTAGTATACAGTGAAAAGTATTGGTTCTTGCACGCTATACAAAGCATACATTAAGAAGGAAAGGAGAGAGTGCAAAATGTAATGTTACAGTCATAGTTAGGGGTGTCGAGAAGATCAACTTAATGCCAGGTAGGTCCATTCAAAAGTCTGAAGATTTGCAGGGAAGAAGCTGTTTTTGAGGTGATTGGTATGTGATCTCAGACTTTTGCATCCTTTTCCTGACGTAAGAAGGTAGAAGAGAGAATGTCCGGGCTGCACGGGATCATTGATTATGCTGGCTGCTTTTCCGAGGCAGTGGGAAGTGTAGACAGTGTCAGTGGGTGGGAGGCTGCTTTGAGTGGTGGACTGGGCTTCATTCACAGGTTATAGTTTCTTGCGATCCTGATTATTTGTGTAATGCTATCACACCCATTTCATTCCATGAAAGAAGAAATGGTAACGTGGGGAAAATTTCGATAAAAGGGGTGAGATTTTGCATTCAAATTATTTTAAGTCATGTGCCTTGCAAGCAACCCAAATCCTATAAAACTTCTGCTCCTCTTGTCAAGAGGTGTTTAATCATATTTTATATGTCATGGAACAGGCAAATTGAAAGTCAGTGGGTGATTTACAGAACAGTCTGATTTCTTTTTTTAAAAAATAGGATTTCAGAACAAAAATCTCATACACTTACAGTTGGGTCAAAACGTTAAGTATTTTCTTTGGTTTGTATTGGTTTTCTTTAGTAATATTGTTTATTTGCAAATCTTGTATGAATTGGTTTTTGAAGGTGGTGGGGTTGAGGGGGAGGTGTCGGGTAGGGGGGCTGTAGCATTGTCCCTCCAGTGCTTGAGTAATCCAACACACAGCTATTTACTGTAAATAAGACTAATTCTTACTCTCGGGAAATTTTTACACTCACAACCAGGTCACCAAAGCTTTTTTTTTCCAGTTGCAAAAACCATTCTCTCTAAAGTTTAACCACAGTAAACACAGTGCGACATTATTGTAAACTTAAATATATACGTATGTTTTGGAAACATTTAATGTGAAGGCAGTTAAATATCGAAGAGTTAAGTCAGGTCAAGGTAAGTGAGCATTTTTCGTTCCAAAACATGTTTTCTGATAATCAATCATAATTTGAAGGCAGCTTTATGCATTAAGTTGTAACCACCAAAAAGCTGCCCATTAAATAGAGGCACAAAGGGGTACCGAATATCTCAAATTATGGTACTTATTGTAAATGTATTAAGTTCCATGTTCAATAATTTCCCACTGATTGCTGCAATTCACACAAAATATCATTGGGAAAAGTTTAATTTTATATAACTGCCTGGTGGCACATAATTTGAGGGTTACTAATAAAAAAGGGACGTGAGTCAGAATTCTCTGGTCTCGCACGCCTCGCTACTGCTGCCGGCGAGAATTTGGCACTCAGCCGAATCTCTGTTGACAGCAGCGAGGCTGGATAATCCCAGCCGCGGGCGAGGTCGGAGAATTCCGGATGTGCTGTCAAAGTTTCTCATCTCACATCCATCAGGACAGATTCACAAGAGTAGCAAATCTCAAAGGGAATTGATGCCAGTAACTGATGAGTGTAAGGCGAAAAGCTTCAACAGCATGTCTCTTTTTTCAGAAAATATTCATCTAATTTTGCTTTCTATGTATACCAATTTTTAAAGTTGTGAACTATGTGCATATAGGGACTATTTAATTGCCTTCCCTCTGTTTTTGCATTCACCCACCTGATTTCCTTACTCCCTCACTGAAAGAGGCTAAGCTTTCATTTGGTGCGTGCCTGCAACAAGTTTCTTGGGATTATCAGGATAGATCAGACTTGCTTCCAACCACTCCTGATAGTCTGAGTCCACTGCAATGTTTCATATAGAAGGAGCTTCGTAATATTTGTACATAAAATGGCTCATTCTTCATTTCTGAAGTCTTTTCACCATCCTAATGTCAGTCAGGTTTAACCCAAACCATCTTGGAGATTTCAGTGTAAACTCTGTGGAGACGATTTGAACCTTGCAATTAGTTTATATTTTTCTGTTTTTCAGTTACTGTTTGCTATTTCATACCGCTATGCACTTTTTAAAAAACTGTTTCATAAGAATGTCAGTCTTCCCCATGAGAAAGTGAAATATGTAGCTCCTAAATTTCTGTATCCTAACTTTATGCAAAAGGGAATTATAGTCTTATTACGCCATTATTGTAAGTTTAGCAAAACCATTTAATGCAGGCTTGGGACAGTTTCATTGGGCGGCACAATGGCACAGCGCCAGGTTCTTGGGTTCAATCCCTGGTTTGGGTGACTGTCTGTGCAGAGTCTGCACGCTGTGCAAAGTTTCCTCCGGGCGCTCCAATTTCCTCCCACAGTCCAAACATGAGTGGGTTAGATTGATTGCCTGTGCTAAGTTGTCCCATAGTGTCAGGGGCTGAGCAGGGTAAATTAATAGGGCCTGGGTGGGATTGCGGTTGGTACAGACTCGATGGGCCAAATGGCCTCTCCTGTACTCTAGGGAATCTATGGAATTCTATGATATGCAAAATATTGCCATCAAACATTTGTTCTTCTTCATCAGAGATGAATTTACTGAGCACTACAGAATTCTGTGTTGATTTCAATGCAGTATGTATAAGCCACAAGTACATGTAGATATTCCACTCAATGTGCATGTGTACATTAGTCTAACATGATTATATTATTTTGTATAATATGCGCAAGTTGTGGGGAGATCTTGTGGCACAGTGGTAATGCCCTATCACTAACCCCAACCCCTCAGGCAACAGCTCTGGTTTCAAGTCCCACTTCAGAACTTGATGGCCATTGAATGTGTGTTCATAAAATGGCTACACAGATTGATTACCAGCCTGTAAATTCTTCCAATAGCCCTGATGGCAAGAGGGGGGGAAGGATTTCCTGGTAAGCCATACTACAGGAGGCAACAGCAAACCACTGCAATATTTTGCCAAGCATAATCCAATGGAAGTCCATGGTTGCCAATGGCCCCTTAGGGCTTGGTGCCTGACGGAGGAAGGCTACATAAGTTATTTGATCTCTGGCTTTACCATCACAAATGATGCGCTGGAGGAGGCCATCCATAATGAAGAAATGTTCCTGGGTAATGTTATAGAGATTGCTGGCAAAGGGAAAATTGTCACTGTGCGATTTTCCATTAACATTTCCATATTCACCAACGTAAAGATAAAAATCATAGCCAAGACCCACAGAGTAATGAAAGCTGTCCAAATTACCTGGCCAATTATAGAGTTTTATTGACTTATTGATAATGGTCACACGGACATGTACAACACTTGCTCTTAAATAGTTTATTCAAAGAAAAAAACTAGCCTTCTGCTTCAACAATAATATCACTCAGATTTTGAGCGTAATAAAGTTTTCCAGGATAATTTTGATCTTGGGTGATGGCGTAACATTGGCAATGATCACACATTAAACACCTTCCTGGATTTTTGTTTCCAGTTAAGTAATTGAAAGTGTTTAATGGTGATTGAACTGATCATCTACAAAATCTGCACTATCACCCCAGTTAATATTGCTGGCGTTGAGTGGTAGTGGTAGGGTGGCATGGTGGCACAGTGGTTAGCACTGCTGCCTCACAGCGCCAGGGACCCGGGTTCAATTCTAACCTGGGGTGACTGTGTAGAGTTTGCATGCTCTCCCCATGTCAGCGTGGGTTTCCTCCGGGTGCTCCAGTTACCTCCCATGCTCCTGATAGAAGTCTACAAGATTATGAGGGGCATGGACAGAGTGGATAGTCAGAAGCTTTTTCCTAGGGTGGAAGAGTCAGTTACCAGGGGGCATAGTTTAAGAAGTTAGGAGCAAGGTTGAAAGGAGATGTACAAGGTAAGTTTTTTACACAGAGGGTGATAGGTGCCTGGAACTCGCTGCTGGGGGAGGCAGTGGAAGCAGATACAATAGTGAGTTTTATGGGGTGTCTTGGCAAATAGATGAATAGGATGGGAATGGAGGGATGTGGTCCCGGCAGGTCAGGGAGTTTTAGTTCAGTCGGGCAGCATGGTCAGTGCAGGCTTGGAGGGCCGAAGGGCCTGTTCCTGTGCTGTAATTTTCTTTGTTTTTTGTTCTTTGATCCAAAGATGTGTTGGTTAGGTGAATTGGCCATAGTAGTTGTGTGGCGTTATAGGGGTAGGGCAGGGAGAGGGCCCAGAGAAAGATACTCTGTCAGAGAGATGCCTTCTGTCTGTAGGGATTCTACGATCTATTCTGTGTCTCCTCATTGACATCAGGGAATCATGCTGAACGCTAAGCTGGCAGTTTTTTGGTTAATGATTAAGTTGATCTTCTGATCCTCAATGAGTTTAATGAAGACCACTTTCCAACTGGAGACGAGTTTGAAGTTCCATTTATAAAATATAATTTACAGTTTATCAGTGTCACGAGTAGGCTTATATTAACACTGCAGTGAAGCTACTGCCTGTACACTGAGCTAGAATTTAGCATGGCCAATGCGCCTAACCAGCATGTCTTTTAGACTATGAGAGGAAACTTGGCACCCGGAGGAAACCCATACAGTCACGGGAAGGGCATGCAGACTTTGCACAGATGGCGACCCAAGCTGGGAATCGAACCCAAGTCCCTGGCAGTGTGGGGCAGCAGTGCTAACCACTGTGCCACCATGCTGCCCAAGATTCAGAGGGCAAAATAGACATGGTCATGATTTTTTTTAAGTTATAGGGATGATTTTCAGTTTTTCTTGTCCTGGTACAGGATAGTGCGTAGCAGGTTCACACTTCACAATACCAGATTTGCAGAATAACAACACCGTTTCACAGCCCATAAAATTTTTCACCAATTATTTTATTGATATGAGGCCAAAAAGATGTATTACATAATAGGCTCACTATCTACTGTGACCAACAATCTGAAACATTCTCCCATATGTAAGGTACAGATTCTGGCACTGCAAGAGTAAACAATTAAACATAGGGACATAGAAGGTGGAACCAGGAATAGGCCATTTGGCCCATCAAGCCTGCTCTGCTACTCATTATGATCATGGCTGATCATCAAATTCAATATCCTGATCTCTCCTTCCCCCCATATCCCTTGATCCCTTTAGCCCCAAAGGCTATATCTAAATTCCTTTGGAAATCAGACAATGTTTTGGCCTCAACTACTTTCTGTGGATTCCACAGATTCACCACTCTCTGGTGAAAGAAATTTCTCCTCACCTCAGTCGTAAAAGGATGCCCCCTTATCCTCAAACTATGATCCCTAGTTCTGGACTCCCCCACCATCAGAAACATCCTTTCTTGTTCGAATTTTAGAACAAGTGATCCCTTCTTGCTCTTCTAAACTCAAGTGAATACAATCCTAACTGACTAAATCTCTGTGCATATGACAGACCTACCATCCGAGGAATCAACATGGTAAACCTTCGCTGTGTTTCCTTTCTAGCAAGAACATCCTTCCTCAGATGAGGGTACCAAAACTGCACATAGTGTGGTCTCATCAACGCCCTATATAATTGCAGCGAAACATCCCTATCACTACGCTCAAACCCTCTCACTATGAAGACCAACATAGTGCACTCAATACTCAGAAATATTCTCCCATATATGATTATTAACTTCCATTTTGAAGTGAAAGGTTTGTTGTAATAAAGTAGAAATAAAGAATAGTTAAAACATAAAAATAATAAAAAAATGAAAAACAATGTGAAATATGGTGAGCAGAATTAAGCACTTAGAAAGATTTGTTTTCAATTGTCATAACCTTTTTCTCATGAAGCTGAATAAAAGTGCAATAATGCTACTCTGGATGTCAGAACTGCTTCTGTAGTTGTTTCACAATCACAGGGTGTGAGGTGAAAATTTCAAAATGGGCAGTGCTGGAATTTCCCAGGAGTCTGGAGCAGTCAAATGGTGAAGAAGATGAATTACATAGACTTAAATTGTCACTCAAGATACAAGTCTCCTCGCAGCTATTAACACAAGTGTCATCTTAGGGATTGAATGGATTGTAGGTGTGATACAAAAAAAAACAGATAGTGACTCAATATTTGACTGACCACATAGGTTGGTGGTAGTACTTCCATCCCCACTGCTTTCAATTTCTAGTTCAACAATGTTTCTCTCATTCTAAGTTGATCAACCAAGAGTACGTGTCCACAAACGGTCTTTCTCAGTATATGGTTCAGCCCTATGCTATAGGATTAGAAGTGTAAGCAGTCATACAAAGTTGATTGACGGAAAGGAAACCCAAGCATCACATTTAATGGCCAGCCTGGATAGTGATTGGAAGTGGTGTCCCACATGAGTCCATTTGTAAATCCAATTTAATATCCCAGCAGTTGCACATGCAGAAATTTCCATACTGAAATTTGATGAAGATAAGAGAGTAAAGGTATTTAGCAATGGTGATGGAAGTCAAGAGAAGATCTCAAGGAGAATAATTGCTAACAATGATTCGGGCAACTCTCTGCACATTAATTCTAAGTATACAGAAACCAAGGTCTATAATTACCAGCTGGACATAGAAGCAGTGAAATTTCTTTCAGATCATAGATTGGTGCAGATTAGTAGTGAGGGATTATAAGATCGAGTGTGCAAATTGTTCTCAGTGCATGTGCACACTAACAGGAGGACGTGGAAGCTTTTGAGAGAGTGGAAAGAAGGTTCACCAGGCTGTTGCCTAGTCTCAAGGGTGTTGGCTATGAGAAGAGGTTGAATAAACTAGGATTGTTTTCACTTGAAAAGACAGAGGCCGAGGGGAGACCTGATAGACATCTACAAAATGATGAGAGGCATAAATAGGGTGGAAGTGTCAATTACAATGGGGCACAGGTTCAAGGTAAGGGGTGGGTGGGTGGAAAGTGTATGGGAGATGTGTAGGGTACGTTTTTCATGCAGAGAATGGTGGATGCCTGGAATGCGCTACCAGAGGAAGTGATGAAAGTGGGCATATCATTCAGAGGCATCTGGATGGGTACATGAATTGGAGAGAATAGAGAGAAATGGACGAAGTAAGGACAGAAGGTTTTTTTTGTTTAATTAGGGTATGTTGGCTAGGGCCTGTTCCTGTCCTCTACTTTTCTTTATTCTTCTTTGCTCTTTGGAAACTCAGCAATAAGTTCATGGCCCATTCATCCATTTGTCTTCCATTTGTTCCAGATGGAATGAACAAGATTGATTTCAAAACCAGAGCATTAATTCCTCACTTTATGCACAAGGGTTTGGACTGTAAAATGACTGACCTGAGAAAAGACACTCATTTCTCGTAATGAACCCATGATGACTTTGACTTTAAGTTAATACTGTTCAATTTTTTTTTGGTTCAGTTTAAGTATCTCTCTACAGTACCATGCAGAGCTCTTCCAAGATTTGCAGATTGAAAACTGGCTCATAGATTCTGGGAGGTGTGTTGAAGCTTTTCCTCTTGCACTCATCAGGACAAATGCAAGAATACCAAATTTCAAACCATCACAACAGCTTATACGACAAGTTGGGGAGGCGATGACCTACTGTTATTATTGCTAGACTATTCATTCAAAAACTCAGCTAATGTTCTGGGGACACGGGTTCGAATCCCACCACGGCAGATGGTGGAATTTGAATTCAATAAAAAAAGCTGGAATTAAGAATCTACTGATGACCATGAAACCATCATTGATTGTCAGAAAAACCCATCTGGTTCACTAATATCCTTTATGCAAGGAAATCCGCTGTCCTCACCTGGTGTGTGGACTGATGGTAGACTTGCTCTAGAGAGAACTTCAGTGTCTGGTACTTTGTCTTGCCATCTGATGCGTAATATTCTGCGAAGACAAGTCACATAGAAATGATTGAGCTGTCTTGCATTCCCTCAATACACAGTCCACGTTTCAAAGGTATACAGGAGGGTAGTGAGTGTCTCGGCACTGTAGACCTTCAGTTTTGTTGCTGAGCTGATTCCTTGATGTTCCCATACAGTGGAGAGCAGTCTACCAAAAGCAGAACTCGCCTTTGCTATTCTGCAATGTGGTTGACTGTCAACTGACCTCTAAGGGCAACTAGGAATATTCAATAAATGCTGGCCAGCCAGCGATGCCCATATCCCATGAATGAATGTTTTTAAAAATTCAATTGAATAATCACTTATTCAAATGTGCTAGGCATTTGTTTTCAAGGTCTTGATCAGCCCATCTTTTTTTCAAATCACTGAGTCTATTTAATATCTCCTAAAAGATATAGTCATGTTCTATAACTTCTTTAGACAAGAACTGCCATGTAAAGATAAAGTTGTGGCCTTTGATGTTCAGTCTTTAAATTGATCACAACTTTAGCCTTCAAGTAACTAGAGCAAGCCACGGAGCTCTCTTGAACAGTTACTTTAATGCAACCTATAGGAAGGTCCCTGGAAAGTTACAGGTCAGTGCTGGTAACGAGCCAGAGCCCAGAATTCAGGGATATACCAGCAGTTATAGTTTCAAATTTGATTACAAGTAATTAGCATATACCAATCAGGTATACCAGTACAGGAGGTCCACTTACAGTTATTGATTAAGGTTACATCATTCATTAGGTACAAATACTAAAACCAATCACAATCATCTCATGTTTGCTTAATTATAATATTCAATCAGCATAAAGATTTAATCATGTTGGTTGCCCTAATCCATCATTGTGACAAGTTATTAGTAATGTCCTAATTTGTGTAGGTCTCTGTGCATGTAATTCCCTTCCCTCAGTTCCAGATGTCTAATTCAATGAATTGTCTCAGACTAAAAGTCTTGGTGCTTATCTGGGAAGATTTTTATAAAGACCTTTTATTTTCGCATAGCAGTTTATGTCATTTTTAAACGTGTGTGACTTTTTTTAACCCTGTCAGATATTACACACTGTATTTTGGGTTTAGCATTGTGAAGTACTTATTATTTTCTGCAACACAAAAAGCTGGTCAAATTTAAAAATACTGTTAAGATCTAAGTTGTGTTACTATCCTCTTGCTTTTAATATGATTAGGAGAGGCGATGGCCAAGTGGTATTATGTTGTTGTGCGTCCATCGTCATTGATGAGGACCTTGACACCATTAGTCATTTTGAGGCTGGTTGCAGTGTGTCTGGAGATGACTGATCAGACCAATTCGGGCACGGAATGTCCTGGCACATATTGGACAGACTTGTGTAGACACTGTAGTTGTTGCGCTGGTGGCTCTGGACTTGCGCAGCTTGTGCTTAAGTTGTGCTTCAGTAATACACCTTGCTTCGTAAGCTCGACAGCCTTTGTAGATGAGGCAGTGCCAGGTAGGGCAGTTTTGTGCCAGTGTTTCCCAGGTGGTCGTGTCAATGTCAAGCGACTTCAGGGAGGCCTTGAGTGCGTCTTTGAAATGTTTCTTCTGCCCTCCATGTGAGCGTCTTCCAGCAGAGTGAGTTCCCCAAAAAGGAGCTGCTTGGGTACGTGCTCATCTGACGTACGGATACATGACCTGCTCACGGGGTCTGCGCTCTCATCAGCAGTGTGTCGACTGATGGTAGATTTGCTCTAGAGAGAACTTCAGTGTCTGGTACTTTGTCTTGCCATCTGGTGTGTAATATTCTGCAAAGACAAGTCATGTGGAAATGATTGAGCTGTCTTGCATTCCTTCAATACACAGTCCACGTTTCATAGGCATACAGGAGGGTAGTGAGTTCCATGGTGCTGTAGGCCTTTAGTTTTGTTGCAGAGCTGATTCCTTGATGTTCCCATACAGTGGAGAGCAGTCTACCGAAAGCAGAACTCGCCTTTGCTATTCTGCAGTTAATTTCTGTATCGATAGTCACCGCTTGGGAGAGGGTGCTGCCAAAATAAGTGAACTGGTCGACTGCCTGTAGTTTCTGCCCTTTAATTGTGATTATGGGTTCTGTGTACGGTGCATGAGGAGCAGGCTGGTGCATGACTTTGGTCTTTTTAATGTTGATAGTGAGTCCAAAGTTGTCACAAGCCGTGGAAAATTTGTCCACACTAACATGCATCTCTTGCTTTGAGCCAGTATACAGGGCGCAGTCATCGGCAAAGAGGAAGTCTCTCAGAACAGTCTCCAACACTTTGGTAATAGCTTGAAGTCTCCTCAGGTTGAAGAGCTTCCCATCCACTCTGTACTTGAGGCTGATTCCAGCAACACTGTCCTGGAAGGCGTCATTCAGCATGGCAGTAAACATCATGCTGAACAGTGTGGGTGTGAGCACACAGCCCTGTGTGACGCCACTGGTGACTGGGAAAGCCTCAGAGGATTCTCCTCCATCCAGTACTCTGGCCATCATGCCATCACGGAACTGGCGTACCAGCTGAATGAATTTGGGAGGGGCAGCCGAACTTTGACACGATCCCCCACAGGCCTTGTCGGCTGACAGTGCTTGGTTGCCCAGTTAGATGCTGAGTTTCACTGCTGCTTTAGTCAGCAGAAAACGACCATTAGACCTGAGCTGCCTGCGTACAGATCCGTGTCTACAGCTCCCAGCGTATCTACACCTGCTGCTTCATTGCTCGCCCATCGCCACAGGACTTCAAAGGTTGCACAGGACGATGATGATGATAATGGTGTTGAGACGAGTGTTTGATTTGGATTAAAGTGAGGGAGAGTTGCGTAGCGTCAGCCTCACTCTCTCCTCCCAATTCCCATCTGGATCCAGTGGCAAGACAAGAGTCAAGATGGCTGGAGATGGGACTAGGTGCAGTGGATGACCAGGATGTCTTCTGTATCTTGTCCTGCTCTTCGCGTTCCATGACGCCTGCAGAGACCGCCTTCTTGATCATTGGACCTTCCATTGGTCTTGTCCACTCAATCCGCGTCTGTCTTCATGTGCTGGTATAGACATCTCCCTATCTCACCGAGGATTGAGACCCGTCGGCTACCCTCACCTGGTTTAGTCGGCTTGTTGTAGCCGTTGCCCGGGGTATGGCCGCTGTCGCATGCAAACAACTACGGGGGAGCCACAGTGAGAGCTGAGTGCCAGGTGGGGACAAAGGATGGGACAAACCGCCCTGAAAAGGATGTGACATGTTCCCCCCCACCAGAGGTACTACCCCTCCCTGACACCCGATACACCCTATATTGTAGCTAGACAATTAATCCAGAAATTCAGTTCTGGTAACCCAGGTTCGAATCCCGCCATGGCAACTGATGGAATTTGAAGTCAATAAAAAAATCTGGAATTATCTGATGACCATGAAACCATTGTCATTTGTTGGAAAAACCCCTCTGGTTCACTGATGTCCTTTAAGGAAAGAAATCCGCCATATTTACCCGGTCTGGCCTACATGTGACACCAGAGCCACAGCAATGTGGTTGACTCTCAACTGCCCTCAGGCAACTGGGGATGGACAGTAAATGCTGGCTAGCCAGTGACATACATGTCCCACAAATGAATTAAAAAAAATGTTTGGCAGTTGGAACCTAAGTCAAAGTTTGTCACAATTGATCACCTGATAAGAGCCAAAACCAAAATACACTCACGAAAGTGAACCTTGATTGTTCTGTTAGCTTGCTATCGACTCAAGTGGACATTTGAAAGCATTCTTTCTGGGGTAGGCTCATCTATGAGAGGGCAGCATGGTAGCACAGTGGTTAGCACTGTTGCTTCACAGCTCCAGAGTCCTGTGTTCGATTCCCAGCTCAGGTCACTGTCTGTGTGGAGTTTGCACATTCTCCTCATGTCTGCATGGGTTCCCTCCGGGTGCTCCGGTTTCCTCCCACAGTCGAAAGGTGTGCGGGTTAGGTTGATTAGCCATGCTAAGAAATTACCCCTTTGTGTCCAGGGATACGTAGGTTAGAGGGATTTAGTGGGTATGATATGGGGGTAGGGTCTGGGTGGGATTGTTTGGTGCAGACTCGAAGGGTCTCTTTCTGCACTGTAGGGTTCTATGATTTCTAAAACACACAAATTAAAAAGATAGGATGAAAGAAACTTTGGCTACGGTGTTCCATTGACTATTTTCTGAAGCTACTTTTTTTTTAAGAACTGAACTGCTCAGACAGAATTGTCCAACCTCGGCAGTAGCTGAGATTCTCCAGTCCTGCTGCAGTGAACGGAGCGCCAAATTTTCCATACTCAGTGGCAGCAAGACCAGAGAATTCCGGCCAATAATTCATTGATGCAGAATAATTTTCTATCGTTTGCCGTGATTGACATGGAGGTCGCTTTTATTTGAAGACCTGCCCTGGTACCTTCAGTGACATTAAGAATCACAAAAGTGGTCATGCGGTCAACTCCCTTCATGTAGACATACAATCCAAGGTGCTTCACAGAACTGCTCTAACTAAGCATTTGAAACTTGTGAGGCAACATTGGTAGTGATTTTGATCAGTCACACGATTGGTATCTCATATGTGAATAACAACAGTGATGAATTCACATGCACCGTCTCTGTAAGCTGCTGAACAGAAAACCACTGACACGTTATTGGGGGGGGGGTGGTGGGAAGTTGGGACTGGTGGTGGTGGTGGGGAAAGAAAGACTTTAAAAATGAATCAATGTGCGATCAAATAATGCTTCAAAACTCACTAAATCCAGTGCCTCAGAGGTTCCTTGAGTTAGGGAGTTGAGATACGATCACCAAGATATTTTCCATGCATGGATTTTTAGATTTTTTGGCTATCCAGTGGTGGCTACATTTGACAACTACAACGTTTTCGTTGCAGGTTGTGGTAAAATTTTGTGGCAGAATGTGTTTCACACGAAAGTTACCTTTAGAAAAAACTGACAGCGGAGCCACAGAAGGGGATATTTGTCACACTTACAGGTATTATGAGCAACTGAGAAGATCATAGAATAGAATCATAAAATCCCTACAGTGCAGAAGGAAGCTATTTGTCCCATCAGGCCCGCACTGACAACATCCCATCCAGGCATCATCCCCGTAATCCCACATGTTGGGGATGATTCTCTCGAGAGCGTTGAATTGGCAAGAAAACTGTTCTAAATCCTGACTGTTCTGGCAGTTCAGCTTCTCACCTGAATTTCCCCGCTCTGTGCAATGCAGGGGTCCCAGTCATGAGTCTCATGAAAAACCAAGGAGGGTGAGGCCTATTCATGCAGGAGTTTGACAATTCTGGAACTCTGCGCAGTGGCCCCAAACTATCAAACCCCAGTTTGCTAGCCAGCAATTTGAACCCCTCCAGCCATCCCCATGTTCCGATCGCAGCCCTCACAGCAATTCCCGGACCAGCCCTGAACCCCTCCCCCTCATCCCGGAATGCCCCAATGTCGAGGCCCCATTCCCCAGCAGTGGCAATCCCCCCACCCCCCCTCACCCCAGCAGCTCCCCCCCCACACTGCTGACTCTCCTCCACCTCCCCTGGGGTCAGACCACCTCCCCCCCCAACCCAGAGGCATGCTCCCTGGCATACCCCGCACCCCCCAGCCCAACCCAATTGCTGCCATCCCTCCGTCCCAGACTTGTCCTGACTGCAGAGTGGTAGCAGGATCTCCCTCCCCCACTGATCATCCCTGGGCACTGCCCACAATACACCCCATCTCTTGGCACTGTCCAATGGGCAGTGCCAAGGTGCCCCCTGGGCATGGGCACTTTGCCCCTTGGGCAGTGCCAGGGGCACTGGCTGGCACTGCCAAGGTACCCATGTTCAGAGGGCACCACCCCCCAGTCGCCCGACACCTGGGGGGGGGCCCTGAGTGACCCCCCCCTCCCTTCATTCCAGTCGGATCTCCCATTGGTTCCCCGAATGTTGGGAGCTTTTCTAAACCTCACCGGAATGAAGAATTCCTGGCAGCGGGGAGAATCAATCAGGACATGAAAAATCCCGATAATGAACACATACACATATTTAAAATATGTGCAGACAAGATTTAAATGGCTTACCTGCCTTCCCGCTGGTTTCCACCGTAGTCTGGCCAGTGACTGTTCACTGGCTCTGGGAGATGCGCTTGCATTCCCAGTGCATGCACAAGTCCAAGCCTATAATCTGTCTATATTCTATTATTTTTGCCTAATTCTGCATAACTTGCCCAAAATTTATCTCATTGAATAAAAGCCATTTGCTTTGCATTTCGCTATTTCTAATTTGTACTTTCGACTTACGTTCGCACCAGTGTACAGCCACAGATTCCTAAAGCACAGCAGGGACCAACAGTCGGTTATTTAATAGAACATAGAACAGCACAGCACAGGAACAGGCCCTGCGGCCCATGATGTGCCAAACACGACGCTAAATTAATCTAATCCCTTCTGCCTGTCCTTGGTCCATATCCCTCTATTCCTTGCATATTCATGTGCTTACCTGAAGCCTATTAAATGCCCCTATCGTATCTGCCTCCATCACCAACTCTGGTAGCATGTTCCAGATACCAAACACTCTCTGTATCAAAAAAACTTGTCCCTCATATCTCCTTTGAACTCCCCTCCCTTACCTTAAGTGCTATCCAGTTTAGTCCTGCACTCCAGCTATTTTCCCCATCACCCTGTCTCATCGCATAGATTCCTATGGAATCTGACATCACTACCTGTGCATTACTGGTGATGATAACCATCCTGCGTGAAAATATTTCTCCTTGAGTTCTTTGGCCAATTGTTTTAAATCTAGTTCCTTTTGTAACCAACCCCAGTTGCCAGAGGGGAACAGTTTGATCCCAGTTGCCATGGTGAGGCCCCTCAAAATTCTGAT
The DNA here is from genome assembly GCF_965287045.1 of Carcharhinus amblyrhynchos. Lineage (NCBI taxonomy): Eukaryota > Metazoa > Chordata > Chondrichthyes > Carcharhiniformes > Carcharhinidae > Carcharhinus > Carcharhinus amblyrhynchos. The sequence goes on from NC_137325.1 coordinate 15,514,564, forward strand.
TAGCTTTATTTGACTTCTCTTAACCTCTGCCTGAAGGAGCACGATCCAATTTCTTTTTCAGTCTCTCCATATAACTGAACGCTCTCATCCCTGCTTTCTCCCTGGTCAATCTCATTTGTACCCACTCCAAGTCCTTGACATCCTTCCTACAGTGCGGTGCCCAGAATTCTACCTCATACTTCCGCTTGAGATCGGATCAGTAAAAATTTGGCATGACTTCCTTGACTGTTGTACTCAATGTTGCCATTTACAAAGCCAAGTATCCCATGTGTTTTTTTTGACTACCACCTTCAAGGATTAACAGAGAAACATCTCCAAACCAAACTGCTCCTGCATCTGCCTTATTTTCTTCATTTTTTAAAAAATGTCATATTTTGTTGATTTCTTGTCTCATTTCCCTTCTTGGTAGATGTCAAGAGAGAGGAGGGAATGACAAGAATGATTGGAGGAATTCACCAATGAAGCAGAACACCAATGAACCAGGACTTTCTGGCTATTCATGAGGGTGGGATTTTTTGATCTCTCTAATAGCGCACCTCCGCTGCGCGTTTCACAATGGCAAGGGGTACTTTCAACAGGAAATCCCGTTGATAATGGTGCAACCAGAGAAGCCTGCTACTGAGCAATGGTGGGCTGCCATTGCAACCGTGAAATGTACGCAGGTTACATGGAAAATCCCACCCTGTACAGAGACAACGGAGGTAGAGCTACGCGTTAGGAAAAATAAGGCAAAAGATCAAATTAATAGTTTGAGGGATAATACCAATAGGAAATATACAGTAAATGGCAGAACTCTTAAGAGTATTGATTGGGAGAGGGATCTGGGTGTACAGATACACAGGTCACTGAAAGTGGCAATGCAGGTGGTCAAGAAGGCATACGGCATGATTGCCTTCATTGGCCGGGGTACTGAGTTTAAAAATTGGCAAGTCATGTTGCAGCGTTATAGAGCCTTAGTTAGGCTGAACTTGGAATATAGTGTTCAATTCTGGGCGCCACACTACCAGAAGGATATGGAGGCTTTGGAGTGGGTACAGAAAAGATTTACCAGGATGCTGCCAGGTATGGAGGGCATTAGCTATGAGGAGAGGTTGGTTTGTTCTGACTGGAATGATGGAGGTTGAGGGGCAGCCTGATAGGAGCCTATAAGATTATGAGGGGCAAGGACAGAGTGGATAGTCAGAAGCTTTTCCCCGGGGTAGAAGAGTCAATTATTAGGGGGCATAGGTTTAAGGTATGAGGGGCAAGATTGAAAGGAGATGTATGAGGCAAGTTTTTTTACACAGAGGGTGGTGAGTGCCTGAAACTTGTTGCCAGGGGAGGTAGTGGAAGCAAATGAGATAGTGACATTTAAGGGGGTGTCTTGACAAATGCATGAATAGGATGGGAATAGAGGGATGTGGTCCACCGAAACGTAGGGGGTTTTAGCTCAGTCGGGCAGCATGGTCGGTGCAGGCTTGGTGGGCCGAAGGGCCTGTTTCTGCGCTGTAATTTTCTTTGTTTTTTTGTTCTATATAGAAAATAGAGGGACTCCATGATAAACAGAACATTTATAAGTTATGTTTCTAATCATTATTTCCATGTTTTGGTCCAAAGGCTGTGCCCATAAGTATGTCCTTTGTTCCTCTGAATCAGAAAGTTAGCTTAAACATACGTTACCCAATAATACAGCATTGCCCACAACACTTTGCTGCTGGAACTGACTTTCTTGTTTGTCTAATCTACAGACATTAAGAATGAGCATACGTTTTAAGTTATTTATTAATTCACGAGTAGGCTTACATTTACACTGTAATGAAGTTACTGTGAAAATCCCCTTATCACCACACTCCAGCACCTGTTTGGGTACACTGAGGGAGAATTTAGCATGGCCAATGCACCTAACCAGCAAGTCTTTCGCACTGTGGGAGGAAACTGGAACACCCAGAGGAAACCCATACAGACACGGGGAGAACGTGTAAACTCCACACAAACAGTGACCCTCCCATCTAGAAGGAGAAAGGCAAGAGATCACCACCAGTGGTCTTCGCTATTTTTCAAGCAAGAACCACTTCAGCAAAGCACCTGAAGGGGGCGGTTTTGAGCCCACACTCTCCGTCTGCGGGAATGGCAGTGCGTGTTCATAATCCAGAGAGCGCTATTCACACCAGTGAGTTTCTGATTTCCGATCTTACCAACCCCTCACTAGTGGCTTGGTGTGAAACATGGGGCTGTAGAAAGCTCATTTTCACGCATTAGCGTGTGATTAGTGAGCACCCTCTCCGCACTTCCCTCTCTCACCAGATATTCAGTGTGACGCCACGCTGGCACCATTTACAATCGGTTCACTCAGGCGTGAACCTGTTGTGGCGCTCTCCCCAGGGACGTAAACGTGAGTACAGCTCCCAGGGAAGAGGGACATGGCTAGGCAGCAACCTGGCAATGACCCTGGGCACTGCCCTTCGGCACGGGTTGGCACCATGTCAACACAGTAGTGCAAACCTGGCAGTGCCAATTTATACCAAGGTGAGAACTCCAGTGGGAGTCTCACTGGGGTGGGGTGGGGGGATTCAGTTAGATGTAATAGTGGCTAGGAGTGGACAGGGGAGCAAGCGACACTAGCGATGTTAATTCGTGGGTTCTGGATCAGACTGTGGGGTTGTAGGGGGGCAAGAGAGAAGTTTGGAAAGGGCCATTGATTGGGCTGGAGAGGTAGAGAAGTGATGACTGTGATTGGGGGTGGGGAGAAGGCTCCTGAGACTTCCATGGTGGGCTGGAGGAGGGAGGTTTACTCAGGTTCCAATTAAAAATGATGCCCCAATCTCTGTGCAGCAGGACTTTGCCAGTATGTTGAGGCCCTGCCCCCCCCACATGGTAGCATGAAACAGGCCACCTTGATTTTATTTCTGCCGCGTGTTGCAAAATCCAGAGCAAAACTCAACTGGCGTCTCTGGAGAGAAACACACCGGCTGGAATCTTACCACCATTCACGCTGATGGGATTCTCCCAACCCGTTGCGGTGAATGGAGATTTGTCTGTCCACCAAATTCTCCGTCCTCGCTGTTGTGTATAAGGCGGGTAAGATCGGGCCTATCGATTTTCTTGCCAGAAGCAACACTCTGCCATTTTTTTGGCACGATGTCGCGGACATTGTCAGAACCACATCGACTACCACATTATCAATGCTTACTACCTCTTCTTGGTGCAGTGTTACAGAGCAACGCCCGTAACTAAAACAAAACCACATGTCAAGCTAAAAAAAAAATCCGCATTTAAAAAAAAAATACAGCATTTATAAAACAATTCTCAGGAAAATATAAGGGATTAATGATCCGGGGAATACTCGAATAATGATATTGCTAATCAAGAGGCAGGCCACAAAATGGGAAATGATTTGAAATAAGTAACTTTTATAAAAATAAGGAAGGGTTGGCGATGGGGACTGAGAAAATGATAAAGCCACTGCAAGCTTTTCCTGGAATGTTTCTCTAATTCTAAAGAACACTCTTTATTGTTGCAACTGTGAAATACAGAGCTCTAAATGAAGAACTACACACAGCGCCAGAGAATATGATGCAGTGCAGGCCATAAGCTGGTTATCAGTCAGACATCTCCTTCAGATAATCGGAACTTCCTTATCTGAAGCTGCCGTTACACTGTCACTTTTGTACCCGTTGGGTACCATTGCACGCCGCTGTTATCATTTGGGAGTAAGGTTGTCTGCAGTGTCACTTCAGTCAGCTGCAAAGCCCAGTTTCAGTGTCACGTGACCCGCTGTATATATCTTTTAACCTTAAAATGGAGGGTGTATTATTGTTTGAAAACATGGGATTATCCCTCTTGCTTTGTAATAGCACTAAAAATACATCGGCCAGGGGCTTTGTACATACGTACAAAACACGCAAGGGCTGAGCTCAGCAAAGGGAGAGTGCAGGGAGGGGCAGCCCCAAGTATAACTCAAGTCCGCCAAACCACCAATGTGTTATACGATACTTCTGACTGCAGTATAGTGGCAGTCATTGTGTGCAGTGTACAGGAGTAATAGACAGGTACAGAATGAAGAGTTTGATTTGATTTGATTTGATTTATTATTGTCACATGTACTGGGAGACGGTGAAAAGTATTGGGGGTGATTCTCCCAGCCTACTGTGCTGTTGCTTCTGTAGTGCATTGGACCAGGAGACTCTAGCGGAGGCCATTTTGTGTTGTCCCCGCTGGGCGCTATGGCCTCCCCACGTTTCCCGGCAACTGGATTTCTGACGCCTTCAGCTTCACGCCAGAAATCGGCGCGGAGCTGCAGAATGTGTGCAGGCCCTCAATACCCTATATTTTAAATCCCATTAGCAGCCCCCAAGGAGTGAAACCTCCAGACTGCTTGCCTCTCCCTCTCCCCCCGCCACCCTGCCAGGAGTATTTCACTAGTGGGGCCCGACCCTGCTGGAGTGAGTGGGGGGGGGGGGGGGAGCAATTCAGGTGGGGTTGAGGTCGGCCCGGGCATGTTCGGGGGCAGCCAGCGATCGGGCTATGGGATGGGTTGCACGCCCGGCGATCTGCGGGGTCGCGGGGTTGGTCAGCGAGCAAGCTGGCCAGCAATCGGGAGGCCAGCACAGGGTGCCACTGCACACGCGCCAATCTTGGCGTTGACGAATCGGCGCATGCACAGTGGTCCACTCAGCAGTATGCTGTCGGCCTCTCCAGCAGGAGTAAGCTCCGCTTACTGATTTTTAATCAGATTCATGCTAGTGTAGTCAGCAGTACACAGAATGCAGGAGATTCATTTTGAAATTCCCACTGAAAATAACCAGCACGATTTACTCCAGTTTTTACATGAATTTAACACTTTTTTTGGGAGAATTGCCCCCATTGTTTCCTGTGTGCTACAAAGCATACCGTTCATAGAGCACATAGGGAAGAAGGAGAGGAGAATATAGTGTTACAGCCATAGCTAGGCTGTAGGAAAGATCAACTTAGTGTGAGGTAGGTCCATTCAAAAAACTGATGCCAGCAGGGAAGCAGTTGTTCTTGAATTGGGTTGGTAAGGGATCTCAGACCTTTTTCCTGACAGAAGAAGGTGGAAGAGAGTACCTCCAGGGTGTGTGGGGTTCTTGACTATGCTGGCCTAGGCAGAGAATGGGAGAGAGGGAACGTTAGTTACGCATTGGGTATGGGTTTAGATCAGCCTGAGATGATGTGATAATGATGCAGTGCAGTTAATTTAAATGAAAAACAGCCAGTTGAAATTTCTAAGTGCTGTGACTGTTACTCCACATACATCCTGTGATCATTTTTCCAAGTATTGATTAGATATGAGGTGAAGAAAACGGATGGGATATTTTGAACTCACTTTTTGTCAAGTTGTGAATCATCATGAGGTCAAATTCACTCAGTTCTTCCAGGCTGCTGTAATATTGAAATTCTATTTGGTTAACCAGAGAACATAAAGGTGCAAAGGAACAGTCCAGGTGTACAACCTGGAAGCGAGACAAGCTTACAGTAGGGAAAGATTAAAGCCCATTACACTCTATTTTGACACATCTCTTTTGGCAAAAGGCCATTGTACTTGAGTGTGGACATTGTGGACCATGTGACAGTGGTTGCGCACAGCTAAGTCCTAGAGAACTTTGGTTTGTCAAAGGAAGTGTGGGTGTGCCTTCAACCATTAATCACTTTGCCAGCTTATCTCTTCTTGTCGCAGTCAGGTGAAAATAATGCGAGACCACCTTCTCAAAACAGTTCAACTCAGTGGCCATGTCATCGGTTCCATTTCTGGATTTTTCCAGAAATTTAAAATTTTTTAATTCACAGTGTGAAGCACATATTTTCTTGCTTTTGACATTTTTTTTGTCCTTTGTATTAGTCGTATCATACACTATAAAAGAAATCACTTTTTGTCACTTACTCATTAATGTTCTTGAGGGAAAGTCTGTCTCGGAAGCATGTTGCTCGAATCCAGCTGGAGATACGTTGGGCTGCATCGTGACTCTGTGTGACACTGGCTAAACATTTCTGGTGCTCCTTTGCCAATGGTGAACTCCACAGCTGGTTCCCTGGTGGCGGAGGTTGTGAGTCACGGTAGCACAGTGGTTAGCACTGCTGTTTCACAGCACCAGGGACCCAGGTTCAATTCCCAGCTTGAGTCACTGTGGAGTTTGCATGTTCTCCCCATGTCTGCGTGGGTTTCCTCCAGGTGCTCCAGTTTCCTCCCACATTCTGAAAGGCATGCTGGTTAGGTGCATTGACCTGAACAGGCGCTTGAGTGTGGCAACTTGGGGAATTTCACAATAACTTCAAAGCAATGTTAACGTTAGCCTTACTTGTGACTAATAAATAAATAAACTTTATAAATGGAAAACAGCCATTGACATCAGTGGGACCAATGCCAGGCTGCTGCTGGCAAAGATGGAAAATCCTACCCAATGTAAAATAGTGGGATGGAATTTTACCATCTCATCGCAGTTATAAGACCATGAGACCATAAGATATAGGAGCAGAATTAGGCCATTTGGCCCATTGAGTCTGTTTCGTCATTCAATCATGGCTGATATGATTCTCATCCCCATTCTCCCCATAACCCTTGATCCTCTTATTGATCAAGAATCTATCTATCTCTGTCTTAAAGACACTCAATGACCTGGCCTCCACAGTTGGGGAAATGGTGTAAAATGCAATGAGACTGTTAAGTCTTTGGCGACAATGCCAAACCCTGCTGGCATAAAATTCCAGCCAGTGAATTACCACAATGTTTTACATTATTCCAGATGAATTGCTAAAATCATTAAATTATGCAATGGTTACAGCACAGGAGGAGGCCAGATAGCCCTTATGTTTGTGCTGGCTCTCTGCAAGAGTGATTCAGCTAATATCACATCATAGAATCCCTACAATGCAGAAGGAGGCCATCTGGCCCATCAAGTTTGCCCTGACAATCCCACCCAGGCCCTATTCCCATAAACCCACATACTTACTCTGCTAATCCCTCTAACACTAGGGTCAATTTAGCAAGGCCAATCCACCTAACCTGCACATCTTTGGACTATGGGACGAAACCAAAGCATCAGGAGGAAACCCACGCAGACACAGGGAGAACGTGCAAACTCCACACAGACAGTGACCCCAGGCTGGAATTGAACCTGGGTCCCTGGCGCTGTGAGGCAGCAGTGCTAACCACTGTGGCACCATGTCACCCCATGACAATGGAAATAATTATCAAGAGAGATGCAACAGAGTGGAAATGCACTATTATTTGGTCTTCACCGTTGTTCAAAGACAAAAACCACCTACTAGTGAGTGTCTACGTTTCTTATCTCCAGCGTTTCCACACATCACAAAAATTCCCTAAGCTGAGGTTGGAAAATCCAAGCTTTGCCAATACTATTCTTAATTGAAAGGTCAGAAAGTTCCTGGGAGCAGCCAGAATGATTCACTATTTCTCTTCCTTTCTGAAGGAACGGATTTGAATATTTTTTTGCTTGTGTTGCCCAGATGGCGGAATTGAGATTAGAAACTCAATGCGGAAATCAAGGAGGTAAATCCTCCTTGGCACAGGGCTTCAAAAGATTCCCAGTGACTGGATATTTTTAACAGACTTAAGAAGATTATTTTACTCCTAGATTTGTCATTTGAAAACTGCACAGGGCGGTGGTAATTTTTGTGGAATTTCACAGAATCCCTGCAGTACAAACGGAGGCCATTCGGCCCATCAAGCCTGCATCGACAAACCCACCCAGGCCTTGTCCCCATAACCCCACATATTTACCCCACTAGCCTCCCCCCCACCACCCCTGGCACTAAGGGGCAATTTAGAATGACCAATCCACCTAACTTGCACATCTTTGGGCTGTGGGTGGAAACTGGAGGAAACCCATGCCGACATGGGGAGGGCATGTAAACTCCACACAGAAAGTCACCCGAGGCTGGAATTGAACCCGGGGGTCCCTGGCGCTGTGAGGCCGCAGGGCTAATCACTGTGCCACTCTGATGCCTACAGTGCCTAAGCAGTTGGCTTCAGTGCCTCCATTTTCCCATCATTTCCTCCACAATCCAATACAATTTCAGAAAGGGTCGAGTTGAGAATTTTAGCCCTTAACGCACATGACTGCTGATGCACTGACACGAATGCCAAGGCTTGAAACTGGAACATTTTACTTGCCTGGGAGCTCCAGGGTTTAAATGAAGAAGTCCTAGAGTGGATAAACACTGCCAGTAGACGGTGGCAGTGTTTAACACTGCTGTCTCACAGCGCCAGGGACCCAGGTTCAATTCCAGCCTCGGGTCACTGTCTGTGTGGAGTTTTGCACTTTCTCCCTGTTGTCCGCTTGGGTTTCCTCCGGGTGCTCAAGTTTCCTCCCACAGTCCAAAGATGTGCGGGTTAGGTTGATTGGCCATGCTAAATTGACCCTTGTGTCAGGGGGATCATCAGGATAAGTGAGGGTTACAGGAATAGGGCCTGGATGGGATTGTGGCCAGCACAGACTCAAAGGCTTCCTTTTGTACTGTGGGGATGCTAGACGCCAGGATTGAATCCACATTTGGCACGCATGTGGGGAGTGCTACCAAAAAGGAAATTGCAGTCAACAACCAGAAGATTCCATCTGTTTTCTAAAAAAATGTAAACAAAGAAAATAAGTCTTTTTTTTTCTGCCAAGCCCAGAATAACTTAGTTTCTTCCCAAGGAGAGGAGTTGAGAGTCTACCAGTGTAAAGAGACATTGGTAAGAAGCTGCGTCCTCACTTCCCCACAAGTAATATCTGAGTGATAGAAGGGACAGGCCAGGTTATTCGGCAAGGATCATAAGCATCCAGCAGGCCCCTGGCTACTTGTAAGCAAACACCAGCTCATAAGATAAGGATTTAAAGCCTTCTTTTTCTCTCTGGCTGGATTTTAATGCCTGTTCCAACACGTTGGAAAATAAATCGGGGCGGCACGGTGGCACAATGCTTAGCATTGCTGTCTCACACTGCTAGGGACCCAGGTTTGATTCCCGGCTTGGGTCACTATCAGTGTGCTGTTTGCACTTTCTCCCCATGTCTGTGGGTTTCCTTTGGGTGCTCCAGTCTCCTCCCACAGCCCAAAGATGTGCTGGTTTGGACATGTTCAATTGCCCCTTAGAGTCAGGGAGATTATTTAGGGTAAATGCATGGGGTTAAGGGGTGGGGCCTGGATGGGACAGTGGCTGGTGCGGACTCAATGGGCTGAATGGCCTCATTCTGCATTGTAGGGCTTCTGTGATTCTATGAAAGCTTCCACTGATGGACCCTACTTCAAGAAAAGTGAAAGTACCAGAGAGTTTTATTTTCCGGTTGGTGGTGTTCAACTTGTGAAACTAGCATCAGAAGGTGAAATTGAAGATGGCTGAGATCTGTGGTTCTTTGAACTTGGCCGTTTCACTTCACTCTTTTCAAATCTCGACCTGATGGATGAGATTAAAGGGAGCTGGTTACAGATCTGGTGGAGTGAATTACCCGCTTGATGGTTGCCGAGGTGAGAAAGGTGAGAATAAGCTCAAGTTTAGCATGCCTGGTTAGTCTTCTTGAACGAATAGGGGGGGCTCCAATTCTGGTCACCTTTGAGCTGAGGTCCACAACACAAAAGTCGTCAATAAACTTGGTTTAACTTGCAAGATGGTTACCATGGTAAATAAGAATAGAACCCCAGAAAATAGTAATGTAATCTTGAGGTTGAAGATTTGGGTCAAGTCCCAGAATGGAGAGAGGGGTAAAGTTAAAGTTTGTTCATCAGCGTCACTAGTCAGCTTACACTAACACCGCAATGAAGTTACTGTGAAAAATCCCCTCGTCGACACACTCGGGCACCTATTCGGGTACACTGAGGGAGAATTTTAGCAGGGCCAATGCACCCAACCAGCATGTCTTTGGACTGTGGGAGGGAACTGGAGCACCCAGAGGAAACTCACGCTGACACAGGAAGAACTGCAGACTCTGCACAAACGGTGACCCAAGCCAGGAATTGTACTCAGGGCCCTGGTGCTGTGAGGCAGCAGTGCTAACCATTGTGCCACTGTGCCGCCCACATATATTGCATTGTTGAAGTTTGCCACCCGAGGTTCCGTTAACAAATGTATTTCTAAACTGTGCCATGATATCAGAATGAAATCTTGTTGTAGAACAGGAAACTGAGGAGGAAAAAGAGTGAAAGGTGACCAGATACATAACTTCTAGTCACAGTTCACAGCTGGTTGGTTGCTTGCTGAACAGTAGTGCAAAGAGCAACAAGAAAGACAGACAAATTTCTCCCTCCAAAGCTTCAGATGGTAAGCACACTTCTCACACCATGCAGAACAGGAAAACCTCAGGTTTGCTACGTGGCCTATACTGTGTTAGCTGACCTCAAGTAAGGCCGTGGTTTAAATACTATAACTGATCTCTGTGCCATAGGATCAGAGAAAAGGGAAGAATAATCAGCCAGGGTTCCTCGTTGCTACCCAGTAACAAGTGATGAAAACTTTGTACGTGTGAAAGATGAATGAGGATAGTAGTGGATGGCATGCCCCTGTCTACATCAATGGGGAGAAAGTGGAAATAGTTGAGAGCTTTTTAGGTATCCAGATCACCAACAACATTTCCTCATCCCTCCATGCAGATAGGAAAGCCCATCAATGCCTCTACATTCTCAGGAGACTAAGGAAATTTGGCATGTCTGCCACAACTCTCACCAACATCTACCGATGCATCATAGAAAGCATTCTTTCTGGCTGTATCACAGCTTGGTATGGCTCCTGCTCTGCCCAAGGACCACAAGAAACAACAAAAGGTTGTGAATGTAGCCCAATCCACCACGCAAACTAGCCTCCCATCCATTGACTCTGTCCGTACTTCCCACTGCCTCAGCAAAGCAGCCAGCATAGTTAAGGACCCCACGCACCCTGGACATTCTCTCTTCCACATTCGTCCATCGGAAAAAAGATACAAAAGTCTGAGATTACGTACCAAACGGCTCAAAAATAATTTCTTTCCTACTGCCAACAGACTTTTGAGTGGATCTATCTCGCACTAAGTTGATCTTTCTCTACACCCTAGCTATGACTGTAACGTTACATTCTGCACTCTCCTTTTCACTGTATACTAATACATGTGGCAATAGTAAATAAATCAGATAAAAAAAAATAAGCTTCATGATGTTCTTCATCATCAACTCACTGCCCTGACTCATTGGATAAAGTTCACCCATGATCAATAAAATGTCAAAGGGCTTTCAAAGCTTGTGAAGCTGAACTCCAGCGGAGACCAACACCTTTAGGAAAGGTAGGAAGGAACAAGGAGTGGCCAATGCATGTGATAGCACTAATGGCAGTGTTAGAATAGAATCCTGAAATCCTACTGTGCAGGAGGAGGCCATTTGGCCCTTTGGGTCTGCACTGACTCTTATCCAGGTTTACTCTGTGACCCCCTATATTGACCCTGCTAACCTATATATCTCATGACACTCAGGGTCAATGTTAGCTTGGCCAATCCATCTAACCCACACATCTTTGGACTGTGGGAGGAAACTGAAACATCCGGAGGAAACCCACACAGACACGGGGAGAATGTGCAAACTCCACGCAGACAGTAACCCAAGGCTGGAATTGAACCCGGGTCCCTGACACAGTGAGGCAGTAGCGTTATCCACTGTGCCACCATGAGTTGCGATAATCTGCTTTCTCTACAGGTGGCAGAAATCTCAAGGAGTGATATGCAGTGCCTTGCAGATTGAAGCAACAATTCGGAATAAGTAGCATCCTAATTCCTAACCTTCTCAGCAGGGGAATGGCTGCAATCCAGTGGGATGGATAAGGATTGAGGGCTAAACACTCAATAATATTCACAACGCACCCTGCCTTCCATTACCTTTTTTTCAACAGACCGATACGTTGATGAGTAATTCAACTATTTATAGTGCACAAAACCACAAATTATCTTTTTCATACTCACCGAATAAACTATGGTTTTCCCCCCTTTTATAGGTTAGATTGCAAAACTGCTCCAACTATCGAGCAGTCGCATAAGTTGATTAGAAAAAAATAATGTTAGTGTGCAGGTAAACTTGTGGATAAGAGGAAAAGCCTGCAACTCTTTAAGTACTGAAATGTGTGAGCAACTTTAAAAACAGCGTTTTAATCTCTTGTACATGTTCACTAATGACTGCAGCCCTATAAGGAACTGCCTGCCTTAATTAGTGTTAATGGCAGCAAATTCAAATTCAAATTCAAATTCAATAATGCCATGAGAGTGAAGGGCCTGAGGCTGACAGACCTAGAACACTAAATGGCAGCAAAGTATTTCTTGCTGGCCTGCCTGTTATTGCTGATCGCAAGGGGAATGCCACATAGCTGTCTGCTTTTCTCGATGTTATGAATGGAACATCATTTTATTCAGGCAACTCAAATCTACCACTAAATGGAAACATGTGAAATCTCCCGCACACTTTTATAGTCAACACCAGGTGAAAACTGCACCGCAAGTAAAGGGTTAAAAGAAATGTTGTTATTATTGGTTAGCTCAGGTCTGATATTATCTCACAGCTTTGGAGATGTGAAGACATTTGAAAGGGAAAGAAATAATGAAAACAAAAGTTCGGCCCTCTACGTACCATCTTAATCTAAGGTTTAAAAACAACACGTCCAATAAAGAAGGAAGATAATGTAAACATTTTGTCTGAAACTTGCAGGTGGGATGGACTGAAAATAACCTCTCAAATTGGAATGAACCCTTTAAGTACTGAAATGTCTGAGCAACTTTAAAAATAGCATTTTAATCTCTTGTATAGGTTCACTAATGACTGCAGCCTTATAAGGAACTGCCTGCCTTAATTAGTGTTAATGGCAGCAAATTTAAGAGTGTCATAATGCTACCAATGATCTTTTAAAATTATCTTTGCCGTCCTTTCAGATGAGTGGGCACTTCTGCCAGGCTGCCATTTTGAATTTGGACAGGCCGTGGGAGCGGCTGTTCGTGAAGAGTTCAGGCACTGGAGGAGCCTACTATGAGCAATAAGTTCCCACCAGGAAAAATGTGTTCAACCAGTGCATTCAGCACAGGTAAAGGCTAGAAATGTTATCCCAAGTGGGGTGAAAGTTACAATCATATTAAACTCTGCACTCAATTCTGGGCACCGCACCTCAGGAAAGACATTGGTCAATTAGTGGGAGGTTGGTTTGAGTGACGGACTGGGCTTCGTTCATGACTCTTTGTAGTGTCTTGCGGTCTTGGACAGAGCAGGAGCCACATCCAACCAGAAATAATGCTTTTTATGATGCATGTGTGGTGAGAGTTATAGTGGACATACCAAATTTCCTTAGTCTTCTGAGAAAGTAGAGGCATTGGTGGACTTCCTTGGTACTATTTGAAGAAGGGTTGAAGGTTATTTTTCTTCAAGTGCTGGCCAATATTCAGCCCTCATCATCAAAATAAATTAACTGGTCAGTTACCTTATTGCTGCTTGTGAGACCTTGCCACATGTAAATTGGCTGCCCTGTTCCATCTCCTTTGTAACAGTGACTGGGCTCAATATCAACCAGAATCAACACATCCATTGAACTTCTGCACTCGTATCTCACTTTTCCAGAAACTCTGTTCTGTTTTTGAACCTGTTTTACACAGTCTGTTTAATGGACTTGGCTGCAAAACTTGTTCTGACCCCCAGTGTTCTATCAATCAAAACTTCGCTCTGGGAGTGAAATTCCCCTATTTGACTGTTATGGGCTGGATATGGCTGGAAGCCTTGAGACCCTGGCATTAGGATGGAGGTCCTTAGCCTGGATGTGACAGAAGTTAATCTAGGTCAGCAATCCTGCCAATTTGTCACCTTCGAGCATGGTATGAGCAGTGGACTGTGTCTTCATAGAGTCAACACAGAGTCACAACAGAGCTAAATACTGGTTGAAGGACTGGCAGCTCTGGAGCCTATCAGAGACTGGACTGCACATGTACATGAATGAACAGGTTCGAGGGAAGTAGATCCACAAGGAGCGAGGGGAAGACCTTCTGCGGATTTGAGTGTAGCCTCCAGCTCAGATGGCACATCAGCCTCCCGCAGGGAAGACCACCTCCAAATCAGGTGGCGGCCCCTAAAGGAAGTTGAGAGAGGGGCTTCTCCAGTAACAGCTTGGAACAGACAACTGAAGCGACTGCCAGCCCAGCTGCAGGAAAGATTCCTGGTGGTGGGAATGCACTGGGGAGCCTCCCGGGCATCACTGCCCTGCTTTTCCTGGCTAGCCCAATTCCAAGCTCACCTGCATGTGGTCCTGAAAACCTAACCAATTTACACGTGGCAAGGTCTCACAAGCAGCAATAAGGTGACTGACCAGTTAATTTATTTTGATGATAAGGGCTGAATGTTGGCCAGTACTTCAAGAAAAATAACCCTTAATTTTTCTTCAAATAGTACCATGAAAGTCCACCAATGCCTCTACTTTCTCAGAAGACTAAGGAAATTTGGTATGTCAATTATTTGTCGACTGACATTTGTATCAAACAATTTTGCCTGATTTTTATGTTAATGCCTAATTAAATTTTTAATATTATAAATGTTATCCTCTAGTGTTGAAGCTTTTTTGCAATGTGTATGATTGCAATCAATCATTTCTTTCCCAGCTCCTTTCACAGTGGCACTGTGGTTAGCACTGCTGCCTCACAGCACCGGGGACTGAGGTTCAATTCCTGGCTTGGGTCCCTGTCTGTGTGGAGTTTGCACATTCTCCTCATGTCTGCCTGGGGTTTCCTCCGAGTGCTCCGGTTTCCTCCCACAGTCCAAAAATGTGCAAGTTAGGTGGGTTGGCCATGCTAAATTGCCCCTTAGTGTCAGCGAGACTAGCTAGGGTAAATGCATGGGATTGTGAGGATAGGGCATAGGTGAGATTGTTGTTGGTGCAGACTTAATGGGCCGAATGGTCTCCTTCTGCACCGTAGGATTCTATGATCTATAATCTTGATAAACTGTCTTACGTTAAAGTCCATTTTCTTTCCAATAAGACCAAATCTAACTAAATTAACATTTCCACAAAGCTTCCAACTTTCCACATTTATATCATTAATGCGACTTTTTCATTTTCTTATTTCTCTCTCACAAAAATAACTTGCGTATGTTTTGAACTATTAGGGAACATTTCTGCTTAATCTCATTTATGTATATAAATCTACTAACTTAATTTTGAGTTCTACAAAATTAATTCTCCAAGTTTCATAAATAAAGGGTTTTGAGCTATTAATAATACTGGGACCACATTTACTCCAATGCAATTTCCCCCCACCCACTAATGCTACCCACCCTCTTCTCACACTTTGCTGTAACATTGTCAAGATCATTCAACAATAACAACTACTGAGCATTTTCATTGATAAACTGAGTGCATTTTGAGGTCACATGCTTACATACAGTTTTAAAAATTTCCAATGAAGAGTGGTGATAAACAAACAAGATTAACTGTACTGTGTCATCCATGTCCAACGCTGGCATAGAAATAGGTCAACACTGATAGCAGATAGAATGGCCTAAGAAATTGGATTTGGTCTAATGTTGTCACAAAGGTCGGTTGCTTCAATGCAAACTGAGCTGGTAAGCTGAGTTTCGGAAGGGGGAAAGGCAGGGAATCGGGGGGCAGAGGAAGAGAAAGAGGTGGTCGGCAGAAGTCTACAGACTGGGAAAGGGCTCCATGATAACACACCTGGCACAGTAGTTAGCACTGCTGCCTCACAGCACCACAGATCTGAATTTGACTCCCGGCTTGGCTCACTGTCTGTGCGGAGTCTGCACGTTCTCCCCGTATTGAGGGGTTTCCTCCGGGTGTTCCAGTTTCCTCCCACAGTCTGAAAGACGTGCTGGTTAGGTGCATTCGCCATGTTAAATTCTCCCTCAGTGTACCTGAACAGGCAGCAGAGACTGGCAACTGGGGGATTTTCACGCTTCATTGCAGTGTTAATGTAAGCCTAATTTTGACATTAATAAATAAATTTTAAAATTAAAAAAGCAGAAACTTACCTACTAGGAGGCAGTTCCCAAGCACCTTAGAATACTGACTGAGTGTGACATACATTGCAGTCAGTCATTGACAAATTTTGGAAATGCATCCTTAAATTGGTATTGCACCAAATATTTGGTTATCTAAATGGTTATGCAAAGGGCCAACAACCTACTTCACATGCAAACCATGCAATGTTCCTCCAGAGTGATGTGTCATTACATCACATGGTGTTCAGTGGCCAGAACCCATCACAGACCAGCCATGGGACGAGGCTTGCAGATTCATTACGTTTAAAACTTATAGAAGGTGGGAGAGTGGCACAATGGCACAGTGGTAAGCACAGCAGCCTTACAGCACCAGGGTCCCAGGTTCAATTCCAGCCTCAGGTCCCTGTTTGTGTGCATTTTGCATGTTCTCCCCATGTCTGCATGGGTCTCCTCTGAATGGTCTGGTTTGCAAAGATGTGCAAGTTAGGTTGATTGGCCATGCTAAGTTGTCCACTTAGTGTCAGGGGGACTAGCAGGGTAAGTAAGTGGAGTTCCAGACTAGGGATGGGTGGGATTGTTGTTAGTGCAGGCTTGATGTGTCGAATGCTCTCCTTCTGTACTGTAGGAATGCTATGATTCCAGATGCGAGTACTCTTAATGTTTAACGTTCAAATTAAAATTAATTATGTTTTTTTCCATTGTTTTATCAGTTTGTACTTTAACGTCCTTTCTTTAGATGTTTTCCCTCTCTGCTTTTCCAATATATTCTGAGGTTCTTTCCTTCACAATATCACAACAAAGCCCTTAAATTTATACAGCATCTCTCATGGCTGCAGGGCATCACAAAAACACCTTATGTAAGGTTGTGGAGATAGGCCTGGGGTGGGATTGTTGTCAGTGGAGACTTGATGGGCCAAATGGCCTCCTTCTGCACTGTAGGTGTTCTATGATTCTATGATGATTTTATAATCAATGACACACTTTGAACATGAAAACACCAGAGGATTGGCAACTCTAAAAATATAAATGTAACCATAACGTTCAGTTCTTTGATTATTTAAGCAACACAACAACTGGATAACTAAGGTAAGCATCCTTAAAGCTCTCTCACGTGTCATTTTCCAGCCACATAATGTGCACTGATTGCGCCGGAAGGAGGCATTTATAGCATGAGATGCCACCCTCATATATAAACAACAGGGAATCGATTACTTGTCTCACTGTGATGCTTTGTTCCATTTTTCCCCCACATCAACAAGCTTTCTTTCCAGGATGCCTAAAGTCAAGACAGGTTCTTGTTAAAGGGACAGGCAAACTGCATCGTAGTTCAACGTTTGTGCTGTGGATAATAGACAGTAGGTTGGCACTGCCAGAGTTCCAGGGAACAATGCCAAGTGCGCAAGACCTGAGGGGGTGGGGACTGAGGGAGGTGGGACCTGAGGGGGATGGGGCTTGAAGGGGGCAGAGCATGAAGGAGGCTGAGCGTGAAGGGGGTACATGAAGGGTGGTGTGAAGGGGTGCACGAAGACAGCACAACTTGAAGGCATGCGTGAAGGGGCAGAATATGAAGGGGGCATGAAGGGGGAAAGCTGGGGAGAATGAAGGGGGTGGAATGAAGGGAGGCACGATGGGGAATCTATTGGGAGGGCCCCACTGCCAACTTCTGAGGCTGTTTCCTTCACAGTATCAAAATACCCTTAAATTTATGATACTGGTGATTTGTGTTGGTGAGTGAGGGGGGGTAAACATGACTGCAATGAGGGGGTTGGGGGGGGTCCTACTATCCTTTGGGGGGAGGGAATTGGCGTTCAATTCCACTTTGAGATCGGGCTCCTTTTAAAGATGGCGGCTAATCAATGTAAATCTAAGCTTGCCAGTATGTTTAGGCCCCAATCTTCTCAGAATTGGTGCAAAATGGATGAAGATGGCGATCCAATGCATGCAGGACATGTCGGTTTTCTCACTGGCTTTTCTCATTCAAAATGTTGTGTAATCTTTTGGAAAAATCTCACCCATTGACTCTGTTTCTCTATCCTCGGAAACTGCTAAACCTGCTGAGTTTTTCTAGCACTTGTTTTTATAACAAGAAATGAATATATTGAGTAGTGGTACACGCTCTGAGTTACTGAACTATATACCAGCAGCGAACAAGGAAGTGACATGTTATCTGAAAACAAAATAGGAGAAGGTAGGCAGTGAATGGAGCTTTTTTTGAGAATCAAAGGGAATAGACTCCAGCAAAGGGAACTTGTATTGTGTGTAAACATTTCAAATCTAAATGGAACATTCAATTATTTATCATCGAAACTTAGAAACATAAATGATAGGAGCAGGAGGAGGCCATTTGGCCCTTCGAGCCTGCTCCGCCATTCATCACAATCATGGCGGATCATCCAACTCAATAGCCTAATCCTGCTTTCTCCCCATAATCTTTGATCCCTATATCCAGCCACCTCTTGAATACATTCAATGTTTTGGCATTAACGAGTTCCTGTGGTAATGAATTCCACAGGCTCACCACTCTTTGGGCGAAGAAATGTCTCCTCATCTCCGACCTAAATGGTCTACCCTGAATCCTCAAACCGTGACCCCTTGTTCTGGACTCCCCCACCATCAGGAACTTCCTCCCTGCATCCACCCTGTTTAGTCTTGTTAGAATTTTATAAGTCTCTCTGAGAGGCACCCCCCCCTTCATTCGTCTGAACTCCAGCGAAAACAATCCTAACCTAGTCAATCTCTCCTCGTACATCAGTCCTGCCATCATGAAGTTGTCTTGTTTTGGGAACATTGCCTGGGAGAAACTGCAGGGACAGCACCATTGTCAATTTGTCCACAACCCTCAAATGATGTGCAGTGTTACAGCTAGATCAATGGAGTGCAACAGGGAAATACATAGTCCACGGTGCTTGGAAGCATTTAATGTTTGCATATTAAAAACATTCAAATTTGCTACTTCCAAAAGCAATTGAGTTCCTCTTTACTCTCACAGAGGAAGCTCCATTTCTTGTTTATTGTACTCCATTACCAACAAAAAAGGAGCAAAGTGCAATCTCCAGTAGAACGAATACATTGAAGAAATATTTGGCCCCGCAACGCTTTTGTGAACTGGGTTCACAGGAAGGGCAACCAGCTTGATGGCAAAGTTATTTGCCATCATTGAGGGGGGCATATAAATCAAATAACCGTATCAGTTGATATAGAAAAGAAATTGGGGTTGAAGATTGGTAGCAGAAATTGTGAATGTAAATTAGATTGCTCAGAACCCAACAAAGATATTAACAGTTAGAAATTTCTGTCAGGTGTAAAAGAGGCTATAAATGGTCGCCTTTTTTATACATCACCTGATAGTCTCATTGCACTCAGCACAAATATCAAGTGCTGCGTAGAATTGGAGGCTGATTCGATACTGCCCATTTTATGCACCATTGAAAAAACAAATTTCCAATGGTTCGGCATAACTTTCATAAAGTTTATTTATTAGTCACAAGTAGGCTTACATTAACACTGCAATGAGGTTACTGGGAAAATACCTTAGTCGCCACACTCTGGTGCCTTTCAGGTACACTGAGGCAGAATTTAGCATGGCCAATGCACCTAACCTGCATTTCTTTCAGACTATGGGGAGAAACTGGAGCACCCGGAGGAAACCCACGCAGTCACGGGGAGAACGTACAGACTCCGTACAGACTGTGATCCCAAGCCGCCAATCGAACGCAGGTCCCTGGCACTGTGAGGCAGCAGTGCTAACCACTGCGCCGCCATGCCGCACTTCATGTTTTAGTACCGAAGTGCGCACGCTTACACACATACACATGTGCACACACATGAACACACACACACGCATGCGTACACACACACGTGCACACATACACATGCAAAGACACACACGCACACAGACACAGAAACACACCCACACGGAAACCGAAAATGCTGGAAAATCTCAGCAGGTCTGACAGTATCTGTGGAGAGAGAATAGAGCCAACGTTTCCAGCCTGGATGTTTCCGATTCCAGCATCTGCAGTAATCTGCCTTTAACTTTTTTTCTATTTATTCCATCCTTAAAGTTACAAAGCCGATGCACAGAGTGGACCAGGCAAACTCAACTCCAATCCTTGCTTGCTCTAAAAAGAGCCAAATTCAAATTCCAATTGAATCCAATTCATGGTCCCCACAAGGGAAACAAACACCATAAAAGCAAAATACTGTGGATGCTGGAATCTGAAACCAAAACAGAAAATGCTGGAAAATCTTAGCAGGTCTGATGGCATTAATGTGACTCACACACCACGAGGAACAAAGTATCAACTGTGCAGAATGCCAACTCAACACTGCCTACAATAAATTCCAAATCAAAAGATGAATGCACAACATCCTACCAACTGATACCAGTTTCATTAGAATTAAAAAATCAAGCTATAAAAGACTGTTAAGGTGTTCAATTATTAATCGTTAGTATAGAAAAATAAAGTTTGGAACAGTTATATTGAGACAGAGGTGTTCGATATTTGTAAAAGAAAGAGGGATGTTGTATTGTTATGCTATTCATAAAGAAACAGGAACTGATTGTTCTGAGAATATACATCTGGGTGCCCCATTTCAAAGCAGACTGCAGTCATGTGCTAAGTGACGATGTATCAATGTACCACCCAACTCAAGAGCAGTGGGAAATACACTCGATGTCACTCCGTCATGTGAATAGAGTGTGACTATTTCTAATTGTTGGCCTCCAGAGCAGTGGTGTAAAGGTCCACGTTCTGTTCTTGGCATTCCTCCTGGAGTTGTCTAATGCCAGTACCGATGTCGGGATGTTCTGGTGGCACCAGGCCCTAGACCATGCCCGAGGTCAATGGATCTTTAAATCATCCGTCAAATTGTCCATCTTGCCCAGGATGATTCCCACAGCAGGCAGGACTGGTAGATTTACCCCTGTGTTCGAGATTCCCCAACCTTTTCTGAAACCATGAGGGCAATTCTTCTGGCCTGCTGCATTGCTTTTGTAGCCAGGAAACTTGAGCAGAGGTTGTTTTGCAGGCTCCCCGCTGGGTATCATGGCCTCTGCTCATCTCTGACGCAATCTATTTAAAATCTAATTTAGATCCACATTAAATAGCATTAGTAGGCCCAGGGCTTAAATCTCTGGACCTGTTAGTCTCTCCTACCCAGCCCCTAACCAGGAGTGGTTCACTCCAGCAGGGTTTACTACAGCTCCCCACTTGGCGGGGAACTGGCGGCTCAACTCTGCTGGAATGAAGTGGCGGGGGGGGGGGTTGCAATCAAGACTTCCCCCCGAGGGTCCGGCACGGGGGGGTCTGGGCATTGTCACCATGGCAATGCCAGCCTGGGAACGCTGGCACTGCTCAAGGGGCAACGTTCCAATCTCCAGGGGCACCTTGGCACTGCCCATCAGACATGAAGTAGCGTCAAGAGGATGGGGCCTAATGGGGTGGGGCCTGAGGGGGTGCTCTGGGGGGGAGGGGGTGCTCGCTGGGGATTGGTTACGCCGCTGGCACTCTCCATTTGGGCTGAGTGACAGAGGGAGGGAGGCCAATGATTGGGCTTGGGTCATCAGGATGGTGGGGGCGGGGGGGGGGGGTGGTGGGGGGCGGTTTGGGGGAGGGGGGAGTTGTCAGCCTGCTGGGGGGTTTGGGACAGTCAGGGCCGCAGGGTCGGGTCGGTGCAGCCGGTGGGAGGGGAGGAGGGGATTGGTGATGGTGGGGGGATAAGATTGGGAGATTGGAACTATGGTGGGTGGGGGTGGAGGAACATCGAGGTGGGCTGGGGGTGGGGGAGGGATTAAGTACTCAGGCATATTCAGGGGGCCAGCAATCGGGATGTGGTGGGGGGAGGGGGAGCAGCGACGCGGGGTCGTGGGGCTGGCTAGCGAGTGAATTGGCTAAGAATCAGGGGGCTGGCAGACAGGGGTCAACGCGCATGTGCCAATCTCGGTGCTGACAGTTTGGCACATGCGCCGTGGCCTACTCTGCTGCCAGCCTCTTGGGCAGAATTAGGCACTGCCCCTGGATTTTTGGACTGAACCATGCTAGTGCACTCAGCAGTGCGCAGAGCGTGGGAGATTCATTTTGAAAATCTCGCTGAAAAAAAAACCCAACGAGATTTACTCCAGTTCCTCCACAAATTTGACACTTCGATTATTTTTGGAAGAATCACCTCCCCTCCCCCCCCACCATGTCTCTCAATTATTAGATGCCAAGCTTAAATTTGAACGTCTGAACTGAAAACATTTAAAATGACGTTTGTTGTAACCTTAATATCCCCAGGCAACCGAACTGAAGTGGGATTTTCAGAGAAAACTATTCCTGGAAACTGGCCTGCCAAAAATCTCCCTTCACGGTGGGATTACCCTGCTTGTTTTGTTCTTACTAGTTCGCTTTGCCTGGAACAAAATTGTATGCCGCATCTGAGGAGAACTGCTACATTCTGTTTGACTGCTGGAAGGGTGAGTTTTCGATTATATATCGAGCAGGACGGAAGCTGTGATGTAACATACGTGCTTTCGAAGTCCAAGCTGTTTGACACAAACTCGAATTTAGGGGCACAAAATTACACCCCGGTTGTACTCTGAATGGTCAAGGTGTTGCCACGACGAATGCACCAGTTGATGGTGACTGACTGTCAACTGCCAAACACGGTTTGAAATTTAAAACCCGACTGCTTGGGTGGGCTTTTCCAGTCACGCTCGCCCCGAAACTGGAAAACCCTGCTTGATCTGGGGGAGGTGGCGGGTGACACAGTGGCACAGCGATTAGCACTTCCGCCTCACGGCACCAGGGGCTCAGGCTCGATTCTCGGCTTGGGTCACTGTGCAGAGTCTGCACGTTCTTCCCATGTCTGTGTGGGTTTCCTCCGGGTGCTCCGGTTTGCCCCCACAGTCCGAAAGATGTACTGGTCAGGTGGATTGGCCATGCTAAGTTCTCCCTCAGTGATCCTGAACAGGTGCAGGAGTGTGGTGACGAAGGGATTTTCACAGTCACTTCATTGCAGTGTTAATATGACACTAATAACTAAACTTTTTTTGAGGTTAACAGACCTCTATGTGGTCCGTGTGCAACCCACTACAATTCCTGAGCAGTACTAACTGATCTTGCACTGATCTTGCTTGGCAATTTCAGTGCAAGAGCAGGGTGTGACTCTGCAGCCTGGCAGGGAGTCATTGGGAGGCATGGAGTGGGCAAATGTAACAGTAACGGCCTACTCTTAATGAAGACCTGTGCCGGATCCGTTCCTCAAGAACTTAAAGATGCTTCCATCGTACACCTCTACAAGAGGAAGGGCACTCGGCAAGTATGTAACAACCACCGAGGAATCTCGCTGCTCTCCATCACAGGAAAAACCCTTGCAAGAGTCATGCTAAATTGTCTGGTCACTCAACTGGAGCTGGGCCTGCTTGCAAAGTCACAGTGTGGCTTCTGCAAAGGTCACGTGACTATTGACATGATTTTTGCTGTGCGCCAACTTCAAGAGAAGTGTTAGGAGCAGAATTGTGAGCTCTACACAACATTTGTTGACCTTGTGAAAGCCTTCGACACTGTCAGCTGACAGTGGAGGATCATGTCAAAGTTCAGCTGCTCCCCCAAGTTCATTCAGCTCGTACGCCAGTTCCATGATGGCATGATGACCAGAGTACTGGATGGCGGAGCATCCTCTGAGGCATTCCCAGTCACCAATGGTGTCAAACAGGACTCTGTGCTCGCACCCACACTGTTCAGCATGATGTTTACTGCCATGCTGAATGATGCCTTCCAGGACAGTGCTGCTGGAATCAGCCTCAAGTACAGAGTGGATGGGAAGCTCTTCAACCTGAGAAGTTATTACCAAAGTGTTGGAGACTGTTCTGAGAGATTTCCTCTTTGCCAATGACTGCACCCTGTATGCTGGCTCAGAGCCAGAGATGCAAGTCAGTATGGACAAATTTTCCACGGCTTGTGACAACTTTGGACACACCATCAACATTAAAAAGACCAAAGTCATGCACCAGCCTGCTCCTCATGCACCGTACACAGAACCCATAATCTACTGGCAGTGGACCAGTTCACTTGTCTTGGCAGCACCCTCTCCCAAGCAGTGACTATTGATACAGAAGTTAACTGCAGAATAACAAAGGCAAGTTCTGCTTTCGGTGGACTGCGTTCCACCATATGGGAATGTCGAGGAATCAGCCCAGCAACAAAACTAAAGGCCTACAGCACCACGGTACTCACTACCCTCCTGTATGCCTGTGAAACGTGGACTGTGTATTGAAGGAATGCAAGACAGCTCAATCATTTCCACATGACTTGTCTTCGCAGAATATTACACATCAGATGGCAAGACAAAGTACCAGACACTGAAGTTCTCTCTGGAGTAAGTCTACCATCAGTCCACACACTGCTGATGAGAGCGCAGACCCCGTGAGCAGGTCATGTATCCGTACGTCAGATGAGCACGTACCCAAGCAGCTCCTTTTTGGGGAACTCTCTCTGCTAGAAGACACTCACATGGAGGGCAGAAGAAACATTTCAAAGACGCATTCAAGGCCTCCCTGAAGTCGCTTGACATTGACACGACTGCCTGGGAAACGCTGGCACAAAACCGCCCTACCTGGCACTGCCTCATCCACAAAGGCTGTCAAGCTTACGAAGCAAGGTGTATTACTGAAGCACAACTTAAGCACAAGCTGCGCAAGTCCAGAGCCACCAGCGCAACAACTACAGTGTCTACACAAGTCTGTCCAATATGTGCCAGGACATTCCGTGTCCGAATTGGTCTGATCAGTCATCTTCGGACACACCGCAACTAGCCTCAAAATGATTAATGGTGTCGAGGTCCTCATCAACGACAATGGATGAACAACAACAATAATGTGACACTAATAACTAAACATTTTTTTTGAGGTCAATAGACTTTCACGTGGGCCGTGTACAGCCCACTACAATTCCCATGGCAAGCGAGATGGGAAAATTCAGCCCCTAGATTCTGACTGGTTAAGACATTGCTCTTAGGACTGCCAACCAATCAGCACCCTCTTTTCATACTGTATAAGTTTGTTGCTTCACCCGACGTTGATATTCTTGCAATTGTCCTGATGAGTGCAAGATGAAAAGCTTCGACAAAATGCCTTTTTTCAGCAATGCTGAAACTCTGTGCCACCAAATGACTATTTGTAAAGTAGAATAGGTTGCTCACGCCAAAGCTGGGATTCTCCCAAAAAAATTCTAACTGTTGAATTCACATGAAAACCGGAATCATTCACGCTGTTTTTTCCATTGGGAGTTCAGGGAGGAATCTCCCATTCTCTGTGCACTGAAGAGGCCATCAGCATGAATATCACTAAATTTCAGTGGGTGGGGTCTATCCCCGCTGGAGAGGCTGACATCAGTATGCTGAGCGAGCCCACGTGCCAATCTGTTAGTGCCATGTTCAATGCGTGCGCAATGGCCTCACATTGATAACCTCCCAATTGCTGGCCAGCTCAATTGTTGCCCAGTCCTGTGACCCCCCCCACAATGCCAGCCCTCCAACCCCCCCCAAACCCCAATTGCTGGCCCCCGAATCGTTCCCGGGCCAGCCCTGAATACCCTATTGCTCCGCCCCGATCTCCAGCCTCACTTCCCAACTCCCCCCTGCAGTCCTGACACCGCCCCCCCCTCCTCCCCTGCACTCCCGATGCCCCCAGCAGACTGACTGCACCCCCTGGCTGGCCCCACCCACCTCCCAGACTGCCCCGACAAGCGACCTCCCTCCTTCCCCCACCGATCGTACGCAGAGCGGCAGTGGGACCCACCCACACTCACCGATTGTCTCACCGGGCCCTCCCCCCATCAGGCTTTGCCCTTCCCCCCTTAGGCCTCACCCCTTGTCACTTCCCTATGCACCCCCCCCCCTCCCCAGGCATTGTCACCTTGCCCTTGGGCAGTGCTGGTGACACAGGTTGGCACTGACAAAGTGCCAATGCCCAGGAGTAGCCCTCTGCTACCTGACCCTCTGGGGGGGCCTTGATTGCCCCCCCCCTACACTTCAAGCTGCTAGTTCCCCAAAAGTGGGGGGGACTGCCTTTGACCTCACGAGAGTTATCTTCTCTGGTGGAGGAGGGGTGGGGGGGGGGCGGGTAGAAGGGGTTCAATCTCCTGGTGCACTGAGCTAATAGATTAGCGGGATGGGAGAATCGCCCCCCCCAAAATATTTCTGAATAGATATTTGCTTAGAAAAGGTATAAAAATAAAACAGCTTAATATTTCTCACTTTTTTATATTGTTTGCTGTTTCCTATGGAAGAGATGTGTCCCAAACAAGTAATTGGGTTCTCCTTTATGTCACATGATGAGATTTATTTATTTCCCTAGCTGCCCCCAATGGATAGAGTCTGCTTTAGATTAGAATATGAGGCACTGCATAAAACGGGTGGCCAAGTCAATACTGCCCATTTTGCACATCAACCGAGATGGATTTCGAGCCCTTTTTCTTTCCATCATGACTCACTTCACATACCCTGGCATTTGAAATGGTGCAATGATTGATTCAACATGAGCAAAATCACGTTGCAGAAACTTTGTGGTACCCAAGATAGGGTTGACAGTCAGAGTTAAAATGTCTAATACTGGGGGTAATGCACTTAAGGTGAGAGGAGGAAAGTTTAAAGGAGATGTGAGTATCTTACATTGAGAGTGGTCGATGTCTGGAACGTGTTGCCAGGGGTGGTGGTGGGGGCAGATATGATAGGAGCATTTAAGGGGTTTTAGATAGGCACGTGAATGTGCAGGGAATAGAGGGATATAGATCAAGGGCAGGCAGAATGGATTAATTTAACTTGGTGTCATGTTCGGCACAACATCGTGGGCCGAAGGGTCTGTTCCTGTGCTGTACCGTTCTATGTTTGATGGGTTATGTGGACAGTTGAATTGGAAAATGTTGGTTGGAAATTTCTAATTATCCAGAGGATGGTTGCAACTATGGACCAAACAACTCAGCCTGAGTTCACATAATAGATTGGGCTGAAGACTATGCTTGTTCAATTTGAATTCTTTCTTTTAGAATATCAACCATCTTCACCTCACAGCACCAACAAAATTATAATTAGAGGTTTAAGATGAAGGCAGTTCCTCATCTCCCCAGAAGGTATTTCAAGATGGTACGTCTAGAGAGAGTTGGGAGAGGCTTCTCTTGTCTTCAGATATCACACACCAATCACGAGGTGATGAGGAAATTTCAAAGAGGAAGAAGGTGAAAAGAAGTGGAAAATAGCTTTAACCTCCCATCCAAGGAGCAACTTCAATGCATTTCTCAATAACAGAAGGAGGGAGGAATAGCCAGCACTGATTGGATTGATAAAGAGAGAAGTGTGCTAAGACCACTCTCTAGAAATGTGGCCCGGAATTTTCCGGCCCTTCACGCCTCACAACTGCTGCCATTGAGGATGGAGAATTTGGCGCTCAGCCAAATCCGTGTTTGCTGCAGCGGGACTGGGGAATCTCGCTGGCATGAAGAGCTGGAGAATCTCACCTGTGGCCATAGAATCCTACAGTACAGAAGGAGGACATTTGATCCATCAAGTCTGCACCAACCACAATTTCACCCGGGCCCTATCCATATAACCCCATGCATTTACCCTAGCTAGCCCCCCTGACAGTAAGGGGCAATTTAGCATGGCCAATCCACCTAATCTGCACAACTTTGGGCTGTGGGAGGAAATCAGAACACCCGGAGGAAACCTGTACAGACACAGGGAGAACGTGCAAACTCTGCACAGACAGTGACACAAGTCAGCAATTGAACCCGAGTCCCTGGGGCTGTGAGGCAGCAGTGCTAATCACTGTGCCATCCTGGAGATTGGCCCCAGCCTACATTTTTCTCTCCAGTTTCCCTCTGTGTTCCCCCCATCTCTCCTGAAGTGCTGACTCATATGACTAACACCTTGTTCTCACAACACCAGGTTAAAGTCCAACAGGTTTATTTGGAATGACGAGCTTTCGGAGCGCTGCTCCTTCATCAGATGAGTGGAGAGGTGGGTTCACAAACACAGCGTATATATGTATATATATAGACAGAGACAGTGAACCCAGCTCTCCATTCACCTGATGAAGGAGCAGCACTCCGAAAGCTCATGCTTCCAAATAAACCTGTTGGACTTTAATCTGGTGTTATGAGACTTCTTACTGTGCCCATCACAGTCCAACACTGGCTCTCCACATTATTGCAATCAAAACCCAGACTGGATCTGGCTTTTCCTCAGGGATCTACGATGCAGAGCTCCACTTGAAGTGGTTAAGTTTGCTCCTTTTGGACTGTGGTTGGACCTTTTCTGTGTATTTTAGGAGGGGCAATCAATTCAACATACCATTTTAAT
Organism: Carcharhinus amblyrhynchos; assembly: GCF_965287045.1. Classification (NCBI taxonomy): domain Eukaryota; kingdom Metazoa; phylum Chordata; class Chondrichthyes; order Carcharhiniformes; family Carcharhinidae; genus Carcharhinus; species Carcharhinus amblyrhynchos. The sequence continues at coordinate 15,542,827 of NC_137325.1, forward strand.
TTGTGATTATGTAAGTAGAGGTACCTGTGGGAAAACAAGCATGACATACCCAGCTAACTGAGTTGGTTTCCTGTCTATGTACAGTTCACACATGTTTTACTGTCATTTTTAAAGCCTTTGAGTGCACCAATGCTTTGCAATTACAGATCAAAAGAGAAGAACGCGGGCCTAAAGCAAACAAGCAGACCTCCTGGTTCAAAGAGGATGTACAGTGGTTAGGACTTTGCAAGTGGAGAGAAAAAAAAAGAAACTGACGCTAACCAGAAAAATCCCTAACATGTCTGTTCAACAAACTATTTGAAAAAAAACACCGCTACAAAACAAGTCTAGCTGTTGTCGGATGTGGAGACTGGGACCCACTCTAAAAGCCATATTACTACAGCTAGATTTGTGAATGGTGGAAGCTTCCTGTTCTGCTCATTGTGCGTACAGGATGTGTTTGGTGTTTCCCCACCTCCACCCGCTCCTACACGTAATGATGTAAACATCATCTCTGAGAACCAAGTTCCAAAAGGGCATGAGGTTTTTACCTTTATCCTGTTTTCCTACATATTAAAATACACCTTGTGGTCCGTTAACATTTGTGGTTACAGTTTTACCGTAAATTATGCCAATACAGTGTGATTAGGGAGTCAATCAAATTTCCGTTCTAAAAAAGGAAAGATTTGGAGTGAACAACAGGTTGTAATGACAGGTTTGTTAATTCCCAATTATTCCACTTGTAAAATTACACAGAGCATCAAGTACACAAACAGTTCAATAACCTTTCCTTCCCCCTAAGGGTACCATCATCATGTTGTTCAACAGTGAGTGGAATAAGTTTCTGTAATATCTGCCATAACAAAATGATTTGTCTTAGTTTTGCCAAAACCATCCACTTGTAGAATTGTAAATTTCTGAAGAGCCATTCATTGAATGTAGTTTATTTATGCCCTTAATTCAGCAAATAAAGAGTCTAGTCCTTTATCATTATTAATAGTTCTTCTGTTTTTTCCTAATTGTCATTTCTCTGCCAGTTTGAAAGACGTGCTGGAATTTTACCGTCCACAGGAATCGGAGCGGACGAAGGATGGAACATGGAAAAGTCCATTGACTCGGGCAGGATTTAACAGTTTTGGGACAAGCGAGGCCACAAAATTCCACCCATTAATTTTAATCCAGGGGTTTTGTTTCCAGAACACTGCGCCAGAGCAGCAGTGCAAGACAGAATATCCGATCGGCTGTCCAATATACGCAGAGCCAAATGTTCAGCTTCACTGCATTCAATGAACGCAGCAGAAAATGGCTGGTTGATTTGATGACTTTTGAGCATTTTTAATGCCACAAATATAATAGCCAGCTCATTATTAATTAGAAAGTGTGGAAATCCTTACTTGATGAATTAATTGAAATATTATATTAGCTATAGCCCATTTTAAATTTAGGTCCTTTGGGTTTTGATGGTTTAATTTGACTAAGCGTCCTGGTCTGCTAGTCTGATATATAAATCAATACTTTTATCCGTCCCTGCACAAGTTAATGTTTTAAAGATGCAATAGTGTCAAGTATTTCTAGCTAGCAAATGGATTCAACTTGTGATGGTGCTGGAAATAGCAGCTCCGAGGTAAATAAAGCTATAAGGCCATTCAACGCATCTAGCTCATTCCAATGTACAAACAAACATATACTCAATGTACAAACATATACTTTGAGGATAGCACAGTAGCACAGTGGCACAATGATTAGCACTGCTGCCTCACAGCGCCATGGACCCAGGTTCAATTCTGGCCTCGGGTCACTGTCTGTGTGGAGTTTGCACCTCCTCCCCATGTCTGTGTGGGTTTCCTCCAGGTGCTCTGGTTTCCTCCCAATGTCCAAAGGTGTGTGAGTTAAGTTGATTGGCCATGCTAAATTGTCTACTAGTGGATTACCAGGGTAAATATGTGATGTTACGGGAATAGGCCCTGGGTGGGATCGTGGTGGGTGCAGACTCGATGGACCGAATAGTCTCTTTCTGCATTGTAGGGATTCTATTTTATACTTCTAGGGCTGACACTGCCAATGTTCATTTTCCTTCCTGCCTCAGCACCATGTGAGAGCAGTAATCTGATCAATCCCTTGTTTAGTGCTTCCGTGTTTCATATTTTAAACGATGGTAGCAGTTTACCCATCATCAACTGATGGTTTTACTCCAATTTCCTGCATACTGAATACTTGCATATTAAGATGCTGTACTTCAAGCTGCTAGCTTTGTTTCAATCGCAGGTTAGGGGAAAGCAATATGGCTGATATTGCGATTGACTAGTCTGACCCTATACAGATAATGATAAATCAATTGAAGTCTGCTGCTGGGGACCAGTGAAATTCCTTCTAAGATAGGGTTACATTGCAGAAGACAGACACATCATGAATGTGTAAGAGCAGGATTTGAATTTGCACATGGCAGCTTTGTTGCCTTCACTGGTCTATGTTAGAATCATAGAATCCCAACAGCGAGGGAGGAAGCCGTTCAACTCATCAAACCTGCACCAATAACAATCCCATCCAGGCCCAATCCCAGTAATCCCACATATTTACCCCTGCTAATCCCCCTGACATGCAGGAGCGATTCAGCACGGCCTGACTTGCACAACTTTGGATTGCGGGAGGAAACCGGAGCACCCGGAGGAAACCCATGCAGACAACGTGCAAGCTCTACACTGTCAGTGAACTGGGTCCTTGGCGCTGTGAGGCAGCAGCACTAACCACTGTGCCACCGTAAAGGGCCAGGCCTACTACAAACTTTGTGAAAAATTCTAGTCACTTCAGCAAGTGACATCAAATATGATTTATTTACAAGTGCTAAGCCACATAAATTTAACTTGATACTAACATTCCTCACCCTCTGGATTTTTTTTTTATTCTATCAAAACACCTCCTTGGGAATAAATAATATCAACAAAGTAAATGCTACCTGCTGCGACAGGTAAAATGAAAATATATACACTGTTAAAGCAAGACTCTTATTTAAAGATGTGGTGTCTGACAATTCTGCTTTCAAAGGAGAAATTCCTAGCATGTAATTTGCAACCAATTGCAAGGGCAGTCATATTTTAGAAAAGGATTCCCTGAGAGACTGCATGCTTTCTGTGACCTGTTGCATTGCATCTACAACTGATAACAGAGCTATACTGACACTTATTTCCCCAAACCCACGCCCTCAGAAGAAAAAGGTGCTGTTTATTACTTGATACTATTAATAGCAGACCAAGGCTATTAATACTATTAAGCAGACCAAGCTTCCCCATCCCTTTAAGGGCTTTTGTGTTTTCAAGTACTGCTTGGTTGATTGTTCAATAGGGTCTTCTTGATATTTATTGCCTTGTTTAGAACCATCTCAATTACTTTGGTTCCAATGTTCTCACTGGAACTTAGCATTCATCAAGCTGACCAATGGGTTCCACTAAAACCTATCAGATATGCACCATACTTTGCTGCTTTCTTAATGTAGATCAGCTGTAAATTCTCAACTATACTTTTGTTTATCGCTGTTAAACAGTTTTCACTTAGACTTAACCTCACCTGCTACAGAATGGAGTTTCTTGTGCAAATAATGGTGAGGCTAATGATGCTCTTTGCTACTTGTCCCTGATGGGTCAGGAAATTTGGATGAGGGGCAAATGCATAGTTAAATTCAAATATTGCTGTTTAAGACGCTTCAGAAAAAGTGCATACTTTTTGGGGAGGAAAATCTTGCTAAATGGCTCATATTCAAAATGCTTTGACTGGTTTGTATTTGGATGCTTGGTACAAACCAAACTCACAGAAATTTTAAGTGTTATCTAATTCAATCCATATAAAGTTTCAATGATGTGATAAGGGTTAATCTCTAGCAAACAATTTCTCTGCCACTGAAAATTAACAAGTAAAAGGGTGAAGTCTCATTCCTTTGAGTTTTAACTGTTTCTTTGGGGTTTTAACTTACTGTCTCTATCTAATCTTTTGCCTCTACCTACCTGATTTGATATTGTATTCACTCACACTAATTTGCATTTCATTCTGAGTCCTTGCACTATTAATTTTACAATCTTACAAGCTTACTGGTTAAGGTGATACCTTGTTTCTTGCCCTATTCATTCGGGACCCCTCCTGCAAGTGATCGCACCACACATGTCTGTGATGCAAAATAAGTTAATCTATAATGACTGGGGTGGCAGTGAGTAACGCTGCTGCCTCACAGCGCCAGGGACCCAGGTTCGATTCCCTGTTTGGGTCGCTCGCTGTCTGTGCGGAGTCTGCATGTTCTCCCTGTGTCTGCATGGGTTTGCTCTGGGTGCTCCAGTTTCCTCCCACAGTCCAAAAGATGTGCTGGTTAGGTGCATTGACCATGCTAAATTCTCCCTCAGTGTACCCAAACAGGCATCAGAGTGTGGCAACTAGGGGATTTTCACAGTAACTTCATTGCAATGTTAACTTAAGCCTACTTGTGACACAAATAAACAAATTTTAAAACTTTAAGCAAGGGCAAGTCTAACTGACGGCAGACACCAACAGATTAGCTGCTACAGTATTCCTAATAGTCGCCTTTTGGAAGGTTAGATTTCTGACTATCTGAAGCTGCCTTATAATGTTTTGCTTTAAAAAGAACAATCATTCGAGATGAATCTCTATTAATTCTGACTCAACATTTGAAGTTAATTTTTTACCAAAATCAAACATTAACTGTGATAAGTATTGGAATCAAGAACATGAACTAACACATATCTACATTAAAAACTGACTTCTCATCTTTTTTCCATGATCTTTCTGTTAATCTAGACAGATTCTGTACCCTTAATGGCTGACAAAGAAAAAAATTGTGCCCTATAGCCAAAGGATTGCATCCAACGATTGCAAGTGCACCTTCGACACAATTACTCCCATTTGAATTATATATAGCATAATAAAAAGTAATGCTATGGTTCAGCGTTATAAGGTCCTTTGCAAATGATCAATTATGTGTGTACCAGGAAGAAACTGAGTTCTGTACATTGTGGCCAGAATTACCGCAGTGCCATAATGACAGCTGGTAAACATGGGACGTAAAAAAGGTCATTTGACTAACAAGAAAACAGAATGCTTCAGAACTAGTTTGATGCTAATGTTAATTACTGTTGTGTTACCATCTTTGTTGCAGATTGTCACTTGCAGAATTTTAAGGAATCTTGTTTTTTCCTATGGCGTTTTCAGAAACGAATCCATAATTATAATTCAAAAGATTTTTGCCATCATTGAAATGAAAAGTTTTTGCACACCTATAACCATGAGAATAACACCTATTCAATTGTCTTTGGGTATTAAATTTTATTTTTAATTGAAAAAAAACTGTTCAACAGTTCAAAAAAAATCTAAATTATTAAAAAAATATTTAGGATATTATATCCCAGAATTTGCTTTTACATCAATGATGTAAAAAAAATTTTTAAAAAACAAATTTTCCCTGAGAATTGCCAAAATAAATTAGAAAAAAGAGAATGCTCCAAATGAGATGCAGACAAATTCACTGGTTTTCATTCCTGAACAGCAAGGTGGCCAATGGAATTATCTATTGTCCAGAGTGTATCATCACTCACAACATGACAGTGTCAGGGCAGCGCTGTGGCAGTCTTCAGCAGTAACTTTAACTACTTTGCTTATCCGTGCTGTTCGCAGTCCGACAGAAAATGAAATAATTTTCTTTAATGGAATTCCAGAGCAAAGTGCTGGGCCAATCTGTCAGGCGAAACGATTGGTCTTCAGAATTTTAGTCTTGGATCGAATGTCGAATAGATCTGTGATAATCCTCCGGGCTGTTTGAGTGATCAGGCATTTCGAACCCTCGAAGCAAGTGTCCACTGTTCTGTTGAGTGAAGTAATAAAACTGCCTGGCGAACACAGGCTCGATCTAAAAACAAAATGATTGGGATATTTATATTACTTGAAAATATGGCTTGAAAGCTTACATATTTTGTGTTAACCTGTTGCCGAATCCAAACTATGCGACACCGTTAAAATCCGCTCACAATATGATGGCTGAAATACGAGTCCCACATTAGTCTGGGACATCGGTCACAGGAACGTTCTGAAGGATTCAGAGAGTGAAGGCTCAAGTATTCCTCTTCACTTGGGAGCTGGACTCGGGCGGCACGGTAGCACAATGGTTAGCACGGCTGCCTCACAGCACCTGGTTCGATTCCTGGCCTTGGATCACTGTCTATGCGGAGTCTGCATGTTCTCCCCGTGTCTGCATGGGTTTCCTGCGGGTACTCCGGTTTCCTCCCACAGTTCAAAGATGTGCAGGTTAGGCTGATTGGCCATGCTAAATTGCCCCTTAGTGTCAGGGGGATTTGGAGGATAAATATGCAGGGATAGGGCTTAAGTGGGATTGTTGTCGGGGCAGGTTCGACGGGCTGAATGGCCTCATTCTGCACTGTAGAGACTCTATTCTATGATTCTATATGTTTGAGAATCATTTCAGTACTTGCTGAGTCGCTGAGAAGCCTTTCAGGAGCCAGGAAAATATTGCAAGTATCCCTCAGTCCAGTTTTAAATAAAATGTAAAAATTATGACATGGTCATATCATCCAGTTGGAATTACCAAGACAAATCTACTTTTTATTACCAATGTGATTTCCTCAAATATTAATCAGGCACAAATTATCACCCAAACAAGCCTTTCTAAGAGAAATTTGATTTAGTCTGGCATTATACATTAGACTTTGGAAACAATTTTGTTATCCTACTATGAAGAGTGAAGGGGTGGTTTTCAATTTTCATGTATCTTATTGCAAAAAAATCTAAATCTACAAACATATACAAATAGCTTTTGGTGCCAATAATCAGGGAGGCCTAAATTTTTAGGATGACGGAGCCACTCCAACAGGCTCCCTGCCATTTTCTGCTCTCATGAACTTTGATTGACAGCAGGCAGGCCTTCTGTCCTCACTTGGAGCTTTGACATCTTGTCATTTTTTTTCGATCACCACAGCAGTTCCTCCCGTGACAGCCACAAGCTGTCATCAGACACAGCCATTGATTACATTTGCTTTGAAGTGATTGTTTACAACTTCTGTTGGAAGTCACTGAGATAACTGCACAAAGAGGAACTGGCCCCGTGGTTCAGCAAAAGTGAAAGAAAGACACGTGACTGAGGACGATTGCAACTTTTCAGCACTGTTAGATTGTCTGAAGTATCAGACATAGCCTCATACTGACAGCAGATCACACATTTCAAATTGGATTATTCTGCGTACCACCTCACCAATTCGCCTCAAAATGTTTAGTTTCCCTCACTTCTACATTATTTATCTCGCGTTACGCACTTATTGAGAACTTACATGCGCTGTGATAAGTTTTCTTGATCTCTGTGGATCTGGAAATTCTTCACCAAAGCAGAACACAACCTGGAACCTTGGCATGAGCGAGCGGCCATGGTGTGCGTAGCTTTGTAATTCTGGGGGTAAAAAGACCTTTATTATCACTGTTCTTCAGCCTGACATATCGGTTTTAAGTACACGCACAAGGAAATGCCTGATTTGTTCAACAATAAGCCAAAAACATCTATTTCCCTCAGCTTAGTACAATTAAGGATGATCATAAGTTACCCATCCATTCCATAAGATGCACTTGGGTAGCATGGTGGCACAGTGGTTAGCAGTGCTGCCTCAGGGACCTGGGTTCAATTCCCGGCTTGGGTCACTGTCTGTGTGGAGTTTGTACATTCTCCCCGTATCTGTGTGGGTTTCCTCCAGGTGCTCCGGTTTCCTCCCACAGTTCAAAGATGTGCAGGTTAGGCGCGTTGGCCACACTAAGTTGCCCCTTAGTGTCAGGAGGACTAGCAAGGGTAAATGTATGGGGTTAGGGGGATAGACCCTGGATGGGATTGAGGTCAGTACAGACTTCATGGACCTAATAGCCTCCTTCTGCACTGTAGGGATCCTATGACATAAGCATTCTTTAATTGATATATTCTAATTTCAAGCTAACTGTTTTCCACCATTTTCAGGTTTATGTTTAAATAGTTGCATAATATTAAATAATCATTCATATGATACCCATTAATGAAATATCGCATTCCCTGTTCTTCTGCACATTTACACAGATGGCCACAAATGTGGAAAAATTAATTTTGCAGACTTTGTTTTTTTACAATTTTTCTAGGATAAAACAGTGGTTAGCACGGTCTCCTCACAGTACCAGGGACTGGAGTTCGATTCCAGACTTGGGTCACTGCGTGTGCGGAGTCTGGGTGTTCTCCTCATGACAGCATGGGTTTCCCCCGGGCACTCCAGTTTCCTCCTGCAGTGCAAAGCTCTGCAGATTAGGGGGGGGGTTGGCCTTGCTGAACTGCCCCTTAGTGTCAGGGAAATTAGCAGGGTAAATGCATGGGGCTACGGGGGATAGGGCCTGGGTGGAATTGCAGTCAGTGCAGGCTTGATGGGCTGAATGGCCTCTTTCTGCACTGTACAAATTCTATAATTCTATGAATAAGATATGTAAAATTATGAGGGGCATGGACAGCACATATAAGGGTGGTAGCTGTTCCCCTCAGTTGAAGGGTCAGTCGTGAAGAGACATAGGATCAAGGTGAGGGGCAGGAGGTTTGGGGGTGGGATGGGAAAAACCTTCATACCTGGAGGGTGGTGACAGTCTGGAATGTGCTATCAGGAAGGGCGGTAAAGGTGAGTTGTCTCACATCCTTTAAAAAGGTACCTAGATGAGCACTTGGCACATCACAACATTCAAGATTATGGGCCAAGTGCTAATAGATGGGAGTTCGGGTGTTTCTCGTGTGTCGGTGCAGACTCAAATCGGCCGAAGGGCCTCTTCCGCACTGTATGATCCTATTATTCTGAGCGACTTCACAAACTAATTACATTTATAGATTAATTAAAAGAAATATAGAAATTTCATATTCTGTTACCTGCTAAAAACTGTTGCGTGTCAAAAAGTTTCGTGACTTGGTCTCTCTCAAGCTTGTTAGGCCTGTCACTGTATGGTGCCAAAGGTCCTTCCCAGTAGATTCTGCTCTGGCACAATCGTTTGGCATAGAGGCCATCAGGTGCCAACCACAGCAGGACTCCCTTCTCCAAGTGACTGAGCAGCTTCTCGATGCCCTTGCGTTGTGCGCTGCTGTCTGGATAAGGAAATAGCACCTGTTCTATGTTGCTGGCTGCAAATAACTTATCAACTTGGCCGTGGGCTATTCTACAACCTTCAGGGCTTGTTGTTGTCACTTCTCTCACCAGGGTTTCTCGATAATACAATAAAATTTGCAGGCGACAGTCTGTAAAAGCAAATCAAATGGATGTGTTCAGTACATCAGCAAGCCCAAAGTCATTGAAATCATTCTCAGCAAATAAAAAAAATAATGGAATTGCGAGGCGCCTGGCCGTGCTCCTTTGTTAGGTCCAAGTATTTTGTCCACACAGATTCACCGAATCAATCAGTTCACATCTGCAGCTTCACTGGGCTCAGGCAATGGAAAGCAGCATTTCAGGATTCGAAAGGCAGAACCCACATTTGGAAATTCAGAAGATCCTGGTGACTTCTAAAACCCAGCTTAGCCAAATCATGGGCAGGAGCAGGGGTAAGAATAAAGGTTACGATTGAAGGAGTCCAAAAAGTGACTCCAAAGTCCATTGTTTCAAAAATCCAAAGTTACATTTGGCAAGTTCTGACATCACATTTGTCTTCTACCTGTCACCTTTTTCAAGTTTTTTTTTCTTTTAGCTTTTCATCCTTCCCTTTGTCTTATTTTCCCTCCTTTATATTTTTTTTTAAAATGAGGTTGTTTTATTCACAACACACGGTTCTTTTAACTTCTCGATCTTTTTCATTTTCTGGGCGCTTGTGTTTTGATTCAATTTTCGTTTTTTCGCTTTTTAATCTTCTCGTCTTTGTTCATGAGTGAAATCGGTCTTTCCTTTTGCCTTCATCTTCTATGTTACATTTCGTTCTTCAGGCCAATCGCATGGCCAGGGTTGGGGGAAGGGAGGGCCTTTCAAGGGGATTGGAGATGGCCGGAAGGAAGTCTTAGTAATACCAGGCAGGATCTGACGTCACACTTGTCCAATTTAGAAAGCTTTCATCCCTCTTTCTGCACCCAACTGAAGAGTCTGCCATCCACTGTATGGTTGGACGCATGGCTAGATTTAACATTGGACACAAGGACAGTGACTTTATTGTCAGGTTTTTGACTGCGCTGATCCACATTTTTAAAAAAAAATGATAATGGGCAGAATAAAACGCAATTAATCATCGGTGACACAAATAGAGGGGATCACAGTTCATAATAGTTCATAAGACATAGGAGCAGAATTAGGTCATTCAGCCCATCAGGTCTGCTCTGCCATTCAATCATGATTCCTCATCCCCATTTTCCTGCCTTCTCGCCATAACCCTTCAACCCATTACCAATTAAAAATCTAAATTTACTCACTGTCCCAGCATCCATTACACTTTGGGGTAGTGAATTCCACAGATTCACAACCCTTTGGGAGAAGTAGTTTCTCTTCAACTCTGTTTTAAATTTTCTACCACTTATCCTAAGACTATGACCTCTTGTCCTAAGATGCCCCACCAGAGGAAGCATCCGCTCCACATCTACTTTATCCATACCTTTTATCATTTTGTATACCTCAATTTGATCTCCCCTCATTCTTCTTAATTCCAGAGAGTATAGGCCTAAACTGTTCAATCTCTCTTCACATGAAAAAACCCTCATCTCCAGAATCAATCCAATGAACTTCCTTTGAACTGCCTCCAATGACACCATATCTTTCCTCAAATAAGGGGATCAAAACTGTACACAATATTCCAGATGTAGCCTCATCAATGCCTTGTATAGTTGCAACAATACTTTCTTACCTTTACATTCTATTCCTTTAGCTACAAATGCCAGCATTCTATTCACTTCCTTTATCATCTGCTGTACCTGAATGCTAGTTTTCTGTGACAGTGTTAAGGTAGCAAGTAAAGAAACTAGAAAGCTGGTTGGAAAATATGACAATTGCATTTTTAGGTGCTCAATCAGTTGCTGTATTGGTTCATATGCAATTTAGCTGCAGTAACACAAACTTAAAATTGTACACATTGCAAGCAGTATAAATATACTTGTCGGTGATTAAAACACTATCCTCACTTTTCGCACACCCACAGTCCAAATTCTACTCTAAGGATAGCTGTTAGAAATAAGTTTAATCTTATCAAGAGTTGGGTTAATCTACAATGGTTCTTGCCTTAAAAATGTAACACTACAGCTTCCAAAAAGCCTTGTACATTTTATAATACACCCAAAGACTGAGGATGCTTTGACTTGCCACATGTAAACTTATTTGCTGTTGCTACTGAAATAATATTTTCTGTACCCTTACACTATTCTATACAGTGCAATACGATGCGACTTGGCAATTTTTCCAGCGTAAACGGCATTGTTCAACTCACTAAAATGCATTTTGTTAGTGGTACAAGACGCTTTTGGTAAAATCTGGATAAGTACAAAAATGCAGAACGACTTAAAACAAAAAGTGATGATTTCTTGTAGCTTTCTCATTTCTACACATAAATGGCAATATGATGGATTTTGGCCCCCGCATCTGTCCCTGGCTCTAGAGGGTCCAGAGGGGGTTCACGAGAATAATCCCAGGAATGAAAACATAATGACATATGGGGAGCATTTGACGACTCTGGGTCTGTACTCAATGGAATTTAGAAGGATGGGGGGGGGGGGTGCAGTCACATTGAAACTTACAGGATACTGAAAGGTCTGGATAGAGTAGATGTGGGCAAGATGTTTCCATTAGTCGGAGAGACTGGGATCCTAGGGCACAGGCTCAGGTTAAAGGGACAACCTTTTAGAACCGTAATGAGGAGGAATTTCTTCAGCCACAGGGTGGTGAATCTATGGAATTCATTGCCACAGAAGGCTGTGGAGGCCAGGTCATTGAGTATATTTAAGACAGTTCTTGATTGGTAAGGGGATCAAAGGTTATGGGGATAAGGTGGAAGAAGGGGGTTGAGAGACTTATCAGCCATGATTGAATGGCAGAACAGATCTGATGGGCCAAATGGCCTAATTCTGCTTTATCTGTTCACAGCTGCATTCAAGACACTGGTACTTACAAATCACCTTGATCCATTCTTTAGAATAATAAAAGCTTTTACCAACAACAATTTGAATTTATACAGCTCTTTTTATGTGGTGATACGTTCTAAGACATGTCACTTAATTGAACCAAATTTGATGTTGGCCAAAAAGTTGTTTGGTCAAAGAGTTAGGTTTAAGCAAGAAAACTGGAAAGAATTCCAGAGTTAAGGAACTAGGCAGCTGAAGGCACGGCCGCCAGTGGTGGAGAAACTAAAAGGGGGAAGGTGCAAGAAACCAGAGTTGGAGGAGTGCTGAGATCTTGAAGCTGGAGAAAGTGACAGAGATTGAGAGGGATGAACATTTGAAAACAAGGCTGTGAACTTTACAGTTGAGTCACTTTTTCATCCACACATCTTTCTTTTCCCCTTTGAGGAAAGATTTCTGAGCTGAATATCAGCCTGTTGCTTTGTGAACGCACCTTCCATGGTCAACAAGTCCTGGCATTGGATTTGAACCCCAATTGTGTGGTTCAAGGGTAAGGGTGCTACCACTGCACCACAAGACCTCCTAATTTAATCATTGGGAGTTAATGTCGGTTGGTGAACACAGATGGGTGAAGTGTGAGTCCAGAAATGGGCAGTAGAAGTTTGGAGAAGTTCAGATTTGTGGAGGTTGGAAGATGGGAGGCCAACCAGGATGGCATTGAGTAGTCAAGTCTGGAGGTAACAAATTAAGTAAGCTATTGTGTAATAGCCACATAGAGACTTACCTGAAAGGGCCAGTGCTTCTGCAGACCTCATACTTGGCTCAATTGAAATACCAGGTGCTTGAGATTCAGGAGGTGCACAAGCATAAAATGATCCGGTTACCTGATAACCTGCAAAGCATGGGAAAAACATTTAAATGATCTGCTGGTTTTATAATGCCATTCTGATTAAAATTATCAATCTAAATAGAAAAGCAAATGCAAGATTTATATATTCATATTTACAGGATGCGAGCATTGCTGGTAGGCCCAGTAATTATTGTCCATCCCTAATTGTCTGTCCTCCATCTCAAAGGGCATTTGTTTGTTTATTAGTGTGTTGCAGGTGGGCATTAACATTGCAATGAAGCCACTGTGAAAATCCCTTGGTCGCCACACTGTTTGGGTACACTAAGTGAGAATTTAGCACAGCCAATGCACCTAACCAGCACATCTTTTGGACGGTGTAAGGAAAGTGGAGCACCTGGAGGAAACCCATGCAGACACGAGGAGAACGTGCAGACTCTGCACAGGCGGTGACCCAAGCCGGGAATTGAATCCAAGCCCCCGGCACTGTGAGGCAGCAGTGCTAACCACTATGTCATGTCCCGCCTACATTTGAGAGTCAACCACGTTGCTGTGGATCTGAAGTCACATGTAGGAACAGTTCAGGTAAGGACGGCAGATTTCCTTCCCTAAAGGACATTGGTGAACCGGGTAAGATTAACAACAGTAGTTTCATGGTCATCATTAGAATTTTAATCCCAGATTTTATTGAATTCAAATTTCACCATTTGTCATGGTGCGATTGGAACCCAGGTCCCCATAGTTTGGAGGATACCACTATGCCACCACCTCCTTACAGATAAAGTGTTTTTCAATTTTGGTAAACAAATCAGCATTATTATACAGACATGTGAATCGTGGAAATAATTATGCAATAATTCACTTTAATTTACAGACAAGGGCTGACTGATCACTTCTGCTAACTTGCCGATGAAACTTCAGCAACATTCCTACACAAAAATAAGGTCCACACTTTGTGTTGATGGAGGAAATATTTTATGACAGTACACGTGCAAGTGAGTCATGTATGGTTTGATTTGGGAAGGCAGTAGAAGAGAGATGTTCCAGATACGGAGTCAATTAATTACTTCTGAAGCATAGCTAAAATGTAAGAGTAAATTTATGCACAGCAAGCTCCCACAACAGCCATGTGATAATGGCCAGACAATTTGTTTCTGCGATGCTGACAGATATTGATTATTAGTCAGAACATCAGGGACAGCATCTCTGCTGTTCTTCGAAATAGTGCTGTGGGATCTCAGACGCCTACATACAAGGACTGAAGACAAACTCAGTTCAATGTATCATTCACAAGACAACACCTTCAACAGCACAGCACTGGAGTGTCAATTCTGGGTTTCCTGTTCAGGTTCTGGGGTGGGACTTGAAACTTTAACCTTCCAAACTCTAAGTCAACTGAGCCACTGCTGACACATAACCAAGTTTGTCAATGAGTAACTTGTTAAAAGATCCTGCCAAACTTGTTAGTTGTTTCCCTCTCTTTTTTGCTCCAACTCGCACATACTGAAAGTAAAACCGAGAGGGACAGATTGACTGGATTCACTGTGCTAAAGTATTGGTACAGTTATTTAAAAGCAGGGCCTGAAGATAAGTTGCAGCAGCATGAGGAGGCAGATTTTTTTGTCGCTTAGTACAAGGATGTAATTCTCGGGATGAAGTTACCATATTATCCTGCACTAATATTAAGCTATCCCCAGCATGAGGGGAGGGGCACTTTTTTTTGCACATTGATAGATTAACAGAATTAATGGCCCTACAATCAATTGGATACCACAACATGGGCAATTATGTGGGAATCCTTACCATTTTCGCAACCAGGTCCTTGCCAATGGTGGTTCCGTGGAGGAAATGGCACAGTGGGGCACTGATAGGAGAGTTCTGGATGTGGCTGTTCATATTCCCTCCAGCTACGTTCATGCTGAACAATGTAGTTGGGTATCTGAAAGCCATAATAAAGTACTGATTGCTTTTCACATTTCTTGCACAAAGAAGTACAGTATTAATTGCCATCCAAATTGCTTTGAATTCCAGGATCTCACTTACTTGGGCTGGCATTGAAGGGTAGGTAGGGTAAGTGTGGTGGTTGATTAGCATCTGTGGATCTTCCATGTTCACTTGCTTTGTCCCTCCTTAAAACAAAAAGGACAAAATGGTAAATGTGAATAAACACACAGAAACTTGAATTAAATTACATGGAAATCAATTACTTTAATTCCCCGTTAACTTGAAAGTTAAGGAGTTATGAGCTGACCGGAGGATATTTTAAGTTTGTTCAGTTTTTTCAAACTCCCTGTTCCAACCCCCAAATAAAATACTGCCCAATTGAAACAGTCAGTTATGCGATCAAATACCTTTTTTGGCTCCTTCTGGTATAATTTTGTAGACTTTGTAGGGATCTGAGATGTCAAGTTGACTACGTTCAACCAATTCTTCAAAATCGTTGCTCTTATTTAAGGCACACCTTAGTCTCGTCTTCCAGGTTGGGGGATCTGGTTTGTCAATTCCCTCGCGAAATTTGCCTTTGAAAAGCGCCCAAGCCTTGGGAGAAATCATTTGGCAAGAATGAGTTTGGCAATTCAACCAACATTTACTCCATTTCATAAACATCAAACATGTAGATGTACTGTGCAAAGCAGGAAGACAAATTAATAACCTTGATGTACACCAAGGAAAGAATGAACATTCTGGATACTGTACACTTTATTCCCATTAAATGCAAAAGATGCAGTGCTTTGGCATCCATAAGTTCATAAGACTTAGGAGCAGAATTAGGCCATTCGAGTCTGCTCCACCATTCAATCATGGCTGATATGCTCCTCATCCCCACTTCCCAGCCTTCTCCCTATAACCCTTCAACCCATTACCAATTAAAGATCTGTCTAACTGCTCCTTAAACTTACTCACTGTTCCAGCATCCACCACACTTTGGGGTAGCAAATTCCACAGATTCACAACTCTTTGGGAGAAACCTGCTTTCTCCTCAATTCTGTTTTGAATTTGCTACCCCTTATCCAAAACTACTGAGGCTACGAATGGATTAAGAACTTTTTTAAAGCATAGACTTTTCCATCAGGAAGTATTCTCTCCACTGACTCCATTCCTCCAAAAATCATTATCATTAGCAATTAAGGACACACTGTGTGTCCAAGTTAAATGACTGGTTATCTAAAACTTGATTAATTAACATATAAATGGATTAAGATTTGTTACCTCCAGACACACATTTCACCCCTCTCTAGGGGCCACTGGGGAAGCAATAGCAGGTCGATTAGCAACCTGTTGAATAAGGTCATGGACATTCCTTCCATGGTCATTAAGTCCAGGTGTGGAAGCACAGGGAGCTCAAGGGACAAGCTATGAGCACAAAATGTGTGGCATCATCATGGTAGAAAAGTGGATTTACCCCATGCGCCACACCAATAATGTTGGGACATTCTCATGTTGGGAAACTACATATTCTAATTCTCAGTGGCCTATCATTTAAAATTATTCCAACTGCTAGGTA
The DNA here is from genome assembly GCF_965287045.1 of Carcharhinus amblyrhynchos. NCBI lineage: Eukaryota > Metazoa > Chordata > Chondrichthyes > Carcharhiniformes > Carcharhinidae > Carcharhinus > Carcharhinus amblyrhynchos. The sequence goes on from NC_137325.1 coordinate 15,559,228, forward strand.
CTATCCAAGCAATATCATGCACAATCATTTTACTGAAAAAGGATTTTCCAATTAAATAAAAAGCACACACAAACTAGGAGTAAGAGTAGGCCATCTGTCCCCTCCAGCCTGCTCTGCCATTCAATAAGACCACGGCTGATCTTCACATGGACTCAGCTCCGCTTTCCCACCCACTCATCATAACCCTTAATTCCTTTACTGTTGAAAATCTATCCATCCTTGCCTTAAAAACATTCAAGGAGGGAGCCTCAACTCCTTCAATGGGCAGGGAATTCCATCGATTCCCAAACCTTTGGATGAAGCAGTTCCTCCTCAACTCAGTCCTCAATTTACTCCCCCTTATTTTGAGGCCATGCCCCTTAGTTCCAGTTTCACCCGCCAGTGGAAACAACCTCCAGGCTTCTATCTTATCTATTCCCTTCATAATCTTATGTTTCTATAAAATCGCCCTTCAATCTTCTGAATTCCAATGAGTATAGTCCCAAAAGAAGCATTTGGGTGTGTAATTTGAAAAAAATGTATTTCACACACAAACCACGCTCATTGTGTACTCATGCATTTTGGAATAATATAACTTTACTGGAAATTCGAAAACCCCCGAGTAGATTTTAATTAGAAGCAAGGCTTTCTCTAACCACCCGTTTGCAAGAAACCTATAGTGACCTGTGGGAATAAGTCATTACTATATCTCGGATTGGTGTGAGTCACTTCAGTGACATTTCATATTCACTGGCCCATGTGTTCAGCGGTACTCAAGACATCTTTCTTAGCAACGCTGCAGTTTCCCTGAAGCGAAAGGGTGAGCTCTTTACCGGCGGTCGCTGTCCAACCCTACCGCAAATGTGAACTGCAGACCGCAATTATTCACGCACGCCTACTTAAGTTGTAGTTTTTTTTTCCTGAAAGTAATGGCTAGCAAAGTGCCGTGCAAAGTCGCCGTGTAATAGAAAGCACTTCGAGTACAGCATGGTAAACATAGATAGAGCCCTGGCGGTGCAGAACCGGGGCTGAATGCTCGCAATATGAGCAGGAAGATTGCTTCGTTCAGAAATCCTCTGACCTTACCAGCCACAGACCATGCTGCAGTCGCTGTCTCAATTTTATTCTGAATTAGCAGAGACGAGGTGGCCCAAGGCATCTCTCATCTGCGACACTGAGTGGATCTGATGACTAAATGTACCTAAAGATTGCACGGCTTCACACACACTGTGTGCCCTTTTTGACCCCTGGGAGAACTGCAGCAACCCGGCTACTGAGTGGGGCTGGGTGAGGGATGAGAACGTGCAGAGGGATTAAGGTGCACAAGAGGAGGAGAGATGCAGAAGGTTGCACTCGAACCCCACTGGGATTTGTCTGAGCAGCAAAAAGGTCAGGCGGGACTGTGTCACACACACGCAAAACTTACACTGCAGTCAAAGCGGAAAAGACTTTGACACAAAATCATTTTTTTTTAAAAAAAGAGGAAACTAACACCTTCCCCCCCACGAGAGAGAGACAAAAAAAAATCAGAAATAGAGAAACTCAAAGCAGCCCAGAAAGTTACAATAAAATTGTTACCTTGAAAAGTGCCGCGTCTTCCTCCCGGTTGTAATCCTGTTTCCCGGCGTGTTTCCAAGGAATGCGAAAAATGGACTTGTCCTCATTCTCCCAGACCAAGCCGGGATATTTCCCACTGTCTATCTGGTCAATTAACCACTGGCGAAGTTTGCCATTTCCTGAAGTTACAGGGCCCATGTTGCAATCTGAATCCATATTCATTTCTATACAACATTAGAGAGAGGGAGGGAGAGAAAAAGCGGCAGAAATAAGGTGCATGCAACCGAAAGTCCCATTTTTAAAACAATATCAAAAGCGGGATTTTCGCGGCAGGAAATTAGAAATCACACACAGACCTCCCAACCCAACCCTTTGTCGCAAACATTGAGCCAAATGGACTTCCCATCTGGACATAGAATTGAATCTATTTTGAACGCGATTAAAATAGCAAGACAGTTCCACGTTAAAAAAAATACAAAATAGCCTTTAAATGTTTGCGGGTAAATGATCCTGTCCCAAATTCACGGCCGCCACTCAGTCAAGGGTCTGGTATTTAAAAAAAAAGTTGCTCCACATTACAAGGCAAAGCTCCCCAAGCAAAAAATAGCCCGCCTTAGTTTTGGACGCAGCCCTCAGCCTTACCCGGCGCTTGGTCACTTAAACTTCACTGTGGTTTGACTTGTGTTTGACTGGTGGCGATGTAGCAGACCCCACTCGGCACAAGAATTGAGAAGGAACTATCTCTTATATGCTCAACTCCCCATCGGAGGCGGGGCTGCTGTTTTGTCAATCATACCCTGACCCTGTGTTTTTTTTCACAGAACTCACTACCTCTGGAGGATCTCGTTGGGGTGAAAAATCCCCCCCACAGCGGTACACAACATTGCTCCATTTCCAACTACGAAACATTCCTAACGTGTTTGTTTGTCAGAATAAATTTGACAGATCGGCATTTTTTTGAAGAAAAACAGATTCAGATCAGAGTAACCGATAAGTAGTCAATTAATCTGAATTTTGGAAACTCCACATGGGGCATCGCGATTCTGTGGAATACTCACCGCAAGCGGTCCCAACCTTTAAATTGGGTGCCAATTCTACACAATATTCCGGGTATAACAAATGCCTTCCGAAAGAAATTGAATATAAGTAACATTAAAGGAACTAAACCAATCTGATTGTGATTTCCCCAGTATTATCCCAAGTGTTCTTCCCCCCTCTTCCATAATGAATTAACGATCTGTTCTGTCATTGCACCTCACTGTAGATAGCTTTTTTTAAAAGCATGGATTGGTTTAACGTACTGTGATAATATTAGTTTCGGCTGTTTAACCGCCGGGTTAACTGATCCTCAGAGAGCAGCCTAGGGTTAACTGATGCACAGTCGAAGTGGCAATACTGCAATTTGTCCCAGCAGTTTCTGGATAAGGGGAGGGGTGGAAGAAAGGGGGCCATCAGACAGAATTCCCCATTCACGCTATTTGGCAATCTAAGAGAGATACGGCTCTAAAGAATCGGTTTGCCAATTTGCCAGAGCCAAATAGTCCAGGATTAGTCAGTGTGGAGGTTGGTATAGGGTTAATTATCACTTGGACAAAATAGTCCGTGCAACTGGGACCATGAGACAGGAGGAGGAATGTCTTCAGGAGAGGGCGGGGGTGGGGGGGGGAATGGAGAAAACTGCAGGACATCAATCACATATTATCATTTGGGGGGGATAGCTACCATAATGCGTGCTTTTTATGACACAGTGGTGCACATTGTAAAAGTTCAATGTGTGGCTTGCATTTTTACTTTACAACCACATCTGTGTTTACATGCCTGCGTGGTCAACCCTTGACGAATGGGTCACCCAGACTCGCAACGCTAACTCTGTCCTCTCTCCACAGATGCTGTCAGACCCGTTGAGATTTTCCAGCATTTTTATTTCAGATTCCAGCGTCCGCAGCAATTTGCCTCTATCTCGGTGCTACAACTGACTGTGGGGTTGTATTGAGAACTAATTCAGTACCGCCACCTCCTGGGCACCTCTCCAAGAACCCATTAATGAACTTTCGCCAATGAACCCCCTTCATCCCTTTACATATCCCTGGCGTGATTGTTTGGATTGATCAGATGAGGAATCCCATCCCGAACGTATCCCTTTCCCTGGAAGGGTCCGTTTCGGTCAAGATTTAAATTCCCCTTAATTAAAGACACGGAAATGATACACATTTGTTTCCCGATTGCTCCCACGGAAGAGTTTTCGTGCGGTTATAAATTCTGGATCTTTGTTCTGCCCGCATCATTTCATCCTGAGTTTCAAACAATGCCTGTTTCGATTCGAAGCAAGTTGCATTTCAACGGATCACCGCGTTACCGTTCCACTCTGACAGAGAGAAGTTACTTGGGAGGGAAGTGGGGTGAGGAAGAATTTCCCTGTCCTCTCCTTGCTGTGATTGATTTCCTTTTCCCTCAATAGTTGTTTCAATGTCTCAACCACAGTTCCAGTTTGCAGGTTCATTCGGGAGCAGAGGACAGAGTGAGTGGCACTCTCCTCTTGTTTCCCTTTCCATGGGATGGGTCAGGAGGTCAGGATTTGAGGGGGGGGGGGAGTTTAGCCGGGTTTGTACTGAGTTGCAGATGTTTTTGTTTACAATCAAACTCGTTCCAGGGTTAGGGTACCACAAGTCTTATTTTGTTAAACGGGAGAGAGCACGGTTCCGTGCCCTACATCCATGCTTCGAATATAGGGAACAACTTGAACGGTGTGGGTTATGCAGGGAAATTAAATATCTTAAGTGCAGTATTTTCAAATAATCCGTTTTTGGTGTATCTTGCTGGCCAAATAAAGCGGGATGGAGAGTTGACAGAATAATAATATGCAGCCTGAAAATGTTCATCAGTTTAAACTCACAACCACTCTATTAGAAATCAAATAAGTATTCGAAACCAGCACACCTTTTTAATTAATACTATTGGCATAAGTTTCAAGTGAGTGCCCTATTTGCATCTGCTAAGATACTTGGATGTAATCGGATGTCTTTGCTTGACCGTCCCCCGGCCGCCTCCCCCCAACCCCATCCGCATGCCCCCACAACACATCCCACCGCATGACTCTGCTGCTTCCTCTACAAGTCCAACTTTTTTGAGGAAGTCGCTCCGACTATCTCGAGATGACCAGGTTACATAACAAGCTTTGCTCGTTATCAAAAGTGGTTAGGAGTGGGAGTTTCTGAAAACGCACTCACTTTCTGCCTGTTCCATTGTGTGGAACTAATTGGAACCAGATAAATCCCCTGTTTCTGAGTATTGATTGAGATAAGGGGCTGAGGAGATAGCGAGCTCGGAAGGGCTGCAAAATAAGATGGCTTGGTGCTGTCTCGCAAGCTTAAATGGTCATGATTAGTCCCACACCTTTTCTTTACGTAAAACGAACACTGTCAAAGAAAGCTATTTGGTATCCTTATATCCTCCCTGTTCTCAGAACAGGATCTATCCATTACAGTAGCTTTTGAGAAAAAGTGCTATTTTCACCGATTGATTCAAAGTTATCAAACTATTTCACTCGGCGTTAAAATTACATCGCGATAGCTGAAGAAAGGAATTGTACAGTTTTATTAATATAGTTCCTGAAAAGAAAATCAAGCGAAGCACCAGAGGAGAAAAACAAACACCCACGTTTATTTTTTCCACTGTTACTAAGAATAAGAGCGAGCATTTGAACGGCCCGCCTTTTACCTTAATTCCCGAAATGACATCACAAAAAAGTACAGAGAAAAACAGGAAAACAAATAACCGTGCAAATAAAGGCACCTGGCAATGTTTTGTCGAATTGACACCGATGGCTTATTCAAAGCCGTGTTTTATTTTCCAGCCTTGCTTTTGTTATTGTTTAACTGCGCCTCCAGAAACTCCCAATGGTTGCTTCTAGATTTAGGTTCGCTGGAGCCAGGGTTGTTGAATAACCTTGCAACGGTAATTCACTTGCAACTGGATAGTCCCAACTACATTGAGGAACTAACTTTGTCAGGCTCATAATTTGCAAGTATATGTGTGTACAAATGGATGCAGATTCAATTTTGTACATGCATTACTTCCGAATTTCCGCGTGTGCCTATCTCTCTTTCCCCCTACTCACTGCATCGGGATACAATGTTATCGGGGGGGGGGGGGGAGAAAAAGATAATTTAGATGAGAGAGCTATGTATCCATACTGACATGCTTTCATCATGGACTGACCCTCACACATTAATTCTTGGTCAAAGCAAAATACATACATGGAAATACAAGCGTTTTAGGCAACAACTTAGAACATAGAATCCATAGATTTTGTAATCGATTGATTTTTAATATACATCCCGTTATTGTTAGAAGAGAAAGGAAGTTAAATGTTTCCCTCTTACCACAAGCAGCAGTGTTGCATTAAATGTTGTCGATCTGGTCAGTCAACAACAATATTGTCTTGCCAATAGGATAGCTCACAACAGAAGCGGAGACACAAGTACTAATGTATTAGGACTTAACTAATATCCACCGGTACTTTTCGGGCAATACTTATACTTGTGACTGCATTTCCTGCCCGCCTAAGAACATTCATTTTTGTAAAGGTTACATATGTCCCAGTTTATTGGGTATTTCTTCAACATTGCTCATCGCCTTTCTCTGAATGTACGGTCGGGTTAGTTAGTCACAGTTCTCATAAAATGTCAGCACATTCCTCGTCCTCTTCAAGCGTGTTACCTACAGGATCTAATCTGCAGCTATGATACTCAGAAATCCATCACTTTTACTTCGGAGTCCAACAACCATCGCACGCATGTACTTAGCTGTCTTTCAGCTAATATATGCATGTTGAGTACAAAGGTATTCGGGAATCTACTGCCACATCCATGTATTGGGGGAATCGATAAACTGACACACACAAGCAAAATCAAGGAAGAAATAATAGCTCTGACAAAGGGTCATCCAGACTTGAAATGTTGGCTCTATTCTCTCTCCATAGATGCCGTCAGATCTACTGAGATTTTCCAGCATTTTCTGTTTTTCTTTCATTTTCCAGCATCCACAGTACTTAACCTTTATTATAGGATTAGTAGAGGGCACTTTTCCAAATGCATCTTCAATAAAGTCATTAGAAAACGCTATAGCGCCCGTGAACCTGAGGACTACTAACGTTATTCTTATGTTCAATAAGGAGGGGCATATGCAATCCACAAACTCCAGATTGGTTAGCTTACTATTGGTGGTAAGAGGAAACCTTTACTCAATCATGGACACGAACAAAAAAAAACACACCTAGAAACCGAAAATATCATGGGGTAGTCAAAATGGATTTCAAAAGTGAAGGTCGCGCTCGATCAATCTCATTGAAATCTTTGAGAAGGTAACAGGAAGTGTAGAAAAGGGTAATGTGGTGTCTAAAATTTCAATTGATTTAAAAAAGACCATTGTAAGGAACCACATGGTAGATGAGCGTTCATGGGACAAGTGGCAGAATGAATAGCAAACTGACAAAGAATAGACTTTGATTTGATTTATTATTGTCACATGCATTGGGATACAGTGAAAAGTATTTTTTCTTGCACGTTATATAGACAAGGCATGCCTACCGTACATAGGGAAGGAAAGGAGAGGGTGCAGAATACAGTGTTACAGTCGCAGTTAGGGTGTGGAGAAAAATCAGCTTAATTTGAGGTAGGTCCATTCAAAAGTCTGATGGCAACAGGAAGAAGCTGTTCTTGAGTCAGTTGGTACATGACCTCAGATTTGTGCATCTTTTTCCTGAGGGAAGAAAGTGGACGAGAGTGGGCAAGACTTTATGGCCTAGCTTGGGCGTGACCAGAAATTCCTGCCCAAGGTCAATGGAGATTTCCAGTGTAGGATCCTCAACTGTGCTGATTCCGTGGCAGGCAAGGTGGTAGCGTTCTGGCCAGCATGTCCCGGGTGCATGGGGTTTTTGATTATGCTGGCTGCTTTGCTGAGACAGCAGGAAGTATAGACAGGGTCAATGGATGGGAGGCTGATTTGCATAATGAACTGGGCTTCGATCAGAACTCTTTGTAATTTCTTGCAGTCTTGGAGTGCATGAGCCATACCAAGCTGTGATACAATCAGAAAGAATGCATTTGTAAAAGTCGGTGGGAGTCATAGTGGCATGCCAAATTCCCTTAGCCACCTGAGAAAGTAGAGGCATTGGTGGGCTTTCTTTAGCGTTGGCGTGGAGGGACAAGATGTGGAGATGCCGGCGTTGGACTGGGGTAAACACAGTAAGAAGTCTAACACCAGGTTAAAGTCCAACAGGTTTATTTGATAGTAAACGCCACGAGCTTTGGGAACATTGTTCCTTCCTCAGGTGAGTGGAGAGTTCTGATCAGAAACAGGGCCTTTATATGCTCCAGGACTCTCCACTCACCTGACGAAGGAACCCCGTTCAGAAAGCTTGTGGCGTTTACTATCAAATAAACCTGTTGGACTTTAACCTGGTGTTATGGAGGGACAAGGACAGGTTGGAAAGAGAGGAGGTTAAATGTAATTGCTAAGAGAGGCAGAAGGTGAGAAGTGGTGGCAACTGGGAATTAGCGCTGGGACCATTACCACAATTTACACAAACTATTTAGACTTGGAATCTGCAGTGTAATTTGCAAATGTCACCAAATTGCGGGGGGGTGGGTAGGATTTATAACTAATATTGAGGAGAACTGTGGTGAAGTACGGCAAATTAGCCATCTTGCACAATAGGCATGCAAACGATAAATTAATAGTAGAAAGCGGAAAGTGATACATTTTGATAGGAAGAAGAAGGTTCTAAGTAGATAGAAAGGCAATTTTGGGTCGGGAGTAGCACCCGAAGTCAATAGGGTTATAAAATGCGAAGAAAGCAGTAGGTTACATTTCCAATAGCAAACAGAGAGAATGCACCTTAAATTTGGTTCAATAAATCGAGTGTCCAGTTCTGTTCTCCATGTTGCAAAAAGGATATGGAGGCAATGAACAAGGTGCAGACAAGAGTTGAAAGGAGGACGCCACAGCTGAGAGGTTGTCCGGAAAGATTAAACACGCGAAACTCTTCTCTTACAAGAGAGGAGCGTGAGAGAAAGTTAATAGAGTTCTGGGAATATGGAGGTGATTGTTAGTTTTCTAATAGTGGGAAGTCCAACACCAGGAGACATAATCATTAAATCGCCATTCATAATCCATTCAAAACGTTTTCATCCAGAAAGGAGAAAATTACTACAACATGGATTTGTTTGAGTGACGAGCAAAGGTGGCTTTATGAAGAATTCAAATAAATGCATGAAGGTTAAAAAGGATTCTAGGATATGTACATGGGTTGGATGAAGAACGGTGGGAAAAGGCTTATTTTTGGAGGAACGGCATAAATCGGTTGGACTGAATGGCCTGTTTATGTTCTGTAACTCCTATGCGAGGTGTATACTCGGGAGAGTATTAATTGACACATACTCAGATATACACATTTGGCAGATAGGTGTACTCGGATGTCCACTAACTCGAAAACTATATTCAGAAGCCGTACGTCTCATCCCTGCCCAAGCATTACATTTAACCATTCAATCACACCCCAATAGATAGTAAAAGCAACACAAAATCACACGCATTGACTTTTTAAGTGTCCTGGATACGTTTTTGGGGGAACTCAGTGCCTCGCCTCATTTTCCAGGTAAGCTTCATGCTTACCTTCATGCTCAGGGAATCTTGGCTTTTATTCCTTTCCGTTCGGCGTTAGGTCAGATATTACAGAGGTCGCACTTCATTGGGCTTACGAAACAGAAGAACCTAAAAGACATTGACAATAAATAAAAACACTGTGCCGCAAGCAATCTCGTCCCACTAAAAAATAAACAATCTCCTCTCACATGACAGCGAAATAAAGACATGCAATTGAATTGCTATGCCTGGGATTCTCGTTTAAATTGGCGTAACTCTGTTCTCACAACAAGTTAGCTTCATGTGCGTTTGACATGTATTGTGTCGAGCATGTGGGTTGGAGAGGGTGAAAAGAGTAACACCTCTGGGTGTAAGCAACAAGGCTTCATGGAAGAACTCGAAGTTAGCAGGAAGTTTCAGACGGCAATCAAGCAGCAACTGGACGAGGTCCTGGGAGATTTGTGCGGCTGAGACAGAAACCACACTGGTCTGAAATCACGTCAACTTGCACACTTGGTGAAACGCTGGGAAGCCCGCCGGGGTTGGCAGATCAGTCACACCCTGACATCTAGGGCAACTACCCACCTCCCTTTCCAATAGACAGCTGGGAGCTAGCCTCATCCACTTATAGCAACCCAGGAGGCGGAGTGTTGCTCCAGCTTTCTGGAGGACAACCAGGGAGATGGTGCGTGGGCAGCAAGGGTGATCTGTCAGTGATGTTATGTGGAAGCCCGTGGTCTGGCTATCTCTGTAACTCCGCACATTTACCATGGTCAATCCACCTAAATTACACATTTTTGGACGTTAATGGGCAATTTAACATGACCAATCTACCAAAACTGTACATCTGGGCGGCACGGTAACACAGTGGTTAGCACTGCTGCTTCATAGCTCCAGGGTCCTGGGTTCGACTTCTGGCTCGGGTCACAGTCTGTGTCGAGTTTACACATTCTCCTTGGGTCTGCGTGGGTTTCCTCCCACAGGTTAGGTTGATTGGCCATGCTAAGGAATTGCCCCTTACTGTCCAGGGATGCGTAGGTTAGAGGGATTAGTGGTATAATATGTAGGGATATGGGGGTAGGGCCTGGGTGGGATTGTGTTCAGTGCAGACTTGATGGGCCAAAGGGTCTCTTTCTGCACTGTAGGGTTCAATGATCTTTAGAGTGTGGGAGGACACCAGAGCACTGGAGGAAATCCATGCATTCACCCAAAGCTGGAATCAAACCCAGGTCTCTAGAACTGTGAGGCAGCAATGCTCTTTTTTAAAAAAATCAATTTGTGGGGCATAGACATTGTTGGCTGGCCAGCATTTACTGCCCATCTCCCGTTGCCTGAGAGTCAACAACATTGCTGTGACTCTGGAGTCACATATCGAACAGACCAGATGAGGAAGGCAGATTTCTCTCCTTCAAGGACATTATATCACTGAGACGTTAGTGAACCAGATGATATTTTCCCAAACAATCGGCAATAGTTTCACGTAGATTCTTAATTCCAGATATTTTGTTTTCACTGAATTCCAATTTCACCATCTGCTGATGGTGGGATTTGAACCCAGGTCCCCAGATTATTAGCTGGATTTCTAGAGTAATACTCTAGTGACAATACCAGTAAGCCATCGCCTGCCCTGTCTCTCATACGTCCTTTTCATCAACACAATGCAAACTAATTCTCTCTGACACCCACATAATAAGAAAATGCCCTTGAATTGTTATGACTGGAATTATCTTTCAAGGTGATGCATCTCTGGTTTTACATTTCTCTAATCGACAATTAGGATGACAATATCAGCTGAGATGAACAAAAACATTCTTTTTTTTAAGTCTGAATTAAAATGCACTCATTCAAATCTGAATATTAATCCTGCCCCTGCCCACCCTGGACAAAGTATCTCAATCACGGAAGGCCTCAAGCCATTATTTTCTAACTTATAGAAAACATCAAATTCAGTTAAAAAAAACTGAATATTTTACTTTGATATTGAACTTGGAAAGCTAAATTACATTTAAAATATAGTTATTTACAAGTTGTACCTTTAGATTCTCTGTGACCCTTGAAAAAGCCTTTTCTATTTCTTCTGGTACCATGGCGCAGTGGTCAGCATTGCTGTCTCACAGCGCCCGGGACCTGGGTTCGATTGCAGCCTTGGGTGACTGTGTGGAGTTTGCACATTCTCCCTGTGTCTGCATGGGTTTCCTCTGGGTGCTCCAGTTTCCCCCCACAGTCCAAAGATATGCAGCTTCGGTAGATTGACCATGCCAAATTGCCCCTTAGCGTCCAAAGCTGTGTGGATTAAATGGATTAGCCATTGTAAGTGTGTGGAGTTACAGGGTGAGGGAAGGGGACAGGGGGAGGGGGGTGGCGGAGACCGGGCCTGGGTAAGATGCTCTTTTGGAAAGTCAGTGCAAACTAGATGAGCCGAATGGCCTCCTTCTGCACTGTCTGGTTCTATTTTCCATTCATTTGAACATCATCTCAAATATTGCATCAAACTAAATTTGTGGCTGTGATTACAAAAATATTAATATAAATGTCATTAAGTTAAGCATTTCCATAGTCTGTTGCATGCTTCTATTCATTTTGTGGGTAAGACTGAGGTTTTATAAAACTGAACACTTGTAAAAAGCTAACTAAAGTGAAAATAACAATCATTCTTAAAATAACTTGATCCTTTATAGGTATATAACTATGTGTCCAGCACCAAACACTGGGACAGTTGCATTGAGTAGGATCAGACTCCTGTATAGTAACTGTAGCTGACTCACAATGATGAGTCAGCACTGATGCAGGTGCAGTGTCTGAGTGGCCTCTTGAATTCTATGTGATATATAAGTGATGTGTATCCTATTAACTGTCTTATATATTCTTGCTTATGTTGTATTACATTGCAAAGCTGATGGTTAACAAACATTCCACTCTACTCTCACGCAAAGTACCATCCAAAAAACTACACCAGGTCTAACTGGGGGGGCAATGACATGTGGTATTATTGCTAGACTATTAATCCAGAAACTCAAACATTGTTCTGGGGACCTGGGTTCAAATCCTGCCACAGCAGAGGGTGGAATTTGAATTCAATAAGAAGAAAATATCTGGAATTATGAATGATCGTGAAACCATTGTCGATTGTGGGAAAAACCTATCTGGTTCATTAATGTCCTTTAATGAAGGAAATCTGCCGTCCTTACCTGGTCTGGCCTACACGTGACTCCAGAGCCACAGCAAGTCATTGACTCTCAATTGCCCTCAGGCAATTAGGGATGGGCAATAAATGCTGGCCAGCCAGTGACACCTATGTCCTGTGAATAAATAAAAAGAAAGGTGGTAAAATATTCAGGCATCTTCAGTCTGTTGGTGGTGTTACAATTTGTGCAGGGAATCCATGCTGTTGTGGCATCTTGAAATTCTTACATGCATGTTGTAGTCTGAAGCTGTGGATGGAGATGCGGGAGGCTCCAAATTTCTTTCCATCAAATGGCTAACTGGGAATATATCCTACTCCTGCAGCCTGCCAGTGATGTGTGCGTGTGTGTGTGTGTGTGTTGGCAGGATTTGTAGGCAGATGCTCAAACCTGGTTGGCCGTGTTAGGAATGCACCTTCCTTGGCCATCAAGTCGCTAAGGATTGGATCCCAAAAATTCCTGGCAGGGTATGACAATTGGACCAAGTGCCAGAATCCGAACTAGGTTTCCTGTCTTCATAACTATTTAGTCATTCTTGCTAGAAAGTGAACATTTTGGTGAACGGGTGTGGATGGAGTTTAACTATGATGCAGAGCAACCCCACCGCTCCCCCCCACCGCCCAATAATTAAACCATCTCCTAGTAACACATTAAGTGCACATGAGAGAAATGACCAGGTAGGAGTGATGCAGAGAACAAGCCACACCCCGAATGCTCTGATATGGACAATATGAAACATGCACTCAGTGGCCCTTCTCTCTTTTGGAGCACCACATTTTAACCATCAATGTCAGTGAGAGCCAGGTAGGACAGTTTGGTGGCACAGTGGTCAGCGCCACTGCCTCACAGCTCCAGGCACCCAGGTTCGATTCTGGCCTTGGGTGACCATCCGTGTGGAGTTTGCACTTTCTCCCCATGTCTGCATGGGTTTCCTCTGGTTTGCTCCCATGCTTTCCTTTATTCCCTTGCTCAAAATATGGGCAGTTTAGGTGGATTGTCCATGATAAATTGCCTTTTAGTGTCAGGGAGATTGGCAGGTTAAATATTTGGGGTTACTAGGATAGGGCCCGAGAGTAACGCATCTGCATGCGTTTGCCAAACAAACATGCACACGTAACTCACCCACAAAATGTTATTCAGTTTTTATGATCACAAATATTAATAGTATGTTAATTATATTGTTAGGATGCAAGATGAAGGACTTGATGTAATGAATCTTTGAAACTAGAACTAGGGGACATGGCCTCAAAGTAAGGGGAAGCAGATTTAGGACTGAGTTGAGGAGGAACTTCTTCACACAAAGGGTTGTGAATCTGTGGAATTCCCTGCCCAGTGAAGCAGTTGAGGTTAACTCATTGAATTTTTAAGCAAGCATAAATAAATCTTTGAACAGTAAAGGAACTAAAGGGATGGTGAGTGGGCGGGTAAGTAGAGCTAAGTCCACTAAAAGATCAGCCATGATCTTATTGAATGGTGGAGCAGGCTCGAGGGACCAGATGGCCTATTCCTGCTCCATGTCTTTGGAGGCAGAAGTCACTTCACCAAAATCTTTTTATTTACAAACTCGAATAGCAGCACACAGAGTGCTCACAGTTAGCAGTCTATCTCCGGGAGTGCCAGAGGAACTGACACGCCCAGTTAAGTACAAGGCAAAGACTGCCTGACAGGCCCATCAATTGGATCCTTAATCAGGGAGTTCATACTCCATTGGGCCAACTTCAATGGCCCATTTGAAGTGATTACGCTTGGTTTCGTTAAATATTTTGAACACATCGACATAGGGTGTAGCTGAGACAATGGGTGTATGGAAGGAGAGCCGTGAGGCTGAACATAATCAGGGAACTCTCTCCATAGAGAAGTCCTGATTTCTACCTCATCAACCAGCTTGGACTCTACTAACTACAATTGCTTTGCTTTTAAAGATGGTGGAAGTAGAATCAACAGGTTTCAAAAAGGAATTGGATATATAGTTGAATTAGAAAAACATGTATAGCTGTGGGGAATGAGCAGGGGACTCACTGAGTAGCTCATTCATAGAGTTGTTCCAGGCTTGATGAGCTGAATGGCCCCCTTTTATAATTCTTAATCATATTGCTGTAGCTTTGTTCATGTTGACCATATGACTGTAGTGAAGAGGCAACGCTCAAGCCAAATAAAAATTTACAGTGCAATCCAAACCCAATGAGCAAAAAGGATGTTTTTCATTTTCAAATCTACCTTCTTTATTTAATTAAATTTGGTCCAAAATATTTGTGTAATAACAGAAGATAGTTCATGCCCCCAGATAACATCCTGAGCAAATTCATCTGCATGCGTTTGCCAAACAAACATGCACACGTAACTCACCCACAAAATGTTATTATTTACACTCAGCATCCTTTTTCTTAACATTTCTGAATGTTAATGCTTTTTCTTGAAGTCTGAAGGCATTTTTGTGTTGTCATATAGTTGGGTGAAAAGTGTAGTTTGTGGAAAGTGAAAATTGCACATGAAAAGCAGCTATATCCACTTTTTATTTTGTTTTTGTTCATAGTTAGAAGTGAGATTTCAAAAAGCCACATTCACAAGATAGACATTTTCATAAGCAGTATCAGTAGGTAATGATCTGACTGAAGAAACTTACTGAAGTTTTATCAGTTTTACATTGATAAATATTTTGCTCACAATTGCAGATAAACTTTCTGTGGTTCTGTAAAAGATATACCATAGATTACAGCAATCCATAAAACAGATTCCAAACAACTCACCTAAGTTCATGATCTTAGTTTTGTTAATTTCACTCTTTCTTGTTGCAGCAATATTAACCTATAACACGAGTAACTACAAAAGAACAAATAAGTTAGAAACTTACTTGTGCCAAGCAATCACACAAAAAGTGTATGTGACTGTAATCCAACCTCCGTTTTGACAAGTACAGCAGGGCTTTGTGGCTTTTATAGATCTTATGCATTCACCTAGATTAGCTATGGAAATCTGTCAGCAGCTGATACAATAAAACGAACGGTATGGTCTGATATTTCACGTATATGTTCTCTTGGTTAAAAAGTATATTGTTTTGTACGCATGGCTACTCTTGTCTGACACATTAACAGGAAGGATATTCTGAAGACGGGGTGAGACTCAAGTTAAAGGTTGACAGCAGAGTAGAGGATTTCAGAATTCTGGTGATGTTAATGCACTGGTGTATGGGTAAATCACGACAAGACAGAAAACACCAAGAATTTCCCTCTCCCACTCAATGAGTATCAATCAGTTTACATAAAATCTGATATTTTGCATAAACAGCAGCTTGAAGCGTCTTCGTTAAAGAAGGTTTGCAGCATTTCCGTATGCCATGTTCCCTTTACTGTAAATGACCTGTTGTCCACCATGTCTTTGCAACATGCAAATAGAAAAATATTTTAGCCGTTAACGGTTTTCTTATTCAACTGAACATTAATGATTGGACAAGACAATAACTTAGGAAAAATGTCTCTTTCCAGACAATGGTTTGATCATTTTTCAGAAATCCTTTTTTAAAAGTTACTTGAATTAAAATTAATTGCAAACTTACACAGCAGTCGTAATATTGGAAACCATTGTATTCGAATAGAGTGTATTTAAAGTATAATGAAACAAAAAACCATTTCAGAGAAAGTGGACTCTACTTTCTGTAATGCCTTTTGATGTTTCACTACAAAAATGCCTTTCTTGTCTGTACTAAGATCAGTACAATGCATTAATCTGCAAATATGTTCAATCAAAGAAAGGTAAGATGTGTTTGCGTTTCCCTTCAACAAGATCTGAGCATCTGTTTGGGGAAAGATAGCAAGTGGAGATGAAAGCCTTATCCACAAGAAAGACCCACTTGAAATGAATAATTACCATCTCTTCTTTTCCCTAAATGTCAACACTACAGTGAAAGAATTGGTAGCTATGCTGCCTATTTGAGTTGGGCAGCTCATTTGATCCTGGCATCTTTGTGGGTGACTAAGTGACAGCAATTGCAGATCTGGAAGTGGGGCATTGGAATAGCTGGCCTCTTCCTCCAATGGACTCCCCATGAGTTGTGCACACTATAACCTTTGTCCTTCTCTACAAGGGCAGTGTAATACTTAGAAAAAGTACATGAAGCTGTCATTGATTACAATGAGCCTTGCCCCGCTTTTACCAACCATCAATTGCCACCTTGCCACCAATCTTGACCTCTTCACAGCTGCTTCTTTCTGTCTGCCCAATACCAGAGGCGATTTCTGCTGGCATGTTTTTTAAAAATTCATACGTGGGATGTGGGCATTGCTGGCTGGGTCAGCATTTATTGTCCATCCCTGAGGGCATTTAAGAGTCAACCATATTGCTGTGGATCTGGAGTCACATGTAGGCCAGGCCAGGTAAGGACGACAGATTTCCTTCTCTAAAGGACATTAATGAACCAGGTGAGTTTATATAACAATTGACAATGGTTCCATGATCATCAGTTGACTTTTAATTCCAGATTTTTTTTGTTGAATTCAAATTCATCTGCCATGGTTGGATTTGAGCCCTGGTCCCCACAGCATTACCCTGAGTCTCTGGATTATAAAATCCAGTGACAATATCACTACCTCCTCTCCAGGTTTTCATGGTTTTGTTTTTACCAGTTTTCTGACAGTGGTTGTACACCTTTCCTTTGTGGGGAGAGATGGCAATGTTACCATGATGCAATTGGCCTGAAAACTCATCTCCTTCCACCTGAACACACGATGGTGATGGAGAGATTTGTTCCGATAAATGCACTGACTTTAGAGACTGACAGAACTCTTCCAAAATGCCATTGGAATTGACAGAGAAGTCATGAATTCCGACGGTGCTAGAGTTCTTTGCAGATGTCTTCCCTTGCAGGAATCAGTTTCCTTAACACCTGGGAAAAAACAAAGTACAAGAGGGAAAGAGATAAATGACATCTCGATCAGCTGTATAAGATGTAAAATTACTTGCTTATCTTAGCTATTCTTGTGAGATCAATGAATACATCCCAGCACAGGTTTTGTCTTATTCGTTTGTGGGATGTGGATATCGCTGGCTGGGCCAGCATTTATTGCCCATCCCTGAGGGTATTTAAGAGTCAACTACATTGCTGTGGGTCTGGAGTTACATAAAGGTCAGACCAGATAATAGTGGCAGATTTCCTTCCCAAAGAGAGGTGAGTGAACTAGATGGGTTCTTATGACAACGGTTTCATAGTCATCATTAGACTTTAATTCCAGATTTTTATTGAGTTCAAATTTTGCTTTCTCCCATGGTGGGATTTGAACTCAAGACCCCAGAGTATTATCCTGGGTCTCTAGATTACTGGGCCAGCAACAATACCACTACACTACTGCCTCCCCACAACGTAGCAATGCTTGAAGTGGTGGAGATTGCACTGACTGCTTCCAGAATAATGCCTGAACCACTTTGGTACTCCCTCTGCTCAATGCCCAAAAGGTGGTCGCTTTCACTTCAACATCAGTGGGTGACATCTGCAGAGATACATCAGAGAACTCTTTCTGCTGCTGATACCCCCGAGGCCACCACTCCTTCAGATACTCGTCCATTTGCGTTTTCTAAAACTAAGAAGTGATTTCCACCCCTGCAGCTTTCAAAAGGAGACAACGCCCAATTTCTCTCCCCCCGAGCAGTGGTGAGCTAATGGGGAGTGTTACTGCCTTGTGTGTCTAATGATGATCCCAGGATGTAATCAACAATTTAGTGACAAAATTGCCTGGACAAGCATGAGTCTTACCCGACTGCGAACATGTCAATGTGTGGAAGAATTCAGTCTAGAGACTCAATTGTGGGTGGGTGGAAATTAAACTCTAAGCCTTGTCGTTTTTTGAATGCCATGCAACAAAGAGATCAATGGGTTCATGCAAACCTAATCAAACAGTCACTACCATAAAAGCATATTATTGCAATATTATTCACGCCTTTCTGAACAGCTGCGCATTTTAACACATACACACACTATTTGAGTGGAGTTTGCATATTCTCCCCGTGTCTGATTCGGTTTCCTCTGGGTGCTCTGGTTTCCTCTCAGAGTCCAAAGATGTACAGGTTAGGGGTATTGGCCATGCTAAATTGCCCC
Source organism: Carcharhinus amblyrhynchos (assembly GCF_965287045.1). Lineage (NCBI taxonomy): Eukaryota > Metazoa > Chordata > Chondrichthyes > Carcharhiniformes > Carcharhinidae > Carcharhinus > Carcharhinus amblyrhynchos. The sequence goes on from NC_137325.1 coordinate 15,577,675, forward strand.
TTAGTCTCCAAAGATGTATAGGCTGGGCAACTGGGCAGCATGGTGGCACAGTTGGTTCGCACTGCTGTCTCACAGTGCCAGGGACCTGGGTTCAATTCCCAGCTTGGGTCACTGCCTGTGTGGAGTTTGCACGTTCTCCCTGCGTCTGCGTGGGTTTCTTCCAGTGCTCCAGTTTTCTCCACAGTCTAAATGACGTGTTGGTTAGGTGCATTGACTCAAGCAGGCGCCGGACTGTGGCGACTAAGGGAATTTCACGGTAACTTTATTTATTAGTCACAAATAAGGCTTACATTAACACTGCAATTAAGTTACTTTAAATGTTATGGGGATTAGCCATGGTAAATGTGTGGGGCGAGGGGGAGAGGGCCTGGGTGAGATACTCTAATGCGTACTCGATGGGCTGAATGGCCTCCTTCTGTGCTATTGGAACTCTATGAAAAATGACTGCAAAGAAATTTGGGCGGATAGGCATGATCACTTTTGCGAAGTATTTTAAGTTAGAGGCACAAAGACACGAGACATGAATATTGATGACTGAGTTTCTCTCTAAACTCCCCAGTATCTTCCCAAAGTTTCAAACTGAGTTTATTTCATGCACCTTTTTTGTATGTCGTATCATGTGTGACCATTCTCGATGTTTTGCTTGTCAGCATGGTATATTTACTTTACTGTGCTTTTTGTAATAAAATATATTCTAAATTTAAAAGGAAAGGCAGGTAGGTCACACTGGCTCAAGTTCCTGAAAGCCCTACAGTGCAGCTTCAATCAGCATTGATAGAAAAATTCTCCTCTCCTGATGGTGGGATAATGCAAAAAAGGAAGAAAACAAATCATTTTACTATGACTAATAATTTTTCAGAAATTAATGCATCTTGAACTGTTGGGAACAATCTTGGATAATGCACAAGTTATTGATCCCTGTAAGTGTAGGGGAGGAGATGGCCTAATGATATTATTGCGAGACTATTAATCCAGATACTCAGCCAATGTTCTGGGGATCTGGGTTCAAATCTCACCATGGCTGATGGTGGAATTTGAATTCAATGAAAAATATCTGGAATTAAGAATCTACTGATGACCATGAAACCATTGTCGGAAAAATCTCACCTGGTTCACTAATGCTCTTTAGGGACATGAAATCTGCTTTCCTTTCCAGGTCTGGCCTACTTGCGACTCCAGAGCCACAGCAATGTGGTTGACTCTCAACTGCCCCTGGGCAACTAGGGGTAGGCAATAAATGCTGGCCAGCCAGCGATGCCCATGTTCCACAAATTTGAAAAAAAAGGTACTTATTACAATTACAAGGGGGCACAGGTTCAAGGTGAGAGGGGAAAGTTTAAGGGAGATGTGTGGGGCAAGTTTTTCACGCAGAGAGTGATGAGTGCCTGGAATGTGCTGCCACAGGAGGTGGTGGAAGTAGGCACGTTAGCCAACATTTAAGATGCATCTGGATGGGTAGATAAATAGGCAGGGAATAGAGGGATACGGACTGTGTAAGGGCAGAAGGATTTTTTTAGCTAGGCCATCATAATCGGCACAGGCTTGGAGGGCCTAAGGGTCTGTCCTGTTTCTTTGCTCTTTGTATAAATCATCACCCTGGATGTGAAAGTGGTGTTGCTTTTGCTCCAACAATGTTGCCCGCATTATACATGCACATCTTTGGCAGTATCATACTGAACACGATATTGGTGAGGACATTAGCACGTAAACAAAGTATGGCAGCCAGAACTATGTAGAAAATGAAGGTAATGATGTCAATAAGCACAAGGACCCTCACGCACCAACATCCTCTCTCTCCACCAACAATCCTCCCCAACTCCCCCCAACCCCTGGCAAGATTTAAAGAAACCATGAACCAACAGGTTCATTGTTGGTTGATTTCTATGATCTTCTGCAACTTCAGAGTAGGGAAAGGATTGCATTCCTAGTAATTGTGAAAGTGACTGCCCATCACTGCGCCCACTTGGCCACAATGAAAACTAAAGTCACCATAAAATAAACATTCCAAGCTAAATTCACCAATGAAATCATGCCATGTTACATACAAAAGTTAACCATTATTAGTGTCATTCCCTTAGTGCTTGGAGTCCGTGTGCCTTTGGCCTGTCCTCGTACTGCCCCATAGGCTGCAGCATGGCAGGTGGAAGAGAGATTGCAGAAGGCCTTGGAGGATAACCTTGGCCATCCTGGGCCTTGAAATCTTGGCCCCAGACTGCACCAAGTTGGATGGACAGGCTGATGGGCAACAATAAGGGCATTGGCAGGGAGACTCAAGGATGGGAGGATGAATGCCTCCCCTCCTGAGGGATCACATGGAGCCATTGCCCCAGGGTGGAACCTCACAATTCTAGTAACCTGGTGTGCCCCGTGGAGCCACTGTCCGCTGGTGGAACCTCATAATTCTACAAATCCGTTAATGAATGGATTGCTGAATTGCTGTGACTCCCTGCTAGCCCCTTTGCCCAGTTATGAGGACAGCAGTCCGACCCTTCAATTGTGACGCTAAGATGTTGCTTGTGCTGCAGCAGAAGCCTTGAGGTGAGTCATTAGTTACCACCTAAGCTGCACATCTTTGGACTGTGGGAGAAAACTGGAGCATCTGAAGGAAAACTCCCCAGGCATGGACAGAATATGCAAACTCCACATAGACAGTTGCCAGAATTGAACCTGTATCCCGCGCACTGTGAGGCAGCAATGGCACTGTGCCACCGTGCCATCTTTGGTGTCCTTATTTAAGGCGGGATGTAAATGTATCAGAGGCAGCCAAAGGGAGGCTATGGCCTGGTTGAATTATTGCTAGAATATAATTCCAGAAACTCAGCGAATGTTCTGGGGACTGGTGTTCGAATCCCATCATGGCAGATGGTGGAATTTGAGTTCAATAAAAATATCTGGAATTAAGAATCTACTGATGACTGTGAAACCATTGTCGATTGTTGGAAAAATGCATCTGTTTCACTAATGGCCTTTAGGGAAGGAAATCTGCCATCATTACCTCATCTGGCTGACATGTGACTCAGAGCCACAGCAGCGTGGTTAACTCTCAATTGCCCTCTGAAATGGCGGACTAAGCCATTCAGTTCAAGGGCAACTCGAGACGGGCAATAAATACTGGTCAGCCAGTGATACCCATGTCCCATGAATGAATGGCCGTGTTGCCTTACGAAGAAAGGTGGGACAGTTTAGCTTTGTTTCCGCTGGAGTTTAGAAGAACAAGAGGTGACTTGACTGAAACCTTTACGATTCTGAGGAGTATTGACAGGGTGGATGCTTCCACTTGTGGGAGAATCTAGAACTGGGAGAGGGTCACTGTTTAAAAATAATGGATCGCTCATTTAAGAAAGAGGGGAAGAGAATTATTTTCTATCAGAGGTTTGCGAGTCTTCGGAACTCTGTTCCCAAAAGACAGAGGAAGCAGAGTGTTTGAATATTTTTAAGGCAGAGCTGATAGATTCTTGATTAATAAGGGGGTGAAATATTAGGGGGAATGTGGTGCTGAGATTACAATCAGGTCAGCCATGATCTTAATGAATGATGGAGCAGGCTCAAGGGGGCCGAGTGGTCTACTCTGCTCCTAATTTGTATATTCGTATGCTATTTGCTACCACTTGTAGTTGAGGATAGCAGAGATGCATTTAAGGGAAAGCTAGATAAACTCATGGGGGCAATAGAAATAGAAGTATATATTGAAGGATTGAGGGATTTAGGCAGTGGGTGGAAGGGTTTTGTGGGCATGGACACTGGCATAGACCTTTAGGCTGAATAGTCTGATTCTGTGCTGTAAATACAGTGTAAGTCTATGTTTCTTTAAATTCCAATGCATCTTATAGCAACATATGGACCATTATTCTCTGGCTGTTCATGTCAGTGGATTCTCCAGGCCTGTTGGCAGTGCACCTCCACTCATAGGTTTCCTGCCAATGTGGGATGATGTCAATGAAAATTTCCACTGGGACCTCGAACAGACAACGCGCCACCCCCACTGATGGGAAACATGCAGCTGGGAGGCCAGAGAATCTCGTCCATGTAGTGTAGACAAAGATTTGAGATCACGGGTGGGATCTTCTGGCCACACTCTCCCTGAAACCAGAAAATCCCACACAAGGTCAATGGACCTTTTCATGGTCTGTCCATGGACTCACTGGATGAAGGGGCAGCGTTCTGAAAGCTTGTGCTACCAAATAAACCTTTTGGACTTTAACCTGGTGTTGTGAGACTTGTTACTGTGCCTACCACAGTCCAAAGCCAGCATCTCCACTTCATCCTAAGTGGCCTACCTCTTATTCTGAGACTGTTTCCCAGTTCTAGGCCTCAGACAGGGAAAACATCCTTGCTGTATCTACCCTGTTGAGCCCTGTAAGAATTTTGTTCACTTCAATGCCGTCACCTCTTGTTCTTCTAAACTCTATAGGCCCAGTCTCCTCCATCTCTCCTCGTAAAATAATCTCACAATCCCAGGGATTAGTGGCCAATATATCCTTCCTTGATTAAGGAGACCAAAACTGCACACAATACTCTTGGTGATCTCACGAAGGCTCTGTACAACTGCAGAAGATTTTCTCAAACAAATACCGCCTTTTTGTTTAAAAACTGACAAGGCAGCAATCATTATAATAAACAAAATCATTTCATGAAGTTTTTTTTATCCACAAACCAAGGTGAAGGGACAAGTTTCACAAAGCTGGAGACAACAAACATCTTTTAAATCGTTCACCTAATACAGTTTTACATTTAGACAGCTAGAGTGTCAACGATGATTTGCTATGTTTCTTCATCTTTGAAATTTCGTTTCTAGCAACACTTTGTTGCTGACAATATGGCTTCTGCTTCATGTCATCTCTGGGCCAAAACTCTTCTTATTTCACAAAAGGAAGAAACTCAGCCCCACATTTCTTTAAATTTATGCTATTCATCAATTAAAAAAGTAACAAGGGATGAGGCATACTAAGTGACCTCCTTTGTAGCAAATATTAATATGTGACAATCAAATAGGAAATACTTTCTTTTGAGTGTTTTCTGTAGGGAGACAGTGGCGTGGTGGTATTATCGCTGGACTAATATCCTTCATGATTTTGAGTCCCTCTACTAAGTTCTCTCTTTCTTACAGAACAAACCCAGCTGCTCTCATCTCCTCATTTGGCTGAAGTCCACTTTGGTCCACTTTGGTAGGAAGAATGGTAGGAAGGACTATTACTTACGTGGCGAAAAACTGCAGCAGGCGACGGTGCAGAGGGACCTCGGGGTCCTTGTGCATGAGTCGCAAAAACCCAGCTTGCAGGTGCAGGAGGTGGTCAGGAAGGCGAATGGGATGCTGGCCTTCATAGCGAGGGGGATTGAATATAAAAGTAGGGAGGTCTTGCTGCAGCTGTATAGGGCATTGGTGAGGCCGCAGCTGGAGTACTGTGTGCAGTTTTGGGCGCCGCACCTGCGCAAGGATATTTTGGCCCTGGAGGGAGTGCAGAGGAGGTTTACTAGGCTGATACCGGAGTTGAGGGGATTGAGCTATGAGGAGAGGCTGAATAAACTAGGCTTGTACTCGTTAGAGTTTAGAAGAATGAGGGGAGATCTCATTGAGACGTATAAGATGATGAATGGGATGGATAGGATAGAGGTGGAGAGACTCTTCCCGCTCAAAAAAGACAATAGGACTAGGGGGCACAGCCTCAAGATAAAGGGGAGGCGGTTTAGAACGGAGTTGAGGAGGAACTTCTTCACTCAAAGGGTGGTGAATCTCTGGAATTCTCTGCCCGTTGAAGTGGTGGAGGCTGCCTCGCTAAATATTTTTAAGAAGCGGGTTGATGGGTTCTTGATAAGAGAGGGGATTAAGGGTTATGGGGAGAGGGCGGGAAAGTGGAACTGAGCCACAACAGATCAGCCATGATCTTATTGAATGGCGGGGCAGGCTCGAAGGGCTAGATGGCCTACTCCTACTCCTATTTCTTATGTTCTTATGTTCTTATGAAGTAACTCATCTCTGGTACAAATGTGGCAATCGGGATTTATAATGTAAAAGTTTGACAAGATTACATCAATCTTGCAATAGGCTCACAGGTTTAGGGTTCTGGGAGTAGGACATGTCAGGGGTAAGTTTTTCACTCAGAGGGTGGTGGGTGAGTGGGATCGGCTGCCGTCGGTGGTGGTGGAGGCGAACTCATTGGGGTCTTTTAAGAGACTTCTGGATGAGTACATGGGATTTGATAGGATTGAAGATTATAGGTAAGCCTAGTAGGTCAAGATATGATTGGCACAACTTGTGGGCCGAAGGGCCTGTTTCTGCTGTAATTTTTCTATGATTCTATGACTAGCAATCCCAGCGATCCATAATAATGGTCCAGGATCTGGGTTCAAATCTCACCATGGCAGAGGGAGAAATTTGAATTTAATAAAAGCTTGGAATTAAAAGACTAATGATGACCATGAAACCATTGTCGACTGTCTGGTTCACTAATATCTCTTTCGGGAAGGAAATCTGCTGTTCTTACATGGTCTAGCCGACACGTAATTCCAGAGGCACAGCAATGTGGTTGACTCTCAACTGACCTCCAAGGGCAACTAGGGATAGGTAATAAATGCTGGCCAGCCAGCAACGCCCATGTTCCATGAATGAATAAAGAAATTTGAGATGGCATTGCCACTCATGATACTATTTGCAATTATTAAGCTCATGATACTTCGTTCTTGTGTCAAAAAGATACAGATCTTTCAGCCTTATTTGAATCATACAATCCTTACAGTGCAGAAGGGGGCCATTTGGCCCATCGAGTCTGCACCAACAACAATCCCATCCAGGCCCTATTCCTGTAACCCCACATATTTACCCTCCTAATCCCTCTGCCACTAGGGGCAATTTAGCATGGCCAATCAACCTAATCCACATATCTTTGGACTGTGGAAGGAAACGGGAGAATGTGGAGGAAACCCATGCAGATACGGGGAGAATGTGCAAACTTCACACAGTGAGCCGAGGTTGGAATTGAACCCGGATCCCTAGCGTTGTGAAGCAGCAGTGTTAACCACTGTGTCACCATGCCACCTATGAGGATCATTACTAATATGGCACAAACCCTTGCTGTGGTAGATAGAAAAAAATGTGCAGACTCACAAGCTGTACTTGGTGCGTAATTTTGCAAGTGCGTTTCATTAACCCTTTGAAAGCTATAATTTGCATAAACAGAACAAATTTAAATGTAAACCTGAATCACCAGATGGTAGCGACATGAATTTCTGCTATTTTAAGATAACTAAAGGAACAGCTCAATGCTGAATAGAGTGCGTTATATTCAGATCAGTAGTCAATTTTAAACTGTTTAAACTGTCTTAGTGAGAGAGAAGACACTGAACTGACGTCTGTTGTTACCACAGTCCGTCCGAATGTCTCGTTTCCAAATAAACCGTTTTAATAAAAATGAGTTAAAAACAGAAAACAAAATGTGCACTGTTTGACAAGAAATGGCTCTTGATCAAATTTGGCAGACAAGGTCGCATTCATTTGAACAGTCTCTCTCTATCCATTAGTTTAATGTCAATGTTAATTATTTAATTTTAACTTAGTTAAAATGTCCACTACTTAACAAATGAATGTCACATCTACTTAGGGGCACCAGTGTGTTAATACCACTTAGAGCAATTTCTAGGCTATTTGTCTGAAGAATTAAATGATTACTGTGGAATTTATCATAGTCCGGAATAAAAGAAAACAATTAAAAGTGTAGATTGTGATTAAGAAAACATTATGCTTCAGATGAAGCATGTTCCAAGGATTCTATGATAGAATTCTACTTTGTTCTGAAGGCTGCAGAATCAACACCTTGTCACCTTGCAACCTTTGGATTCATCTTTCCAAATGCCCCAGTGACTATTCTATGACATCATCTAAGATAGGAAAATCCTGATTAAAAGCAATGCAATTCTTCTTTTATCTCCTTTGCCTGTAACTCTGCCTTAACAATTTTCCTGGTTAAAAATTCAGTACTGGAAATTGGATTTGGTGTGAACTGCAGTTTTGAATATTTGATATTTTTCTGTGCTTTTCATGAATGCACAGCGTAGAGAATGATTGAGGTAGATTTTCAACCTGCCACCAAGTTTTAAAACTGGGCTCGCGGATCAGTCGCCCATTATAGAAACTGCTCAATTTCCATTTCTACCGATTTCAATAGGTATGAGTGGTTTCTGTAAAGGGCAATCAATGCAAAAAGCCAGAAGAGACAACCTATCATTTTCATTATGTTTACTTTCTACACGCACCACATGGAACTCCCACTAGCATGTCACTTGTGACACTGGGGTCCAACTGGGACAGTGGGTAAATTTAAAGAGGAGTTAGACAGGTTTTTAATTGGTAATGCGTTGAAGGGTTATGGGGAGAAGGCAGGAAAATGGGGATGAGGAGCATATCAGCCATGATCGAGTGGCAGAGCGGACTCGATGGGCTGAATGGCCTAACTCTGCTCCTGTATCTCATGAACTTATGAACATAGGTATAATCAATCTAAAAATAGTATGATAAACTAGGGAAGCGGGGTCACTAGCCATCCCTACTTTTTAAGAAAACAAACCTCCTGAACCATACGATTCAATTCTATCTGAACATTATTGAACGTTATTCGGTGGAACTGTGTTACTGTGTACAGTAACGTTACATGTGCTTACTGTATGTACTTCTATTAAAGTAATACTTCCAGTAATTACCACAGAGTCTATATTTTTCACACTGCATTAGCCCCAAGTATCGTCGGTTAGCACATCTTGACTATTACATCAATTATTAGGAACTGAATCTCTAATAGGTCAAGCTACGTTACTGCACTAAGTTATGTAACTCATAAACATTTGAAATATGGTTAAACAATTCTCACATAAGTTAAGAGCAAGTCAATTAGGCGCAGTATTTAAGAGACACTCACCTGAGGAAGGAGCGGTGCTCCGACAGCTCGTGATTCCAAATAAACCTGTTGGATTTTAACCTGGTGTTGTGAGACTTCTTACTGTGCCTATCCCAGTCCAATGCCGGCATCTCCACATCATGTTTAAGATAGACCTCAGTTAAGCTCAGTGGTGCCTGCAATCAGAACGTTGTGGCTTTCTACTCCAGTTTGGCATCAGTTGAAGGACAAGAGGCGGTGTCCTCAGGGTGAGAGCTGAGACTGTTGGCTACTTGATGGACCTCAATAGCTCTTCCTGCTTCTCTGCCCCTCAATCCATACTGTCAACCAAAAGCAGATTAAGTGCTTATTCATATTTGACTGTCTGCTGCTGTGCACAAAGCAAGACCTAAGTTTTGTTGCATAATAACAGTTGCTGTATGTCAAAATTTTTCACTGAACTTGAAGAGGTGCTAAAAAGTGCAATGGTTCTTTCAAACTCATAATCCTGGGTAGCAAGAATGCAAACCCTGATTTCTTTGGTTAACATGTACCATTACGTTTCTTGGACCCCTCTTACCCTTTAGTGCTTGGCCAATACTTCAATCTTCATTTGACCACAGGGAGAAACAAAAGGAAAAAAACATTTCAAGTGTAACTGGGAAGATTGTTTACCTGAATAAAACGTTTGAAAAAGGAATTCAAGTGACACCAAATTCAAATACAGGTTTAGGATCATTGAACAGAATCAGAGGCCGGAATTTTACCGGCACGCCCACCCCGATTCCGGGGGTGGGTGTGGCTCGGAGAACGATGGCCTCGGGAGGGATCATACGAACCTCGGGCAGATGTGCTGGTAAAATTCTGCCCATGGAATTCCTACAGTGCAGAAGGAGGCTATTTGGCCCTTCGAACCTGCGCTGACAATAATCCCACCCAGGGCCTATCCCACTAATATTTACCTTGCTAATACCCCCGACACCTAGGGTCAGTTTAGCAATGACCAATCAACCTAACCCTCACACCTTTGGAATCAAGTTGTATCCAATACAGCTCATTCGCTCAAGGAATGCTATATTTATATTGGTGATGTTTCATGCTTTTTGAGTGATAACTAATAAGTGTGATTTATTAAAAATAATGGATTTGAATATTTTTAATCCATTTTGTGTTCAGCAGGGTGAGAAAAGCTGAGGGAAAAGGGCACTTTGGGTCACTGAATGCCACCATCAGTCACTCCCAGATCGGGTGTAGCACAAGTCAGATGCAAAACGCAACTTGTGGTCTTCCTCATGTATCACTGTTAATATTTTCTTTTCCATGCCAGCCACTATTGTATTGCAAGAAAGATTGCAATGTGTGCTGTGTTCAAGTGAATTCTGTATGAGGCAGTGTAGCACTACTGCCTCATAGCGCCAGCAACCCGGGTTGGATCTCCAGTTTAGGTCACACGCTATGTGAAGTTTGCACATTTTCCACATGGGTTTTCCTGTCGGTGCTCTGGTTTCCTCCCACCGTCCAAAGATGTGCAGGTTAGGTAGATTGGCCAGGCCAATTCCCCTTAGTGTCAGGGGAACTAGCTAGAGTAAATGTATGGGGTTCTGGAGGTAGAGCCTGGGTGGGATTGTGGTCGGTGCAGACTTGATGGGCCAAATGGCCTCCCTCTGCAATGCGGGATTCCATGATTCTATATTTCTTGGGAATCCGAGTGTAAAATCTCTGACTTGGAATCCTTACAAGAACACAAATAGCAGGCACTCATTTGGACCAAATATACAGTCCTGCAACAGTGCCACTCCATCCTGAATTTGCAAGATTTTGTTTGATTCTTTCTTTGTTGTTATACATTGCTCACCTACAAATAAGCAAAAGGCAACATACTGCGAATACTGGAATCTGAAACAAAAACAGAAAATGCTGGAAAATCTCAGTGGGTCTGACAGCATCTGTGGAGAGAAAAAAGAGCTCTGATGAAGAGTCACCCTGATTCAAAATGTTGGCTCTACTCTCTCTCCACAGAGGCTGTCAGGCCTGCTGAGATTTTCCAACATTTTCTGTTTTGGTTTCCTACAACTAAGAGGTCTTCTGCTGCCCGGCTATTGTACGGCTATTAACTTGAACTGCTTTTTAATTTTACAAATCAGGACTCCACTGTGACTTCACTTTGCCCAGCACTGAACTCAAGCGGTGCAGTGAAGTGAAACAAAATAAAAAGTTTCGTTTCTTTCTTGAGTGTTTCGCTGGTTTTTGTGAAGACAGAACATTCTTGGTAATGTTTTTGTGTGGTTTTCTCTTCTATATTTGTTTCTGCAAGTGCCTAGATAACAAATGTAATAAATTATTGAAACCCTTTGACTGTGCTTGCTTGGCATAAATGAAATAGTCCTATTGATTGCACTATACATTCAAGGTGGCTGCATAGAACTTTTGAGCTTAATTATTATGGCCCAATGTGTCCAAATTCTTTAAATATATTATAGCTTTGACAACTTTGCAGTCATATAATAATTTACTTCAAGTTGCAAACTGCCACTGATAAAATTGAGTTACATAAGAACATAAGAAATAGAAGCAAGAGTAGGCCATCTAGCCCCTCGAGCCTGCCCTGCCATTCAATAAGATCATGGCTGACCTGATAGTGGTTCAGTTCCACTTACCCGCCTGCTCCCCATAACCCTTAATTTCCTTATTGGTCAGAAATCTATCTACCTGTGACTTAAACACATTTAATGAGGTAGCCTCCACTGCTTCAAATGGGCAGAGAATTCCAGAGATTCACTACCTTCTAGTAGTAGTAGTTCCTCCTCAACTCTGTTTTAAATTGACTCCCCCTTATTTTGAGGCTGTGCCCTCTAGTTTTTGTTTCCAAGTGGAAATAATCTCTCTGCTTCTAGCCTGTCTAGCCCCTTCATTATCTTACATGTCTCTATAAGATCTCCCCTCAGCCTTCTAAGCTCCAACAAGTACAGGCCCAGTCTACTCAATCTCTCCTCATAAGCTAACCCCCTCATCTCCGGTATCAGCCTGGTGAACCTTCTCTGTACTCCCTCCAAAGCCAATATATCCTTTCACAAATAAGGGGAACAAACTTGCACACAGTACTCTAGGTGTGGCCTCACCAGTACCTTGTACAATTGCAGCAAGACCTCCCTGCTTTTATACTTCCTGCTGGATAGATAGTCCCTGCTCCACAAAGAATCTGTAGGAATCAGAAGTACAAACAACCAAGACAAATTAATTTGTTATAACATTCACTTTTATTTTAAATCCAGAAGTAACATCAGCACCGGGGTTATGGCTAACATAATGGTTAGCAATTGCCTTGTCAAAATTCTTCCACATTCTCATATACAATGATGTAATTATTGAAATTTAATAAAAGTAAAGTTTATTTATTAGTCACAAGTAAGGCTTACATTTCAGTGCAATAAAGGTACTGCCACAGTCCAGCGCCTGTTCGGGTCAACGTACCTAACCAGCACATCTTTCGGACTGTGGGAGGAAAACTGGAGCACCCAGAGGAAACCCATGCAGACTCGGGGAAAACATGCAAACTCCACACAGACAGTGACCCAAGCCAGGCATTGAGCCCGGGTCCTTGTGAGGCAGCAGTGCTAACCACTGTGCCACCATGCCGCCCTTAAAATAAAACTATCGAAATCGATGCGCTTGGAACTTCTGTAAACTTGAAAAAAGATTTACAAACTTGGAAAAGCATTAGATGCATTACCTTAAAAATGTGTCCTAAGTAAATTATTATATGACTGTGCACTGTGAGTCAACAAAATTTTGCTATATTTTTAACCAGGCATGAAAAGTTTCATAGTGAAAGCTAATATTTTAATCTTATTACAGTTTGTGTGAAATTTTCTTCTCTCAGTTAAAATATACTGGCCAATATTATAAATTACAAGTACTTTCAACATGTGAAAGGGAGGTAATTTGTGTCATTTTATTTTTCCAGGGATGATTGCTCATGAATCCTTTAAGTAATTGGGTTTCAAGACTGGTTAAAATTTCCAATCTTGAGAAGTGCACAGTTTAAGTAATGCGTATTTCAATCAGGATGGCAGCAGTTCGTGTTGGCATGATATTTTACTCATTTGTTGACAGGAAGTGGGCATAGCTGGCTAAGCCAGCATTTTTTTTTATTTATAAGTTTATTTTATTAGTGTCACAAGTTACATTAACACTGTGATGAAGTTGCTGTGAAAATCCCCTAAGTCGTCACACTCCGGCGCCTGTTCGGGTGCACCGAGGGAGAATTTAGCATGGCCAAAGCACCTAACCAGCACGTCTTTCGGATTGTGGGAGGAAACCAGAGCACCTGGAGGAAACCCACGCAGACACAGGGAGAACATGCAGACTCTGCATGGACAGTGCCAGAAATCAAACCCTGGCGTGATGAGGCAGCAATGCTAACCACTGCAACACTGTTATTACCCATCTCTAATTGCCCTTGAATCTTCCGTGTTTATGCTCTTCAGACATTGTCTTGTGCTTTCAGTGTAATTTGTCAGGTCATTACGATTCCTTTAGTTGTTAAATAGCTTCAGACCATAATCCTTCTTCAGTCATTTCTCCACCTGTACAGACAGAACAGTGTGTCAGATTTAATATTGCCCAATGTCACAATGTAGTATTAATAATCTCAGCATTTGACTTTAACATCCTACAAAGCACTGACTACTTATAAGCAGCAGATGATAAAGCAAAAGGAAATGTGAAATATAGTGGGGTTGAACAATATCCTCTCATCTTTGGGCCATATCTTGATTGAGTTAAAATGGGCAGAATTCCCCCATCCCACTTGCAGTGGCTTTGGGAGTGGATGATCCAATGGGAGCCAAAAATTTGGAAACACGCTGGCGTAAAGTCATGTTGAAATTCTCCCAGTGGCGGGTTAACGGCAGGTTGGTCTTACTGCTGACTGGTGGCGTGAATGCCATTTGCATTCACTTGCATCTCACGAAAGTTCATTATAACAGCGGCCCGCTGGCTTCCTGTCAGGCCGTTTAATCAGGTGTCACGTCAGCCTGAGGTTATATCAACATCAAAAGAGGGTGGGATGGGTCGGGTTGGTCCGGAAGGGCTGGGGGTGCTGTGGTAGGTCCTGGAGGGGATTGGGGGGTCTTCTAACTCTCAGAGTAAAACTAGCAGAATCATCTGAAGGTAGCAATTTAAATCATTTCTGTCAGACGGTTCCAGGCCCAGTGCAATTGACGGATTAGCTTTTACATGGGAACTTCCTGGAGGGATTCCCCTGCGCATCATTGGGGTACCAAAATTACCTATTCAGTGAAAGCAAAATGACCCCATCTCTAAAATTCAAACTCTGGCACGAACTATTATAAAAAGCATGTTAACTCATTCATTTTATGGAATAGCATCTTTGGCAAAGTTGCAAATAGAGTAAGACCAAACAATGGCACTAATGTGATAGTTACTCATATTACACATGAAAGAAAGAAAGACTTGTATTAATATAACAATTTTCACGGCCACTGGATGTCTCAAAGCACACAGCAAACTCTCAACAAAGAACAATGATAATGACCAGATCATCTTGCTTTTGTTATATCGATTGAGGGATAAATATTTGTCAGGCCACTGGATTATCCTCAGAATGGGATCTTTTACATCCATTCTAGCAGGGAGATGGAGCCTCTATTTAACATCTCACCCAAATACTGACATCTCTGACAGTACAGCGCTCCCCACCGTGCGGTGCACCCCACCGTGCTGCGCTCCCCACAGTGCTGCGCTCCCCACCGTGCGGTGCTCCCCACCGTGCGGTGCTCCCCACCGTGCGGCGCTCCCCACAGTGCGGCGCTCAGTCTACAGTCAAGTGTCAGCTTTGATTTTTGTGCTCAGGCTCTGGCTAGAGGCTTGAACCCATAACCTTGCGACTCAGGGATGAGGGTTCGACCAACTCAGCCATTGCTGACACATTATGACGCCAAAACCCATTGTTGAGCACCTGATCTGGATTTGGCCATGTTGGTCTGGAATGAGGATACATAGTGCTCAGACCCACTTTACTTTATGTGAGAAATATAGAACATCTTATTTAAAATGTACCATCTATGAATAAGATAGAAAGAACATGGGGATTTTCAAATGTGTACTTCCCAAGGTTGCAGCTTTGCTAGCAGGAATGGAAGAAAAAGCAATGAGTCACAACCCGTCTGTGTTAATGATCTGCTTCTAAAACATCTACAGGTATAAATGTTGAAAAATTCATTCAACAGCGAAGTAGAAGGTCTTTGTGGGAAATGGATGAAATCCGCGATTCACAATACATCAGGGTTTGAAGTGAACAACAACAACTTGCAGTCAGATAGCATCTTTACTGGTGCCTCAAAATGGGCTCCAAGACGAGCGTTGTCAACCAATAATTTTACGTCCAGCCACAAATTAGAGATATTATGGCAGACTGGTCAAAGGGGGTAGATTATAAAGTGGGGAATAGGGGTAGAGAGGCAGAGAGGTTCAGGGAGGTAATTTCAGAACTTAGGGCCTACGCAGATACAATTACAGCCACCACAACCAAATATCAATAATAAGATTCGAAATGGAGGGATGAGCAAAATGGATCTGACCTATGGAACATTGTGTAATGGCACAACGTGGGAGAGGATAAGCCTCAGGATATTTGGACACTGCACTGGAGAAGGTGGAATGTGGGAGAGGTATCCACAACTGGACAGGAAGGTCCTTCATTTACAAGTTCAGAAGGCACTGGTACCAGGTAGCCAAGCAGGCCAGGGCCAAGGAGTCAAGCCCAAGGACAGGGCTGCAAGAAGTTCAACTCTCTCACACCAATGGTCAAGGAAAGTGAGCACATTTTCAAATAGTAGATCTTATCAACTGCATCATTATTTCAGAAGCTCCTGAAATCACCAGACCCTCATTGCTCAGCTATTAACAATCAGGCCCCATACATGATATTCACAGTCTCCATGGCACCTTCACACACTTAGCACTGCTGAGTGCCTCATATCCACATCTTACAGCTTGCATATAATGTTACTTATTCATTCAGGCCAGTCATATCACCCCAAACGTACAGCAAGACACTCATTGACCCATTTCCCTCTTTCTTGCAGCACAAAGTGGCATTCAACTGGAGGCAGCAGGAGCTAGCAAGGAGGGAACAGGAGTGCCTGGAGGTCGGGACCCCACGGAGGAGCCAGCACTGGCAATTACTGATAAGGTACCTGCTGAGGCCAAGGGTGGCAATGTTATTGAACTATTGAGGTTCACTCGCAGTTCCATTATCGAACAGAATTTACGTGAGACACCTAAAACATGATGTGCCTGTAGCTAAAGACATTCTGCATCAGGAGGAAACCTATAATCTGAGCAAATCTATCCGCTGCTGTCTGGCGGGGGGGGATGAAATGCGATTTGCTCTCAATGAACAGAGTGCCTCAGGGACCTCCCTCTACAGATGCAACACAGCAGACCGAAATGTTTTATTTATTCATGGGATGGGCATCGCTGGTTGGCTAGCAATATTGATGTGGAGATGCCGGCACTGGGACTGGGGTAAGCACAGTCTCACAACATCAGATTAAAGTCCAACAGGTTTATTTAGTAGCACAAGCTTTTGGAGCGCTGACTCTTCATCAGGTGAGTGTCTCTGAGAGACTTCTTACAGCATTTATTGCCCATCCCTAGTTGCCCGAGGGCAGTTAAGAGTCAATCATCTGGAGTCAACTGGCCAGTCCAGGTAAGGACAGGAAATTTCCTTCCCTAAAGGATATGAGGGCTATTACGGTTTTTCCAACAATAGACAATGGTTCCATGGTCATCAGTAGATTCTTCATTCCAGATACTTTTTATTGATTTCAAATTCTACAATCTGCCATGCGGGATTCGATCCTGGATCCCCAGAACGTAAACTGAGTTTCTGGGTTAATAATCTAGCGATAATACCACCATGCCATCACCTCGCCACCAATGTTGCAAATATCAGCAGCTCTGAAGGAAATGGCATAAAGGGGAAATGAAGTATGCAGCACCCAGAATGTCTGGTACTAAATAAGGCACAAGTGTAGAGATTTGAAGAAATCATTCAGAGCAAGGATACTGTGTAAAAAAGTTCACCATTGTCCAACATGACCACAAACTGATCTGCCACTTGAGAGGGAGAACTTACTGCTGGTGAATTAATCCGATGGTCACAACACTTCAGGTGAGGGGCAAGATTGAGAATAACCTTCATGAATAACCTTAGCTGGTACGGGAGTTGAACCCATGCTGTTGACATCATGAACTAGCTGCCCAGCTAAACAAATAGAAATCATTAACCATCTCCACACGTCCCTTTACATTTATTGGCTACAACCCTATACAAAGCACTCAATGTCATGAATTGCCATTATAGTAGCAGGCAATAAATTCTCGTCGTAACAAGAATCTCGTCATAAGGAGAGGCTGGATAGACTGGGACTTTTTTTCTCTGGAGCATAGGAGGCTGAGGGATGACCTTATAAAGGTCTATAAAATAATGAGGAGCATAGATCAGCTTGATAGTCAATATCTTTTCCCGAAGGTAAGGGAGTCTAAAACAGAGGGCATAGGTTTAAGCTGAGACGGGAGAGATATAGAAGTGTCCAGAGGGGCAGTTTTTTCACACAGAGGGTAGTGAGTGTCTGGAATAAGCTGCCAGAGATAGTGGCAGAGGCGGGTACGATTTTATCTTTTAAAAAGCATTTAGACAGTTACATTGTATGATGGGTATAGAGGGATATGGGACAATTGGGATTAGCTTAGAGGTTTATAAAAAAAAAGGGGGGGGTATGGGCAAGTTGGGCCAAAGGGCCTGTTTCCATGCTGTAAGCCTCTATGACTCTATGTAACAACAACAGAAAGTGCTGGAAAAGTTCAACAGATCTGGCAGGATCTGCGCAGAGAGAAACAAAGCTTACATTTTCAGAACAACATGGTTCTTCTTTGGAAGGTTTACTGAAGAAAACAGGCTCGGGTCAAGCAGAGGTGGGATCACAGAGGTGAACTCTCCCTGCACCCCCTCCCCTCACCCCACCAGCACTACCCTCCCATTCCCCACCCTCGACCACCAACACCACCGATTTTTAAGCTGGAGTGTTGGGATCACCACGTTTGTGTCGGAGTCATTTTGAAAGGACAATGACTGCTGCTAAGAAGGCCAAGGTAATGGCTGTTCTTCAAACAGCAAATTCCACATATAACCAATTATTATTTTTTGGGAGACAATGGCTTGAGTGAGAAACGACGAACAAAGCAACAACAGGCCTGACCGTTCAAACTGTACCAGGGGATCTTCTTCCATCCACTAAAACCACAGGTTAGTAAATCAAAGAACAGATAGACAGTTTAATGGTCCATTGGTTTAACACTTCACCTGATGGGCTGCATCTCAGATAATACAGTACTCCCTCAGTACTGGAACATCAGTCAAATCATACATCTATGTCCACAGTTGGTGCTTGAATGGAGGGCTGAATGGAGGCTGAAGGGCCTGTTCCTCTGCTGTACCCTTTTTCTTTGTTCTCATCCACAAATTTCTGACTCAGAGGCAAGACACAAACTGACAATCTGAGATATTGGGTGGCACGATGGCACAGTGAATGGTACAAGTGGTGCCAGAGAGTGATAGAAGAGCAATTATCATTGCTCTTTATCATTGCTCTAGGAAGAGAACGTGATAAATCCTGCCGTGTAGGTCATATAGGGCAGCATGGGGTTGCACAGTAGCACAGGGCCTCACAGCACCAAGAACCCGGGTTCAATTCCATCCTCAGATGACTGTCGATGTGGAGTCTGCGCGTTCTCTCCGTGTCTGTGCGAGTTTTGTCCGGGTGTTCCGGTTTCCTCCCACAGTCTGAAAGGTGTGCTGGTTAGGTGCATTGACCATCCTAAATTCTCCCCTAGTGTACCCAAACAGGTACCAGAGTGGGGAATTTTCACAGTAACCTCGTTGCAGTGTTAACTTAAGCCTACTTGCGACACTTAATAAATAAATATACAATTCTGGTTAACGTGAATGAATTGAATTTTACTTGCCATATTCGTCACAGATGAGTTAACATAAACAGCCCGACCTTGATCAAAGCATCGGACAGGATTTTCATTGAATTTAATGCTTACTAATTTCCAATGGTGCAATCTCACTCTGCGATCTCTAGACATTGCTTGAGAGGTTTTTTTTTGGTCACTTCTTATTTGGAGAACAACATAACACAGAATAACGTCATCAGTGACGATTCGAAATAATTGCTAAAAGGAGTAAAAGCAACATCTGAAAGAACAGCTCTTCACACAGCGAGTGGTTTGGGTCTGGAATGCGTAGCCTGAGATAGTGTAGTGGAGGCAGGGTCAATCAAGGCATTTCCGAGGGAATTTGATGACCATTTAAAAAGTAGCAACCAGGGTTATGGGGAGGAGGGAAGAGAATGGTACTTGTTGAAATGCTCCTTCAGAGAGCCAGTGCAGACTATGATGGCCTGAATGGCCTCCTCCTGCTTTGTAACAATTCTGTGATACATATTCACCAACATATACACTCCAATGCCCAAGACAGCCTTCAACTTTTAAGTTCAGAGCTGCCTTTGAGATACTTAATTTTGCAATATTTTCCTCTTAATGTGCACAAGGTTGGAAAAAGCACTTTTTTGAGAATTATAAATAGCAAAACATGAAAAAAGTGCAGGTTTTAGTTCCTTGTGTACTGTTCAATAATGACTTAGAATAGCCAGCTGTAAGGTATGGGGTTTCACCTGCAACCAAAAGCAGTTGCCCACCCCCACATGGTAATCCCCCTTTGGCCTTCAGTGGCCCCCATCAAGAGTTTCTGCAGTTACGGTTAATCTATGTTGCAATGATAACCCAGGAAGTCCACAACTGTACCTGGCACATTTATATGAATGGCGGGGCTACTTCAGTGTTCTGCGGTGTTATCTTGGGATAAGGCATTGTCCTAATCCCCTAGCACCAATGCGACTTTACTTCACCAGTCAACTGCACAACTTCCCCTATTACACAAAGTACACCCCAATTTGTCAACTCACAGGTCTAGTTGTATTCCTCACTGAGGGGTATATTTCATATTGTGCTCCTGAATAATACTCTTATTAAGCAGACCCCTAGCTACCCAATCTTTCTATTCCAAACTCTTTACCAGAAATGGTTATTCTCAGTTCTAAATACTAAGTATCCAAACTGAAATTGAAATTCAGTCACTACTTCTCATTTCTTCAAGTTTAAAATAGACAAGTGAAGCTACTTTTAAAAGTCCATGTGTAGAAATAAAAGTCATATGGAACTTCTCTGAAGTACCCAAATAATTTTTCCTCATTCATCAACTGTGCAGTTTCTCACATACGAGTTAAAAATGTCTATTAATAATGTAGATTGTCGAAGCTAAAGGAGCAATGTTTACAATGTCACGAGAATTAATGGCACAGGAAAGAAATGTTAAAAAAAATCCCCTCGAGTCAGTCAAAGTTCAAACCGTCCATCTGATTTCATGGCCAAAATTTTAGAATCATAGAATCTGTACAGTGCAGAGGGAGGCCATTTGGCCCAGCAAGTCTGCACCGAACACAATCCCACTGAGCCCTAGTCCTGTAACCTGTATTTACCCTAGCTCATCCCCCTGACACTAGGGTCAATTTAGCATGACCGATCCACTTAACCAGCACATCTTTGGATTGGCCATTCCCATTGTGGGTTCCCCAGTGGAAGGTGCAGATAACAGGAAAACCTGCTGACAGGGACCGGAATATCCTGCCACCCATCAATGGCAGGCAATCTCGTGCATGGAGTGCGGGGTGGGGGCGTTGGAGGAAAATCCTGCCCTGTAGCTATTACTTAGACATCGATTATTAATTAAACTCAAAATTGGAATAAAATTTGAATTGGCCCAGATCACTGGGTCTTCATCTACATGTAATAGTCCCATTAAGGTAACAGTTCTACACATATGGAGCAAAATGATTTGCCACATTATTTGTTCTGCGAATCTGACATTAATTTGGGGACAATTCCTTCCATTTTCAATAGATGAAGAAATCATTAACCATCTGGTGGAGCTTCCTGAGCTTTTATCGTATTAGTGAGGGCTTGTTGGAAAATGAAAGGGGCGCACTTCCTGCAATTTACCATCAACTAATGTCAACGAACCAAAGATTTCATGATGAACCATTGTAGTGGAAGCTTGGGATATTCCCTTCAACCTTTTGTGAGTAGTTTATGATTTCATTACAATTTTTACAGATGCACCACAGAAAACATCCTTTCTGGATGCATCACAGCTTGGTATGGCTCCTGCTCTGAGCAAGACCGCAAGAAACTACAAAGGGTTGTGAACGCAGCCCAGTCCATCACGCAAACAAGCCTCCCACTCATTGACTCTGTCTACTCTTTGCTGCCTCAGGAAAGCAGCCTGCATAATCAAGGATCCCACACAACCTGGACATTCTCTTTTCCACCTTCTTCCGTCGGGAAAAAGATACCAAAGCCTGAAAACGTGTACCAACCCACTCAAGAACAGCTTTTTCCCTGCTGCCATCAGACTTTTGAAAGGACCTATCTTATATTAAGCTGATCTTTCTCTTCATCCTGTGACTGCAACATGATATTCTGCACCCCCTCCTTTCCTTCTCCCCTATTTACTCTATGAACAGTATGCTTTGTTTGTATAGTGCACAAGAAAGAATACTTATCACTGTATCCCAATACATTACTAACTCAAACCAAACCAAATCAAAACAAAAATTAATGATAGCGCACCAAGAGAGTCCAATCTCATTTTAGTATCATGCTAATTGATTGTCATATCCCTGTGCTTTAATGGCATTTATTGTTAATCATTATGAGGTCCTGAGTTAGGTTAGCTAATGTCTACTTTCCTCATTCTGTACATTGAAGTCATTTGTTTGGCGATTTGGTATATTATTTATTCTTTTGACTAAGTGGTGAATTGAGAGGAACTCCCTAAGATCTGTATTTCATTAGTTGCACAGAGGACAAGGGCTAAAGGCATAAGTCAGGAATTTGAAGGAATATTCACTCCCATCTGAACAGATATAGATACAACAACCCTAGGAAAGCTCAACATCACTTAGGCCAAAGCAGGCACCTTCACCATTAGTTGAAACATTCACTTCTTAACAGGAATAGGTTAGAGTATTCAGCCCCTTAGGCCAAACACTCGACTCGATCATGAATGATCAGTAGTTTCATCTGCCCATCTTGGTCTAATAACCCTTAATACACCTGCTGAATAAAACACAAATCAATCACAGTTTTGAACTGAGTTTCAGTTTCATCATCCAGAAAGACAAGGGCAGCAGGTGCATCACTACATCACCATCTCTTTATACCACTATAAGTGTCGAACCATCCTAACTTGGGTGTACGTTGGCATTCCTACGTTGTTGATGAGCAAAATCATATACTTCCTAACGAACAGCATCTCGGAGTACCTTCACCGTGTCAACCACAGTGGCTTAAGAAAGCAACCGACCAATATCTTCTCAAGAGCAGTGAAGGACAGGCATCGCCAATGTTGCGCATATCCCAAGTATGTGCATGAAAAAGTCAAAGAAAATAATTTCACATGGAGGCACTTAAGGCTGCTACATTTATACCCCATGACAACATTTTAATGGTTCTCATGATTAACAAAAACATCTCTGGAAATAAACAACTGAAAGCAAAAGACAAATTAATGGTTCAAGTAGGCAGTCATTCATCAAACTCTTGCTACATATTTCCAGCATTTATTTTAGGGTATTTCTGTCCTCCAGTGTCATTCCACAAATCTCTTGCTAGCAAAGGAAACACTAATTAGAAGATGTTTCACATAGCATGAATCTGACAGGAGAAAGGGATAAAGAGTACAACATGGGCAAGAAGAACCATTAGCTGAAGCAAATGAAACTCTGACTTACAGAGCACGAGCGGTAACTGGTGCCACACTAGTATAACTGTAAAAATATACCTTTATATGTTTTTTAAAATCTGATTTGATTTATTATCATATGTATTAACACACCATGAAAAGTATTGCTTCTTGCGCGTTATATGACAAAACATACCATTCATAGCGAAGGAAAGGTGAGGGTGCAGAATGTAGCGTTACAGTCAAAGTTGGGATTTAGAGAAAAATCAATTCAAGATCAAATCAAGACGACTCAATCTTCCTGGACCACCAAATTTGACCAAAATGGTTTTGACAACACCCATGAAATAAATTTTTTAGACATTAAACAGCTACTTAGTATTCAGACTTCATTTAGATTCAGAACTTGTATTCTTGAGAGAAAGCATCTCAGAAACACCACATTTAACATTTAGAAAGCAGGGAAACTCACATTATTGCCAGATCCTCTTACTTGCCATTCTTTGGAATGATGGAAGATTAAAGAAAAAAAAAATCTTATGTTGCCTTTAATCGGAACAACAAATTCAAATTTCAGGATCGCACTTAGATAGATTATACAAAATTTTGACCTTAGCTCCTTTCCCTGGGCTTTTCTAGCCTTGATGCCAGTGGGCGAACTAACCGTACAGCAGCCCAAGTGCAGTGGGAGAAAAGAACCTTCAAAAATAGTATGGGAAACATCAGCCACAGCAGAGCAGGAAAACACAATAAGAAGTAAGAGCAAAGGTGATTGATGGTAAGGGGTCACTCGGGGTCAGTGTTCAGGTAAACGCCAATTTTTATTTCACTGGGTAGGATCTTCCACGCCCCTGCAGTGTGTTTCATGGCGTGGTAGTGGTCTGCCGTTGGTTGGCAGTGGGGGCTTCTGGTCCCGCCACTGTCAGCGGTGCTTCCCGTATATGCAACCCCCAATGTCGAGAAACCTGTGGCGGTGGGGGGTTTCCCTTTCGGCCTGACCACAAGATCCTGACAGTGGGAGCGGCTTGAAAATTCCAGCTAATACACATTTACATATCTAAAGAAAGACTAGATTAATTAATTAGCATACGACTATGGCCAATTTGATAATTTGCCATCAGCATTCATTTCAGCAATTGCAAATAAAGTGAAAGCAAAGCCTCAGGAATACGGATTAAGAATCAGTGCGAAGAAAACATTGGCACAAAATAGGTAGTTAGTTTGAAGGAGCTGGTGAGTTTTCATGTTTTGAAGTTTTAGGCTTGAAAGCCTAATAAATAGAGGCATTATAGGGTAGCTTGAACCCATGGAGTGCACATCCTGTTCAATGTGGGAACTCTGGAACACTTGTTACATCCTGGACAACAACCTGGGCAAGAAGAGCTATTAGCTGCAGCAAACTGAGCTCTGACTGAGAACATGAACAGCAGTTGGTGGCACAGTGGTACAACTGCAAGGATGGCATGTTTACTGGTTAGCCCACAATTTAAGGTTGTTGCAGAGAGGGAATGTTAGACAGCCAGACAGTTAAGGAGGACCAGGAAGGTAGTCCAGGAGTGCCCCCTGAATGCAAATCATTCTCTAAACAGTATTCTGTTTTGAACACTGGTGAGAGAGTTGATTCCTCAGGGCAGGGCAACCAGAGCACAGTGCAAAGCACCTTTGTTAGCTCATATGTGTAAGGGGACAACAGAAAGATCGACACAGCAATAGTTATTGGAGATTTTGAAGCCAGTATGTGCATAATTCATGGAGGTGTATAAAAACAATAGTAATAGGGTAATTATATTAGGTGATTTCAACTTTCCCACATCAATTGGGTTAGACATAGTGTTACAAGCTTGGATTAGAATGGATTTCTTGAAATGTGTACAGTAAAAATATTTTAGGTCAATAGGTAGAAGGTCCAACGAGGGATAGGGCACTGATGGACCCAATGCTGGGGAATGAAGCTGGACGGATGGTTGAGATGGTGGTGGGGGAGCATCTTAGTGATAGTGATCACAACATGGTACAACTTAAGCCTGTTATGGATAAAGAAATAGACAAGTTGCAAAAAAAGAAAGTTTTGGAGCAGATTTTAGCAAAATAAGGCAGGATCTGGCGAAGATGGACCAAAAACAGCTGGTTGTGAGGAGATCACAGTAAAAAGTCTGACAACACCAGGTTTAAGTCCAACCGATTTATTTGATAGTAAACTCACTAGCTTTCGGGTTTGTCCCTTCATCAGGTGACATGACGAAGGGACAAACCCGAAAGCTAGTGAGTTTATTATCAAATAAATCGGTTGGACTTAAACCTGGTGTTGTCAGACTTTTTACTGTGTTTACCCCAACGCCGGCATATCTGAGATCTACAGAGGATCGGTTGGGGGGGGGGGGTGGCGGCGGTGCGGTCATGGAAATGGGGAGGGTAAGGCTCAACATGTTCCCTTTAGGATAATAGGAAGGAGTGATGAGCCCAGGGAACTATGGATGACCAGAGCTATTCAGAATACAATGAAAAGGAAAAGAGAGGTTTTTAGCAGGAGTGCAAATCAGAGGAGGCATTAGTGAAGTACAGCAAGTGCAGGGTGAAGTTAAGGAAGCAATCAAGAGAGCAAAAAGGGGATATGAGAAAAAGCTCAGGCTGGTAAAAGTAGGGAAAATCCTAAGATATCCTATAAGTGTATCAATGGAATAAGATAACTAAGGGGAATTGAATAATTATTGAAAGAGAAATAAAATGTAGGGCTATGGGCAAATGCATGGGGGTGGGAGTGGGTGAGATTCTTTCACAGAGCATGGACATGATGGGCTGAATAGCCCCCTCTTGTACTTTGACCACTTTGTGATATTTTGTGATTCTATGAATTGGTCTATGGCGTCTATGTGATCTGTATTGCTCTTAGTTCTCCTGCAATTGGTATGTGGTGGCCTAACCTCTTTAGCAATTGGTCGACTGGAGGCATACAACCTACCATGGCGGGACTAACCAGGTTTTTGTTTCTTCAGGCGATAATAATTGCTCTACTTTCTCCCTTCTTTGTACCATTCACTGGCTCACGAGAGCAGGTTTTCCTCAGGCTTAAGGCTAGAGCAGGCTGAAGGCCCCATGAGCAAGGCTACAGAAACTCACAAGTCTTTGCATTAGAAATACACATGGGACATTTTCTTAAGTAGAGCCATCAAGCACAGAATTGTAGGGAAATCAATTCAGCAGTCCCGATTTCCAAAAGGCTTGCTGGGTATCGTAGCAGAAATGTGCACTGCCTTCTGAATAAAAAATAAAACGCAAACAAACATTCTAAATATAGCGATTCAAAACAGCGTGAAATCTACATGCCTGGAAGAAAACGGGTGCTATACTTCCTTCCTTAAGGTGCCACAGAACTACTTCTGTTTCTTTTTCAACTAGTTAACAGGAAGGTGGCTTCAAACGAAGGTCATTAAACTCTATATACTGCATAACGATATGTTATCTTCTGATGAACATTCCTGTAGTAACAAAGATTCATTCTAATTCTTGTCACAAGCCCACTCTGAAGCCCTTCCTTACCCTTATTCTTACTTTGTGAAGATTAACATAAGATTTGTTTTGCAAAACAACATAAAAACTACATATCCGTGGTGTTTGGAAGTTTAAGTGCGAAAGTCTGGCCTCAGTCTGAATGCTAAAATTTCTTCATTGCTCTTAAAACACCTTTTGCAGTTTGTTGTATTCCATCAGCCTGCTGTCCCTTAGTGCTGGAAAAGTGGACATTCTTTGGATCACGCACAGTCCACTAGAGCGGACAGATTTGCAGCTAGTTCTATATCACTGCCTTCATATTCTCCGCTGCTGTTTCCTGTTCTGAATATTCAGCCACTGAGTAAACATGTGATTTGGTACACAGTAGTAGCTGATGAAACACTGCAAGGCTGAGGCTTCCTCCCCTTTACATGAACATTTTTACAGGTCAACTTTTACAGATGCACCATAGAAAGCACCTTTTCTGGGTACATCACAGCTTGGTAGGTCGAGAATCAAACCCCTTAATGTGGAGTTTGCACATTTTCCCGTGACTGTGTCCGTTTCCTCTGGTTTCCTCCCACAGTCCCAAGATATGTGGATTAGGTTGCTTGGCCACGCTAAATTGTCCCTCAGTGTCAGGGGGGTTAACAGGGCAAATTCATGGGATTACGAGGATGGTCCTGGGTGGGATTGTTGTCAGCGCAGGCTTGATGGGCTAAATGGCCTTCTTCTGTACTGTAGGGATTCTTGGATTCTATGGAGTATATTCTTCCTTAGTTAAGGAGGCCAACTCTACACAATTACATTGAGGCATCTTTACTCTTATACACCAATCCCTTTGTAATGAAGACAAATAAAGCATTTGTTTTCCTAATTGATTGCTGCACCTACATGTTAACTTTCTGTGATTCAGGGACATGCAAGGACATTGTGGTGATTGTCCCTTTAGGGGAAACACAGCAGAGTAAGGGTCTCCTGGCCTGGGGGAATCACCTCAAGGGGAGGACCTCTCCTGGGCAGAGGTATTTTAGTGTTAGCTACAAACATGTTACTACTCTTGAAGATCACTAAATAATCGATTTTTGTTCACTAACGGAGTCTCTGAAAGTGCATCATTACAGATATCCAAGCCCTTGTGAATAGCAACATTTCACGGTCTCTCACAATTTAAAAAATATTCTACTTTTCTATTTTTCCTACTAAGGTAGGTAACTTCATATCTCCCCACGAGGGTGGCACGGTTGCACAGTGGTTAGCAGCGCTGCCTCACAGCACCAGGAAACCAGGTTTGTGCAGAGTCTGCATGCTCTCTGCATGGTTTCTTCCCACGGTCTGAAAGACATGCTGGTGAGGTGCATTGGCCAGGCGAAATTCTCCCTCAGTGTACCCAAACAGGTGCTGAAGTGTGGTGACTAGGGGATTTTCACAGTAATTTCATTGCATTGTTAATGTAAGTCTACTTGTGACCAATACATAAACTTTATTTTACAATATTCTATCTGCCACATTCTTGCCTTTTCAATTAACCCGTCTATATAATTTTGCACTAGTGATGACTTTATACGTCATCAATGTGAAACAAAAACATTTCACAAGCAATTAATGGTCAAATTCTCACAGCAAAATAAAGCCACAATGGCAATCTAACAGTGCCCTTTTTAATAAGTCAGTGCGTGGATTCAGATTTTCACCCAAAAATAAAGATACATTCTGTGCTGTGGACTCTGTGTGACTGCCCTGATTAGTGATGAACATGTTATTTCATTCTTTACAGATTGGTGGAAACAAAATTGAAGAACTTAAGTTGAATCACCTTGCAATCAGAGATGTTCATTTCCTGACCTGCTTTCTTCAGATTATTCATTGCTTTCTGAATGCTAAATCCACGTGTGATCTTGACCTCTTAGACCTGCACAACATACCAAAGCAAAGTGATGACATTTGCTAAGTTAAATGAAGCAGTAAGTAGGCCATTTCATTGTGTTAAGCTAACATCGTAAATCTCTGAGTGCTGTTTTGTGTGTATGAATAGGTCAGATATGAGTTGAAGCAAATATATTTTCTTTTGACTGATAACTTGAAAACCCTGACCATACAACTCACAAGTCTGCCTATGTGGGTGATACATGAGAATTACTGTGTTGTCAGCTCCAAAAGCATACAAACCAGTGCTGAGAAGAAGACATTAGAGGAGCAAGTTATTGTGGAACTTTCTAAAATGCATACTGATATAAAGCTCCTAAGATTATGAATCTCAATAAATGACACTGAGTAAAGATGGGTAAACATGAAAGATGCTACAAATATGGTGTTCTACTCAGCTTTTCTACACAATGTTCTTGAATATTCTTTGTTAAAAATTATGGTAGGAGATTATTTGAATTTTCATTCCATTGTTTAAGAAGGGCAGCAGGGATAATCCAGGGAATTATAGGCCGGTGACCCTTACATCAGTGGTAGGGAAATTATTGGAAATGATTCTTAGGGACAGAATTTACTCACATTTGGAAACAAATGGACTTATTAGTGATAGACAGCATGGTTTTGTGAAGGGGAGGTCATTAACTTGGAAGAAATTTCTGGAACGCACTACCTGGTGACACGGTGGGAGCAGGTACGATTGCGGCATTTAAGGGGCAACTAGACGAATACATGAATAAATGGGAATGGAAGGATATGGACTCCGTAAGTGCATATGGTTTTAGTTTAGGCAGGCATCATGATCAGCACAGGTCTGGAGGGCCGAAGGGCCTGTTCCAAAGCTATACTTTGTTCTCTTTGCTGTTACCTTCCTTTCATTCCGCAATCCAATCAAGTATGAGAATCAGCTCAGGTGAGCATTATCTTAACATGCTAACAACAGAATATCTTAATGATGAGGCAGAGTGACAGCAGAGAAGGAAAGAAAAGACAGCAAATCCTGCACTCTGATCCCACTACCTCCACGGACATCCTGTCCCATGTGCCCAAAGGAATCAAACCCGTTCAGTCACAGGAAGAGCCACGGCAGAAACTGGCAGCTCTGAGGAGATGTCATCCTCGAATCGAGGGATGGCCGATGGCAAACAGCAGATCCATCTCCACTGGCACTGTGGCACAGTGGTTAGCACTGCTGCCTCGTAGTGCCAGGGATCCGGGTTCAATTCTGGTCTCAGGCCACTGTCTGTGTGGAGTTTGCATGTCCTCCCCATATCCGTGTGGGCTTCCTCTCGTTCCCCCCCACCACATACTCCAAAGGTGTACGAGTTAGATTGACTGACCTTGCTAAATTGCCCCTCACTGTTAGGAGGATTAGCAGGGTAAACATGTGGGGTTACAGGGACAGCACCTGGTTGGGATTGTTGGCAGTACAGGCTTGATGGACAGAATAGCCTGCTTTTGCACTGTAGGGATTCTATGAATCTATGAAAAGAATGCCATATCTAACAGTAAAGCAAGTCAAGGCCCCATATGATCACTTAAAGTGGCCAGTAGAATGTGTGGAACCACAATATAGTTGATTGCTATGAATGATATTATTAATTGCTACCCATTATTGTATTTCTGTTGAGTTAGCGAACACTCAGCAGGCACCATGTAGGTGGCAGTTACTGTGGTTAACTGCAGAATCAGTTTTGATTCGAGTGTTTTCAGTGCAACCAAGAGAAAAAGTAACATGACTGCTCTGTTTTCAATTGTATTTCTAGTTTCTCGCTACTTCACAACACTCGTCCTCGGTCTGTTTGGTTTTTATCCTTTCACTGCAACATACTGATGTTCAAGATTGATCAAATGATCACGGTGGCTTACGTCCCATATCTGAGATTAGATAGAACAGTTTTGGTGGGGATGGTGGCTACAGAGGGGATAAGAGGAATCAGAGGGGATAGGAGTTAAAAATGACACACCATTATTGCTTGAAAAGCGCTGTTCGAGGAAAAAACAGGCAAAATAAACAGTTCCTGCATAAATCTGTTTCTAGTTACTCTTAAATGATACCATCTTTTAATGTTCTATCTGGAAACTATTTTATCTTAAGTTCCAGAGAAAAAGTTGGCTGTAACATGAGGTTTCGAACACAGGTTCAAAGGTTTCTGAGTTTGATTCAATAAGTAATTCATTCATTAAATCGTGATTATTTCCAATGTGATTTTATTGTTCTTCCAGGCTTTGTGAAAGACTCTTTGTCTACCGCAACAGTCACTCAATCTTTCTCACCAGCTGCTGGTTTGCTTTCGTCTAGCCTAATAAACTTTGAGAAGCTTACTCATGTACCAGTTCAAATGTCATCAAGATTATGTTGGCAGAGGGCAGCACTGTTGCCTCACAGCGCCAGGGACCCGGGTTCAGTTCTCAACTTGGCTCACTGTCTGGGTGGAGGTTGCATGTTCTCCCTGTGTCTGTGTGGGTTCCTCTGGTTTCCTCCCACTGTCTGAAAGACATGCTGGTTAGGTGCATTGGCCATGCTAAATTCTCCCTCAGTGTACCCGAACAGGCGTGGGACTGTGGCGACCAGGGGATTTTCACAGTAACTTCATTGCAGTGCTAATGTAAGCCTAACTGTGATCAATAACTAATAAACTAATCTAAACATTATAGGAACCTAATGAGCAATTTCCACCTTACTCCAATGGACAACCCGTTCAACGGGTGTTAAAAAATCAGCAGGAATGAGTAAAAAATTACTCCAACCTTCCAATTACAAAGCCAAAACTCAGAATGAACTAAGCAAAGTACCTGGATGAATGCTTGGCACACCATAATATTCAAGGCTATGGGCCAATTGCTGGATAGTGGGATTAGGTGGTCGGGTCAGGGCCTTTCATGCGTCAGTGCAGACTCGATGCACTGAAGGGCCCCTTCCGCACAGTAGTATTCCGTGATTCTGTGAATCTGAAATCCATTCCTTGCTTGCTCCAAAAACCAAATTCCAATTGAATCCAATTCAAGGTCCCCGACTCAAGAATAGCTTCTTCCCTGCTGCCATCAGGCTTTTGAATGGACCTACCTCATATTAAGTTGATCTTTCTCTGCCCCCTGGCTATGACTGTAACTGCACTGTCTCCTATATTCATCCACCGTGCCGAGTCACAAGGATGCATGCTCTGATACGTTTGCCTTCAAGGAAACCGTGGTAGAGAACACCTGCTGGTAATGGAGGAAAAGTATGGGTATTTAACAGGACGTTCAAGAAACAAAAACTCATCCATTGGATCAAAGTATCTGCATGATGATGTTGCAATGCTTTTGATGACACTGTAAGAAGTCTCACAACACCAGATTAAAGCCCACAGGTTTATTTGGTAGCATGAGCTTTCAGAGCACTGCTCCTTCATCAGGTGAGTTAACGTCCCTGAATGATAGAATTACCCATTTCTGGCATTTTTGCCTCTACCCCAAAACCTGTCACTCCCTTTTTGACAACGTGTCAAAAATGACACACGAGGCTGGTTGACCTATAGTGCAGGTTGCTAAAGGCAACATAAGATAAATCGTACATAAATTCTATACAAATACAATAATACCTTCAAATGATGATTGGCACGTCTGACTTGAGGATTTCGTGCCTCACGAATATTCCAGGCCTACTGATGATGGCCAGGGAGGTCAAACCTGGGAAATCAAATAAAAAGTGTAAAATGATTTGGCTTTTATTTGTGACTCACAGAATTAACCTGAGCAAGTCACTGGTTGAAGAAAATTTGTCTGCATTGGTTGGTGCGCGAACCGTCCAATGATATAGAAAGTAGCCAGAAGAGTCAGATTTATAACAGCAAGAACAAACATTCGCAATTACATTTCGCCGACCAAATACACTCAATCACTTTTGACTTTAAAGTCTGAATAATGGCTGGAATTTTACCGGCATGCCTGCCCCAATTCCAGGGACGGGCAAGGCTCGGCGGGCGACCTTTTCCATTGGCCTAGGAATGGTGGACATGCCGGTAAAATTCCGCCCCAATGTCTCTCAAATGCTCAGCGTTTTTGACTAACAGTGGTGCATGTCGCTGAGGCAATTAAGTGTCGGGCACAAAACAAAATGGTGTGATTCAGTCCGCGAAACCAGCAGAGTTTTCTCTGTCTTTTATTTAGCTTCTCCCCAGAGAGTATGTGGGCTGGGTGGGGGGCATGGGGGCAGGTGGTGGCGGTGACTGGGAACCGGGAAGAAATGTTTAGTCATGATGGCCCAACCGTTATAGCGTGGGGCACGGTTGATGGACAGGCTGGTATTTTCCTGCCTGACAGTTTTGCATGTTCCTATTTTGTGTTCTTCAGTAGCAACAATGAGGAAATAAATATAGATTTGTATCTGTTGACTTGTATGACTAACACAAATGAAATATAATCTGGTCACATTAGTCCATATAAAAATAATTGGTAGAAACTAATGAAGAGCTGAATGAAGACACTGATGAGATCTGAAATGAAAGGTACACGTATACATCATATACAGCTGCTGGAATCTTCTGGCTGTTCACAATGGCAGGATCTTCTGGTCACTCCAACGCCACACCCCCGCTGTGGGTTTCCTGGCGGTATGAGGTGGAGGCGATGGGGAATCCCACTGACTGTGGGGAGACCAGAAAACTTCCCGCCCCAGCATCTTTTGTTTCATAAGGACTGTTCCAAGTCTGTTAGATTTTACAAAGGTTTTTTAGATTGTATTGCACTAATAAGAAGCAATTTTGATTTCACATTTGACATTCATTTGCGGGACATGGGCGTTGCTGGCTAAGCCTCAGCATTTATTGCTCATCCCTAGTTGCCCTCGAGAAGGTGAGCTGCTCTCTTGAAATGCTGCAGTCCCCGTGCTCTGGGTTGATCCACAAAGCCGACAGGGAGGGAACGCCAGGATTTCGACCTAGCGACTGCGAAGGAATGGCGATACATTCCCAAGTCAGGATGGTGAGTGGCTTGGAGGGAAACTTGCAGGTTCCCACGTATCTACTGCCCTTGTCCTAGATGGACATGGTCATGGGTTTGGAAGGTGCTGTCTAAGGATCTTGAATTGCTGCAGTGCATCTTGTGGATAGTACACACTGCTGCTATTGAGCGTCAGTGGTGGATGTTTGTGGATATGGTGGCAATCAAGTGGGCTGCTTTGTCTTGGACGGTGTCAAGCTTCTTGAGTGTTAGAGCTGCACCCATCCAGGCAACTGAGGAATATTCCATCATTTCTTTTCTGATGTCTTGTAGCTGATGTACAGATTTTGGGGAATCAGGAGATGAATTACTTGCTGCAGTATTCCTAGCCTCTGACCTGCTCTTGTAGGCACTGACAGTCTATTGATTGTACTTTGGATATAAAGTCATTGCAACACACAGGAGGCATTTTGATATTAACTTGTAATAACCCAGGACAACATCCTCAGGTCTGGTCCCTCCTTGTTTATTGGGGTGCAGGCTCTTCAAAATGACCTGGTCATTAAGATGAGACCAACGACAGTTCAGAGAATGTGTGAAAATGTGTCACTGAGTCCTGGGATTTTACAGGTCACCATCTTTGTGTGACTGATAGCGGGGAACTGCACATCAATCAAAATTGCCAGTCTCAATATTAAAATAACTTTAGAGTGAGACCACTCAAAAAGACACTTTTCGTGTAGTTCTAGCAATCTCCTCAGATTATTGTGGGTTATTGCAACAATGCCCAACATTACCAAAAGGAGTTTTAAAGTGTATTTATGGTGTCACAAGCAGGCTTGCATTAACACTGTAATGAAGTTACTGTGAAAAATCACCTAGTTGCTGCACTCGGCGCCTGTTTGGGAACACCAAGGGAGAATTTAGCATGGCCAATGTACCCAACTAGCATTTCTTTTGGACTGTGGGAGGAAACGGGAGGAAGCCCGTGCAGACATGGGGGGAACATGCAGACTCCGCACAGACAGTGACCCAAACCGGGAATCAAACCCGGGTCTCTGGGGCTATGAGGCAGCAGTGCTAACCATCGTACCACCATTAGAAAGAGAGTTACTAATTTTTTCTGATGAGGTGATTAAGAATATTAAATATCTGGGGGATTAAAAGCTTGTGATGAGCAGACCAACACATTCATTTGAAATTCCTTTGCCTGCCATCGTGACAAAGGGTGTTATAATGTTTAAAATAAATGGCTCAGATCACTAAAATAGAAGACAGGAATTTCACATGACTGGGTTACTGTGTTCCTGACTCGTGTCACATTGTGTAGCTGCAACCACCGGTTTTTGCAAACATAATAATCTTACTGCATTATGATAAGAAATAAAAATGGAATTCCATCTTCATCTGATTACTTAAACAAAACGTTTGAAAAGCGTGCAGCCATTTGCTTTGTTAATTCAATACTGAAATCGATTCTTTATTCTGGTTGAAACAGAGGCTCTTGTGACTGAGCCTTCATTCTGCCCACAGAGATCATCTCACAAAATCTAGAATGCACGATCTGTATTTTGTTTAAAAAAAAAGGAAGTTAGTTCTAATCTTTCAACATACAGTGCAAGTGACGTCATATTTGATAAATGATAGTGAGGGCAGCAACAGGAAATAAAAATCACTTTAAATCCAATGCAGAAAATGTTTACAATTCTTATTCATTTGGAACTTATCAGGCGTGCTTTGCTCAAGGTTGTATGAAGGTGATGGAAGGTGAGAAAGAAATAATGCTCCATTCATTATTTTCTCCCGCTGGGAAATTTCTGGAAGAGTAGCACGAGGGGTGTGGGAGGAGGCAGAGAGGGGAACCTTCCTTGGAAAGGGCTGTTGAGAGTAATCATGGGAGGATCATGCCAAACTGCGTGGACGTAGTGACAGGGAGGAGGAAATGAGCAGAAAGAGACTTGCGAGCTCTTGAATTGGCATCAGCTCACGGAATGAAAGACAGGCATGAAGGTGACAATGGTCTAGTTAACATTTGGTGAATTCAGAAGGGGGGAGATCCTGCCCGCTCAACCTACTCTCTTTTATCTTTATTGAGGAAGTGATAACTGTGGAAACCCCTGTGACGTTCTGCACCTTGACATTCAGAAGCTCTTTCATGCTCCACATGAAAAAAATATGAATTAAACTCAGGTCTTTGGGGATTCAGGGTAATCTCTGGGAACTGGCTGGAAGATAGAAAACAATGGGGGGGGTTCCCACACCCACCTCCGCGGTGTGTTTTCTGGCAGCGGAGGTGCGGCCCACCATTGGCCGATGGTTGGATGTTCCAGTCGCTGTGGGAGATCACCATCGGCGGGACTGGATGATCCTGCCAGCGGGAAGGATGGGTGAAGAAATGCCTCCTCACCTCAGTCTTAATTGGCCTACCATTTATTCTCAGACTGCATCCCTGGTTCTGGGCATCCCAGTAAAAGGAAACATCCCCCCTGCATCTTCCCTGTCGAATCCAGTAAGAATCTTGTAGCTTTCAATGAGTTGAAGACAATCCCTCCAAGTACCCTTTCAAGTCACACATCATTCCAATTTGGATATGTTTCACCATTTCTTCATTGTTGCTGAGTTAAAATCTAAGAACTACCTTTCTTACAGCACTATGAGAATATTCCCATCTTAAGCTTATATTAACAGACAAAGTGAAAAAGCAAGCAAGTTCAGACTGCTTTTTCAATTTAAAGGTCAGGAGATTTAAATGCCTTGGCAGCATGGTAGTTCCAATTACCTTAACAGTTCTGATGTGTTTATCCACTTTTTACACGCATTCATATCTACATTAAACAGTACAAAAGGGTACTTGATCTCTCTCAAAGGGAACCTTGGCTCCCCGAAAGGTATCCCAGATATCCAAAAAGATATTCTGCCTCTCCAAATAAAAACCTACCTCTCTATATAATTCCAGCAACTTCAGACCATCTCCTGTTATGATTTGGACTGTCCCATCAGCAAAAATTGGATCTGTTTGAGGGCAGCTCCACCTTAGCATGTGCAGCTGCCTCTCTGAACCACGGATGTGTAAACTACAATCCGCCCACACCACCCACTCCCCCGCACAAAGTGGTGGGGGCCGGAATTCTGAAAGAAGGGCTTTCTGAAATTCGGAATTCTGAAGTTCAGGCCATTGTCATCAGCTGAACCGGACTGTTGGAAACTGGGGCAATAACCAAATCTGAGATGAACTTCCACCGCCACCCCAGCCCTGCCTTTCCCATTTCCTCCCCGGTTACACCTTAACATCATCCACCTCCACGACTTTCCAGGTCAGTGATGCCTTTAATCATGCCTTAAGTCACAGCCAAATCTGGTTGCTCAATGCTGTCCTGATGAGTTTCTACCTGGTGAGGTAGGGAGCGCCATTATGGAGTTGGGACCATTCTCCAGACCCTCCTGGCTCCACAGGTCCAGTTAAACTGTCATTTTGCTGACCTCGCCTTCGTGACATGCTGCATAAATTTTGCAACTTGAGAGAGACCAGCCCTTAGCAGCACCTATGCAGGAAGGAGTGCAGGAAGGGATGGAAGAGGGAGAGCAGCAGGAAGAATGAGAGAGGTGTCACCCACCACTCGCCTTTGCTGCTGAAGTTCTCGGTGAATAACGCATCAGAGAGCGCCTCACCCTAACCTAAATCAATCCCCCACACGTGGATCATCTTTCCAATCATATAACTACCATCCTCTCAATCACCTACTGAGTACTCTCACTTTCCTAATAATCATAGAACCCTACAGTGCAGAAGGAGACCTTTCAGCCCACTGACCACAATCTCACCCAGGCCCTACCCCCATATCCCTACATATTTTACCCACTAATCCCTCTAACCTAAGCATCTCAGGACACGAAGGGGAAATTTTAGCATGGCCAATCAACCCAACCTGCACATCTTTGGACTGTGGGAGGAAACCGGAGCACCCGGAGGAAACCCACGCAGACATGAGGGGAATGTGCAAACTCCACCGAGCCGGGAATCAAACCCAGGTCCCTGGAGCTGTGAAGCAGCAGTGCTAACCACTGTGCCACCATGCCAGCCCTAATGTCAACACTCACATCAAACCCAGAAACACAACAGTGACAACGACACATTTCCAGAATTTTCCAACCATTCACGCCAGCTGGCTTTTTCCATCCCACTGCAGTGAAAGAAAATTTGGCTGGTCACCAAATTTGCCGGCTTCGCTGCAGTGGGAGCGTGGCGTGAACAGGCAGTAAAATTGCGCCCAGTGTATTTGGAGATAATCAATATCCAGAATCATGAATCACCTTGTGGAAACCCCATGTGCCAGTCTTGTGTTTCCACTTACACAATGCATAGAATAGAGTCCCTACAGTGCAGAAGGAGGCCATTTAGCCCATCAAGTCTGCACTGACCACAATCCCACCCAGGCCCTATTCCTGTAAACCCACCCTGCTAATCCCCTTGACACTAGGGTCAATTTAGCATGGCCAATCAACCTAACCCGCACATCTTTGGACTGTGAGAGGAAACCAGAACACCCGGACGAAACCCACGCAGACACAGGGGAAATGTGCAAACTCCCAAGGCCAGAATCGAACCTGGGTACCTGGTGCTGTGGGGCAGCAATGCCCCACTGTGCCACCGTGCTGCCCCTATTAACTATCCTACTGGTCCTATAAATCATTTGTCCAGGAGCCACCTTTCCAGGCATGGGACACTTGAGATGATCTGAGTGGGAGTCCTCGAGGAGGTCTGGGCCTTGAGGATCTGGCTGCAGGCAGTTGTAGGCGAGTGTGCATGTGCGTACAGCAGATGCCTTACCAACAGTTTGCCTATTAACAGACAGCGCTGAATTTCCCTGCCCAAGTTTCTTGAGACTTACGGAAAGGTTGCCCTCAACTGACCAAGAAAACAGAACTTGGTGAGCTTGGTACGGATCACCATCAGGTCATGAAAGTTCACGTTGGGTCCATCTTACTAAAGATAACAACATTGTGGGAGTCCCCATTTCTTTACTTCAGAGAAGCAAATCCCCACATGATCCCCCAGAGACTCTGGACTGACATTTGGTGGACCAACTCCCCCCCTCCCCACCCTCACATTTGGGTTTTCCATGTTAATTTGGTTGTGGTGTTCGGCTTTCTCAGGTGCCGTGTTCCGCTCAATCAACTTGAACATCCCTCCGACCTCCAGGGAGCTGTGGGGGTGGGGAAATGGAGGCAGTGCTAATGGAATGGAGAAGGAGGGTTCCTCGGATATGTGACTGCAAGATAGCCGTGCTTGGAATGTCCATATTCCTTCGCTGAAAGAACCAAAACACAAGATGGGAGCTAGAGCTGGGATAAAACGTTTAGAAGAGACATTTTTAACTGTCTGGTTTCCTGTTGGTTGTTTAGTGACTGACATGCTTAATGCTGCATGTTGCTTTGCTCAGGGGACCCTGGGAAACCTTTGACCTGTTTAGCTCAGATAAGATCTAAGAACTGTCCCTGGTGGGAATTAGAAAAAAGCGGTAGTACATTGCACATGTATAATATAACCCCATGTTTGTTACAATCTGTTTAAAGGGACACTATTTTCAAAAAAATATTTTCCAAACAAATTTCCTTCGAGCAGCAGGTACAGTTTCATTAGTTTAATCATCACATTTTTAAGCGAATACATTTTTGATACCACTAGCATCACTTTGTTATGTGTCAGAGAATGAAGTTAACACTGCTGCTTCGCGGCACCAGGGTTCAATTCCGGCCTCGGGTCACTGCCTGTGTGGAGTTTGCACATTCTCCCCGTCTCTGCATGGGCGTTCCTCCCACAGTCCAAAGATGTGCGGGTTGAGTTGATTGGCCGTGCTAAATTGACCCTAGTGTCAGGGGAATTGGCGGGGTGGATGTGTGGGATTGCGGGAATAAGAGGCATAGGTGGGAATGTGGTCGGTGCAGACACGATGGGCCGAATGGTCTCTGTCTGCACTGTAGGGATTCTATGATTCTAAGTAGGCTCTCGTGAAGATATGAAAAGAAGGACTAAATGTAGGTCTTTAAAAAAAAATCATGGCTGGAATTCTCCAGCTGTTCATGCCAGTGGAGTTCTCTGGTCCTGCCGGCAGTACACCCCCACTTGTGGATTTCCCACCAGCGTGGAGGTGATGTCAATGGGAATTACCCATTGATAGCAGCGGGTCTGGAGAATCCCACTGCTGGCAAACAACACATCACCTCCTGCCAGCAGGAAACACGCGGCTGGGAGGCCGAAGAATCTACCCCGATATTTAACGTCATCGGATCACTCCTAAATCTGCAATGCTCAAAATATAAAATAGGATACAAGTTGGTCCATTGAGCATGCCCAGTCATAGCATGGTGCCATATACACATACAAATACAACATTGGTTTCTCTCAGCAGTCTCCTGCAGAGGGGTAATAAGGAAAGAAAGAAACATTATAACTATTTCAGAAAAAAGAGAGAGCATTTCCTTTCTGAACCCATTAAGTTAGTACCAGAAGCGCCGGGTTCCTGGCGCTGTGAGGTAGCAGTGCTAACCACAGTGCTGCCAATGTACTTCAGGAATGATATTAAGACGCAATTTGATGCCGATAGCCGCATATAGAGTAATTGGATAGCTAACCAAAATAACCTGGTCAAAGAGATAACTTCTAAGAAGGAACTTAAAATGAGAGGTAGACAGGCAGAGAGGAAATTCCAGAGGCACGGACGAAGGAAAGGAAACTGGGGATGGCCAGAATTGGAGGATTGCAAATATCTCAGAGGGTTCCAGGTGCTTACGGGCCAAATGATTCTTGCAAGGTTTATCCAACCCTACAATCCTTTTCGTGGCACCATTAATACTTCCCCCAATTGTATCATAAACCATTTCTCGATAGGGGAGCTGCCCTAGGGGAAGCTAGCGGTGGGATTCTTGCCGTTACCAACCACATTCTTGACCTAATTACTTCGAGGCAAACAATAATACACAGATCG
Organism: Carcharhinus amblyrhynchos; assembly: GCF_965287045.1. Lineage (NCBI taxonomy): Eukaryota > Metazoa > Chordata > Chondrichthyes > Carcharhiniformes > Carcharhinidae > Carcharhinus > Carcharhinus amblyrhynchos. Next base: position 15,617,754 of record NC_137325.1, read on the forward strand.
GACTTGCTTATTGCTTTGCTCAACTATCCTTCAGGAAGCACCTGGCATTATTCAGCAACTTTCCTAACTGAATGACATGGAGGAGGCAGAGACGTCTGAGGTTCTACCTTCTCTGCTGGTCTGGATGATTTCCCTGAACTTTTGAACAAGGCCAGAACTCTCGTGGACAGGGAGGGAGGTGCACTGGGAAAGAATGCTTGAGCCACTTCATTTCTATACTTCTTCAGAATTGTGCTAATTGAACAAAGCCTCATCAAGTCATCAACAAAAGAGGAAACTCAAGACTTGCTCAAGCTGCACAAACAAACCTTTCTTTCTAGCAGCTGTGTCACGTATTCTTAATGATAAATATGTATCTAATGATGAGTCAAGTGGGTTACTAAAGATTAGTCAGCACAATACATGGCAAATTTAAACATGAATGTGCTTTAAACAGGTGAATGTTCATTATGTTTACCTTTCTCAGATAGACATTACCCCAATACTTTCCTGTCCGATTATATACAGTTTTTAAGTTGAAGGATTTTTGGATGTCTACAAACTAGTGCTAATCCCAAAACACAGGTCCTTCTCCTCACTGATGTTGGAGGTCCAATAGCAGTGTCCTCTCCCAAGCCAACTTGCTCAGCATCAAGGTACGAATCACAATGTAAAAACCAGCTCCACTGGCCGGGGCACACCATTTGCGTGACTGACATCAGACTCGAGGAGCTAATTGCTCTATTTGGAATTCAGTCACCCCAGCAAACTTCCAGTTAGACAATGGACACACTTTGGGGAATGTCCTCAAAACGTCCACAAAATGGTTAAACATCCCTGTCATCTCATGGGAGACCCTGGCTTCTAACCAATCCAAAATGAGAGGGTTTGTTTGGGAAGGTGCCGAGAGACTGTTGCTGGGATTTTCCGGCAGAGCTCATCCCAAAACCGGAAAATCCCGCCTGAGATTAACCTGGTTCCCTCCCCACAACCTCCCCCACTGATTCCCGTGATGGGAAAATTCCTTCCTGTATTGGAGTGTGCATGATGTGGAGATGCCGGCGTTGGACTGGGATAAACATAGTAAGAAGTCTCATAACACCAGGTTGAAGTCCGACAAGTTTATTTGATAGTAAACCCACTGTCAAATAAACTTGTTGGACTTCAACCTGGTGTTGTGAGACTTCTTACTTGGAATGTGCACACAAAGTCAAAGTGTCAAAAGGAGCACAAAAGCCTCAATAACCCATTTACCCAACCTTTCAAGCTTGCTGGATGCACAGCCATCTCAAAATCCATTGAAGGAAAGTCGAAGCAAGTCATCCTCAATGCTGACGGGATCTGAAAGTCAAAGTAAAGTTCATTTATTAGTCACAAGTAGGCTTATATTAACATTGCAATAAAGTTACTGTGAAGATCCCTTAATTGCCACACTCTGGCGCCTGTTCGGCTACACCGAGAGAGAATTTAGCACGGTAAATGTACCTAAACAGACCGTGGGAGGAAACTGGAGCACCCATGCAGACATGGGGAGAATGCGCAGACTTCACACGGACAGTGACCCAAGCTAGGAATCAAACCTGGGTCCCTGGCGCTGTAAGGTAGCAGTGCTAACCACTGTTCCACCGTGTCACCCATCTGTGGAGAGAGAAAAACGTTCTCTAACATTCCGAGTCTGAATGACCCTTTATTTAGACTCAAAACACTGACTCTATTCCCTCTCCATTGATGCTTCCAGACCTGCAGAGATTTTCCAGCATTTTCTGTTTTTGTTTCAGATTCCAGCATCCGCAGTATTTATCGTCCTCACTCCTGTAGGACTGCCCGAGAGAGGGACACAGGGAAACAGCCATCAACCATGTGGAAAAGTAAAAGAAAATAAAGTTGATTTATTAGTCACAGGTCAGCCAACATTAACACTGCAATGAAGTTACTGTGAAATTCCCCTGGAGTATAAAGACCAGCGAGATCTGGTGGGACAAGTGTCTTTGCTGTGTATTCTATGTAATACTATCCAATACAGGTGAACTCCGTAAACAAAAACACTCATTCATGAATGGAATATCAGCAAACTAAAAGTGACTTAGCAAGCTGGAAGTTCACCCCCCCACCGCCCCCCCACTCTGGGGCGATGATATGAAATGGACCCCATTGGATCAGCAATGTCTGATATTCAGTCCCATGGACAGGGAAACAAGGGGAGAAATGATGAACAGAGATTTGGGGTTTGGGTAGAGGGGGCAACATGAGTATGACTAAAGGTTAGGAAGAAAGCAAACCTGGATTAGGGTGAGCAAAGCAATGGGAAAGAGAGAGAAAATGACAGTGAAATTGGTATTGGAGTGCCGAGGGAGGGGAAGGGTGGTATTTTGGAGGTGGGGGGGAAACGGGAAGAGAATGGACGGGTAGCAGCCCCGGGAGGAAGGTTGGCACGGAGCCAACTCACTTTAGGCCAATTTGCCCACAGGGATGATGTTAATCAGCCCGAAAGAAGAATTCCCGCCCCACTCTCAGGATAAAGCCCTACCCTGGGAAACTGCCAACCAATCCAATTGAGTGGCGGTTCCAGCTGTCTCGGCAGTACCCAGGGTGCATTCATGGCTCCCAGGGGAAAGCACGATGAATCCAGGAACACATCAAAGTCTGGGCTACTGGATGGGCAATGTTCAGGCAACTTGGAAGGGGGATGGGAGGGGAGGGTTGTGCATTTTGGTGAGCAGGCCAAGGAGTGTGGAATACTAAGGGCAAAGATGAGAGCCCACTCCCTTCACAATCATTTAGAAAGTCTTGAATATACAGCCCGACATTAGCACCCACTCCAACCAAGGCATGGGCAGCATCAGGGTCAACTGACTTGTGAACAAGCTCAATGGACCCTTAATTATTTATTTAGATGTGGCATTTCAGTATGCACTCTAACACTGTCATGGGGACGAGCTCAGAATGGCAGGAAAGGTGATGGGGGTTGGCACATGCCCTCTTTTATGCGCACCCTCTCCTGCCAAAAATACATTTGGTGGGAGCACTTATAATCCAGCCCGGGTAACCTCGGGTCCTGGGGTCAGGATATTAGGCTTGTATGAGCACAAGAGAGGCAGGGAATAGGGTGGCTGTGAGGTTTGGCAATTCTTTCAGTTCCAGGGGCACGGAGCAGCAGCAATATGGCGAGAGGGACAGGTTCTGAGAGAGGTGAATGAAAGCTGGGTGCTTTACTGGGGTAAACACTAAAATTCTTTCCATTGATGAACATTCCATTGATTAACCTTATTGAGTTTTTTGAGAAAGTGACTAAAGAGGTGGATGAGGGTAAGGCAGTTGATGTGGTATATATGGACTTTAGTAAGGCGTTTGATAAGGTTCACCATGGAAGGCTTCTGCAGAAAATGCAGATGTATGGGATTGAGAGTGATTTAGGAAATTGGATCAGGAATTGGCTGGCAGATAGGAGACAGAGGGTGGTGGTTGATGGTAAGTATTCGTCATGGAGTTCAGTTACGAGTGGTGTGCCTCAGGGATCTGTTTTGGGGCCACTGCTGTTTGTAATTTTTATAAATGATCTGGATGAGGGTATAGCTGGGTGGATTAGTAAATTTGCTGATGACACCAAAGTCGGAGGTGTGGTAGATAGTGAGCAAGGGTGTCTTCGTTTACAGGGAGACTTGGACAAGTTGCAGAGCTGGGCCGAGAGGTGGCGGATGGAGTTTAATGCGGAAAAGTGTGAGGTAATTCACTTTGGCAGGAATAACGGATGTGTAGAGTATAGGGCTAACGGTAGGACTCTGAATAGTGTGGATGAACAGAGGGATCTAGGTGCATGTGTACATAGATCCCTGAAAGTTGGGAATCAAGTAGATAGGGTTGTTAGGAAGGCATACGGTGTCTTGGCATTTATTGGCAGGGGGATTGAATTTAGGAGCCGCAGCGTCATGTTACAACTGTACAAAACTCTGGTGCGGCCGCACTTGGAGTACTGTGTGCAGTTCTGGTCCCCACATTATAGGAAGGATGTGGAGGCTTTGGAGAGGGTGCAGAGGAGGTTTACCAGGATGTTGCCTGGTATGGAGGGGAGGTCCTATGAGGAGAGACTGAAGGATTTGAGGTTGTTTTCATTAGAAAGAAGGCGGCCACAAGGGGACCTTATTGAAACATATAAGATGATTAGAGGTTTAGACAGGGTGGACAGTGATAGCCTTTTTCCTCGGATGGAGAAAGCTAGCACGAGGGGGCATAGCTTTAAATTAAGGGGTGGTAGTTATAGGACGGATGTCAGGGGTAGGTTCTTTATCCAGAGGGTGGTGAGGGATTGGAATGCCCTGCCTGCTGCAGTTGTGGATGCGCCTAGTTTGGGGGTGTTTAAGAGATCTGTGGATAGGTTTATGGATGGAAAGGGTTTGGTTTAGGTTAGAGGGTCATCGCTTTTTAACTGGTCAGCGCAACATCGTGGGCCGAAGGGCCTGTTCTGCGCTGTAATGTTCTATGTTCTATGTTCTAAGTGGGAATGGAGGTTGAGGGTTCTCAGTGCTACAATCAGAGAGGAAGGTTTTTTGAATCTAGGCATATTATAGTTCAGAGTTACCACAATCACTATCAGCATAATTAAAGGCCCTACAGACCCCAGACATTCTCTCTTCCACCTTCTTTGGTCAGGAAAAAGATACAACAGTCTGAGGTCACCTACCAATCAACTCAAGAACAGCTTCTTCTCTGCTGCCATCAGACTTTCGAATGGAGCTACTCACTAAATTGATCTTTCTCTGCACCCTAGCTATGATTGTAACGCTACATTCTGCACTCTCTCCTTCCCTTCTCCATGAACAGTGCGTTTTGTCTGTATAACACGGAAGAAACAATACTTCTCACTGTATACTAATACATGTGACAATAATAAATCAAATCACCTTCACTTACAACCAGAGTCCAAAGCAGGATCCCTAACGATAGGGAGAGAAATGGAGCCTGTGAAAAGTGGCATCAACTGCGGAATCTGTCCGCAGCTTGTGTAATACAAGGGAATGCTAGCCATAGCTTCAGGGTTGATTATCAGCAGGTTGCAGGATTGATTCCTATTAGTTCAGGTAGAATATTGGGACATTGCACACAAAACGTTAGTTAAATATAGACTATCAGTGAGTTATTGTGGCAAATCTTGATTTTAAGCTTTAGTCTAAAATGGGTGATAACAAGTCAAAATCTCATTTCACATTTCTCACAATTTATATATCCATGACCTTCCACTCAAACACTAGAATTTACAAGAATTTTAGTTTGCAATTCTACTTGCTTTTGTTTCAAAATGATTTATGACAGGAGACTCTCCTAAATTCTTTGAAAGCTGTAGCATGTGATGCCTCAAATAGATCAGTGCAAGAAGGTGTTGTTCTGCTCAATCCTGCTTGTTATCATTCACACACTGATCTTATCACCTCTGCTCAATGTGGTAGAACTGGCCTCCCTGTATGAGTACAAGATGCAGTCAACGGTCCAAAGAAGATATCCAGTATCTTCAAGGAATGACTTACTACTGGAACTTGAGGGTTTGAGTTATAAGGAGAGTCTGGATAGACTGGGACTATTTTTGTTGGAGCATAGGGGGCTTATAGGTGATCTTATAGAGGTCTGTAAAATAATGAGGGACACACATAACAGAGATAGTCAACATCTTTTCCAAGTAAAGTTAAAGTTTATTTATTAGTCACAAGTAACGCTTACATTAACACAGCAATGAAGTTACTGTGAAGTTCCCCTAGTCGCCACACTCCGGCAACTGTTCAGGTCAATGCACCTAACCAGCACGTCTTTCAAAATATAGGAGGAAACCGGAGCACCCGGAGGAAACCCAAAGGTAGGGGAGTCTAAAACCGGAGGGCATATGTTAAAAGGTGAGAGGGAAGAGATAAGAAAAGTTCTAGAGGGGTTTTTTTTTGTTCAGAGAGTGGTGAATGTCTGGAACGAGCTGCCAGAGGCAGTACAACAGTGGGGTACAATTTGGCCTTTTAAAAAGCATTTAGAAAGTTCCCTGACTAAGATGGGTATAGAGGGATAGGGACCAAATGCAGGCAGTTGGCACTAGTTTGTGGTAAGATCTGGGTGGCATGGACAAGTTGGGTCGAAGGGCCTGTTTCCATGCTGTAAACCTCTGATCAGATTCATGGAAGCCCAGATGCTAATGGACCACAAAAACCAATAAAAGATAGCTACTGGTTGTGATTAGTTATTACTAATCGCATTGATTACCTTACATGGATAACACCCGCCACAAGGCATTTAAACACCAATCATATGTCAGAAATGACCAGGGGCACAAATGCCTGCAGACAGCAAACCAAGTCATTCTGCCCTGCAAAAAGCAGACTCTGATGTTACAGAAGATTCACACATCCAACTGGCACAGTGGAGCGGTTTAGCCGCTCAGTGGACTGTCAAAGACTTAGACGTGGGGCTGAAGTGGTGAATGGACCAGACCAAGTACGAGTGTCAGGTGAAGGGCGCCAAGTCAACAGTTTCACGGTCATTTCTAGCGATTGTTATTTCCAAATAATGGGGTGAACTTAATGTGTCCCAGCAGGCAGGCTGGGAGGCAAGGTGTGGAAAAGTTAAGTCCAGGGGGTGCAACTTTCCCATCCGATGGCCAATTGAGGCTCTTCCATAGCCGCTTAAAGGCTACATAAGGGCCTCATCCCACCACTGCTAGTATTCAACATGCGGGTCCAAGTCTTGTGGGCAGACCACTAGGCAAACGTGGCAGGTGTGCCTGTGGCCTGGTGGGAGGAGGGTCCCTCCTTCTTGGAGATCCTGTGTTCAACAGAGGGGTCCACCAGCAAAAAGGGCAGAGATCCGAGGGAAGCCGCTCACCTGCCCTTGACAATAATCCCTCCATCTCCACCCCCTCTATCCGCTCCCAACCTCATCAGCCTCCCTGACTGACCCTGGCGCAACCTCCTCACTCATGAGGAAATTCGGCCAGAAACTACCCCTGGTGGAGCCAGGAACTTTGATGGCCGCCACTGCTGTGACCATTAGATTCTGCCTCAGGTTGCACACTCTCATCCTGCCTTGCTGAGATCTGAACACACATTGTTGGGGTACTACTCCAGAGCAATGGAACCACTAAAATACCATACCTTGCGCTGTAAATGACCCTGGCAAAGTCCCAAAACTGATGGAAGCACAGTAATCAACAAGTAAGTTATTACAGCTAAGTCAGGCAGACAGAAAAAGTGCAATACAAATGCAGAATCGTAGAATCGCAACAGTACTGAAGGAGGCCATTCGATCCATCAAGGTTGTACTGACCGTAATACCACCCAGGCCCTATTCCCAGAACTCCAAACATTTACCCTGCTAATCCCCTGACACCAGGAAGAATTTAGCATGGCCAATGCGCCTATCCTGCACGTATTTCAGCATGTGAGGGGAAAATCGGAGCGCCCGGAGGAAACCCACACAGACATAGGGAGAAGGTGCAAACTTCACACAAACAGTGACTGAGGCTGGAATTGAACCTGGGTCCCTGGCGCTGAAAGGCAGCAATGCTAATCACTGTGCCACCCATGGATAATGGCAATGATTAATTAGAACCTGCAGCAAGGATTAGGCGACTTGGTGGCACGGTGGTTAGCACTACTGCCTCACCAGGCGCCCATGTTCGATTCTCAGTCGGGTGTGTAGAGTCTGCACATTCTCCCCGGTGGTTTTGTTGTCAGTGCAGGCTTCATGCACCGTATGGCCTCCTACTGTAGGAATTCTATGATTCCAGATGAGAGTAAGGTTTAAATTTCAAGTTAAAATTACAATTAATTGTATTCCTTTTCTTTGCAGGGTTGGGGGTTTTAGTTCAGTTGGACAGGATGGTCGGAGAAGGCTTGGACGGCCGAAGGACAAAGATGTGCGGGTTAGGGTGATTGGCCATCCTAAGTTGCCCCTTAGTGTCAGGAGGTTAATAGAGTAAATAGGTTGCAGAGATAGCATCTGGGTGGGATTATGATCGATGCAGACTCGATGGGCCAAATGGCCTCTTTCAGCGCTGTAGGGATTCTACGATTTGAAGCAATAACTGTGCATAGTTCCTGCATGCCATTCAGAAACAGAAACAGTGACCACAAAGAATATGATCTTTCTATCCAATCTGAAACTCTGCCTACAATCAGCTCAACTGAAAGAGATAGCAGGAGCCTGAGGTAAGTCCTATTGATCATGACATGTTCAGGGAGTAAAAGTAAAAGTTGCAGTATTGTTGCTATGAAAGCATCCTCAAAAAAGTAGCTTTCAGATGCAGTGTACAGGATGGCAAACCTTTTGATTCTTTTCAAGCAGTGATTATGCACCATTGACACATAGCATAACAAACGGACAGTTCGTAGGTAGGCATGCTTAAGAAGGTGCATATGAATTGATACTCCCATGCTGGTCAGATGTAATGTAACCCTAACCAAGAAATATCAACTAAATGAGCGGCTAGATAATATTAAAGTAACATTATAGTTGATTGTTGTTACACAATAGACGCCAATGATTGATGTAAAAGGACACTCAATAGAGGTAAACCATTACCTGTTAGATGCCAATTTGTTCTATGCTTTCTTGAAAATCTCCTAGAAATGGAATGGCAACGAGCACCTTATTTCACTGACCATTGTATACTTCAGCATCACATTAACTCACCTCATCCTCACTCAATCCTACCAATTTACGTAATAATTGTCAGAAATGACTTTAAGGACAGGAGTATTTTTAAACTTGGGGTTAACCCTCATGTCACATTTACTGAACAGAATGCAAATAGCCAATAATTGGACACCTGGCAAAATCTTACGAAAGTTTAACATGGTTTTAAAGCAAAACCACACTTGCTCTGACTGGCCCTGTTCAGCCTCATGGTTTACAAAGTGCTTTTTTAGTTCAAGGGATTTTTCAGCGAAAACCTATAAATGGGAGCGGTCAGCAGAACAAATTTTTCGTTTCTTAGGTGGCAGAGGATATCCTGACCACCCATTCAAAACATGCCCCCAGCTAATGCCTATAACTCCAGCACTCAAAATCTTTTCTCTTTACCTATCAGCTCAACCGCCACTTGACTTACGTTACAACTTATTACACAGAAATGACTAATTATCTGATTCCACTTGACTCAATTTACAAACTGATTTTTGTTCTTTGTCATTAGGAATCAAGTACAAAAATAACAAATTTAATGACAGTTTAAAACGTACCATGCCACTAGACAGAATATAGAGTCCAGTCCAAAGATGCGCAGGTTAGGTCGATAGGCCGTGCTAACATGATCCCAGTATCAGGGGGATTAGCAGGGTAAATATGCGGGGTTATGGGAAGAGAGCCTGGGTGGGATTGTGATTGGTGCAGACTCGATGGGCTGAATGGCCTCCTTCGGCACTGTAGGGATTGTATGATTAGACAACACATCTGCACAATTGGTCTATGCAACAGGAGCCAAGACTTGATTAATTTACAATTACTGAATCTGAAATTAAAATCTGTGCTTAAATTGCATCAATAATAATCAGTACTTCCAAATATATTAAACATGAACTTATACATGTTCAATTTTTGTCATTCAAATACAAAAGTAAGTGAAGTCCAGTCCAAAGACATGCAGGTTAGGTGGATTGGCTATGCTAAATTGCCCTTTATTCGCAGGATGTGCAGGTTAGGTGGATTAGCGAGGTAAATGCTTGGGTTACAGGAATGGGTTCTGGGTGAGATGCACTGTCAGAGAGTCAGTGCAGACTCAATGGGCTGAATGGCCTTCTTCTGCACTCTGGGCATTCTATGAAATGTTTTTGTTGATTCTTGATGGTTTATTTTAGGGAAATTGTTGTCAGGATGCCCTACGTCTCCCAGAACCTCTGCCGGTGTTATGGTAACATGTGTGTTTGAATGGATCAGCATATTTTGTATTTTACTTATATTTAATTGTCTGTCCATGCAACTCAGCTGTACAACTCACCTTAAGATAAGTTTGTTACATGCAGCTTCTTTTAATATAAAAGATATATCATTTCATTGTTCATTCAGTCAGAATTAGTTTGTACAAATTTCTGGACATTTTACTCCAGATATTACTTAAATATTTTTATTATCAGGACATCAGACCATAGCACAAATAAATTATGGAGACATTGAAGTTTTAAGCAAAATGCGTGGGATTCTCTGGCCGCGTTCACCCCAAAAAACTGGAGAATTTCACCCAAGGTCAATGAACCTTTGCATGGTCCACACCCCCCAGCCCCGCTACAATTCTCGTGATAGGCGGGATGAGAAAATTCCCCTCATACAGGACAAAAGTGGCTGAGAATGTAAATTCTGAGAGTGTAATTCAATGATTGCCTGCATTGTTCCAGTGTGGATTATACTCAGTCTTGAGAGACAGAGACCACAGAATGTTGCACCTCATTTTAGATGGACATTTCAAAGGAAGAGATGCAGTGCATAAACTGATCTGTAATCTCCTGTGGAGATAATGGAGGCTGATTACCACCTCAGCAGAAACCATCTCCTGTCAGTTATATCCCAAACTGTAGACATGATGTGAGTTGAAAAAAAAAAGTTCTGGACAAAATACATTTGTGTGTTTTCCTCTTTCAGGAATACACTCGAAAAAGAGAGTTAAAAACCAAGTGCATCTCTGGTCTGTGTGTGCAAGTCTGGTTTTCTAGTTCTACCGTGCTGGTGTGTTCTGTGACAATCACAACTTAAGGACATCCATTGAGCATCCCTGCTTAGGCAAAACAATCTCTCTCTCTCTGATTGCTGGAAGTAAGTCATAAGCCATTCACAGATATAAAAGAAACAGGACAACTCCTTTCAGTCAACCTGCAGAACCAGGAATCTCCAAACCAACTGCTCAAATCAGTGTTACTGGAATCACTAAACTTAATGGCCACAACATTTCACTATCTACTCCTTACAGACAAGCCAAAAGCTGATTTGTCTGCCTTTACATGTTCAATTTTTGTCTTTCAAATACAATTGAATAAAGCAAGTAAAGTCCAGTCCAAAAATGTGCAGGTTAGGTGGATTGGCGATGCTAAATTGCCCTTTAGTGTTGCAGGATGTGTAGGTTAGGTGGATTAGTGGAGCAAATGCATGGAACTACAGGAATGTGTTCTGGGTGAAATGTCCTGTCAGAGAGGCAGTGCAGACTTGACAGGCCAAATGGCCTCTTACTGCACTGTAGGATTCTGTGAAATAATTTTGTTGATGTTTGATGGTTTATTTTAGGGGAACTGTTGTCAGGTTGCCTTCAGCCTCCCAGGGCCTCTGCCTTATTATGGTAACATGATTGAATGGATCAGCATATTTAACTTTTATTTTTGGACTCACTTCTCATTTCTAATCTGTGTGCAAGTGCGTTGCATTTTACTATTTTCTTCTCAGTAACTAACAAGTCCATTCTTCCTTCTCAAGAAAGCCTGGTGAATTTGGCTCCTTCAAAACATACATACACTTGGACTTGAAATCCCTGAGGGAAGGGACCCTTTGAAAACTAACCTCTTTGCAACCAACCCACAGAGCGGAATATAGCTGGGGAGCCAATTCATCCCAACTCACCTGGGATCATAACAAATTGACAGAGGAGCTCGCTCTGGGACTGGTCTATTTTCTGAAACTACTCAGTTACTGTCAACTTAAAATGTTTCTAAGTAGTTACTCTGATATGGGCAAAGAGGACACTTGCGACTGGCAGTTCCCTGGAATGAAGAGCTTGTCGTATGAGGAATGGTTGAGGACTCTGAGTCTGTGCTCGTTGGAGTTTACAGGGATGATCGGGATCTGATCGAAACTTACAAGATACTGTGAGGCCTGGATAGAGTGGACGTGGAGAGGATGTTTCCGCTAGTAGGAGAAACTAGAACCAGAGGGCACAACCTCAGACTAAAGGGATGATCCTTTAAAACAGAGCTGAGGAAGAATTTCTTCAGCTAGAGAATGGTGAATCTATGGAACTCTTTGCTGCAGAAGGCTGTGGAGGCCAGATCATTGAGTGTCTTTAAGGCAAAGATGGATGTTCTTGATTAATAAAGGGGTTCAGGAATAATGGGGAAAAGGCAGGAGAATGGGGATGAGAAAAATATCAGCCATTATTGAAAGGCAGAGCCGAGTCGATGGGCTGAGTGGCCTCATTCTGCTCCCGTGTCTTATGGTCTTACAGTTCAAAGTAATGGGAATACCCAGCAGCAGAAAATTAAAACCTTCTGTAAAATGCAAGAAAGCTGAGCGCATTCATTTTGTCCATGTGCATCTACAATCCATGTAAATTATTTGCATTATTTCGCCTAATAAGAGAGGTAAGGAGAGAGCAATTAGAATGGGACAACATGCTTAATTCTAAAACTTTGTCAAAGTTTGTATAATGGAATCACGTATCACTTTGTACTGAACAATATTGTCTCATTATCATGTCTGCACAAAAACACAATCTTTTGGAGGATATGAAAGGAATATATATAGAAAGAGAGAAAAAAAAACACTCTCTACCAAGAGATATATATCTGATTCTTTCAGATACATTATAGTCATGAGCAGGTTAGAAAGCAACATTAACTCAAATGTTTCCAACATTCTGCAGATGCATTCTCAACCACTTAAAAAATAAATTGCAGTTTAATTACTTCACTGAAGACACAGAAGCTAAAATGACATGGAACATTTTAATGCTGCAGACATACATCAAGTTACTTTTCATCAAAATGATATATATTTCCAGATTTAGTTTATTGAAAAAGGCTCTTACCAGTGACATTTCATCAGTTATTCTATATTTTACGTTACTAAGCACTGAATAAGCTGTGATTTAGTCGATTAGTAATTTTGGAATATTAGTGGTTGAAAAGCAAGTTGTTAATCTACAGAACACAGGAAAATTCAGTCGGTGCAAAGACCAACCACCCACATTGGTTTGCAAAATTTAAATTTTTGTTCCCACAAATTGCATTCATTCTTTTGTTACTATAATTTCAATTTTGTACATTAAACTTTGATAACCTTTTTTTGTTAAATAGGAAGATCGAAAAATAAGGCTTAGTTGCAAGAGTTGGCCATTCTGCCCTTCAAGCCTGCTGTGCCATTCAATAAGATTGTGGCTGATCTGAATGTGGTCTCAATTCCAATTTCCTATACCCACTAATAAAATGCCACTGTGCAGGTGGCACAGTGGTCAGCACTGCTGCCTCACAGCGCCAGGGACCCAGGTTCGACTCCCGGTTTGGGTCACTGACTGTGTGAAGTTTGCCCATTCTCCCCTGTGTCTGTGTGGGTTTCCTCCCGCATTCCAAAGATGCGCAGGTTAGGTGGATAAACCGTGCTAAATTTCCCCTTAGTATCGGGGGACTAGCCAGGGTAAATGCATGGGGTTGTGGGGAGAGGCCATAGGTGGGATTGTGGTCGGAGTAGACTCCATGGGCCAAATGGCCTCCTAGTGCACTGTAGGATTCTACGTAAGCATTTCAAATGAACGTTAACCAAATACTTCTTTTTGCTATCTTCGACCACCCAATCTGTCTATTCTGCCTTCTACTTACTTTGATAACCGGTGCTTTTAGCAGCTTCAGTGCAGTGACTCAGCATTCTGTCCAAGAATATATTCAAAAGACACAAAATCTAATTCTACATGATGAGTAATGCAGAATTACTAAATTGAGATGTTAAATAATAATGCTCTCTCTCTACAGTAACTAAGTCAAAAGAAAAAGAAGAAAATCTAACATTTAATGTGCTTTATCGGAATTAAATGAAGTTGCTTGGCCTCATATTACTGCAGTTCTTCGACTACAGATATTCATGGTTTGCTAAGAGCATATTAATAAGGTCAGTACAGGTGCAGCAGAGAGCAAATTCTTCTAGCTATTGGTGAACCACAGTTTAAGGCAGCAACATTTACTGGATCCGAGGGCGTCTTTACAACTATTTTCGGTCACAAAATCATCTTTAGATATTTTTAAATTTTGCAGCTGACATGAAATATATAATCACACAATTATCAAGGTTATGGTGCACAATATCATTTACATCGATTCCTAAATTTAGATATTTTCGTCAGTTAAGAACTTGGAGACTTTGACTAATTAAAAATAACGGAACGTCCGCAATCAATTAGACAAAACCTACACTTAGTAAATCATTAATATAAAACTTTCCATTCAGATTTAACTTCACATGAATTTCACAAAGGTAATTTTTCCAAAGCTGCGAGTATTTTGTTTGAATTCTATATTGAACTACCTCATTGTGAAATATCTTGAATTTTCATACTTCAGACTTTTTTTTGAAATTTGGGTGCTTAACTTACAAAATAACCCAAACAACATTGCAGAAGTCCACTTTCCAAAGTATTTTTTTTTTAGCTCTGTACTAAAATTCCTAACACAGAGAATAACAGTTTTTTCTTTGAAAATGTTTTGATGAATTCCAATTATGCTTTAATTAGTTATTTACATTCCTACAACAATCTCCTAAAACTGGATGTGGATTTATTTAATATGTTTACATAATTTATGAAATAATCAGAGAACTGTCAGCTATTTATTGAAGAAAAAGATGTTGAAATGACATAATATTGCATTAATTCGTACTGAGTGTACCAAAAGCCCGAACAACAAGAGACTAGATGCAGGTTGTGACTGAACCTTTTGTGCCGACCTGTGAACCCAATCTAAAGCCCATCTAACCCCCACTATTCCAATATCATCCATATGTTTACCCAATGACCATTTAAATGCCCTTAATGTTGGCAAGTCCACTACTGTTGCAGACAGGGCACTCCATGCCCCTACTACTCTCTCAGTAAAGAACCTACCTCTGACATCTGTCCTATATCTTTCACCCCTCAATTTAAAGTTATGTCCCCTCACGTTAGCCATCTCCTCCAGAGGAAAAAGGTTCACACTGTCCACCCTAAACCACTCGTGTGAAAAGGTTTTACTGGGCAACTGATGTACAAATCCAGCAAGTTTTGAAAGATAATGGGGAGGCGAAGGGCGCAAAGCCTTTTGTGCGGAGGAAGTGATGGAGAGTGTTAACTGTGCAGAAAGTTATGGAGATTTGCAGCTCTGGGGCATATCAGCTTAGATGCTTTGTTGTAGTCATATGAAAAGTCTGAACCATCATATTAACCACACTATACACACACAAAGCAATACAATTTGCTGAATAATTTGTACTTTAATTATGATGTGCACTGTTAACATCCCAGTATGTTCCAGTAACATCTGGCTGTGTGTGTATATGCTGGCTGTTGGCAAGGCATGTCTGTAATGGCAAAAGGTTTGTAGCAAAAATTGTACATTTGAATTTTGCACATGAAGCCAGTACTTTGGATTCACTCCAACAAGAAACATACACTTAGTATTTGTCGATTTGGATCTGTATAAAACACTGCTGTTTTAATGTGCTTTTCCTTGACCAATTAAGTATTAGTGGATTAATTGTGATCTTATTTTGTCAACTAAGAACGACAGATTGGGGGTCTATTCTCCAGAAGATCAAAGACTGAGGTGTGACTTAATAAAGGTCTTGAAAGTTGTGAAGTAGTTTGATGGAGATGTAGAGAAGATGTGGGGGAGTCCAAGGCTAGGTGCCATAAAGATAAGGTTGTTACTAATGCATGCAATAAAGAATTCAAGAGAAAATTCTTATCCAGAATGGTTAGAATGTGGAACATGCTACCAATTGAATACTTGTTGCAAATACCATAGACATCTTTAAGTGGAAGCTGGAGAAAAATAATGAATTGAAGTATATATAGTGTTGGAGGAGGATAGGAAGAGGCTCATGTGGAACATAAATCAATGGGCCAAACGGCGATGTGATTTTTTTTCTTTATTCATTCATGGGATGTGGGTGTTGCTTGCGAGGCCAGCATTGTTTGTGCATCCCTACTTGCTTTTGAACTGGGGAGTGTTTGCTAGGCCATTCCAGAATGCAGAGTCACCTACACTGCTGTGGGTCTGGAGTCACATGTTGGCCAGACCAGGTAAGGACGGCAGATTTCCTTCCCTGATGGACATCAGTGAACCAGATGGGTTTTTAGCAACAATCGACGATAGTGGTCATGGTCACCATGACTGGGACGAACTTTCAATGTTCTAGGATTTACAATCCACTGCTAACAAGAACTGCAAATAACATCCGCAGCTTAGACGCTTTGATATAGTCATATGAAAAGTCCAAACCATCACACTAACCACACACAAAGATACAAAATATGCCATTTTCAAGTACAACACTGCATATCGACAGTTACAGTTACAAAACAATTATGCACTTGCAGATATAAAACTTCACACAGACATGCATGCCACCTGGGAAGAGTTGCTTTGGGCACCATGGGTCGAAATTTAACCTTGGCTTGCCATTCCTAAAGGCTGGAAGTGATAGTGGATGTCATTCACTCTTGCTTGCTTTTTCTTGATTCCCGCGCACAATTTAAAGTGCTGATGGCGTGTAGAGGAGACGGGTACGATCGTGCAGCGGGGGAAACTTCCTGGCTGGGTGAGAAAAAATGCTCCTGTACAAACAGGGAGTGGCTTTATCACAGCAACAGCTTTCCCGCCCAACTCCACTGACTCCAACTTAAGATTTCATGAGAGCACTAAAGTGGCACAGATTGTTCAAATTTACCTTTCACTTGTCAATATTTTGCATTCCATTCATCTAATTTAATGCATGTGTGTCCCATTGTTCCTAAAACAGAAAGCTAAATGTACTGGTGTGTCTTGTGGTTGACACACATCCCTGGTTACAGAGGAGTCAGGGACATTTCCTCTGTTGTGGGAGAAACAATGATGTGTTTCTGCATTCACTCTTTATAGAACATCAATCTCCAGTGATGCACTCGCCACTCTGCGGGATATGGCTGAACTTCCAGGCTCAGCTGGCCCTCCCTTCCACTCACTGCTCATGTATTAGTCACAAGTTGGCTTACATTAACACGGCAATGAAGTTCCTGTGAAAATCCCCCAGTCGCAACACTCCGGTGCCTGTTTGGGTACACTGAGGGAGAATTCAGCATGGTCAATGCACCCAACCAGCACGCCTTTCGGACTGTGGGAGGAAACCCACGCAGACACTGGGAGAATGTGCAGACTCCGCACAGTCACCCAAGCTGGGTATCAAACCTGAGTCACTGGCACTGTGAGGCAGCAGTGCTAACCACTGTGCCATCACACCATAAAGGGCATTGTCCAAGAGCAATCCCAGTGAGGGTAATTCAAATGTTGGAGGTGAACTCAAAGCCTTGTAAGGCCTTTGCCTGCTAATACCCTGACTTGTCAATAGCACAGACTCACTTTTGAGTGCTCTGTAGGCCCATCATTTTCTTATTTTGACTGACTCTTCTCACCATTCCCCACCACATCCTGGATGCCAGGCACTTCCCACTTCATTCCACCATACTTCTCACTCCCGTCTTCATGTCCTTCCTTAGATGCCTCTCTCACTCCACCATGCCCCCAACCCCACTTCACACACCTTCCTCACCACTGGCTCACCCTTGCTGGCAATGAGCTTCCATGCCAGCTGCCATTCTCCTGCTCCCCTCCATATGTGGCAACATTCAATAAGGGAGATCAGTAACCTCAGACATATTGCACAAATCCAACTGTTACACAGCCACTTTTAAGCAAAAATGAACAGAGTGCCAAGAGGCTCTCGAGTGTCACTGACTTTGAAGGTAAGACATAATTCCAATAAAAAGAATCCACGGCATGAAAATTTATCACAAGTGGGAACTTGTCACGGGAAACATGAGGCTTGATCTGACACAAACATATTGCTGAATTAATCCCAAAATTGAACTCATCGCCAGGAATGGGGAATTTTGTATCATGCTTAATTAAGCCCACTTCAGGGGAGGCGATGGCCTAGTGATATCATCGCTAGACTATTAATCCTGAAACTCAGCTAGTGTTCTGGGGACCCGAGTTCGAATCTCACCACAGCAGATGGTGGAATTTGAATTCAATAAAAAATATCTGGAATTAAGAATCTACTGATGACCACGAAACCATTGTCGATTGTCAGAAAAACCTATCTGGTTCACTAATGTCCTTTAGGGAAGGAAATCTGCCATCCTTACTTGGTCTGGCCTACATGTGACTCCAGAACCACAGCAATGTGATTGACTCTCAAGTGTCTTCCAAGAGCAACTAGGGATGGACAATAAATGCTGGCCAGCCAGTAAAGCCCATGTTCCATAAACTAATTTTTAAAAAAACACTGTTTCCCACTCTTGCAGGCCCCATAAAATGACCCCCATGTGTGTCAAACATCCCCAGTCAGGTTTTCCAATACTGTTGTGTTGAAGTGAACATCTTATTGATACACTTTCAACACACAGCAAATGGAACAGTTGTTTTCCTCTTAGCTAAAATCTTGTAGTAAAACGTACAAACAACAGCAATTGGTTAAATAGCATCAACTCTGACAATTACAAAAAAAATCTTTCAAAGGCAATGCCCAATATACGTTGCACTTTATCTATATTATTATATCCTCATTCGTGTACATAAAATATATATATATATTTAAATAAACATGTATGTGTGTTTATATATCTTTCGTTTTGATTTTACCAGCAGCTTACTCAAAGTAGAAGATGATAAGAATCCAACACAAGCCTACATAGTTGCCACAAGAAGAATGAAGATATTTCTATCCACTACACATATGAGTAATTTTGTGGGAAATATAATGGGCTCCAGTAATGTTTTTCATGACTGCACACTTTACAACTAAGCTTTAAGTGGCTTTACTAGATGTCCCAAGCTGATTCTACGCTGGTGATTATAGTTAAAAATGGCAACCTCATAAAGTTGCCCGTAACAGCAACAGTGTACTTAATGTGTATTTGTAATTGTTTACTTTTCACTTGGTATTCTACAGATCTTCCATAAGCTTAAATTCAATTTTGGAGTGGAGGTGTTAGAGAGTGATTATGTAGTCAGCTGAAACAGTGGGGTGATTGTAAAACAGCAACATAATTGCATGGTCCATAAGTGTTAAATCACGAGAGTAAAGACTGAATACTTCACAAGAGGTATTTAAATATGGAGCAGGAAACTGGCTTCGACAGAATTGTCAGATACAATCTTTTAATTATGTGGGGAGGTGAGCAGCACGGTGGCACAGTGGCTAGCACTGCTGCCTCACAGCAGTAGGGACCCGAGTTCAATTCCTGGCTTGGGTCACTGTCTGTCTGGAGTTTGCACAATCTCCCTGAGTCTGTGTGGGTTTCCTCTGGGTGCTCCGGTTTCCTTCTACAGTCCAAAGATGTGCACATTAGGTGGATTGCCATGCTAAATTGTCCCTTAGTGTCAAGGGGACTAGCTAGGGTAAATGCATGGAGTCATGGGGATTGGGATTGTGGTTGGTACAGGCTCAATAGAGCTAAAGGGCCTCCTTTTGCATTCTATGATGAGAGGATGATGTTAATTTTTAATGCCGTCAGTCTAGCTACATGCACGAAGAAATATTCAGAAATAGTAAAGTTGTCTACTGATGTTACCAAGAAGTTAAATGTAATTGTTAAGTATTTATTCTACCTCAAAAGTTTACAGAAAGAGAGCAATGTAAGTTTTTTAAAAATTTCATTCATGGGTGTCAAGCCTGGCCAGCATACATCCCTCGTTGTCTTTGAACTGAGTGGCTTGTTAGGCCATTTCAGAGAGCAGTTGAGAATCGACCACTTTGCTGTGGCTCTGGAGTCGCATGAAGGCCAGGCCAGGCCAAGACAGCAGATTTCCTTCCCTAAAGGATATTAGTCAAACAGATGGGTTTGTCCAACTTTCGACAATAGTATTATGGTCATCAGTAGAGTCTCAATTATAGATTTATTTTTCATTGAATTCAAATCCCACCAGCTGCTGTGGCGGGATTCGAACCCGTGGTCCCCAGAAAATTAGCTGATTAAAAAAAAAATCTAGTGATAATACCACTAGGCCATCATCTCCCCTTAAACAGCAAAAGGGCCACTTAATTGTGCACTGTTTTTCGAAAAAAACATAAGCAGTCAAACTTTGGTCAGGCATGTCCAGGCATGGGTTGCCAGTAGTCAGAGCGCTTAGTCACATTGATGCCACAGGATATCTGGATGTATGAGATGAAAAGACCTCACCATCTGACTGCAAAAAACTACCTCGCCAGCTGCTAAACCAGTAATTCCCACAGGGTAGGCTTTTGTTCAGATCAAAACTACAATCTTTTATGTAATCTGACTTAAGTCATTGTAAGATAGGAATAACTAGCACCCCGATTCAGTCGTAAAAATTTGGTTAGCGCAATGCAACTCTAACATTTTCACAACCAATTTTATCCACCAATCTAGTTACATAAAATCAGTGACTTACTTTCAACTTTCCATAAATATAAAGACAATTTTCTTTCAAGTATTTATGCTCGATACTGTAATGACAACTGCGAAGTATAGGACTGATCTCTAGAATTAGACTTTTCTGCTGATTTCACTCCTCTGAGGCGATTTTGAACTGCAGCTTGGCTCTTGTGCAGCTATATTATCAGAATCTCTGAAGATCTAAAAGCTACTTGTCCTTGAAGGGGCTTAACTGACTTTATTGAGGCACCAAATCACTTGAATGAGACTTTTAAATATTAATTCCTTCACGAATTTAGTACACATCTCATTAGGCAATTACTTTTTCTGGCATTTGTGTGCAGGATTTTTCTCGAATATTCTATCTAACCAAATAATTTGCTTTACAATCTTTCTTTTAAATGTGCTGCCTGAAAGCATGTTAGAGATTTCTTTTTAGAAGAAATACCATTGAAAAGATGAGGTCTTGAAATACAAATGTTGGCTGTGCAGACTCGATGGGCCAAATGGCCTCCTTCTGCACAGTAGGGATTCTATGATTCCATGATATTGTGCACCATTTTCTGCCTCAACACTGAATGCAAGATCCAGCAACAGAAAGAGAAATGAGGCAAAAAAGATCACACGTAGAGATCAATAAATGAATGAATTTCCCTCACAAGGTGAGGGAAAGGGACCACAGATCTCACATGCATGCATTTAATGACATTTCAGCCAATTTTGCACTATAGGCTCACATTCTTGCACTAAAAATAAATCTTTGCAGCCTTCAATTTCAGCGGCAGCACTTTTAGATTCGAATGACAGCCAGTTACATAGCTCCACATTGCAGCAACATTTCTGCATCCAAGCAACTCTCACTTAAAGCAGAATCAGCTTCATGGTACAATATTTTGTGAAGACAAAATGTACATTCTTGCCATTTTAGGAGCAGGTTGGGGTTGTGGGGGTTAGTTTTGTGACCTCTCACTGAAGCTTAGGAGGATTCAGTGCGG
The DNA here is from genome assembly GCF_965287045.1 of Carcharhinus amblyrhynchos. Lineage (NCBI taxonomy): Eukaryota > Metazoa > Chordata > Chondrichthyes > Carcharhiniformes > Carcharhinidae > Carcharhinus > Carcharhinus amblyrhynchos. The sequence continues at coordinate 15,639,072 of NC_137325.1, forward strand.
AGTATGTTACATTTTTCTAAAAACTTTTCCTGCGTGCCAGACTTCAAAAGGCGATTTCTCTTCCGTTACAGAAATAATAAAAAGTTTATAGCTGGCAGGGATATCTCTTGGCGGCCAGGAAGATTTTTGGGTGGTCAAAGAAGAGAACTCTGACTTTAAGCGCATTCTTGCAAATCTAAAACAATGTTAAACTACAGATACCCTGGTTAGAAACAGTTTTTCCCGCAGTTAAAGGTTTAACAGTGTCAATGGACATTACAGATGCACCTGTCACCCTCAGCAAGGGTCTTTGACTTCTGTGGATACATTCAACAAAAAATCTTAACATCCAGTGAGTGATTTGATATTAAGAGATGCAACTGATGCAAAATTGAACCTTGTTGCCTGAAAGTTGACACATGGACACCTGGACCATTAACCTGAAACCTGTACTGAAAACTTCACCGGAAAAAACAACCGGAAAGTCTTTACTCCTAAAACAGAATTCATGTCCATATTTACAAAAAAATGAATACCATTGAAACCCCATGTGTTCTTAGCATCCTAAATAAGGCAACACAAATCGAACATGCTTATTCTGACTTATTATTAGTTCAGTGCAGAGGGGTACATTGTACAAGGTGGCTCATTGAATGACATCCCATAAAGAGTAAGTTTCAGTAGATCTATAACCACAGCAATGGACTCTAATTTATTTTTTTCTTGAATGCTGCCCCTAGTCGTACAGCTGTTGATTACTTTTTTGATAAGCAAGCAAACACCAGCAATTTGGAAGACATTGTCCAGGGTATATTTGAGATCTATGCTCTGAACTGGAGAAGCAGCTTCAGTGAGCTGTCTGGGGCTTAAAAGGTTAAAACAATATTTCTATCCACAACTATGATGCACCTCTTTTTTTAAAAAAAAGAGGCAGCAATGGTTTATTTGCGGTGGACATTACTGAAACGAGGCCTTTAGTTACAAAATCATGTGTGGCCACAGACGAAACACGCAATAGAAAACTTTAAAACTTTCACCGATTCCCCGTGTCTCAGGCACTAGTGTTTCCCAAAACCAGCTCCCATTATTAATTCTGAAAGCAACATGCATAACAGCCTTTAAATCTCAGAAACAGTACGGCACTGACAAAGCAGAAGATAAATACTTTTTCTCATGATTCAGAAATAATGCTCGTGCTTAAGTAACACTTTATCAAATTGAAACATAGAATCCTACATAGCAGAAGGAGGCCATTCGGCCCAACAAGCGTGCACCGATCACAATCCCACCCAGGCCCTATCCCCATAACCTCATGCATTTATCTTACCTAGACCCCCTGACATTATGGGGCAATTTAGCATGGCCAATCCACCTAACCTGCACATCTTTGGACTGTGGGAAGAAACCTGAGCACCTGGAGGAAACCCACGCAGACACGGGGAGGACGTGCAAACTCAACACAGGCAGCCACCCAAGGGCAGTATTTGAACCCAGATCCCTAGCGCTGTGAGACAGTGGTGCTAACCATGGTGCCATCAATGCCACATCTCAGAGTGCTTAACGCAAGGAATTATTGATTCAAGAACAATGATCACTTTTATTGGAGCAAACATTATATGGACTGGATTCTCCACCCCAAAAGCAGAGAAACCCACCCGATGTCAACGGACCTTTATGTGGTCTGCCCCTGCCACCTGCTATGATTACTGTGGCGGGCAGGATGGGGGAATTCCTCCCATATACTCGATATGGGCCAGCGACAAGGGACAGCACAGTGGTTAGCACTGCTGCCTCACAGTGCCAGGTACCCGGGTTCGATTCCCAGCTTGGGTCACTGTCTGTGTGGATTTTGTATGTTCTCCCCGTGTCTGCACAGGTTTCCTCCGGGTGCTCCCGTTTCCTCCCACAGTCTGAAAGAAGTGCTGGTTGACCCAAACAAGCGCCAGAGTGTGGCAACTAGGGGAATTTTACAGTAACTTCATTGCAGTGTTAATGAAAGCCTTACTTGTGACTAATAAATAAATCCCATAATGAACAACAAGATGGACAATCAGTTAGTTTCTCTTAAAACGGCATTGGTTGAGGATTGATTTGTAGATGCAGTCTCAATGAGCCTCTTCTGCATGGTGTGCTTCTATGATTCTACAGTGAGCCAGGCAGTTGAGAGTTTCCCATTTACCTCACAATGCAGGAAATCTTTAAAAGTCAAAGACTTGCATTCATATTACACCTTTTGTGATGGCAGATCTTCCAAAAGTGCTTTACAGTCATAAAAGTATTTATTTGAAGTGTATTCTGTTGTAATCCAGGAAACACAACAGCCAAAGTCCCACTAATGTTTCTTTAGTGATGGCATCAAGGGATAAATGTTATCCAGGATGCAAAGATAACTCAAAATATGCTTCCTCAAAATAAGCCATCAGGGTTTTTGTGTCCACCAGACGGAAAAGATCGGACCTGGGTTTTTAAATACATCTTATTTGAAAGAAAGTAGGGTGGCACAGTGACACAGTGGTTGGCACTGCTGCCACACAGCACCAGGAACCCGGGTTCGATTTCGGCCTCGGGTGACTGTCTGTGTGGAGTTGCACATTCTCTCCATGTCTGCATGGGTTTCCTCCGAGGGCTCTGGTTTCCTTCAAAGACGTGAGGGTTAGGCGGATTGCCCCTTGTCAGGGGGGATTAGGAGGATAAATTACAGGGATAGAACCCGGGGTGGGATGAGGAAGTCTCACCTTTCCCCGAGGACAGCCAACCAGAGCTCAACAGCACAGGTGGGATGACGGTGGCTGCTGCCAGAATGACAGGTAGCCGAGTGCCAGGATCACAAAGTGACTCTGGGGACTCGGCAATGAGGTTGGGAGACACAGTTGGTGGTTTGGGAGTTGCAGGGCAGAGGGGTTCGGGTGGTGGTTGGGTGGGGGGGGGGGGGGGGGGGGGGGCGGATGGTGGGGGAGGCAGGGGGGCAGAATTCAGCAGCAAGTGCGGAAGGGTGACTGCTTTGATCGAGAGACTCTCTCTCTAGAGGTGACAATGTGGTTGCACAGATTCACTCGCCAGGCAACCCCCCCATGCTGACAGGCCCATCTGCCGATAGGAGTGGGCAGTAGCGTGAGATCCTTCGGTGATTATTAATTAGGTTGGCACAATGGCATTGTGGTTAGCACTGCTGCTTCACAGCGCAGAGGCCCGGGTTCGATTCCCAGCTTGGGTCACTGCCTGTGTGTGGAGTCTGCACATTCTCACGCCTGCGTGGGTATTCTGGTTTCCTCTGACAGTCCGAAAGACGCGCTGGTTAGATGCATTGACCATGCTAAATTCTCCCTCAGCGTCCCCAAACAGGAGTGTGGCGACTAGGGGATTTCCACAGCAACTTCACTGCAATGTTAATTGTACTTGTGACACTGATAAATAAACTTAAACTTTAATTAGCCACTCGGGAACTTCAATTGGCAGTGGGGCGGGACGGTCAACCATAGATCTTGCCACTCAGAATTTAATTCTGGTGGAAATTGGAGGGCAGTGAGATTCCGTTGTGCTACCACCCAAATGCCCTTCCCAGCTCCAAGCTTGCCATGGGAGAGAGAGAGAGAGAGAGAGCACATGATTTCTGCCCAAGTCCCTGAAGTCAAATTGAACCCATGATCTTCTGACTCTTGTTTTACTCTAATCCCACACCTGCAACTATTAATGAACATTTCATAAAGGAACAGGTATACTCATCCCACCGAAATGGTAAAAATGGTTAATATTCTGCAAAAGATAAAAAGGCGGTGCACTAGAAATGTAACGGAAATCAACCCAACAGGCATACAGGAGAAAGCCTGAGATATGACAATCAATATTAACATTAAACTACAGCACGACTGCTGCAGCAGTGACAGGAAAGCTTACGCTAGGGGCAAATATGACGAGAGATCCCACTTACTGAAATCAACACAATTTTAACTTGGCTGAAAAACCACCACTGCACCAACAAACATTAACCACAAGATCAGCCAGACGGAAAATAATTGAGAGTTCAGAAAAAAATAAACACGCATCATATTTATTCAACGAGCTCAATGGTAGAAAAGCATCAGAAGTTACTGCTACAGAGTCAATGAATAAAAACTCTCAAACATTCAACACAGTCCTGTCACATCGGAGGTAAAATTCACAATTCTCTGCAAGCACTAAACTGCACCAATATCTAAAGCAATCCACGCATTTGTACATACAGAACAATTAATCCTTACCCATACAATCACACAGATATGCCTGAAGCAATTTTTCAAGAACCCCCACCTGATTAGTGATTCCTCAAAATGTAGATTAAAGCAGATTTAAACCTACTTCATATCTGGGTTGAAGCTGAAACCCATTTGCAGCTAAGCCTTTGGCAACTCTCAATCTTTTCTGTTCATTCGTTCCGATGGAAAACCTTTGCTGGTGCGCCTGGTTCCTCAAGATTGCATTCTACCCAAAAAGATGATGCCAACAACTGTACAGTCTATCCACTGTCTCTCCAAAGAAATACGCAGCTTTTCTGCAAACTGCAAATCACCAACTGCCACGTGACTGTCCTACAGCACAGAAACCCCACAGTGCCCGGAACAGACTGGTAAGATATTAAATCTCCTTAAAAGAGTATAGCCCAAGTCAAAATGTGTTGGTCTTTAAAAATCAACTGAGGTAAATGTGTAAAGATCAATCAAGGTGCCAGATTTGATCCCCTATCAAAGCCTCAACCGGGAAGTTCATGAATCATGTTCCTTTCATTAACTGCTTAATCTCCAAGAAAGGCCAAAGGGCCAATTTTTCCCCCCCCCAACTCTGGGGCTGGAAAAGTAAACATGCGCCCCACACAAAACAGAGGAGGAATGGAGCAGTGATCCTTGATGTCATTCTCCACCTCCATTAGACTGAACGTATAGTTCCGGGGGTGGAACACTTGTGCCCAGAGAAGGAGCGAGTGTTGTGTCAACATGCTAATGAGGCAGGAGTGACGTTGCCATAGCATCTGCCTCATTTTCCTGGGCCTTCAATTGGTGCAGATCTGAACAGAGTGATGGCCAAAGCAAGTAGGTCTTAGCAGTAGCACGGCATGGTGGAACTTGGGGTGGTACAGTGCTTAGCACTGCTGCCTCGCAGCGCCAGGTTTCGGGTTCAATTCTGGGCTCGAGTGACTGTCTGTGTGGAGTCTGCACATTCTCCTCGAGTCTGTGTGGGTTTCCTCCGGGTGCTCCAGTTTCCTCCCACAGTGCAAAAATGTACATGTAAGATTGATTGGCCATGCTAAAACTGACCTTACTGTTATACGTATGTGGGTAAATATGTGGGGTACGGGAATAGGGCGTGGATGGGATTGTGGTCAGTACAGACTCTATGGGCTGAATGGCCCCCTTCTGTACCATAGGGATTCTATGAAAAACAATTTTCTTCTGCCTTACTGACCCCTTGCCTTTTTACTGTGTCCTTTTTGCTCGCTGGGAAGACTTTGGGTGCAAAATGCACCTGTGCCTCTTCCAAAATCGGGATTTCAATTGCCAGGGCCACAGGAAAATTGTACTTCGTCCTGTACACCATTTTGTGTGTTGGTGTGGGTTTTGGAAGCCTTAAAAAAAAAAATACCTCCCTTGGAGAGTTCCTGATCCCTGGAAAAAGCCATCTGAGGAGTCAGGAGCGTTCTGACAGAGAAGCGTAAATTGTTTTTACACCTTTAAATCTTACTGGTAGCTGTGGTGTTGTAATGTAAATATATTTTTAATGCAATGGTTGATCATATGGCTCTGTCCTGCAAAGCTGTGTTGCCCATTGCAGTGACCAGCATTATAACCATTACAAAGACCAGCATTATTTATGTATTGACATGCATTGCAGTAGTGATCCCATTAGAGAAAGTTGCAGAGTACACCACAATTGCAGAAAAATGTGTTGGTAAATCCTCCTGCCATGTTTGATAGCGTGAGTTAAATGTACAGACAGCTCTGACTTTGAAAAAATTTAAATCCCCTTCTGTTGAAGGTGAAAAAATCTAAGCACCTTCCCTAATCCATTGATTGGTGTCAATTTGCATTGAAATGGATTTGTAACATTATTGACTTGATCTTCCTGCCTGTTCATGCCATGCCCTGCTGCAGCGAAGATGGAAAATTTGGCAATAAGCCAAATCTCAATTCACATGATGAGATGGGGAAATCCCACTGGTAGGAATGGTCAGAAAATTCCGGCCTATACGTTCTTTCAGTTTTAGAGTTTTGGTGCTGCAAGCTAATATTTTGATAGCTGCTGCCATTATGAATGTCTGGCTGAGTTCCAAAGACTAAAAATGGCATGAACTCTGTACGTGTTCAAATATCACAACTGCTCAGAAGAATGATTGACAATTTTATGAAGTGCTAATAATATAATCTGCCTTTGATGTGGTTCCTGACTATATGTTTGTTTGCTTACATGACATAATGGCCACTAAAGGGTTAACTTTCTTTCATAGGAGTACAGGTTTTTTTTTTGAGTATCAATGACATAATTTTAAAAGAGACTTCTGGTCAATAGTTGCAGGTCTAATTTATCTACAACTGCTTCGAGTGTAATTTCCAGTCAAGAGTTGTGAATCTTTGGAATTCTCTCCCTCAGGTTGTGGATGCTCCTGCGCTGAGTACATTTAAAACTGCGATGGACAGGTTTTTGGTCTTTTAGGGAATCAAGGGTTATGGAGGGTGAGCAGGAAGATGAAGTTGAAGCCCAAGATCAACCATGATCGTATGGAATGGCGGAGCAAGCATGACAAGCCTTACAGTCCATTCCTGCTCCTACCTCTTGTTTGCAATTAACTAGTACTTCCCTCAAAACACAGTGGTGTTTCTGTTGTGTTTATTTGCAAATCCGAAGTCTTAGAAAACAATGGGGCTGATTTTACCGTCAAGTTGTGTCCTTTTTTTTTCGGGCACGAAAACTTGGTGAAGTCAGGTGTGAGGCAAGCAGTGTGACCCTTGCCTGCCTTTGCGCCTGTTCCCCCTTTATCAAAGCCTGAAAACGGCTGTGATTGGGACCGTGCCTGAAGTGGGTGCGATGGCCATTTAAAATGCATTTTAAAATTGACTTAATGGGCTACACTCCCAACCTTACCAGCACTTCCCCCTTTACCGCCGCATTCGCCCATCCAGAATTGTCACGAAACAGACATGCTCTACAAAAGTCCGATTCGGGCGCTGTAGTTAGTGAGCATCCGGCGGCTCTCTGCTCGAGATCGTTGTGGGGATGGGGAGGGGTCTGACGGCTCTCTGCCTGAAATCAGTGAGGGGGAAGGGGGGAGGGTCCGCTGCCACTCTGCCCGTGATCAGTGAGGAGGAACGGGGGATCCGCTGCCATTCTGCCTAAGAAGAGTTGGGGGGGTGGGGGGGGGGGTAGCCTGAGAATGGGTCTAAAATAGAAAGGTCAGATCTGAAACATTCCCAGTTTCAAATCCGCCCAGCACTTGGAATGAAAATGGTAAAGTAGGTCCCACTGATTCCTGCTGAGGCAGAGGTTTGTTTATTGCTTATGGTCTTTGCACCAAATCAGATGTGTATCTTACCAAGCATGTGCTGAACCTCAGTGGTGTAAACAGATGCATATATTGGCAACAATTGCTGAGTAACAGCACAGTACAGTGGAATCAGGCTGTGATGAAAAAGAAAAATGAAAGAGGTCACCCTTCAGCAGCTCCACCTCTCTTACCATGCATTATATCAGACGGTCGGTTCTCTAGATTCAAAAGATAAGTCATCTTATTTCAGTAAATAAGATACCAAAGCTCGACTGACCTCTTTTGATATTTATTAATGAATAAGCAGCCATAGATTCCCTCTATCTGTAGACATTTATGAGCCAACAGGTTGACCTAACAGTAGGTAAGGAGAGGTTATAATCTAAAAACCCCTCCAATGCCAAAAGTGGCCATTCAGCCCATCAAGCCTGCGTCGACAACAATCCCACCCAGTCCTAACCCGGCAAATCCCCCTAACATTAAGAGCAATTAAACGTGGCCAATCCACCTAACCCGCACATCTTTGGGCTGTGGGAGGAAACTGGAGGAAACCCACACAGACACAGGAAGAACACGTAGCTTCCACACAGTTACCCGAGGCTGGCATTGAACCTTGGCGCTGTAAGGCAGCAGTGCTCTTTCACAGTAACTTCACTGCAGTGTTAATGTAAGCTTTACTCGTGACACTAATAAATAAACTTTCACTTAACCCCTGTGCCATCTGCAGTTTGATAGGACAGACAGAGGGGAGGTGTTTCCACTTGCAGATGAGACCAGAACCAGGGGCCATAAAATATTAGACAGTTCCTAATAAATCCAGGAGGGAATTCAGAAGCAAGTCCTTTGCCTACAGCATGGGCAGACGGTGGAACTGGCCGTCATTAGATCTTGCTGAGGCAAATGGCACTGACACATTCAAGTGGAAGCTGGGTAAACATGAGGGTGAAAGGGATAGAAGAATATGTTGAAGGGGTCAGAATGAGGGTGTGAAGAAACTTGTGTAGAGCATATACACCAGCATGGATCAATTGGGCCGAATGGCCCTGTTTCTTGCTGCAAATCCTTGGTGATTTACTGCATACAGCAACTGCCTCAGAAGGTGATCCCAAGATCCCAAAGGAAAGCCAGATCACTTTCATGCACCCTTTGTATGCAAACAGTATCAGAGCTGTCTTTATTGCACTGTCAAAAAAATTCACAGATAGCTCACTTGCAAATATTAAGGGCTGTCCCCTACTTAATCTGAAGGTTTTCCCTTGGGGACAGATTATTTAGTGCGACAGAGAAGCTGTGCTTTTGTACGCAGGGCGCCACTTGCTGGATTAGTTCCACAAAGAAGAAATAATTTTTTTCTTCTGCTGCCTATATTGTAGTTTTGCAGCAGGACAGGGTTAGCAAGTGATTTGTATGTAAACGTTTTAACTTTCTATTAATCCTGCTGTCTCACAATAAACCTTGCATTACCACATTCACTTCCAGAACATTAGCAGATTTTTTCTTCAAACGATTTAACAGATTTGTCCTGCGATTACAAAATCCAGAGGAGTCCTGCAACAGTGTGACCCGAAAGCCTTCTGATATTTAACCTCAACGAGCAGGTGATTCACACAACTTTCAGTTCTCCTGAAGCTTATTGCTTCTGAGCTTTGCGCTTCTCAATCACTGCACTGGGGAGGTGCTGATACCTGCAGTCATGGTTTGCCTAAGCCAGGGTAGAGTAAAGGGTCAAGGTAGCCAACGAGGTTAAACCGAGGCTTTACCTGATGCAATTTTTCAAAGCCATCTCAGCACAGTGGTTAGCACTGCTGCCTCACAATGCCAGGGACTCAGGTTCGGTTCCGACCTTGGGTCACTGTCTTGTGTGGCGTTTGCACACTTGATTTGATTTCATTTGATTTATTATTGTCACATGTATTAACATACAGTGGAAAGTATTGTTTCTTGCGCGCTACACAGACAAAGCATAACATTCATAGAGAAGGAAATGAGAGAATGCAGAATGTAAAGTTAAAAGAGTTAGAATGAAGTTTTAGAAGCATAAAATGAGATTAAAAGATGGAATTAGAAGGTATGCCGGGCACGGTTTGCAAGAAGTCATCTCGGTCCGGCGCCATCTTGGATTCTCCCCGTATTTGCGTGGGTTTCCTCCGGGTGCTCCGGTTTGCTCCCACAGCCCAAAGATGTGGGGGCTAAGTTGATTGGTCATGCTAAATTGCCCCTTAGCCTCGGGGGAATTAGCAGGGTAACTATGTGGAGTTATGGGATAGGAGCAGGATGGGATTGTTGTGCGTGCAGGCTCAAACGGGCCAAATAGCCTCCTTCTGCACTGTAGATTCGATGATTCTGTTTTGGCTAAAATGAAGCGTCAGATCAAACCCATGAGGGGGGTGCGAGACCTCATCCTGTCAGCTTGGATCTTGTTTGATTGAGCCCAAGATGGGATGCAATGTCTTGTCCTGTCAGCTTGGATCTGGTTTGTCCCTCATGTGGGGGCCATAATTTGAATTGGCTTTTTTTGATTGGAAGTAAGGTACCAATAAAAAAAATTGAGACTTTGATCTAAGAGAGCAAAACACCAAATAGCTCAATTTTATCTCCAGTTATGTTGGTAAATCATCAGTGAGGTGTCAGTCAGCAGGGTCGGAAACTCATCTCAGGAACCATTCTGTCAATTCACAATGTAAATCTTGGTGCTATCAGATGCATTAGAAGTCTGTCCAAAGATCAGTCAGCATAATGACCCAGAGCTGCTGAAAGTCTAACAGTAATTGCTCAGTGCCTGCTACTACTAATGTATCGAGAAATGAATATGTTGTGAGAAGGAGATACACCATGACTCGTTAAGAACTGGGCGATTTGCAACACTCCTCTGTTAAGCTCACAGCTTAAAAGTGATCTCACTCTCAACTTCTCCATGCAAGTCCAGAAACTGCTAGGTTTTGCATCATAAAATATAAATGAATACTGCCATAGATATTTATAGCAGCTTTTTTTTCATATTGGGAGGACCCTCACTTGGAAAGAACGTATCAGCGAAGCAGACGTAAAGCAAACAGAAACCAATCAGATCAAAGCAAGAGCCTTACAGGAAAAGTAAAAAAAATTCAATCAGACTCAGTATTACCGTCCATGACTACACAGTTTGTTCTTTGATTGAAACAAACTACACGCTTTGTCTGAAAGAATACCGTTGTCTATTAAAACATGGTAAGACAAAGTTCTCTCTTTAAATTGCATTGCACGACTCATTGGAGCACAATAACTACAGCAATTTGACAAGTAATTTGGAACATGTTAATGATATAAATGCCAACTTCCAAAAGCTGAGAGCTTTACCTCAGCCTTGAATATTGCGAAGATAGAGGGTGTATTTCCCTGGGGCTCTCTCATTTCCATGCGCCCCAGAAAAGTAGCATAAACATTGCTTGTGCCATTTATCACAGAATCCCTACAGTGCAGAAGGAGGCCATTCAGCCCATCAAGCCTGCACCAACAACAATCCTACCCAGGTCTTATCCCTGTAACCCCTGCTAATCTCCCTGACACTCATCTCCCTAACATCCAAAGATGTGCGGGTTAGGTTGATTGGCCATACTTGGAGTACTGCGTCCAGTTCTGGTCACCTTACTACCAGAAGGACGTGGAGACCCTGGAGAGAGTGCAGAGGAGGTTTACCAGGATGCTGCCTGGTATGGAAGGACTGAGTTACAAGGAAAGATTGGAAAAACTGGGGCTCTTTGCCTTGGAAAGACGGAGATTGAGGGGGGATCTGATAGAGGTGTATAAAATAATGAAGGGAATCGATAGAGTCAACAGTGGCAGGCTTTTCCCTAGACTGGGGACAACTATTACGAGAGGTCACGATCTAAGGGTGAGGGGGGAGAAGTATAATTTGGATACTAGAGGAAGGCTTTTCACACAGAGGGTCGTGGGGGTATGGAACGCGCTACCAAATAAGGTGGTGGAGGCAGGCACGCTGGACTTGTTTAAGGTTTACTTAGATAGGCACATGAGTGAAACAGGGATGGAGGGGTATAGTAGACGGTATTAGAAAGGGTCAGAGCCTCAGGACGACACTGGAAATGTAATATTACATGTTAATGTTTTTGTCTCTTTTAATCCACAGGTGTCGGTCCACCTTGTTGTCAAACGAGGGGCATGCACACGGTGGGTCGTGCGTGGGCTGCTCTTGGAGGTTTCGAGAGTGGCCTAGTACTTTGTGTCATTGTGTGTGCTTAACCCTGGACCAGCAGACGGGCACCACAACAGCTCAGTGACTATCACTGCTAGCTGTGCAGATACATGGATTTGGGCCTGTGTCTGTGGGAGTTTGCGCATTCTCCCCGTGGTTGCGTGGGTTTCCTCTGGGTGGTCCGGTTTCCTCCCACACCCCAAAGATGTGCTCTTAGGCTGATTGGTGTACCAAATTGACCCTACACTATTCTCCCCTGAATCTGGCTACATTAGGGGTACCATTCACATACACATGGGGCAGGGTAGGTGTAGGAAAAGGCTTTGTTGAAATGGCGGCGCGGGCTCGTTGGGCCGAAGGGCCTGTTTCCCGTGCTGGGTTGTTCTTCTTTGTTTAAATTAACCCTTAGTCTCAGGAGGTTAGTAGGGTTAATGGGTAGGGTTATGGGGATAGGGGATTGTGGTTGGTGCTGACTCAATGGGCCAAATGGCCTCCTTCTGCACTGTAGGGATTCTATGATTCACTAAGGGACTATCCACCATGGCCAATCCACCTAACCTGCACATCTTTGGAGTGTGAGAGGAAACTCACACAGACATGGGAAGAATGTGCAAACTGTACACCGACAGTCACCCAGGGCCAGAACTGAACCTGGGTCCTTGGCACTGTGAGGCAGCAGTGCTAACCACTGTGCTACCGACAGACAATTTCCTACTAAAATTAACTCTTGGAAGGGTGCCAGTAAAACTCCCTGGCATATGAAAACAAATAGATACATTGCAAGTCTTTTACAACAGGAGGCACAAATCTGACAGTTTTTTAAGGGATGCAATAACAGCAGGGCAACAATTTAACATTCGGGATGAATGGCCCACACCTTTGGAGTTGCAACAGAAGCATCCACCACAATTTACTAGAAATTTGGAGTGGCCCCTAGGCATGGCAGGAAAAAGTGCCTGAAGTACTTAGCAAGAAAAACGTTCTTAAAACCAGAAACAATCTATGTGGAGACTATCATATCTACTATCAAATCTCTGAAGGTACTGCCTGGGTAGACTAAGATTCCAATGAGACTAAGCACACTCCTGTTCTGCCCTGGGGTCACTCTAACAGATCTTATAATTCCTGTAGAAAAAGTATTTCCTCTGCTGGCAGAATTCTCCAGTGCAGAAGGAGGCCATTTGGCCCATTGAGTCTGCACCAACCACAATCCCAATCCCCCTAACCACACTTATCCACCCTACAAATCCCCCTGACATGAAGTGGCAATTTAGTATGGCCAATCAACCTAACCTGCACATCTTTGGAGTGTGGGAGGAAACCGGAGCACCCGGAGGAACCCCACACTGACACAGGGAGTACGTCCAAACTCCACGCAGTCACCCGAGGCTGGAATTGAACGCGGGTCCCTGGTGCTGTGAGGCAGAAGTGCTAACCACTGTGCCGCCCACACAGAACTCAGGAAGCACATGTGGTCATTTAGGAGTGAAATCACGAAACACCTTTTCACACAAATGTGAGCGCAAGTCGCTTAAGAAGAGGGAGCGTTATGTCGAAATTTTCCATCTTGCACTCATCAGGACATTCTCAGGAATACCGGATGTAAAGAGGGCAATAATTTATACTTCACAAAAAAAGAGTGATGATTAGTTGGCAAGTGGACTCTGATTGGTAGGGGCCAATGGAGAGTGCACCAGTTAACTGATGACTGACAGTTAACTGCCAAGTTCTGTTTAAATTGATTGTCTCAAACAGCATGTCCTTTTAGCTGTTTGCAATAGGCAAAGTATTGACTGTATCTAACCAGCCCATGTTTGCGAAAACTCAAAAGACAGTGCGCAACAGTAGATGTGATTCCGCGATCAGACAACAGTCCCAGTGTTACGCTGACAATATAAATTATGAATTATCAGTTGGACTTGCAGTGTGGCACACTTAGGCATTCCAGAAGATATATATTAATACAAAGTGCCCTGTTCTTTGAAGAAAGAGAGAACACATACACAAATTGCACCTGTTTCAACAGAACAGAATATGCGACGGCCATGCTGCAGTCGATTTCCCTAGGGCAATGACTTGACCAATCACAGCCAGCCTGCTTGGTTTGAATTTAAATAAAGTTTGGAGTTAACTGTCAGTCATCAGTTATTTGGTTCATTCTCCGTGGCAATGCCTCGAACAATCACATCCAACTAACCAGCACTCCCTGCTCATGAAACATAAATCACTGTTCCCTTTACATTTGGCATTCTTGATAATCCTGATTGAGTGGAAGATATAAAGCTCAAGGGTGGTAGATGTGGGAACCCTCACAAATTTTAAGAGGCTCTTAAGTGAGCACTTGAAACACCATAGCATTCAAAACTACGGACCAAGTGCTGGAAAATAGGATTAGAATAGTGTTTGATGGCCGGTGCAGACGTGGTGGGCCGAAGGGCCTCTTTCTGTGCTATAAAAATCTATGATTATGATTCTATGACACTAACAAACAGTGCTAGTGGAAAACACTAGCTAACTAGAAAACACTAGCTAGTTATGGCTAACACAAGGGGACACAGCTTTAAATTGAGGGGTGATAATTATAGGACGGATGTCAGAGGTAGGTTCTTTACTCAGAGGGTAGTAAGGGCGTGGAATGCCCTGCCTGCAGCAGTTGTGGACTCGCCAACTTTAAGGGCATTCAAACGATCAGTGGATAGGCATATGGATAACATTGGAATAGATTAGGTTAGAGGGTCATTCGATTCGTTCCATTGGTCGGCGCAACATTGAGGGCCGAAGGGCCTGTACTGCACTGTAACGTTCTATGTTCTATCTGGAATTCCCTACCCTGAAAGGCTGTGGACTATGGATCAGTTGAACTGTTTTAGAATGGAGATTAAGGGATTTTACAAGGCCAGGTATCAAGCAGTGTGGATCAAACAGGCAACCCTTCCAGAAACAAAGTTTTGTTATCATATTAATTGGACAACTAATCCAGAAATGGGACAGGAAGAAGCAGCACACAAGAAATACACCCTTGAGGAAGTCAACAGGAAGAGATGATCTCTTGTGATTATACAGCCCAAAATTTGGGCTGTATAATCAGAGCTTAATATCAAATTGAACAATGCTGATGAGCCTGCTGAGTTTAAAGGCATCACAAGCCAGCAATATTAGTCAATGAAAAACTCCTCACCATGACTGCACTTAAGTATTTCACTGTAATCTCAAAGTGCTTCACTGCCACAGGACAGAATCCCTACAGTGCAGAAGGAGGCCATTTGTCCCATCGAGTCTGCTCAGACTCTCTGACAGAGTATTTCACCCAGGCCCTCTCCCCTGCCCTATCCCACAAATGGCCAATCCACCTAACCAACACATCTTTGGACACAAAAGGGTAATTTTTAACATGGCCAATCCATACAACCTGCACATCTTTGGACACTGAGGGGCAATTTAACAAGGCCAATCCACCTAATCTGCACATCTTTGGGCTGTGGGAGGAAACCGGAGCACCCAAAGGAAACCCACGCAGGTATGGGGAGAATGTACAAACTCCACACAGACAGTCACCTGAGGCTGGAGTTGAACCAGGGTCCCCGGCGCTGTGAGGCATTTCTGGTGGTTTTACATCAATGCAAGTCTTTCTTTTTAAACACTATGTGTTGTTGCACTGTGTTAAAGAATAAAAATAAATGATGCCCCAGTAAAACGACCAATGTACTGATACACTACAATATTTCTCTTTGAAGCTTCAATGGTATAATCTGTACACAATCTGCAAAGAAACAAATGTGAACAATCAATGAAGAAAATTTCATTCATATACAGGTAGTGTATCTGAAGCCGTTAAATTCTGAAATGTAAATTCTTACAACCGCAGCATCATTCTTGTAGTCACTTAGTCAGAAAATAGTGTTTGATGCATGGAAATCTTTTTTTAAAAATTGAATAAAACGTAATGTAAAAGTTGATTTATTAGTCACCAGTAGACTTACATTCACTCTGCAATGAAGTTACTGTGAAAATCCCCTCATCGTCACACCCCAGCACCTGGTCGGATACACCGAGGGAGAATTTAGCATGGCCAATGCACCTAACCAGCATATCTTTCGGACTGTGGGAGGAAACTGGAGCACCGTGAGAAAACCCATGCAGACACAGGAAGAACATGCAGACTCTGCACAGACAGTGACCCGAGCCAGGAATAGAACCCGATCCCTGGTCAAGGATCAAGGATCAAGGATCCCAGGTGCATCCTTGGCACAATTTGACTCCCAAACTAAAATCCGCTGGTGTCAATGGAATGATTTCCTCAGACTGTGCTGCAATCTCCTCAGGGCAATTCTCTGCTAATTAACTGGGAGCCCAAGTTGAGGCAAAAAAATAAATTTATCCTGATTGCCTTGGTATTGTAAAAAATAAACGTGACACTGAAGTATGGGGTGATCCTGTTATATCAGCAGAGAAGAAGCATTGCGTTTCTTCGCAGAATGTAAATAAATGCACTCATTTTTCAAGATTTCTCTCTCCTCACAGACTAAAGGCCATCTACACTTCCTGCTGCCTTGGAAAAGCAGCCAACATAATCAAGGACCCCACGCACCCTCGACATACTGGCTGGAACTCTACCACCTCACCCGCCACGGAATCAGCACAGGTGAGAGTCTGACAACCTCCGTTGACCTCGGGGGGTGGGGGGAGAGAGAGAGAGAGATTTCCAATCTCGCTTGAACAAGGCTGAAAATTCCGCTCACTCTCTTCCACTGGGAGAAAGATACAAAAGTTTGAGGTCACATACCAACCGACTCAAGAACAGCTTCTTCCCTGCTGCCATCAGACTTTTGAATGGACTTCCCTCTTATTAAGTTGATCTTTCTCTACACCCTAGCAATGACTGTAGCACCATATTCTGCACCCTCTCCTTTCCTTCTCCCCTATGTACTCTACGAACAGTATGCTTTGTCTGTATAGTATGCAAATATATATAAGAAAAGTATTTCCGTGAATACTTTTCACTGTATCCCAATATACTTGACAGTAATAAATCAAAAGGTGTGCACTTCGGGAATTTACAAACACTGTTTCCCTATGATTTTTTTAATTCACTTTAATGATTCAACCAAAAACAGTCTTTCACTCTTTACCCTGACAAAACATTCCCTAATTTTGAAAGCCTCCACTGGGAACTCTCTGTTCCGGTTGAAAAGAAAGCCTCAGTTTTCTTAAACCTCTCATAACTTCACCCTCTCCTTCCTTGTATTATTCATCCATGTTTAACTTATCTTCTGCTGGAATATCTTTCCTTTATTTGTGTTCTTCATGCAATATTCCCACTGTTACCTGACCAATGTTACGTATTGCAGTTGGTTTCCAGTTTCCCTTTTCAAACAACATTTGCAGATAAAAGATACATTCAAGATGACTGCAGAAAGGCAGGAGGAACTTTGATTCTGATTAATTACACCCAGATTCCAGTGTAACTGGCTTAACTAGTGAAAAAGAATAGCAGATTCAAAATACAGAAAGCACAGAACGAGGCCCTCTTGTCTATTATGTCTGTGCAGAAGGCAACACTGAAATCCTTCGATATTTCTGGAACATGGGCAGTAAGGTGTCACAGTGGTTAACACTGCTGCCTCACAGCTCCAGGGACCTGGATTCAATTCCTGGCTTGGTTCGGCGTTTGTGCCGCATTTGCATATTCTCCCTGTGTGGGTTTCTTCTGGGTACTCTGGTTTCTTCCCACAGTCCAAAGCTGTATGGGTTAGGTGCATTGGCCATGCTAAGTTGCCCTTTAGTTTACTGGCATGCGTAGTTTTAGAGGGATTAGTGGGGTTATGGGGATAGGGCTTAGGTGGGATTGTTGTTGGTGCAGACTTGATGGGCTGAATGACCTCCTTCTGCACTATAGGGCATCTATTCTATCCTACAACGCTGACCTAAGGCATCTTCCACTTTCTGTGCTTAAAGTGATCAATTTGTACCCCAAGTTACATAGGACACAAACATTCTGAAGAATTATCTCCTTATGCTGGAATCATAGAATAGGGACAGCACAGAAAAAGAGGGCACATTCAGCTGAATGTGTCCATGCTGGTTCTCTGCAAGAGCAATTCACTGCCTTTTCCCTGGCAATTATGCAAATACTTTCTCATCATAAATCAACCCAATTTCCCAAAGTTACTCAGTTGTTACCCAAAGTTATTCAGTGGAAATGTAACTGTAAGGATAGAAAGTTAGTGGACTGGAAGCAGTTACGCTAAATTAATATTGCCTGCTCGAGGACACAGTTGGAAATGGTGTACTCCACAGATCAATGCTGACCTCAAGAGCTCAATATTTATCAATCACTTGAACCTAGATACCCCAAATACAAACTTCAATCTTACTGATGATAAAAATATTGGAGGCTCGTTGAGTAGAAAGGACTGCAAAAGTACTCAGAAATGTCCTGATAGGTTAACAGAATGGGAAGGCAGAAGGAAGATGCATTTTAACATGCAAGTGGTGTATTTTGAGTAGTAGGACAAGAGGTGGGGGTGGAATCTTCCCTTCCCGCCCACCACGAGAATCACAGCAAGTGAGGGAGGGAGCGGACCATGCAAAATTCCATTGACCTCGGGCAGGATTTTCCAGTTTTGGAGCAAGTGCAGCTCAAAAATTCAAGAAATTGCAATATACATTCTACGCAAAGACAACAAAGGAATGGAGACTTATAGGTTGAATTACATAATGCTTTCAATATACAACTGCATGTAGATAAAAGCAGGAAATGAGCTAACAGCATTTTAAGTTTATAAATAGAAGCTATGGGGGAGATGAGTAAAGTAGTACTGGAAAGTTTGTACAAGGCAATAGTTAAGTCACAGTTAGGATGCTCCATGGAACTTTGCCCTATTCGGAAAAGGACTTGGAGGCTATAGAGAGTGCACGGCTTAGAATCATCAGGATAATATCAGGCTTTGCGAGAGGCCTGAGATACTGGGATTACTTCAACTGAAGCAGAGAAGGCTGAAATAAGGTTTGATAGGTCTTTTAAATTATGAATTGTTTTGATAGGCAGAGTAAGGAAAGATTGGTTGGGAATTGCTCAAGTTGAGATTCCCTCTTCATTCAAAATTATCAAGAGAATGAATGGGATAAAATTCTTTGTATAGACAGTTGTTGGCGCATGGAATGTTAGCTTTCAGTTCATTCTGGGGATAAAGCCATCGCTAGCAAGGTCAGCATGTATTGTTCATCCTTGGTTGGCCTCGAGAAGGTGGGAATGAGCTGTCATCCTGAACTGCTAGAGTCCACAGGGTCAAGGTATTCTGACCACACTGTCAGGTAAGCAGTTCCAGGGATTTAACCCAATGAAGGAATGGTGAAATACGTTCAAATCAGGTGGTGTATGACTTGGAGAGTAACTTAATGGTGATGGCGCTCCCATGCATCTGTATCTCTTGCCCTTCCAGGTTGTTGCAGCTGCACGTTTAAGAGCATTGTGGAAGAAGTCTTGGTGAGTTGCCTGCTGTACACCTTGCAGACGGTAAACGCTGCAATCACAGTGAAGCTGCTGGAGGGATTGAACGTTTGAGGTGCTGGGTGGGCTATCATTCAAAGCACTTTGCTTTGAATGGTGTTGAGTTTCTTCATTGTTGTTCCAGCAGCAGCCAAACAAACAAGTTGGAGAGAATCCCATCAAACTCCTGTCTTGTGCTGGGGAGGCTGGCAGAGAGATCTTGAGAGTCAGAGGCACTACACCCAAGACACTAACCAGTTCCAGCAAGCACGGCATTTGAATGAGGCCTAGTTGAAATTCTGGACAATGGTGATCCCCATAATGTTGAAGATGGGGATTTGGCAACGGAAGTGGGACTTAGACTCTCTGATTAGAGATAATCGCGGTCCGCACTTCTGTGATGCTAATGCTACTTGCCATTTCGGAGCCTGGAGCTAATTGTCGACTGCGTCTTGCTGTATATGGGCACGGCCTGCTTTATCATCTGAAGGATTGTAAATAGAAATGAACACAGTACAAGGGCCTGTTTGTGTGCTGTAACAATGTCGGTGAACACTCGTACTTTGATCATATGAATGGCAAGAAGCTAAAGTAGCTGAAGGTAATTGGGACTGTTTGGGTTAATTGCTCTCACGTCATCTAATTGCTATAAAAGCACCTTAGATATTTCAGAGAGATACGAAAATAAAGTGCATTAACAAAAATCATTCTTTTTAAATCTATTTGCATTACTCTTCATGATTTTGATACAATAACTTCCATGAAGTAACGATGGGTAGTTAAGGTTAAATCTTTGGGTCAAGTGGGTACAATAGTTAGGGAGAGGATTGCAATTCTGCCTCCTAAGGGGAATGGTAGAGGGAGCTGGAGCATGGTGGAGTTGATAGGGGAAATAGGTGAGGATGGGGAACGAGGGAAAGGAGAACAGGTCAGATGCTGAGAATCAGGGCAGGAGGTGTGGGTGGAAAAATAAAGCAGGAGTTGGAGGCCAGAGAGGGGAGCAGAGAGGAGAGAAAGAAGACTGCCAATAGACGCTGAAGCCCTCAAAGTGACAGATTGTAACCGATGTGATGGGTACAGTAAATCCAGCCACATTCAGTCACAGGAAGAAGACTATACTGGTACTTTCCAACCATTCGTGCAGACGGGATCTTCTGGTCCGCCGATGGCATGCCTCCATTGTGGGTTTCATGGCAGTGAGGGGTACATTCAACGGGAAATCCCACTGGCAATGGTGGGACCCGCCAAGATGGCAGGCCACCTCCCACTGCCGCGAAACACATGGCAGGTTGCAAGGTAAATCCCGCTCTCTGAATTACACAGGTACTCATTAAACTTACAACACAGAAATAGGCCATTCAGCCCAACATGCCTATACCAGCATAATCAAGGACCCCACGCACCCCAGACATACACTCTCCCACTTTCTTCCATTGAGAAAAAAAATACAAAAGTCTGAGGTCGCGTATCGACTGACTCAAGGACAGCTGCTTTCCTGCTGCCATCAGGACCTACCTTATATTAAGTTGATCTTTCTCCACACTCTAGCTGTGACTGTAAAAGTACATTCTACACCCTTTCCTTCCCTTTTCTATGAATAATATACTTTTGTCTGTCCAGCATGTGGGAAACAATACTGTTTTTACACCCAATAAGCCTCCCCTTACCGTGCCAAAGTATCTTTCTAATTCCATTCTGTCTCGTGCTTAGCCAACATCTATGCTATTCATTCAAACACTCCATGTGGTACCGAATTCTACATTCGTTCTACTCCCAATGAATAATCTTGCCCTGAATTCTTTATTGGATTCATTAGATTTGAACTGTTCTCACAAATGGAAACATCTTCACTATTTCCACCCTATCAAATCCACCGTAATTCTATACCAGGCTGCTTCCTCCTGTTTTGTAGAGAAAGGAGCTCCAGCCTGTTCATCCGCCCTGATTGTTGTAATTCTTGTAAAACTTCTTTACACTTTAACCCGTGCTTCTGCATTCATTTTTAAACCATGGATATCAGTTCTGTGCACAGTGATCTAAGTGTGGTCTGACCATCGTTCTCCATTAGGTTTAACATAATTTCTCTGTTTTTGAACTCTATTTTCTAAAAACGAGCACCACTGGCTTGTTTGCATTTTTTCGCTTTGCTAAGTTGTGTTGCTGATTTTAATAATTTGTGAATCTGTTCCCTAGATTTCTTTCTGCCTTTGCCTAATTTCTTTCTTTCCGGACATACAACAGCTTGGTATGGCTCCTGTTCTACCCAAGAAGAAACTACAAAGGGTCGGGAACGAAGCCAAGTCCATTACACAATCCAGCCTCCCATCCACTGACTCTGACTACACTTTCTGCTGCCTTGGGAAAGCAGCCAGAATAATCAAGGACCACATGCACCCCAGACATACTCCCTTCCACTTTCTTCCATTGAGAAAAAAAATACAAAAGTCTGAGGTCACGTATCAACTGACTCAAGAACAGCTGCTTTCCTGCTGCCATCAGACTTTTGAATGGACCTACCTTATATTAAGTTGATCTTTCTCTACACCTTAGCTGTGACTGTAAAAGTACATTCTGCACCCTCTCCTTTCCTTTTCTATGAACAGTACACTTTGTCTGTCTAGCACTTGGGAAACAAAGCGATACACTGGGTCTTTTTGCTTTCTGGTTGGCGTAGGAAGGCAGTACGTCACAAGAATGGGTGTGTTAGCTGACTAAAAGCTGGAGCATGGGAACAAATCATGTGATAAAACCTCCAGGAATATGTTGAATCATCATTGACAACTCTGGAAGCGGGAGATGTTGGAAGAGATTGGAAAGAGGAGAGGCTGCATTACATTCTTCTAAGTATGAAGAAAGTTGTAAAAGGAGGATTTTCTAAATCTAAACTGAAAGCATTTTACATTGAAATAGCTGCTTATATTGCAAATTATATTCAAAATGACCTTTATACACCAGGGAATCTTGTTTGCACTAGCAACAATTGAATGGTCATTAAAAAGCCTTGGATCAGGTCACAACACTGGGTCAATATAGTGGGATGGTCATGTACCATTAATTAAGTCACACCCAATTTGTCATGTAACATTACTCTATGGGCTCGAATTTTAGCTTGTCAACCACCACCTCATCCCCGAGTGGCAGGTTGGTAGGTAGGCGATGTAAAATTGGGGGTCGCCGCAAAGGGGTTGTGCCCCTCATCTGACTGCCACTGCTAGGATTTTAACCATGGTGGAGAGGGTATTAGGCAGCCCATTCATTCATGAGCCAATTGAGGCCAATACCTTGTAATACTGCAGTTGAGTAAAGGCAACTGCAGAGGCATGAAGGAGGAGCTGGCCAGAATTGATTGGGAGAGGAGTCTAGCAGGAAAGACAGTGGAAGAGCAATGGCAGGAGTTTCTGGGAGTAATTTGGGAGACACAGCAAAATTTCATCCAAGGGAAAAAGGAGCACACTAAGGGGAGGATGAGGCAACAATGACAATTGAGGGGAGTCAGGAACAGCATAAAAGCAGAGAAAAAGCATACAGTGTGGTGAAGATAAATGGGAAGCCGGGGGATTGGGAAGCCTTGAAAGACCAACATGGGACAACTAAAAAAGAAATAAGCAGGGAGAAAATGAAATATGGGGGTAAGCTAACCCATGATATAAAAGAAGATTGCAAGAGTTTTTTTTTAGATATATGAAAGGGTAAGAGAGAGGCAAGACTGGACACTGGGCCACTGGAAAATGACACTGAAATAGTAGTAATGGGAGAACAAAGAAACAACGGAGAAACAGAATAGGTACTTTGCATTAGTCTTGACAACGGAAGGCATCAGTGACATACCAAAAATTCAAAGAGAGTTAGAGGGCAGAGGTGAGTATGGTGGCCATTACCAAGGAGAAGGTTCTAGGAAAGCTGAAAGGTCTGAAGGTGGAAAAACCACCTGGACCAGATGGACTACACCACAGAGTTCTGAAGGAGATAGCTGAAGAGATAGTGGAGGCATTGGTGGTGATCTTTCAGGAATCACTGGAGTCAGGAAGTGTCCAAGAGGACTGGAAAATCGCTAGTGTAATACAAGAAGGGTAGGAGGCAAAAGACAGGAAATTATGGACAACTCACGGGTCTGCAGGCACACCCAGATCCTGCACTGAGTGAACAGCAATCCGCAAGGATAATATTATCATGCCCAGAATATAAGCAGGCTTTCCTGGGCTAGCTGATCATTGGATGCTACATTTGGCCTCAGTGCCTACAGTCTAGAAAGATGGGGCGTAAAGAAAATTGGCCAGGGCTCCCGTTTCTGATCTTCATTTAAATGGTGGAAAATGCACTTATAGGAATACTGGGAAAGACAGAAATGGGCTTCATTTTACACTGGCAATGCAACTTCTTTGTGTTACTCCCAGTCACATACCCAGCAAATTAACAACACTTTTAGAAAGGAATGGATGGAGAGAAAGAAGTACCAGAACAAACTGAAAAGATTTGTTTAACGGAAGAAGAGTATTAAGAAAGATACATGAAATACAATTTGACCGTTTGAGCATTGGGTGTAACCAGTGTGAAACTATTAGAGTTGAGATCCGTGTGTCTGTGCAAACTCGAGGGGCCAAAGGGTGTCTTCTGCACCGTATGATTCTATTCTAAGATCAGTCAAATACATTTTAAGAATGCTTGACTATAAATCAAAGTTTTAGTTCACTTTTACTCATTTTGTTCAACAAATAGCAACTTACATGGCACTTTCAAAAACATGTCAAGGCACTTTATGAAGGTGAAATTGATGCAGAAATGCTAAAGAATAACTGGAAGAGGTGAGCAAAAACATGGTCAAAAATTAATGATACAAGGGAGAGAAACAGCAAGAGGGAGACTGCCGAAAGAGCAGGGGCAAGGTAACTGAAGATCTAAAGTTTTTAAGTTTATTTATTAGTGTCACGAGCAGGCTTACATTAACACTGCAATGAAATTACTGTGAAAATCCTCTAATCGCCATACTGTACTTGGGTACACTGAGGGAGAATTAGCACGGCCAATGCACCTTTTGGACTGTGGTAGGAAACCCTCGCAGACACGGGGAGAATGTGCAGAGTCCGCACAGTGACCCAAGCCAGGAATTGTCCCCGGGTCCCTGGCGCTGTGAAGCAGCAGTGCTAACCACTGTGCCTCTCTACTTGGATAGCTGATTTTAGCAAGTGTCCTTGCCCTTCAGGCGCCTTGCTATAGAAACAAGAATAATCAAAATTATCAAAATGCTCACACAAAAGGACATGGGGTGGGATTTTATGCCCTACTCGTCCCAAAACCGGAAAATCCTGCCCAAGGTCATCGGATCTTTCCATGGTCTGCCCCAGCCCGCTCCGATTTCTGTGGTGGGCAGGATGATAAAGTAAAGTTTATTTATTAGTGTCGCAAGTAGGCTTACATTAACACTGCAATGAAGCTGCTGTGAAAATCCCC
This sequence comes from Carcharhinus amblyrhynchos, assembly GCF_965287045.1. Classification (NCBI taxonomy): domain Eukaryota; kingdom Metazoa; phylum Chordata; class Chondrichthyes; order Carcharhiniformes; family Carcharhinidae; genus Carcharhinus; species Carcharhinus amblyrhynchos. The sequence continues at coordinate 15,663,690 of NC_137325.1, forward strand.
TAGTTGCTGCACTCCGGCTACACCAAGGGAGAATTTAGCATGGCCAATTCACCTAACCAGCACAACTTTTGGACTGTGGTAGGAAACTGGAGCACCCAGAGGAAACCCCATGCAGACATGGGGAGAACATGCAGACTCCACATAGACAGTGACCAAGCTGGGAATCAAACTCAGGTCCCTGGTGCTGTGAGATAGAAGTGCTAACCTCTGTGCCGCCCAGGCAAAATTCACCCCATTATTCTTTTCTTCCACTGATTTTAAATGTAAGAAAACATTCTACATTATTGCTGGACAATAAACACTATTGTTCTAAGAAGCTTAAAGAGTAACAATTTGGACCTTCTTGGTCGGGAGAGGTTAGCGTCACTTCTCTTTTCCATCTGGATTCTAATCACTGCAGCTCAGTTTAGCTCTGCTCGAAGGATCTTATGCTAATCAGTTGTTGTTTTCTCTTAGGAAGCAACAAACAGTTCTGTGAATTTATTTTGATCTGAAACAGAAATTCTGGTGAAACCTATTTCCTTTCATCACAGCAGCATCTGTTGTAAGTTTCCTTATTTGTCTGCAGGCTGCTTGCTGCTGGTTTCCAGCGTCAATGTTTTGTCAGTGTGGTCACGTAGAGAATTCTCAAAATTAAGCTCTGGAATTTCCCCTCCAGCCAACCAGACCCAAGTGAAAAATAGCCTGGGAGGATGGATTTTCATCCCGGGGTGTGGCGGGATTCCCTGGTGGTAGGGCCAATGTGATCCTGGCATGAGTGCAGAGGGTGCTGGGTGTGGGGAAAAGCTGTATGGGAGGCCTGTCTCGGCGCACTTGCACTGCATTAAGGGTTTATTAAAAAAGACAAAAAAAGGCATAAAATAGCCCTTACCCCTCACAACCTCCATGTCAACATACATTCCCACCTACTCCTCATTTCACTTTCTAGCCTCAGTGTTAACTTCACAGGTGGCACAGTGGTTAGCACTGCCAGGGACCTGGGTTCAATTCCAGCCTTGGGTGACTGTCTCTGTGGAGTTTGTACCTTCTTCCTGTGTCTGCCTCGGTTTCCTCTAGGTGCTCCACTTTCCTCCCACAGTCCAAAGATGTGTAGGTCAGGTGGATTGGCCCTGCTAAATTGACCCTTCGTGTGCCAAGCTGTTAAGGTTAGGGCACTAGCGGGGTAATAGGGATAAGCGTAGGATTAAAAAGTTGGGTCATTGCAGGTTCGATGGGCTGAATGGCCTCCTTCCACACTGCAGGGATTCTATGGCAATTCATGACAAACCATACCCCCTCCACCGATCACCCTTTTCCCTTGCATCTACCATGCCAGTCCACTCATACCCATCACATGAAACCTTAGGACCCAAGCTGAGAGTGAATAAAGTTCCTAGTGTCTATTGCAGATTTTTTAAAATCGCTTATTCATAAAAACCTATTTACTACATTTACATTATTTCAATTGCATTATCCATTGTACTCGTTAGAGTTTAGAAGAATGAGGGGAGATCTCATTGAGACGTATAAGATGATGAATGGGATGGATAGGATAGAGGTGGAGAGACTCTTCCCGCTCAAAAAAGACAGTAGGACTAGGGGGCACAGCCTCAAGATAAAGGGGAGGCGGTTTAGAACGGAGTTGAGGAGGAACTTCTTCACTCAAAGGGTGGTGAATCTCTGGAATTCTCTGCCCGTTGAAGTGGTGGAGGCTGCCTCGCTAAATATTTTTAAGAAGCGGGTTGATGGGTTCTTGATAAGAGAGGGGATTAAGGGTTATGGGGAGAGGGCGGGAAAGTGGAACTGAGCCACGACAGATCAGCCATGATCTTATTGAATGGCGGGGCAGGCTCGAAGGGCTAGATGGCCTACTCCTGCTCCTATTTCTTATGTTCTTATGTTCATTGTACCAACAAACATTTCAAACAATTTCGTTATCCCTTATAGAAAATAGGTATTTGAATTAAGTGTCATTTCAAACAATCCATAACCATTTGGAGCAGTCAAACAATCTGAAATAGTGGGCACCCTACTGTGATAATGGACAGTTGTGAAATCAGTTGTGCAGCACAAATCCAGTAATGGCAATCCTAAATCTTAAGTCAACATACAGGATGAACTAGCAAATAAGCACTTTATTAACACTCCAGAGAGATTTTTCAAAGACATAATAGGGCAGGAGTTTTAAATGCCTTGACAGCTGGACAGCAACCTTTGACAGTTCATCTTGACAGTTGTGATGAGCTTCATAGTTCCAATGAGTTAATGCAGCCTTTATGTACATTCAAGCCTATTTTTGGAAATCTCAAAGGGTACTTGACCCTCCCAAGCATCTAAATTCCCCCAAAGGGATAGTTTACTTCTTCAAAAGGGCAACCTGGCTGTCCAAACCAATCAACAAAACTCAGACCTACCAGATGTAACCTGAGCACATTAGTTTTCAAGAACCTCTCAAATTAAAATCATATGAGTAGAGGTGGTTTCTGATTACAATGAGTGATTGCCTCCATGAAGTGTGCACAATGGTGAAATGCAACCCAACCCCATTGCTACACCCCTTCCCCCTCCTCGCACCCCTCTCTGCTCATGTACTGTATTTGTTGCCAGATTTTCAGGATTGTCTACCATTTTCCCAACCACAAAGAACCACAGTTGCGGAAATCAGGCCTAAGTGCCACCACTATGTACAGAAGCTAAGATTCCCCATGTACATCTCTGTAAATGTGCATGATATGGCTCACTGAAACATACAAAGACTAATGTTTTATATTTAATAGAACTAAAATGTATAAAGGGCCAATTTCTGAACGTGTACTCCTGCCATGGTGATTCACTGCACTGGAACATACTATGGAGACCTCAGTTGTACTCCTCACAGTTTTTCAGCCATCTATTTTATGTGCTGGAAGTGCATGTTGAGGAAATCAGAACTGTAGATGAAAATGAGTAAATGTAGGGTGCACTGCAGTTACTGAGCCACACAGACAGGAAGATCCCAGATTCAGCTGATTTTAAGAAGTATCATTGTCCTTCAGGCCCCTTGGTAAAGGGGAAATTGGCTAGATTATTCCTTCCTGCTCACAGGGGAACAAATCACAGATATCTATCTGTTAGGCTCATCTGCAACATCATCGCCAGTTGACCAACTCACTAACACTCATTAGCAAACTTGGAGGATGGCTGGCCTTTGATTATTATGCAGCCACCCTTACCAGAAACATACACATACATGGATGTGGGATGTGGTCAAGATTGTGCTCAATGATGATGGCCAGATAGTTTGCTGAGACTTATTGCCAAGTAAGAAGTTTCAGAACACCAGGTTAAAGTCCAGCAGGTTTATATGGCATCATGAGCTTTTGGAGTGCTGCTCCTTCATCAGGTGCATGGAGGTTTCACGCACAGGGCATATATATAGTCAGCAGCACATTGGCATGATAATGGTTGAAATATGAGTCTTTTCAGGTACAGTGCAAGTGGAGACAGGGATAATCACAGGTCAAAGATGTGTTAATTGTCTCAAGCTAGGACAGTTAATAGGATTTTGCAAGTCCAGGCAAAGTTGTGGGCATTATATGTAGAGTGACATGAACCTAAGATCCCGGTTGAGGCTGTCCTCGTGCATGGAGAACTTGGCTATCAGCACGCATGAGGACAGCCTCAACCGGAATCTTGGATTCATGTCACACTACGTGCTTCCCAAATATTTGGCCAGGGCTTGCAAAATCCTACTAACTGTCCTAGCTTGAGACAATTCACTTTAATCTGTGATTATCCCTCTCTCCACTTGTACTGTTTGTACCTGTAAAGGCTCACATTCCAACCATTATCTTGCAATAATTGTGTCTTTGTCTATATATGCCCCGTTTGTGAATTCTACCTCTCCACTCACCTGATGAACATGCAGTGCTCCGAAAGCTTATGATTCCAAGTAAACCTGTTGGACTTTAACTTGGTGTTGTGAGACTTCTTACTGTGCCCACCCCAGTCCAACACCGGCATCTCCACATCATCACTTATTGCCAAGATACACTCCTGAAGAGTGGCCATGGAAATAAAATTGCCACTATCCATGGAATCATATTTCCATCACAGCCAGTGCTCTCAGGACAGGAGGGAAGTTAAAGATTTAATTTTACAGGAAGTGGCAAGAATCCATAACGCAACCAAATGATACTTCTTCAGTCACCAGAACAGGAAATGAGACATTCAAACCTACTCCAAATGAACTTTGAAAAGACCTCACTTGCAATCACGAATATTATCATTTTCATTTGCTCTTGTGGATATTAGCAAGCTATGGCATTACAGACCACCCAGAGAGTGCAAGTTATTGAGGCAACATACACTTCTAAATGCATACTGTCATCTGAAGCCTTGTACAGTGATAGTAGAGGTTCCTGCTCTCTTTTGCCACATCAATAACCAGGAATCTTTGCCACTGCCTTCCTACAGGGTGACACAGAGGTGAGCACTGCTGTCTCACAGCAAGAGGGGCCTTGGTAACTGTCTGTGTGGAGTTTGCACGTTCTCCCTGTGTCTGCGTGTGTTTCCCCCAGGTGCTCTGGTTTCCTACCACAGTCCAAAGATGTACATGTTGGGTGGATTAGGAGCCAAGATAAACTGACCCTCAGTGTCCCAAGATGTGTGGGTTAGATGGATTGGCCATGGGAAATATGTGGGGTCACAGGGATAGAGCGTACGACAGGGTCTGGATATGAACCTCTGTCAGAGAGTCGGTGCAGACCTGATAGGCCAAATAGCCTCTTCTGCGTTGTAGGGATTCTACTGGGTGGCACAGTAGCATGGTGGTGAGCACAGTGCCAGGGATCAATTTCGGCCTCAGGTCACCATCTGTGTGAAGTTTGCACATTCTCCATGTGTCTGTGTAGGTTTCCTCTCACAGGACAAAGATGTGCTGGTTAGGTTGATTAGCCATGCTAAATTGACTGTAGTGTCAGGGAATTAGCAGGGTAAATATGTGGGGTTACGGTGATAGGGCCTGGGTAGGATTGAGGTCAGTACAAACTCGATGGGCTGAATGGTCTCACTGTTTTGTAGGGATTCTATTCTGTTGGTGCTTGGTGGAAGGATGCGCAGTTTGATAACCGGCCTGTTTGGCCATACCTTCTTTGACTGTCAAGCACCTAGGAAGGGACATGAAACCAGAGCTTCTGAAACATAGGCACCATAAGGCCTCTTACTAGCTTGGTGCATGCTCCATTTGCACTTGTGATAAGCATCAATGTTCATTCTATTTGGTGATATGTATCCACTTACACAACTGTTAATCTGATAAACTCCCTTAGTGGATCTCCACACCCAGCCTGCACCCAAGCACTTACTGTAGTTAAAAACATGAGTAGACTTTTGGCCTTGATCTCAACAGAACTGCAGTACAAAAGAAATGAAGTTATGCTTTAGATGGGCAGATCACACACTGCACCCCAGGAAGCATGATTGGCCCTAGAGGTCATGTAGTGTAGATTTACCAAAATGATACAAGGGAGCGGGTGGCACGGTGGTTAGCACTGCTGCTTCACTGCACCAGGGATCTGGTTTCAATTCCGACTTCGGGTGACTGGCACTGTGGAGTTTGCACTTTCTCCCCGTGTCTCTGTGTGGGTTTCCTTTGGGTGCTCTGGTTTCCTCCCACAATCCAAAGATAAACAAGTTAGGGGGATTAGTCATGGTAAATGTGTGGGGTTACTGGGATAGGGCAGAGGAGGGGGCTTGGATAAAATACTCAGCTAGAGAGTTGGCGCAGATCTGATAGACCAAATGGCTTCCTCCTGCACTGTAGGGATTCTATGATTAGGGGGGTATTTTCCGGAATACATTATTAGAACAAACTGCTTAAACCTTGCGGTTAGGAGGTTGCCGAATGATTTGGCCCAAGATGTTTAAAATGCTCAAATGAGTGGATACAGAGAAGCAATTTCCTTCCAAGGGGTAGTTCATAACCAGAAGCAAATTTCTAAAGTTAGAACTGAAATCAGAAAACACACAAAGGATAGTGTGAATTTGGGATCCTCTCCCCAAAAAGCTGAATGATGGATCAATGAAAAGCTCCAAGATTTATGTTGACACTTGTGTGGGATCGTATAGAATCATAGAAATGTTACCACACAGGAGGAAATTCAGCCTCTCCTAACTATACCAGTGCTCTGCAGAGCAACCCGCCCAATACCACTCCTCTCCTTTTCCCCACGGTCACAGAATCATTGAATCCCTACAGTGCAGAAGGAGGTCTTTCAACCCATCGAGTCTGCACCAAACATAATCCCACCCATGGCCCTATTCCCATAGCCCCTCATATTTATCCTGTTAATCCCCTAACACTACGGGGCAATTTAGCATGGCCAATCAACATAACCCACACATCTTTGGACTGTGGAAGGAAATCGGAGCACCCAGAGGAAACCCATGCAGACATGGGGAGAACATGCAGACTCCACGCAGACCTGAGGTCGGAATTGAACTCAGGTCCCCAATGCTATGAGACAGCAATGCTAACCACCGTGCCGACTTGCTGCCCTCATGTCATGCAAATTTGTCATCTTCAGATAATTATCCAATTCCCCTTTGAAGGCCATGACTGAATATGTCTCCACCGCACTCTTCGGCATTCCAGATCCTAACTGCACGCTGCATGAAAAAGGTTTCCTTTGTGTCACCTTTCTTTGTTTTGGGAAATACTTTAAATTGATGCTTCGACATTCCAGCCAAAGGGAACATGCTTCTCCCAATCTATTCCCAGCATAGAATCACGAAATCCCGACAGTGCAGGAGGAGGCCATTCGGCCCATCAAGCCTGCACTGACAACAATCCCTTGCCCTACCCCCATAACTCCACGTATGTACCTTGCCAATCTCCCTGACACGAGGGTCAATTTATCATGGCCAATCCACCAAATCCACACATCTTTGGATTCTCCATGACTTTGAGCATATCTATCAAATCTTGGCTCAATCTTCTGAAGGTGTATTAAATTGGTACCTGGGATGAGACAGCCTACGAGAGGCTACGTATAAATTGGGCTGATATTCTCTGGAGTTCAGAAGAATCAAAATTCTGAAAGGCTTTGATAGATTGGGCACAGAGAGCTTGTTTTCACCAGTTGAGAAATCTAGCAGGGTTAATATGTAGGGTTACGGGGATAGGGCCTGGGTGGGATTACTGTCGGTGCAGGCTCAATGAGCCAAATAGCCTCCTTCTGCACTGTAGGGATTTTATGATTCAATTGTAACCAACCTGCCCGCCCCCTCCCCCACCCCCGGCTTAGTGATGAGCCGCACTTCAACATCAAGAATCTTATGATAATAAATGATCGTAATTATCAGGCCCATACGCCAGAATCTTCCCCTCACTCCAAAAGAACAATCCACGTTGGTAATGATGGCAGAATGGACGATGACCCACGCCCAGGTAATGCATGAGGAATCTTAAATACCCCTCCCTGGCACCTCCTGGCATACATAGCACCCCTGGGCACTACCTGAGCAAAAGTCATAGTCTCTCGAGTGCTGTTCTCACCTCCGAGCTACCCTGAGGGTACTGGTTGCCTTGGAGACAGGTCATGCTTCATGCCATTCTGCCATCACAGTACCACGGATGGATCTTTTGGAGTGAGGGGAAGATTCCAGCCTATGGGCCTCATAATTATGATACATTTATTATAATAAGATTCTCAATGTTGAAATGCGGCTCATTACTAAGGGGGTGGGGAGACAATCGAATCATAGAATCTTACAGTGCAGGAGGCCGTCATTCAGCTCATTGACCTTGTAACCGATACAATCCCACCCAGGCCCTAACCCCGTAACCCCACATATTTACCTTTCTAATCCCCCTGGCACTAACAGACAATGTAACACTACCATACCATCTAACCTGCACACCTTTAGGGTGTGGGAAGAAACCAGAGCACCCAAACGGAACCCACACAGACACGGTGAGAACGTGCAGATTCCACGCAGACTGTCGCCCCAGGTCAGCATCGAACCCAGGTCCCTGGCACTGAGGCAGCAGTGTTAACCACCGTGTCATCCCATCATGCTTTCGTCTCATTGTGAAACACGACTTTGGACTTCTCACAATATTTTCCACCGCTTTCACCAAACCCACCCAACACAAACGGGAGTGGAAAATCCCGGCCAAAGGCTGAAGTTAAAGTTCATTTATTAGTCATAAGTAAGACTTATAGTAACACTGCAGTGAAGTTACTGTGAAGTTCCTCTAATCGCTACACTCCAACGCCTGTTCGGGTCAATGCACCCGAACAGCACGTCTTTTGGATTGTGGGAGAAAACCCATAGCACCCTGAGGAAACCCACGCAAACACAGGGAGAATGTGCAAACTCCTCGCAGACAGTGACCCAAGTCAGGAATTGAACCTGTGTCCGTGGCACTGTGAGGTGTGCCAAGATGCCACTACCATCCCAATCGTTAACAAAGGATTTTTGCTGTCAAGTGCACAGTTTCAGCTTTAGGTGAGAATAGGTTGGGAATGAACAATGACAGTCACATAGTCAAACGAGCTTACTGATACTAGAAGGTTTATGGCATTTATGATTTATTTATTAGTGTTACAGGTGGGCTTACATTAACATTGCAGTGAAGTTACTAGTTGCCACATTCAGCGCCTGTTCGGGTACACAGAGGGAGAATTTAGCACATCTTTCTGTGGGAGGAAACTGGAGCAAGCCAGGAATTGAACCCATGTCCCTGGCGCTGTGAGGCAACAGTGCTAACCACTGTGTCGCATTGTTTATGGATCTTATGTCCCAGAAAGAATCAGTCACTACCTCCCAGAATGAAAGGGCAGATAATAAAAATCGAAAGGGAAAACCTATTATTATTCCCATTCACAACTTGAACCCTAACTGAACTCCAGAGAATGGCTGAACTGCCCCAAGGAATTGAGTTTTATGTTGGTAGTGCAGCAGGGCCCACCCCACTTTAACTTCCTAACTGGCAGCAGAAATAAAAAACAAATATAAAACGTATGAGCAGCAGGTCAGTGATGTCCCTGACTGGGCAGCTGCCAACCATCCAACCCCTCTACATGATAGTCAGTTCATGCCAGTGCTTACTCGAGAATTGGGAAGTAGACGTAACAGGAAGCAGTCTGCAGAACCGCTTCGTCACAAACAGGGAATGGAAGATAAAATGTTGCCCAAGAGAGAAGCAGTCTCTGCATTGTTTCAGAATTGGGGCTTGTCAGGTTTGGAGCAGAAATAGAAAGCCATTTGCACTTTGGAGGGGGTTGGGGGGGGGGTGGTGGTGGGGGACAAAGAGTGGATGGTGGTGCTTCGGGGGGCGGTCGGGGGTGGGAATATGCCAGTGTCATAGACCATGATGTTTATTCAGCTTTGCTGCTTGGTTGAATAATGTCTGTGGATGCAACCTATCCCATATATCTCTTCTATTCCTTCTCCCTACGCCCACCAATCGTGTCAGCTGTGGCTCAGTTGGTAACGCAGAAGTCAGCCGGTTATTTGGCCTTCGAGCCTTTTTCGCCATTTAATATGATCACGGCTGATCCTTGATCTCAATGTCATATTCCAGCTTTCTCACCGTATCCTTTCATGCCATTCATTTTTGGCCTTCACAGCCTCTTATGGCAGAGGTTTCTACAGATTCACTACCCTTTGAGTGAGGGCATTTTTCTGCATCTTAGCCCTAAATCCCGTATTCTGAAACTGCGTCCCACAGTTCTGATTCCCCAACTAGGGAAAACATCCTCCCTGCATCTAGTCTGTCCAGCCCTGTCAGAGTTATATATTCCTCTCATCCTTCTGAACTCTCGTGCATACAAGCCCAGTTAAAGCAATCTCAGCTTGTAGGACAGTCATATCAATCCTGGTATCAGCCTTGAGAATCTCCATTGCACTCTGTCTATGGCAAGTGTATCCCTTCTTAGGTAGGGAGACCAAAACTGCACACAATGGGGGTGATTCTCCCATCCCGCTGTGCTGAGTTTTTAGTGCAGTGGGCCGGGAGATTTAAACAGGACCAGGTTAGTGCAATCCATGCTCACCATGCTGGCCCTCAGTTTATCTCTCATTTCCGGTGCTGTCAGCTCCATGCTGGAAATAGGTGCAGCGCTGCATTACCTATGCAGAGCTTTATTTAAATATGTCTAGCAGACCCAACACTGAAATCTCTGAGCCCTCTAGTCTCTCCCATCCGCTCAACCTCATCAGGAATATTTCACTCCAGCAGGGTTTACAGTAGCTCCCTATTAATGGGGAGTTGGCAGCTGGAGTGAAGGGGATGTAATCGGGGTCCCCAGAGGGTCTGGGGTAAGGGGGATGCCCCCTGGGCATTGGCAACATGGCAGTGCCAGCCTGTGCCCCCAGTACTGCACAAGGAGTAAATGCCCAATGCACTAGGCATTGGGCAGTTCCAAGGGGGCAAGGTGATCAGTGGGGCTGGGGGAGATACCAGTGATTGGGGCTGGTCATTGGGGAGGGGAAGGGGGTTTGGGGGCAGGGGGGGGAAATGAGGCCGCCTCAGACATGTCTGGGAGACCAGTGATCGGGCCAGAGTGAGGAGTGAGGATGAGAGCGTGAGAGAGAGTGTGAGAGAGAGTGAGTGTGAGAGTGTGAGAGAGAGTGAGTGTGAGAGTGTGAGAGAGAGTGAGTGTGAGAGTGTGAGAGAGAGTGAGTGTGAGAGTGTGAGAGAGAGTGAGTGTGAGAGTGTGAGAGAGAGTGAGTGTGAGAGTGTGAGAGTGTGAGTGAGTGTGAGAGTGTGAGAGAGAGTGAGTGTGAGAGTGTGAGAGAGAGTGAGTGTGAGAGTGTGAGAGAGAGTGAGTGTGAGAGTGTGAGAGAGAGTGAGTGTGAGAGTGTGAGAGAGAGTGAGTGTGAGAGTGTGAGAGAGAGTGAGTGTGAGAGTGTGAGAGAGAGTGAGTGTGAGAGTGTGAGAGAGAGTGAGTGTGAGAGTGTGAGAGAGAGTGAGTGTGAGAGTGTGAGAGAGAGTGAGTGTGAGAGTGTGAGAGAGAGTGAGTGTGAGAGTGTGAGAGAGAGTGAGTGTGAGAGTGTGAGAGAGAGTGAGTGTGAGAGTGTGAGAGAGAGTGAGTGTGAGAGTGTGAGAGAGAGTGAGTGAGAGAGTGTGAGAGTGAAAGTGTGAGAGTGTGTGAGAGTGAAAGTGTGAGAGTGAGAGTGTGAGTGTGTGTATATATACAGATAGGCACATGCACAATGGTCCACTCAGTGCAATGTTGCTGACCTCTCCAGTGGGAATAAACATCACCCACTAATTTTCTTATGTGATTTACGTCTGTGCATTCAGCAGTGCATGGCGTATGGGAGATTCTTCTCTGATTTCTTATTGATAAAAACAGTGTGACTTACTCTGAGTTTTCACACAAATTTGACAATTAGAATTTCTTTGGGAGGATTGCCTCCAATACTCTACTGCTGAACTCAAATCCTCTATACCACATGTTCTGGATTCAAGTTATAGCCCAGGGCTCCAGTACAACAATCAAAGCTGACATTCCAGAGGAGCACTGAGGGACTGCCGCACTGTCAGAAGTGCTGCCTTTCAGCTGACACGCTTAACTGGGCCCCATCTACTTGCTCAGGTCAGGTGGATGTAAAAAGCAACTGGGACTATTTCAAAGAAGTTATCCCTGCCATGCTGGCAAATATTTATCCCTCAAATAACATTAGAGAAACAGATTGTCCAGTTATGAATGCATTGCTATTTGTGCGATTTTCCTGTGTGCAAATTGGTTGCCATGCTCCCTACATCGCAAACGTGACTGCACTTTGAAGAGTACTTAATTGGCCAAAAATGCTTTAAGATGTCTGGCAGTTGTGGAAAGAAACACATATGTGTGAGTCTTGCTCGTCTCTTCCCCAATCCTCTGTGCCACAGAACAGTGATACAGTGGTTCACAGAGAGGGACCCGAGTTTGGATATCTGTCTGCACGGAATCCACACGTTCTCCTTGTGTCTGCATGAATCTCCTCTGGATGCTCCGGTTTCTTCCAACAGTGCTGGTTAGGTGCATTGGCCGTACCAAATTCTCCCTCGGTGCACCCAAACAGGTACCAGAGTGTGGCAACTGAGGGATTTTCGCTTCATTGCGGTGTTAATGTAAGCCTGCTTATGACACTAATAAATAAACTTTAAACCAACCCCCATCCCGACCCCTGCCCCCACCATTCCATTCCCGCAACCCCAGAAGGCTAGTTCTATTGCTGGCTCTGCCAACTAGTTCAATGACCATGCAAAAAGACAGCCTGAAGTCCTAACTTCAGGGCAGTGGTTAGCACTATTGCCTCAGAGCGCCAGGGCCCCAGGTTCGATTTCCGACTTGGGTCACTGTTTGTGTGGAGTCTGCAAGTTCTCCCCGTGTCTGCATGGATTTCCTCCTGGTTCTCCAATTTCCTCCCACAGTCCAAAGATGTGTGGGTTTGATTGATTGGCCAGGCTAAATTGACCTTAGTATCAGGGGATTAGCAGGATAAGTATGTGGATTTGCAGGAATAGGGCCTGGGTGGGACTGTGGTTGGTGCAGACTCGATGGGCCAAATGGCTTCCTTCTGCACTGTAGGGATTCTATGCAAAACAAATATAGCTGTAAATCTGCCAGCAATGTTAGAAAGAGCTACACAGGTCAAAAAATTGTGCATTTTTCTTTGGAAACCTATTAAGAGTCAAGGTTATTCACAAACTGCAGTGTAGACCAAGGCCAAGTCCCATGGCATTATCAATTAAGTCTTAAATGTGTGTGGGTTTGTGTAACCTCGTTGATTAATGTGGCAGAGAAGGAAGTATTTGTATGCACCCTTCAGCACGCTTGGTCAAACGTGTGTGAATGAAAAGATAATGAGGCAGCAATGAATGTGTAAGGAAAGGATAGAGAGAAAGATAGAGAGGAAGAGAGAAAGGCAGACAGATCCATAGACAAATAGACAGATAGAAGCTGTGACCAAGGCCATTTGGCAAGCCATGTCACAGTAACAATTTATTTACATATAGATGGGATCGGTTTTAAACAAGCCTCAACAACCCCATCGCTGATCAACCCAACTTCTCTTTCCATTTCATACAAAATAAGGTGCACCAAAACTCTCACCTACAGTCAAGCAAGTGTGAGAATTGTGTCAGAACTTAACAGCTGATGTTAAAACAGGTGCCCATGCACTCAGCGCACACACACACATTTTGTTTTCTTTCCATATTTTGATAGCCGAGTAAAAACAATTCGGATGGCTTTGAAATCAACAGAAAACATCCCCCTTTACAAATCTTCCATGACATGTCTTACACAACAAACACTCCGGCCACTGACTCTACCAGGGAGGATTTATTCCAGTTCACACTCCGTATACTCACAAACAAGAAAATTACAGTTACATTTTCCCTTCTGTCTTGACGTCTCGACGCGAATCCAGTAAATAAACGGGTCTCACCTGAATTCATGCTCTCCATTTCTTTCTGCGGTAAGATTGCGTCAATGTAGAGACGGAGGGGATTTTTCTCTCTCTCTATCGCTCTGCTTTCAAACCCCTTTCTTGTTTTTGTATCCTAAGTGATCAGTTTTTTCCGCTCGGCTGCTCCGGGCTTACACTAACGTGCACCTCCGCCCTGCCTCTCGCTTCTCTCCTTCCTTCCCCTCCTCCGCCTCCTCGGTCAGGGAGCTACAGTAACAACAGGTCCCTTTTACCGGCACCTTGAGCTTACAACCACGGCCACTCCACGCTTACACACACACACACACACACACACAAAGCAAATGCCTTGACCGAAATTGGTTGCAGAATTTAGCACACACACACAACTAAGCATTTCAGAATTCACTCTGGGGGAAATTAGATACAAGACAGGAGTTGATTAGTCCTGTATAGTTCTGTCCCCAGTGTTAAGTTAAAATAAAAGTTAAAATTTATTTATTAGTCACAAGTCGGCTTACATCAACACTGCAATGAAGTTGCTGTGAAAATCCCAGAGTTGCCACACTCCAGCGCCTGTTTAGGATACACTGAGGGAGAATTTACCATAGCCAATACACCTAACCAGCGCATCTGTGGAAGGAAACCAGAGCACCTGGAGGAAACCCACACAGACACAGGGAGAACGTGCAGACTCCACACAGACAATGACCTAAGCTGGGAATCGAATCCAGGTCTCTGGAGCTGTGAGGCAGCAGCGCTAACAACTGTGCCACTGTGCCATCCCAATTATGGATCAATTGTCTGTAAGCACCTACAGTTCCAAAAAAAAATTATTGTCCGATGATTGAAACTTATTCTTCAATTTGTTTTTGGGGTGATCCAAAGTTCTGCCGCACCTGTCTTAATTCACACCAAGGTCGGAAACTTATCAGTGTTCACGCTGGCGGGATTTTCCCATCCCGACGCAGTGAACGGAGGTTTGACTGGCTGCCAAATTCTCCGATTTTGCTGCAGCTTGAACAGCTGATAAGATTGTGCCCAAGTCCTTGTATGCCTGGCAACCCTCAGCTTGTTGACCCACTTTGGCTGCAAGTCAAGTAACCTCTTGATTTTGAAAATTCTCCTACATTTTGTCAAATCCCATCTTGGCCTGACCCCTCCCTATCTCTGTAATCTCTTCCAACAATGCAACACTCCCAAGGCAGCATGGTGGTTAGCACTGCTGCCTGACAGCGCCAGAGACCCAGGTTTGGTTCCTGGTTTGGAGTTTGCACATTCGCCGTGTCTGAGTGGGTTTCCTCCGGGTGCTCCAGTTTCCTCCCACAGTCCAGAGATGTGTGGGCTAGGTTGATTGGCCATGCTAAATTGACACATTTTGGGGAGATTAGTAGGGTAAATATGTGGGGTTATGGGGATAGGGCATGGGAGGGATTGTTGTCAGTGTAGGCTTGATGGGCCACATGGCCTCCTTCTGTACTGTAGGGATTCAATGAGATATATGCACTTCAGTAATTCAGGTCTTTTGTATATCTTTCACCTTCACTGCTGCATTATTACTAACCATGCCTTCAGTTACCTTGGGCCTAAGCTCTGGAATTCCATCCTGTCTACCTCACTTCTCCGCTTTAAGACATGTCTTAAAATGTACCTCCTTGACCAAGCTGTTGGTCATCTGACCTGACATCTCCTTATGTGGCTCAGTGTCATATTTTTGGTTTATAATGCTCCTGTGAAACACCTTAGAAAATAAGAGGAGGCCATTCAGCCCTTTGAACCTGCTCCTGATGGTTGATCATCCAAATCAATGGCCTGATCCTGCTTTCCCCCCCATATCCATAGGAAATAGAAGCAGGAGGAAGCCATTCAGCCCTGACACCTTGGGATGCTTTATTACATTAAAGATATCGCATAAATAGAAGTTGCTGCTCATTCTGTTGTCAATGTCTTTTCCAAATTTCCAGTCAAAAGCATCCCCTTTTGCAAATTTTCCACAATGTAATTTCTCACACTGTAAAAAAGTAGCAATGTACAAAGACAAAACACGCTAAAATGAAAATTTACAACATAAAAGAGTGAGACTGATTGTGTTGCAGAGGGAGGTTGAATATAACGGTTTTAATGAAGGCCACGGGAGATTATGAAATGTCAGGTAGACATTTCGTAACAACCACCTGAAAGTTGTAGGAGTCACAGGGAGTAACTATAGAATCCCTTTGCTTTCTAGACAGGATGTTCATGTCTTTCGATTCCACTGTATAATGAAATGTGCAGAGTAATAAATATTAGAATTGCTTGCCGAATAATTTACATTAATTTATTTATATAAAATTAAAGAACAGACAACACTCCCATTTTGTTAGGTCATAACTTAACATAGTGACTATTCAGAGCTTGGAAGAGATTAACCACAGGGCTGAATTTTGCTGTGGAATTAATAGTGAGGCTGGCATTAACCCCGACAAGCACAGCTGGTCACAACAGTCTGGAGGTTCTTGTCTGAGATGCAGTGTTCCTCTGGAAGATGCATGGAAATAAAGTAACGTCTCACCACATGGCTCTCCCTTCAAATGCATTAAACAATAGGAGGTTCAAGTTTTGACACTGTAGACATGGGCTAAACTCACCACAGAAAGTTATTCCTGTTGCAATAACCCTCTAACAACTAGGTGAGCCTCAATTACGATCAAGCAACCTCTCTGACACTGAAAATTAATTTTGAATAAGTGTGGAGCTCATTCCATCTGATTTTAATTATTGTTGGAGAGTTTTAGAAAAAGGTAAATAATTTTATTTTGACTTTTTTCTTCTATCTCAATCTGGTCTTTATAGCTCCCTCTGTATTATGCACCAAGGGTAAAATTCAGTCCATTGCATTTGATTCTGTATAATTGAGCACTGATCCAATTCTAAACTCTAATTAAACAGAGAGGTGTAAACTTAATGTTGTGCGATAGTGCCTCCATCATTGCCCTGATTGAGATCAGCAAATTCGTTCAACGAAGACCATTACATCAGAAAGAACAAGTAATCCACATAAGGAAGTTACTTTCACAATCTTGGGTCCTCCCACAACACTTTACAGCCAATGAAGCACTTTTGCAATGTTGCTATGATGTCGAAAGTAACACAGCCAGATTGCACACAGCAATGATGAGGGAATGGACAGATATCTTTTGGTCTTTGGTTACCTGTCCTAGTATCTCCTTGTGTGGCTCAGCATCACATCTTGTTGGATAATGCTCCCATGAACCAAGTGGGACTGTTTGAACAGGTTAAAGTTGCAATTTAATTTTAAGTTATTGTTGTTGGGGTTGGGGAATAAATATTGACCAGGATACTCTGGCCAATTCCCCTGCCTTTCTCTAATATAGTGCCATGGCATCTTTTATGCTCTCGGAAAGGGCAGATATAGTCTGAGGTTCACATCTCTTCTAAGGACAGCATTCCTCTGGTGGTAAGTTCTGCCCTATTTGTGAGAGGAACCCCTTCTCCTGTTCCTGATGGGACAGGAATAGACCAGAGAACCAAACAGTTATCCTGGCTCAATTCTGAACTTGGGTGACTGCCTGAGTGGAGTTTGCATGTTCTCCCGTGTCTGCATGTGTTTCCATCGGGTGCTCCGGTTTCTTCCCACAGTCCAAAGGTGTGCCAGTTAAGTGGATTGGCCATGCTAAATTGCCCCTTAGTGTTCCAAGAAGTCTAGGCTAGATGGATTAGCCTTGGTAGGTTATAAAGTTTAAAGTTTTAAGTTTATCTATTAGTGTTGCAAGTAGGCTTACATTAACACTGCAAAATACTGTGAAAACCCCCTAGATGCCACACTCTGGCTCCTGTTTGGCTACACTGAGGGAGAATTTAGCATGGCTAAAGCATCTAACCAGCACGTCTTTCAGACTGTGGGAGGAAACCGGAGCACCCAGAGGAAACCCACGAAGACATGGGGTGAATGTGCAGACTCTGCACAGACAGTGACCCAAGCCGCAAATCGAACCCAGGTCCCTGGCACTGTGAAGCAGCAGCGCTAACCACTGTGCCACCGTTTGTGGGGTTATGTGGATAAGGTGGGGGAAATGGGTAAGTTACTCTATCAGAAGCAGTCGGTGCAGACTTGATGGGCTGAATGGTCTCCTTCTGCACTGTAGGGATTCCGCGATTCATGTCAGGTGGTGACTGAGATACAGAACTTGACAGGCACACAAAAAAACTCTGAGGAGTCAAAAACGGAACTGATGAGGGATCATTTGTTTTTGAAGTTTTTGTTCTCCTCTCAAGTGGAGATTCCTATTTGCATTTTATTCGCTCTGCAGAGAGCAATCACGCCTGTGGAAATTTCCACAGACTACTTCAAAGTGCTAGGTTTCAGTTGGGTGGAAAAGAATGATGCCCTGCGCTCTTCTGTCGTCCAGATGGCCAAGGCAAGATCTAGAAACCGACCACATCGGGAAAGTCCAAATGTAAATACTAACTGACACTGGAAATTACTTCCAGATTTCCATGTAGAGGTTAGCACGCCACCGTAATAATTACACAGCGAGGCGGCACAGTGGCGAGTGGTGAACCACTGCTGCCTCATAGCACCAGGGACCTGAGTTTGATTCCCAACTTAGCTCACTGTCTGCGTGGAGTCTGCATGTTGTCTGCGTGGGTTTCCTTCAAGTGTACTGATTTCCTCCCACAGTCTGAAAGACATGCTGGTTAGGTGCATGCTAAATTCTCCCTCCATGTATCCGAACAGGCGCCGGTGAGTGGTGACGAGGGGATTTTCACAGTAACTTCAATGCAATGCAGATGTAAGCCTAATCGTAATGCCATTAAATAGAGCTATAGTGTACTTATGAGTCACGAGTAGACAATGAAGTTACTGTGAAAATGCCCACTCCGATGCCTGTTCAGCTACACTGAGGGAGAATTTAACACGGCCAATGCACCTAGCCAGCACGTCTTTCAGACTGTGGGAGGAAACCGGACCACCCGGAGGAAACCCACGCAGACATGGGGAGAATGTGCAGACTCCGCACAGACAGTGACCCAAGCTGGGAATCAATCCCTGGCACTGTGAGGCAGCAGTGCTAATCACTGTGCCACCATGCCACCCATAAACCTTAACTCATTACTATTGATAAATATTAATGCATATGAAAAGAAAATATATTACATAGCACAACCGGTCAGATGAGATATCTTGCTGCTGTGAATATAAATTTTAAAGGAAGAGGCAAGAGATGGATAAATATAATTTCATGGAAAAATGAGTGAAAATGTTAGTAGCAGACTGTTTTCGAGTCTCAATCACTGTTACTCACTGTCTGGCTCAGTTTCTTTTCTACAGTTAAACTTTACCATTAACTAATTTTAATTCTCCTGACGTTAATCACCAATGTTGAATGCTATCAAAAGCATTCTGAGTAATGAAAACTTTACTTCCCTGGCCCAACATGTTTTTTTTTACTTATCCGTGGGACATGTGTGTCGCTGGCTGGGCCAGCATTTATTACCCCATCCCTAGTTGCCTGAGGGTAGTTGAGAGTCAACCACATTGCTGCGGCTCTGGGATCACATGTAGGCCAGATGAGGTAAGGACTGCAGATTTCCTTCGCTAAAGGGCACTAATGAATTAGATGGGATTTTCTAACAACCAATAATGGTTTCATGGTCATCGGTAGATTCTTAATTCCAGATTTTATTTTACTGAATTTAAATTCCACCACCGACCATGGCAGAATTTGAACCCAGGTCCCCAGAGCATGAGCTGAGTTTCTGGATTAATAACCTAGCGATAATGTCACTAGGCCATCACCTCCCTTTAATAATGTTAATAATGGCTCCAAAAATTTCCAGCAAATTTGCTGAACACTGACTCCCTTTCCTGAATCCAAGTGATCACATTTTGGCAAGTTATGCAAATGTTTAGTCATAGGATATTCACCATCATTGCATAGTTCTTTTTTCCCTGCACAGTTACCAATAGTTTCCATGTACTTCTTGAAATAATAATGGAGTTGAGATAGCCACTTTGCAACCTGCAGAAATTTCCCCAGAAGTATAAATTTACATAAAATAAAACGCTTACACTTTACTCTTCCCTTTTGTCTACATATCAGGGAGGCGGAGGAGTGTTCACTCTGCACCTTTCCATCGTGGGAAGGCACAATGGCACAGTGGTTAGCACTGTTGCCTCACAGCACCAGGAACCTGGATTCAATTCTGGCCTTGGATAACTGTGTGGAGTTTACATGTTCTCCCTGTGTCTGCGTGGGTTTATTCCTGGTGGTTTGGTTCCCTCCCACAGACTAAAGATATGCAGGTTAGGTGGATTGGTCATGCCAAATTGCCCCTTGGTTTCCCAATTTGTTTGGGTTAGATGGATGTGTGCTGATAGGGTGGGGAAGATACTCTGTCAGAGAAAGTTGGGGCAGGCTCAGTGGGCTGAATGGCCTCCTTCTGCATTGTAGGGATTCTATGATTCTATTCAGAATGGCAGGATGGGGCATGAGCTTCTCACCACATTTAAAAATGGCTTTGATAAAGGAACAAAAAGCCTTTTTATCAAAGTTTGCTGAATGAGTAACGAATGTATGGGGTTACAACAGTTCATTGGTAGATTAGCGAATGTCCAAAACTCTGATGGATGGAGGTCAATGTGGAAATATACAATTCCTACTGGATAACTATAAAGCGAAGTTACCCAAAGGACCTCCAGATGAAGAAATTACCTACAAGATTTGACTTTCTGTAACTTTTACTTTAATATGCAAAATTTACAAACAGTTGATACTCCAAATCAAATTGTAAATTTCACTTTAAATGCTCGAAGCCCCCACATCATTCCCCATGCATACAACTCCACAATCTTTCCAACTCAATTAATTTGGCCTTTGAGTCGCATTCCACCTGTGGTCCCTGGATACAATTAACACTGTGGCTAGCACTGGTGCTTCACAGCACCTGGGGCCCGGGTTCAATTCCTGTCTCGGTTGACTGTCCATTCTTGCCGTGTCTGCATGAGTTTCTTCCAGGTGCTCCAGTTTCCTCCCACAGTCCAAAGATGTGCGGGTTAGGTTGATTGGCCATAATAAATGGCGCCTTAGTGTTCAGAGAGATTGGCAGAGTAAATACTTGGGGTGTGGGGATAGGGCCTGGGTGGGATTGTTGTCGATGCAGGCCTGATGGGCAAAATGGCCTCTTTATGCACTGAAGGGATTCAATGATTCCATGAGATGCATACCTATGAATCGTCTCTCACATCAGTTTTGATTGCCTAGCTTTCCAGAGTTCCTTTGGAACTGGCCAACAAGCACGTCTGATACACAATCTGGTCCTTTGATACAAGCTCTCAGTTCTTTTGCAGGCCTGAGCTTTTCGCATTATTAGAATTTAGTCCTTTTTAGCTTGCTCATATGTCATTTACTCAATTCTATCTTGCTTCCCACTGCCAAACAGAAAACAGACAGTTGCACGGAGAGCTTTGCAGCTTTCACCTTACGTGAATTCTGCGTTCCATTTTCTATCCCTGGTTGCTCTCTCTTTGCGTCTGCATTTGTGTGCTGGACAACTTTTGCCTCTAGCTCATCTATCTTCTTGACAGGAATTGCTTTTTTTGTTTGTCTTCTCGGCATCTGACCACATAGCTTTCTGCATTTTAACTTCCTTCCTGTTGGTGCTGGTACCAGGTTAAAGTGCGCCAGATCGCATTTACTGGTATTTTTTATTATCCAATAAAATTACAGATTATTCCTTTACAGTTGATGCAAACTCGTAAAATCATTTTCCAACCTTCTTATAAACAAGTAAAGATTCCCTGAAATCAGTGCTTCCCAAACCTTTTCCTGGTGTGAGTCCATTTTCATACCTCAGAGGTCATGTGACTTTGGAGTGGAAAATTAGTGGATGCAAGACCTGTGGGGGGGGGGGGGGGGGGTGGGGGGGGAGCGGGCAATCGGGGCGGGGGGAGCTGAGTAGGGTTGTGATTGGGAATTCTCAGCTGCCAAGGGTTGAAGGTTGGATGCATGACAAAGCTTTATTTGGGGAAGTGGGGAAGCTTTAGTTGTGGATGGGGCTGGGGGTGGACTATAGTTCTTAACTTGGGACTGTAGGGAGAACTGGAGTTGGAGCCTGCACTGACAACAATCCCACCGAGGCCCTATCCCTGTAACCCCACGCATTTGTCCCGCTAATCCCTCTAACCTACACATCCCGGGACACCAAGGGGCAAATGAGCATGGCCAATCCACTTAACCCTCACATCTGTGCACTGTGGGAGGAAACCGGAGCACCCGGAGAAAACCCACGCTGATTCGGGGAGAATGTGAAAATTCCACACAGATCATGACCCAAGCCAGGAATTGAACCCAGGTCCTTGAAGTTGTGAAGTAGCAGTGCTAACCATTGTGCCACCCAAGAGTGTGAGCTTTCGGACGGATTGATCCTACTGCTGAGAATGAACATGCTGAGTATATTTACAGCAAAATACTCTGGATGCTGGAATCTGAAACAAAAAAACAGAAAATGCTGGAGAAACTCTGCAGGTCTGACAGCATCTGTGGTGAGAGGACAGAGCCAACGTTTCGAGTCTGGATGACCCTCTGACGAAGGGGATGCGCTGAGAAACATGCCACAAGGAGGCCAGATAATCTCGTTCGTTATCTATCTAGTTTACCTTGATTTTATTTAATGGTGTTCGGGCCAGAGACTCTGAGAATAAATTTGAGGTTCCCACTTTACCATTTGAGCTTTTATTTGTTACTTTCCCACAGTTTCTATCTTGGTGTTATGTACTTTTTTGACCCACCTCAGCCCTTCCAGTTTTGACCATGTTTTGGAAAAGAACCACTGGTTAGACTTAGCAGTCAAGTTTCATTGTTTCAAAGCTCAATTTAGTTTCAGTTGTAACCATCGTTGTAAACAGAGTGTGTGTTATAAGAAACTAGAAGGAATATCTGTAACATGAAAAAGGAATGATTCTTTGAACTGGCTTGCTATGGTAGCCAGCTTATAAAAATAGCTGTTATTTACCAGTTTGCAAAGCGTTATCACCTCTTTCTTGTAATTTCCCTTTTGAGAATGAGGACAAAAATAGAACCTCCCTCATAACTGAGCACGCTATTTTCATGTAAATATGAATGATGAATGAAAAGAGACACACTCTGGGTGCAAGGGACACAAATAATTTAATTGTGGCCGCCATTCAGTGAGTAGGTGTTTCATTCAAAAAATATTCTTACGTTTATGCACTTGCTTAGCCATCTCCCTCTATGTTTCATCCTTTGAATCAAACTCACACTGAACCTAATTCTGTCAGATCTGCCTTCACAAGTGAACAGCCACTTTGCCGAGAAATGTTTCACTGAAATGGTGATCTTTCTTTTTATTCCTAAATGTTATTTCAGATATATAATTACTTGTGTTGAGAATTCTGTTGTGAAGATATCCCTGAGCCATGCCAATATTCAGTTTAAACAAGTTATTTGGAAAGATGTTTTATATGTCTGATTCCATTCTGAGTAAATTTAAAAGAAACTAATTCTTTCTTACCTAGGTAAGCAAATCGCAGGTGAAATGAATGGCACGTGAGTGCAACTCTCTCATACAATATACATTACGTTTTCAAGGTACCTACTATTGAAAGTATGAGTAAGCAGCAAAGTTAACGTAATTCCAATTCTCTTCCCACAACTCGTGGTGCACTAAGGCTGATTTTGGTCTATTTCCATAGCTAATAGTTCCCAGAATAGGTCACTAGCCTGTCACCAGGGGCTTATAGCTTGAGAGGTGCCATTTCACATCAAGTGTGGCTGGCCAGGAGTCTCTCCTGCTCTTATCACCAGCCATCGGCGTGTTGGAAGGACTTGCAGGTTGACAATCAAGCTGCTTGGCTGCATTATGAAAGCTCCCTCCCTTGGCCATCAAGTCCTGGGAGGGGACTCGATACTGGAGCTTCTGGCTTAAAGGCAGTGACGCAAGCCACCACACCACAAGACCTCCTAAACACCTCGAGAAAAGAAAAATATTTCCGTTAAGCAATATACTTTTACTTTGTTATTAATATAATTCAACCAGAATTGGAATACCATACTCTCAGACACAAGGGGCCAGAGTTTTTTTTGGGACCTGTGGTTTAGCTGAAGAGTCATTCTGGAAGATGCAGATAAGGGGAGGCCAGAGGTGACCCAGTAACACCAAGCCTCCAACCCATAGCATAACCCATGGGAAATTTCCCTTGTGGTGTGAGCAAGCGGTAGTTCTATCCGTCCTCTGGGAGCCTAGCATATGGCGAAGTGGGGTGATTGCCACAGTCGCTTTACCCACTGGGATTTCGATTACTCACATCTCCTCTGCCCCAAACAAACTGGGTACTGACATGTTACTGGAATCCAATTGAGTGGAGCAATGTCAGGAAGTCAAACTCACTGCCTGAAAAATTCCTGAAGATAATGGCTGCCCAAGTGAAACCTGCTCTTGTGTGTAAATAGCGTGCTTCCATGCTAGTGACCTGATTCTGGTAACTTCAGAGTCCCATGCTGCTAACAGAATGCAATTGTGGTGGAGTAGGGCACTGGCGATATTTGTCCTGAAGACTCTGAGGCTGGCCCTTTATCTAAACTCCTGTTTACTTTTCCTGGTCAGAATGAGCTGGAAACCTGGGCTCAGTTTTACATGTGGCCTTGGGAACACCAAATGGGAAACCCCCAACGTGTTTTGCACCTTCTTAAAACCACATCCTACAATATGTTATTTTGCCCGCGACTTCTGTTTATTTCATGCAGTGGTCGGGTTCAAAGTGCATTTTGCAAGGTGCAGTGGAGTGCATGAGGTGTGTGTGTGTGTGTGTGTGTGTGTGTGTGTGTGCAGAGACGGGCTGGTTAGAACACCCATCCGGCAGCCCAGCTCCCAACACCATGGCTGGGCCACAGAATAGATCATAGAACAACTACAGTGCAGAAGGAGGCTACACGAGCCTGCACTAACATCAATCCCACCCAGGTCCCATCCCCACAACCCTACATATTTACCTTTGCTAATCCCCCTGACATTAAGGGACAGGTTAGCATAGCCAATGCAACTCAACTGCACCTCTTTGAACTATGGGAGGAAACCAGAGCACCTGGAGAAAATCTACACCGATATGGGGCGAATGTGCAAACTCCACACAGACAGTGACCCAAGGCCAGGAATTGAACTTGGATCCCTGGTGCTGAGGCAGCAGTTCTAACCACCGTGTCGTCAATGCAGCCTACCTTTGCAGTACGGGTCCCAGTGATCAACATTACAGCATAGTACCTGATGTGACATTTTGTGGTGTTAAAAACACTATACATTTACCTTTCAGAATGTTCCTGTCTCCTCCACAGGCTGCCCCAGTGGTCACCAACTATCTGAGGTGTTTTTCAAGCTTACAAAACCCACACCAGCACATGGGTGCTGGAGGAAATAGATCATTCCTGTGATGTGGACCCCATCCTGGAAGAAGACATGTTTTTCACCCAGCGAGGGCTATTTAATGAAAGTGACAGCACCCACATGGTTCGCTGAGGGGAAAGGCCAGGCAAATGAAGTGCCACTCAGGCTTTTACCTGGCAGGCCGACCCAATGACCACACACCTCAGCTGTAGAAGTCCCGCCTGCTGAGAGCTGCCAGCTAATCGGAGCCCTATTGAAAGGCAGTGCCAAGGGGGAAAGGCATGACTGCTGCCAGTATGATCATTGTTGCTGGATCCCAACTGCAGTTGAGTGATGATGGCAGAGGGAGGGAAAGGGGACAGTGAGGGCAGGGGATTAGCTCTAAGCGGAACCCCCCTCCCCACCCCGATATTGGGCCACTCAATCAGGGACAGAGTGCCTTTGAATGAAGGACACCTCTGGTAGCCCACAAGTGACTCTGAACATGTTTCCGTGGCGTCCTTCCTCCCAAGGTGAGAATCACCCCCTCCACCAGCCCCAGCACCGCCACCCCCCTCCCCCACCTGCTAAGACCAACGACAGTGGGTTGAGGCCCTCAAGTAGGAATTAGTTGCCCACTTAAAGACCTCAATTATTGATGGGGCCCATCCACAGGCCTTCCTGCCAGGAGAAATTAATCGGGGTGAAAGGGGAAAGACACCAATCACCTTTTCACCCAATTAAACGCATCCCACTAACAAATGTGCCACGGGGAGATCTTTGAATCCCACCCCCCGCTCCACCCCTGCCGAGGCCTGTCCGAACTGCCAATGCTGTTGAGAGTTAGGTCGACGCAGTAAGAGGCCTCACAACACCAGGTTAAAGTCCAACGGCTTCACTTGGAATCAGAAACGTTCGGAGCGCTGCTCCTTCATCGGGTGTTGCGAGACTTCTTACCGTGCCCACCCCAGCCCAATGCCGGCATCGAGAGGTAGGTAGGCAGGTGAAGTAGTCTTTCCAGTCAAAACAGAAGGTTCAGCATTTGCCACTCAATCCGAACCTATTGTGGGGAGATAAGACTGCGGCCTCTGCTCTGCCAAGCAAACAAGAACCAGACATTGATCCAGACAAAGCGACCTGGGGACGATTATCTTTCCTTTCTTCTTTTGCGGGGGGGGAAGCACCTGCTCACTTCTTGGTGCCTGCCCATGTTATCGTAGCTGTTATCAGGTACAGCAATCAAAGGCTGACTCATCCCACTCTACTTTAATGGTTGACTACAGAGGAACATTCGCACGGCCCTACATTCTCACAGCTTTGACTGGTGTGTGGAACAGTGGGTGACAAAATGTACTCATTCAAACTTGCAGAAAACAGTAACGTTCAGTTCGTTGTTGGAAGGTTGTAAATTTTTCGATCAGAGGAGAATTAATCGCCATGTCTAATTACTGCCTCACGGCGCCAGGCCCCTGGGTTTGATTCCCTGTTCGGGCCACTGTCTGTGTGGAGCCTGCACATTCTCCCACTGTCTGCGTGGGTTTCCTCTGGGCGCTCCAGTTTCCTCCCACATTCTGAAAGATGCGCTGATTAGGTGCATTGGCCACGCTAAATTCTCCCTGAACAGGCGCCCGAGTGTGGTGGTTAGGAGATTTTCACAGTAACTTCATTGCAGTGTTAATGTAAGCCTATTTGTGACAACTAAGAAATAAACCTTGAACTTTAAACTTTAATTTAGGAAGACTCAAAGGTGATGCAAACTAATGCTTTGTTTGAGTGCAGCAACTGTAAAAACATTTGTAAAATTTAATGAAGTTACAAGTATCTTTGGCCGGGGTTTCGCCGCATTGGGACCCATTTTCAATTGCAATCTTGCAGACATTTCTAGGGCTGAGGGAAATAACAAACTAGAACTGCCTTGCTGTAGTTCTGGAGGCACTTATTCATCAGACAGTTGCGGCTCCACCCCCGGATGCTATTTTTAAAAATGTTTGTTCCCCCTCAAATCAAAGGTTATCTGACACACTTACTGGCAGCTTGGTCTTTACTTCTAAGACATCAACAAGTGAATTTGCCAGAATAACAACGAAATGGGGGAACTATTGAAGATCGTATCAAAGTCTGCTGGCACGTGCATCTAACAATGTGTGATAATGTACAGTGCAGCCAAAACCAGAACTAAAATTCACTCCTGAACAAACTGCAGACACTGAGAACACCCACCACCGTATCCCTGTGCCGGAAGCAGGCAAATTAAAAGGAATATAATTTTTATGGAAGGATGTTTCAGTACCTTTTATTTGTTTTGCTCAACCAATGACCAAAGGAAGTCCAAAGATGTGCGGGGTTAGAGTGATTGGCCGTGCTAAATTGACCCTGGGTGTCAGGGGGGTTAGTAGGGTAAATATGTGGGGTTATGGGCATAGGGCCTGGGTGGGATTGTAGTCGGTGCAGACTCGATGGGTCAAATGGCCTCCTTCTGCACTGCAGGGATTCTATGATTCTATGAATGACGGGTTTATGTCAAAACCAGTCTCACATTCTTATGGTGTCAGGTTGCGGCTGTTGAGATGAGGGACTGATTATTGAACTATAGGCTGGATTTTCCTCTCTGTTTGGTGGGAGAGATCAGCAATATGCCGGATCCAGCCCAGCATTTCATCCACCTCTCTGACAAAAGTCCAGAGAACATGAAATGAAAAATTAACACAAGCCAGTCCAATTTTTCATTATTATTGCCTCTTATCGCAATCATAGAATCTCTACATTGCAGAAGAAGGCCATTCAGCCCTTCGCTCCTGCACTGACAACCTGTCTCCATAACCCCTCATATTTATTCTCCTAATCCTCCTGACACTAAGGGGCAATTTACCATGGCCAACCCACCCAACCTGCACATCTTTGGACTGTGCGAGCCAACTGGAGTGCCCAGAGGAAACCAACGCAGACACGGGGGAGAATGTGCAATCTCTACACAGCCAGTCACTGAAGGTGGGAATCGTTTGGGCGCTCCCACAGTCCAAAGGTGGGTGGGTTAGGTGGATTGGCCAAGGTAAATTGTCCCTTAGTGTCAGGGAGATTAGCAGGATAAATACGAGGGGTTATGGAGATAGGTTATCCGTGCAGGTGGGAATCGAAACCCGGCTCCCTGGCACTGTGGCACAGCAGTGCTAACCACTGCGCCACCGTGCCAAGCACAGCAAGTGGCAAAATTTAAAGCATCACAACCGATACTGCAGGAGCATCGGAAATCCTGATTTGTGAACTATTTAAGGGCGGGATTCTCCGGCCTCCCAGCCGCGTGGTTCCCGCCAGTGGGAGGTGGCACGTTGTTTGCTGGCAATGGGATTCTCTGCTCCTGTATGCTGCCAATGGGAACTCCCATCAGTGTCACCCCTCGCCAGCAGGAAGCCTATGGCAGGACTGGAGAATCCCGCTGGAGTGAACGGCAGGAGAATCCCAGCCTTTAACACGACTTCTTTTCTCACCAGCTACTGAACCTCTTTGCTTCGGGGGTCTTATATTTATCCTCCGTCCCCACCCCTACCCCTTCCAAAGAAGCTACGATGCAAATTTTATTGGGAACAGCTTGGTAGCTGTTTTTATTCTGAAGGAAGGAAGAGGACAAGCTTCACAGGCACTACCAGAGGTTTTTGCCCATCAGGATACATCGATGAAGACGCCGCCAGCTACAACTGGACCAGGGACATTGTTTGCGAGGGCTGTGTTTCAGAAAGGAAACTGCTTATGTCACGACCTGTCTTACAACCCATCTCGGAAGTAGGCATTGTATCTTACTGGCAGCAACAGTGAAAGTGACCAAAGCCCTGAGTTGTTATGCTGCACAGACATTTCAGATTGTCTGAGCATTACTCATCAGCTGCGTCTAGACACATCAAGCAGGTCACAGAGTGCTTACACTGCAGAAGGACAACAGTTAGCCCATCGAGTCTGCACCTACCACAATCCCACCCAGGCCTTATTCTCGGACACCACACACTTACCTTGCTAATCCCTGGTACTGGATTCAATTGAGCATGGCCAATCAACCTAAACCTGCACATTTTTGGACTGCATTACTTCCTTGAGCCACCTGACAGGACACTGCAACTGTTCCTGTTATAATCCCCAAGGAGACCAACACATTTCAAAAACAGGCTTGAATTCCCAGCCACCAAATTGAAGGGATCCCACAAAAAAAAGCCATGTTTTAAGACTTTTACAGTAACAAACCAAAATAAATACCGACTAAACATTATTTGGTCTACTCTAAACTTCAGAGAAGTGAGTGCTAATTAAATGTCTTTGTATAACTGATAATGTCGCACTGCGTATACGTGGTGGCACATTCGCTACAGAATTGCAGTCTTTTCAAGAAAGTGTCTGAAGTCACTCACAGCAACTAACAGATTCGCTTCTCCCCATTTCCCTGAATTGTAACATCCAGAGCCCCCTGAACACTCTTTCCCTCAACCTTACAAAAAAATCCTAAATGTCCCTGCACCAACAGGGTGCACTCCAATGATTATTTCCCCCCGGGCCAAGCCAGGACACATCTTTCAGAGTTCTTAAATCTTCCAGTCGTTCAAACCAATGGGATTCTCCAGCCCCGCTGCAGTGAACGGGTAAATGCCAAATTCTCTGTCCTCATTCACAGTGGTGGCAAGGCGCGAATGGCCTGAAAATTCCATCCCTTAGTTTTCCATATGTCCTCTCAAACCCCATTCATAATTTTAAAGATCGTTTTTAAGTCACTCTTCAGCCTTTTGTTTTCTAGACTTGGTCTACTCAGTTTTTCCGCATAGCTATGCCTTTTCAGTTCAGGTATCACCCTTGAAAATCAGTTTCTTCCGTGTCTCTTATACCTTTTTTGTAATACAGAACTTTGTTGAATGCTCCAAGAGTAGCTTAATCACAATTCGGTTAAAGTTTAACGTAACTTCTCTGCTTTTTCATTCTATCCTTCTAGAAATTCAATGGTTTGACTCTTTACATGTCCTACCAAATCATTAATCAACTCAGTTGGTCTTTGATACTCATTAGCAAACCACCTTCATAAGTTAATCATAGAATCATGATAGAACCCTAGTGCAGAAGGAGGCCATTTGGCCCATTCAGCCTATACTGACTCTCCAAAAGAGCACCTGACCTATACCCTAATCGTAGAATCATAGAAACCCTACAGTGCAGAAAGAGGCCATCAGGCTCATCTAGTCTGCACTGATCACAATCCCACCCAGGCCCTATTCCCAAATCCCTACACATTTACCCGCTAATCCCTCTAACCTATGCATCCCAGGATACTAAGGGGCAATTTTAGCATGGCCAATCAACCTAAGCCACACATCTTTGGGCATCTTAATCCTGTAACTCCAATTATTTACCCCAGTCATTCCCCCAACACACACATCTTGGGATACTAAGGGACAATTTAGCGTGGCAAGTCCATCTTCGGAGCATGGGTGAAACTGGAACACCCGAAGGAAAACCACGCAGACATGTGGAGAACATGCAAACTCCACACATCACGTCACCCAAGGCCGGAATCGAACCCAGGTCCCTGGCACTGTGAGGCGGCAGTGCTAACCACTTTGCCACTGTGCTGCCCTTTGAGGCCTGTATCTTTTATGGTGAATCGACACTGCCCCCTCTCCCAAGGCCAATATACTCTTTCTGAGGGGTAGTACCCAGATGGAATGATGGAATCCATCAAGAATTTCCTTGTAACTGGAGGACAATGTCTATGCCTTTGTCGTCCGGTCCTCTTAGCTGGGCCATCGATTATAAACACCAGCATTTCATAACCTTTTCAATTATTCTCTGAACTGGTCTAGCTTTAAGTGATTTCTGTACATGGAATCTTAAATCTTTCCACTCCTCCTTAATATGTAACTTCTCACTATTTAGTCGATAGCTCTTATCTGGTTTTCATATAGGCCCAAAGCAGATGACATCAGACTTGCCCACTTGGTGTAATTTTGCCCACTCACGCTATCAACATCCCTTTGCAATGTCTGGTTCACATTTACTGTTACTTGTTACACATAACCCAACCAGATACTTCAGTTTTGACCCGTAATTTCTTTGTCAGTAAACGGAAGCCTCTGCAAAAATATATCTTTAGCCGCCTCTCCCCCATTTTGAAATTTGATGCTTGAAATATCTTTTCCTCTCTGTCCTTCGTGTTTACAATGGAAAGTGGTGAAAGCTGCAGGTTTGCCGAATCCAAGCAAATCAAATTGGCGCTGGAGGTGGCTACCACACAAGGGGGGCAGGCAATGGCCTAGTGGTATTATCGCTAGACTATTAATCCAGAAAGTCAGCTAATGATCCGGGGACCTGGGTTCGAATCCCGCCATGGCAGTTGGTGGAATTTGAATTCAATAAAAAATATCTGGAATTAAGGATCTACTGATGACCGTGAAACCACTGTCGATTGTCAGAAAAACTCCATCTGATTCACTAAAGGAAGGAAATCTGAAGTCCTTACCTGGTTTGGCCTACATGTGACTCCAGAGCCACAGCACCTGCCTTCCAAGGGGAACTGGGGATGGCCAATAAATGCTGGCCAGCCAGTGACACCCATGTTCCGTGAATGAATTAAAAAAAGCACCAGAACGAAATTGAACTTTGCCAGTCTTCCATGTCCCAACTGTGGCATAATCTGTCACCAAAAATAATCTACAAAGAGAGAAGTCTAATTTTCATCACAGGAAGTTAGCTACAGTCATATCACATTCAGGGAAAGCTTCTCCTATGGGCATGGTCGTTAGTACAGTTGCCTGACAGTGCCAGGGGCCCGGGTTCAATCCCCAGCTTGGGTCACTGTCTGTGCGAAGTCTACACATTCTCCCCGTGTCTGCGTGGGATTCCTCCAGGTGCTCCGGTTTCCCCCCACAGTCCAAAAGACGTGCAAGTTAGGTGAATTGGCCGTGCTAAGTTCTCCCTCAGTGTACCCGAACAGGTGCCAGAATGTGGCGACTGTGCAATTTTCACAGTAACTTCATTGCAGTGCGAATACAAGCCTACCTGTGACTGACAAACAAACTTTACTTAAAACTTCTGTACACATATCCTCACTGTCTTCAGTTAAAAAAAGAACTGGTTAGTTTCCCAGTGAACTTCTGTTAATTTTTTCAAAAGACTTACAAGAAGAGTGCTGGCGATATTTTTCCCATTAGTGATTGCAATATGACTCTGCAGACACTTTGCAACTTAACCAGAGTCTGAGTGAAAATGACAAACTGAATGAGACACATAGTTTGTGAAAATTATTTTCCTTATATTGGAATTAACTTCTTTGCCCTGCTGCCGAATGCCAACAGTTGATATATCACCATTCTGTGGCCTTACTCATGAACCTCATTGCGCAGTCCTGTTACAACTGCTCTGCAATGTTCTTTCAAGACTCTCTTTTTCACTTCTTCATTTTTTTTTATCCTCGTCTTCGCTCCTTCTTGTTTCTCGCATTGTTTGTGATTTCATTTTTAGTTCAGTAACTGTCGACCATTTTTAAAGATTTTCTGCATCGTCTTGTGGGAGGGGACATTTTCAGACTGCTGATGAAACTCCTCGTAACTTGGCAACATCAGACTTGGCACTGGGGTGCATCCACACGTTGTTACCGAGGAGTCATACTTTCCAAGATGCTTTGTGCTGGATTCTTTCCACTGGAGTGGAAAAAATAACACACCAGTTGAGCCAGTTATTAGAAATCCGACCTTTTTAACTGTTCCACAACCTTAAGAAGTTTGCATGAAACATTCCCATTAAGGTTAAAATTTCAAGGCTTTAGCTCGTGCAAAGAGGTATGTGGGCAGCCACTGGCCCATTGCCAACGTGAGGCCTGAGTGATTTGAACTCCTTGACTTAATTAGAATATGACTGATGGGTTGCGCACCAAATCATATGGAATGATAGAGTCATAGAGGTTTACAG
The DNA here is from genome assembly GCF_965287045.1 of Carcharhinus amblyrhynchos. Taxonomy (NCBI): domain Eukaryota; kingdom Metazoa; phylum Chordata; class Chondrichthyes; order Carcharhiniformes; family Carcharhinidae; genus Carcharhinus; species Carcharhinus amblyrhynchos. The sequence continues at coordinate 15,696,393 of NC_137325.1, forward strand.
AATGGAAACAGGCCATTCGGCCCAACTTGTTCATGCCACCCTTTTTTTTAAACCCCTGGCCTCTAAGGAAACACAATGGCCCAAACTCTACCACCTCGCCTGTCCTGGATTTGACGGTGATGAGGGTTCCACAATGGAAATCTATGTTGGTCTCAGGCGGGGATCTTATGGTCTCACTTGAGGGAGGTTGTAAAATCCCACCCAATAGGTGCAATCTTACCGGCCGTTCACGCCACACTCCCGCTGCACCAAGGTTGGAGAATTCATTGCCCAGCACAATTTCCGTTCACTGTGGCGGGATGGGAAAATTCCTCCGGCGTGAATAGCCGTAACAGTCCAGCCTACGATGTTTCCCCGTGCCGTTTCCAGCGTGCCTCGCATCCCTGCTTCAGTCAGGAATCAACATCTTGCGGCCTTCTTTTCTACTTGATCTGCTAACATGTTACGTAGGGTCAGGTGAACAAGAAAGAGAATGAGGAACCAGGCTCACCGGAGCCTTTCCTGGTAGCTCTGAGGAAGTCCTGGTGGAGGAGGGAGATCCTGTTGCCCAGAACAAGCAAGGCCAGGGTCACCACCCAGCAGGTCAAGACAGAGGTCATTACCAGGGTCACTGGTAACAGGGCCTGGTTTCACTGCAGGAAGTGGCTCCATCTTGGAATCATAGAATGGACACAGTACAGCAGGAGGCCATTCAGTCCATTGACTCTGTGCCACCTCGGCTAGTCCCACTCCCACTCTCTTTCCTTGTAGCTCTGCAAGTTTGTTTTTCCTTTTGGGTGCTTATTCAGTTATCTTTTTGAAAACCACAATTGAATTGCTCCCCTCACACTCAGGCAGTGCATTCCAGCTCCTAACCATCTGCTGTGTAAAAAAGAAAAATTTCTCCTCATATTCCCATTGCTTTTTTTTTAATCAAGCTCCTAAAATCAGTGCCCTCTGGTTCTCAACACTTCCACCAGTGGGAACGGTTTCTTTGGTCTGTCGGAGAAAGCCACAGCACCCAGAGAAAACCCACGCAGACATGTGGAGAATGTACAAACTCCACACAGACAGTCACCCGAGGCTGGGGTTGAACCCAGGTCCATGGCGCTATGAGGCAGCAGTGCTAACCGCTGTGCCACCCTACAACCTGGGACAGAGTAAATAAGGTTTTCACCTGTTTTAAATTGTTTGCTGAAGCTATTTAGTCCTTGCACAGAGCAGCATTGGTAACGACTATTGAAGAAGAAACATCTCGCTCTCTTTTTGCTTCTTGAACAGCTCACATGTTCCCTCTAGTGCACAGACAGCTACACTGCAGCACAAGGTGACATTTAAGGTGCTAGCTTAGTTTGTCCCAAAGGGCAGATACTCCTGCAAAGTATCCTGCGAGGGTGATTCCCACAGTGGCGAAAATGTTAAATGCTAAATTGAGCAAATATCAATGAGTGGGGTGGGCTGAGCCTCTGTGCACAGACTCAACCTCAACCTCAGAGCTCCAACAGTCAGCATAGCCCACACTTCAAATACAAATCCCCAGGTTTTCCTCACTCTCAGGACCCACATCAAAAGGCGCATTTGGTTGGAAAAGGTCTGTCTCTCATTAGAGCACTTATTCGCTCTGCTGTCCATGAAGGTGCATTGGAGAATTATGTCAAGCACTGCATATATCTGCTGCATTTAACTAATTGAAGCATCTCATGTTACCACCCAGTGTTAAATCTGCTATGTTATCCTCTCAGGGTGTGGAGATGCCGGCATTGGACTGGGGTAAACACAGTAAGAAGTCTGACAACACCAGGTTTAAGTCCAACCGATTTATTTGATAGTAAACTATCAAATAAGTCAGTTGGACTTAAACCTGGTGTTGTCAGACTTCTTACCTTCTCAGGAAGCAGGAGGGGTTTACACATTGGCCTTGATAAGAATTGGGTGGTTAAAGGGAGTGCAGATGATGGGGAGGCCACGGACATTGACACCCCTCTCATCTTAATGACGGGGCCTCATTTCAATTAAATTCTGCAGTGTCGCCGCGACAACCAGCCAGAATGACGACCTGGTCAGTATACGGGAGACAGAGGTTTTGATGGGATGCGATTGTTGATGGGGTGGGTGCAAATGCTGCTAACCGCTCTTGAGAAGGTGGCAATGAGCTGCCTTCTTGAACTGTCGCAGTCCATCTGGTGTAGATACAGCCAGGGTACTTTATAAAAGTGATTTCCAGGCTCTACACCCAGTGAAGGAATGGCAACGATGGTCCGAGTCGGAATAATGTTGTGTCACCCGGAGTTATTCCCACAAGTCTGCTATCCTTGACCATGGCGGAGGGAGGGCCAATCATTCGGCTGCTTTGTCCCGGAGGGTGTTGAGTTTCTTGAGTATTGGTGTATCTGCACTCAGCCAGGCAAGTGGAGAGGGTTCCGCCACACTCCTGACCAGTGCCTTGTAGTGGGGCAACCCTTGTGAACAGTCCATGGCAGTCAGTGGTGGAGTGAGGGTAAGACTGTGGGAGGATTGGAGTGGGTGGAAAAGGCTGTTGGAGGGACTCAGGAGGAGAGAGAAAGGTTGAGAAATGGGAAGATCTCATCACAATTGGGAAAGGGGGTAGTTCAGGGGCAAAACTTCCTTCCGAGACACAAATTGGTATTCTTCCCACATTCTACCTCACTCGGTCCTCAGATTGAGATTACAATTTAAGACCTGCTGACAATATCAGACCCAACCTACATTTTGGAAGTTTAGCTTTTCCCTTCAGGTTTCCTGCTCAATATTGGGATTCTGCAGGAAGGCAGCATAAGCAATGGGGTTAAGAGGCAGTTAGGAGTGGCACGGTGGTTAGCACTGCTGCCTCACCGTGCCAGGGACCCGGGTTCAATTCCCAACTTGGGTCACTGTCTGTGTGGAGTTTGCACGTTCTCCCCATGTTTGTGTGGGTTTTCTCCAGGTGCTCTGGTTTCCTCCCACAGTCCAAAGATGCGTGGGTTAGGTTGATTGGCCATGCTAAATTGCCCCTTAGTGGACTAGCTAGCATAAATACATGGGGTTATGGGGATAGTGCCTCAGTGGGATTGTGGTTAGTGCAGACTTGATGGGCTGATTGGCCTCCTTCTGCATTGTAGGATTCCATGATTCTAAGTTCCATGATTCTTACCTCTTCTGCAACCTCCTACCTGATGTCCTCCAAAACCTGAAGCAGTTAAAAGCAGAATCTTGGAAGAGGAGATGGGACTACTTGCAATGGGAGCCTCAGTTAGGTGATTCACCATAAATAGATACGAATTCATTCCCCAGTAATCTTAGTGGTTCTACCTCCTGTTCTGTGGTTCAAATAATTTACACAGCAGGAGGGAAGATGAGGAAGAGGATTACACTGTCAGTGTCCACCTTGCTAACCATGGCTCACAGTATCTATGGGGTTCTCACCGGCTACTTCTATCATTCTAGGATATTTTCTATATATTTCTAACGAGAGGCAATGGCCTAATGGTATTATCGCTAGACTGTCAATCCCAAGATTCAGCTAATATTCTGGGGACCTGGGTTCGAATCCCACCATGGCAAATGGTGGAATTTGAATTCAATAAAAAGTATTTGGGATTAAGAATCTACTGATGACCATGAAAGCATTGTTGACTGTTGTAAAAGCCTTGGATCACTATTGCCTTTTAGGGAAGGAAATCTGCCATCCTTACTTGATTTGCCCTACATGTGACACCAGAGCCTTTGAAATGACCTAGCAAGCACTCAGCTCAAGGGCAACTAGGGATGGGCAATAAATGCTGGCCAGCATTTTCCATGAGTGATTAAAAGTGAGAAAACACGCCCTCTAGAGGTATCCGTGAGCAGGGCAAGATATGACGAGGCTCTTCGTCCAATCAGATTGAACAATCTTCTGTGCGACAGGTGGGAGGTTATCTTGATGAAAGAGTGATAACAGGCATTGCGAGGTATCTGATTGAAAGTCTGATATTAGTGTACAATTTTGGTCTTCGTTATGGATTGCCATATTTTGAACTTGCCTCGAGGCCTCAAAACAGACACCTGCAGCTTTTAGCATCTAGGCATTTATTAGACACAATTTTTGTGGGCTCCACACACCCATTCCAGTGAAGATGTGTCATGTTGTTTTTTTATTCATTCATGGGATGTGGGTGTCATTGGCTGGGCCAACATTTATCGTCCATCTCTGAGGGCATTTAAGAGTCAACCGTATCGCTTTGGCTCTGGGTCACATGTAGGTCAGATCAGGAGGTCTTTTTATTCATTCATGGAACATGGGCATCGCTGACTGGCCAGCATTTATTGCCCATCCCTAAATGCCTGAGGACAGCTGAGGGTTAACCACATTGCTGTGGCTCCAGAGTCACATGTGGGCCAGACCAGGTAAGGACAGCAGATTTCCTTCACTAAAGAACATTAGTGAACCAGATGGGTTTTTTCTATGATCAACAATGGTTTCATGGTCATCAATAGATTATTAATTCCAGATTTTTTTAAATTTAATTCAAATTCCATCATCTGCCGTGGCGGGATTTGAACTCAGGTCTCCAGAACATTAGTTGAGTTCCTGGATTAATAGTCTAGTGGCAATACCACAAGGCCATCGTTTCCCTTCCTAAAGGGCATTAGTTAATCAGATGAGTTTTTCCAACAATTGACAATGATTTTATGGTCATCACTAGATTTTTAATTCCAGATTTTTATTGAATTCACGTTTCACCATTTGCCATAGTGGGATTTGAAACTGTGCCTCTGGAGCATTACCCTGAGTCTCTGGATTACTAGTCCAGTGACAATACCACTATGCCATTGCTTCCTCTGTGCCGGCTGATGCACAATGACACGTTGCAGGGTGTCAGGGACCGAATAAGAGGGCAAACAGAACATAGCGTTGGATATCCTGATGACTGAGTTCAGAAGAGGTTGATGGTTCTGTGCCCACAAAGAGGAAGGGATCTCTCTCAGCCTCTTGCTGCATCTTTCCATCGCTCATGTAGCAGTTACATGCCATACATCTTCCTCCCTTTTCTCCTACAGACCATCAGGGACCCCTTGATGAACAAGCACTCCCTCTCTGCTGGTGACTCCAATAGCATAGAGGAGCTCAGCGATCACACTGTTAGATGAGATTTCCAGGGACATTCTGGACAATATTTATTTATTAGTGTCACAAGTAGGCTTACATTAACACAGCAATGAGGTTACTGTGAAAATCCCCTAGTCGTCACTCTACGGTGCCTATTCAGGTACACTGATGTACAATTTAGCATGGCCAATGCACCTAACCTGTGCATTTTTGGAGTGTGGGAGGGAACTGGAGCACTCAAAGGAAATCCACACATCCGTGAGCAGAATGTGCAAATTCCACACAGGAAGCTGGGAATTGAATCCAGATTCCTGACACGATGAGGCAGCAGTGCTAACCACTGTGCCACCATGTCACCTATATGTTGACCAATCACTGGTAAGGTTTTGTCAAAATGTCCCAGAAAGATCCCTGTTGTGTTCTAAAAGTTCTCTTCAAACAGCTAGCAATAAGTGAACAATAAGAGATGGTGTATATTTAAGTAATGTTCAAAATCTTCTGCAACAACCTATTCACTCTCAGTCAGCTTGTTGCTGTTACGAGAAAGTATAATTCTTAATGACGATAGCCAACAAACTTCCAGGCAGTCTCCTTAATGAGTGCCAGCAGGCACTTTAAGTGGAAAACAGCCCCTTAACTATCCTCCAGGCAGATACACCTATCACAGGCTTCAAGCCTTGTGCGAAGGTTCCCTGTACCATCTCTTCTATTTCCAAATCCACATGCATGAGGAGGGCCTCAAACGGTATCTTGGATTCATGTCACACTACATGTAACCCCCACCATTTGGCCTAGGCTTGTAAAATTCTACTAACTGTCCTGGCTTGAGACAATTCACACCTCTTTATCCTGTGATTATCCCTCTCTCCACTCGCACTGTCTGTATCTGTAAAGACTCACATTCCAACCATCGTCTTGCAATTATGTCTTTGTCTATATATGCCGTGTTTGAGAAACCTAGCTCTCCACTCACCTGATGAAGGAGCAGCACTCCTAAAGTTTCCAAATAAACCTGCTGGACTTTAACCTGGTGTTTTGAGGCTTCTTACTGTGTTTACCCCAGTCCAACGCCGGCATCTCCACATCATAAATTCCAAATCAGACTGTTAAGTGAATCTTACAGCTCTTCAAGAACTGTGACTGTAACATTCACCAAGCACGCATTTCAGCTTCAGACCTTAGCTTGACCACCCCAGAGGCTCATTAGCATCTAAAATATCGGGACAAAATCACTACAGATTTTGAACCAAGAATATTAAAGCAAGAAATATAAATAAAATGACACACACTTACCAGAATAAAGATTAGGAAATGCAGATTGGACCTAAAAGAGACAGAAAATGTTTGAAAATATATTATTTTAATTTAAAAGAAATCTCTAATATTAATTTTTTCCTAAGGAAATGAGACACTCACACTTGTAAAAGCTGGGTGGATGGGGGAGGGTGGTGGGGGGGAGGTGTTGTGGTGGTTGAGCAGTAACTATTTCGTATAACACTCTTTAGTTCTGTTCTTTGTACTACAGGGATACTAATCTATCATAAAAGAAATGCATATTGGATAAAATGTGCAAACAAAGTTTTTAATGAAGTGTTTTTGGACATGGACATCATTATTGCTCATCCCTAATGGTTGCAAGGCCAGTTCAGAGAGCATTTTAAGAGTTAACAATTATGAAGTGCTTTGAAAGGTTAGTAATGGCACAAATCTATTCCTGCCGACCAAACTGCCTGGATCTATCACATTTCACCTAACACCACAACAGGTCCCTAGCAGATGCCACCTCCCTGGCCCTTCACTCAACCTTGGAACATCTACATAACAAAGCCCTTCCCTAATCATTGCTGGGCTATTTCAGAGGGCATTTTAAGAGTTAACCTCATTGCTGTGGTTGTGGGCCAGACCAAGTACAGATGGCAGATTTCCTTCCCTAAAGGACATTAGTGAACCAGATGGTGTTTTCAACTACTGACAGTGGCTTTGTACACATCATTAGGCTTTGAATTCCATATTTTTTTCCATTGAATTCAAATTTCACGATCAGGATTTGAATCCGGGTCCCCAGGGTATTACTCTGGGTTCCTGGGTTCCTAGCCCAGTAACAATACACCACACCACTGCCTCTCCCCATTACTCTGAATTTGCAGTGTCAGCAAGAAACCCCACTGCACAGAGGTATACCCTTGCTGGTTGCATGATATCGCTAGATTCCATGAGTTTGGCTAATTAAAATATTTTATTTAAGGTTTCTGCATATTTTACACTTGGACACAGGACACCGGATCATCTGGCAGGAGGCAAACAGGAAGTGTAACAGTTTCTGATGATAATGGTCAAGAAATTTGATTTATTTGTCAAATGGCCTCCAAATCCTCCAATTTGTTCACAATTCAAAGGTTTGCTGCCCCCACCATATTGGTAAAGGTAAAAAAACAATTTGAGCTGAATCTTATCCACGGGGCTACTGCTATCTCACAGCGCCCAGGGACCCGGGTTCGATTCCCGGCCTGGGTCACTGTGCGGAGTTTGCACGTTCTCCCCGTGTCCACGTGGGTTTCCTGCGGGTGCTCCGATTTCCTTCCACGGTCCAAACATGCGCAGGTTATATCGATTGACCATGCTAAATTGCCCCTAGTTTCAGGGGTATTAGCAGGGTAAATATGAGGGGTTTTGGGGATAAGATGGGATTGTTGTCAGCGCAGGCTCTAATGGCCTCCTTCTGTACTGTAGGGATTCAAAGGGCTTGATTTTACCATTTTCGTTCTAAGTGCTGAATCTGGGAGCAATTCAGATCCGACTCGGAAATCTGCTTTCAGGCACCCCGATACGCGCTCAGCCTGGAAAACAAATCAAGGGTCTGAATCGCGCTGTGGGCGGGGTTTGGCCTCCACAGGCAGCGCTATCCCCCTTACTCACCCACCCCCCTCCCATTACCCTGACCGATTGCGACCCCCCCCTGCCCCCTTCCCCCGCCACCGATAACCCACAGAGCGGCAGCGGATCTCCCGCCTCTCTCACCAGCGAGCAATCGGCCTCTGCCTCCTCCCCCCTGCCAGCAGAGAGCGATGCCCCCCCGCCCGCCAGCAAAGGGCGATGCCACCCCTCCCCACCCCAACAGAGATACATCCGACCTTCCGACCTGCCCTCCTCGCCCTCCCCCCTCCCCCCCAATTCCTTCAGCAAAGCAGCCAGCATAATTGAGAACACCCCGCATTCCGGACATTCTCGCTTCCATCTTCTTCCGTCGGGAAAAGGATACAAAATTTTGAGGTTAGGTACCAGCCAACTCGAGAACAGCTTCTTCCCTGCTGCCATCAGACTTCTGAAAGGACCGACCTTGCACTAAGTTGATCTTACTCTACACCCTAGCTACGACTGTAATATTGGAGGGAATTCTCCGGCCATCCTGGACTAAAAGCCGGAAATTCCCACCCGACCATCAACGGGGTTTCACATTCTCCACAGCCCGCCTGCTAAAATGCCAGTGGCGAGCCACTAGATTCTGCATTCTCTCCTTTCCTTCTCTATGAATGGTATGCTTTGTACCAGTGTGCAAGAAACAATACTTTCCGCCGTCTGTTAATACTGCAACAATAATAAATCAAATCAAGTCACACTGAAAAAAATCCAGAAATGTGTTACATTGATGTGTTCAGCTCGGCCCAATTTTTTTGTTGCTGGTTGCCTCCCTGTGCAGTGAACCAGAACAGCAGGCAGGAATTTCACCAGAGCACGCAGGTCTGACTTGCCGTTTTATCTCTACAAAAATAAAATAATGCAATTAAAATAAAATGCTGCAGGCACTGGAAATCTGAAATAAAAGCGATTCAAGAAGGCAGCTCACCACCACCTTCTCAAGGGCGACTAGGGATGGGCAATAAATGCTGGCCAGCCAGCGATGCCCATGTCCCCCGAATTAATAACAAGAAACAGAACATGCTGAAACTACCCAGCAGGTGTGACAGCATCTATGCAGAGAGCAAGAGAGTGAACATTGCAAGTCCATTTGATCCTTTTACAGAACTTCTATGGATGGGTCTGATGGACTTGAAGTGTGGTGGGGGGAGTCTGGAGGTTACTAGGTTGTAAGGTGAGGGCTCCCCAACTCAGAAGGAGACCCCCATCTGGAGCATTGTGAGCAGTTTTGGGCCCCGTATCTAAGGGAGGATGTGCTGGCCTTGGGAAGGGTCCAGAGGAGGTTCACAAGAATGACTCCTGGAATGAAGAGCTTGTCGTGTGAGGAACGGTTGAGGATTCTGGATCTGTACTCGTTGGAGTTTAGAAGGATGAGGGGGGATTTTAGTGAAACGTACAGGATACTGCGAGGCCTGGATAGAGTGGACTTGAAGAGGATGTTTCCACTGATAGGAAAAACTAAAACCTGAGGCACAACCTCAGAATAAAGGGAAGATCCTTTAAAACAGAGATGAGGAGGAATTTCTTCAGCCAGAGAGTGGTGAATCTGTGGAACTCTTTGCTGCAGAAGGCTGTGGAGGCCAGGTCATTGGATGTCTTTATGACAGAGATAGATAGGTTCTTGATTAATAAGGAGATCAGGGGTTATGGGGAAAAGACAGGAGAACGGGAACGAGGAAAATATTAGCCATGATTGAATGGCAGAGCACTCGATGTGCTGAGTGGCCTAATTCTGCTCTGACGTCTTATGGCCTTATAGTCGTATGGTCTTCTGTTGGAGGTGTACACCCCCGTTCCTGTTCTAGATCTAATTGTCTTAATTTGCATGTTTTCCCTCTCTGAATTGTCACCCGGTTGCCAGCCTAATAATTGAGGCTGGGTGGAAAATGGCCACTAAGTGGCTACTAACTGGGGGAAGGGGAGACTTCCTGGCTCAGGCACTACCCCTCCCAGCGTAAAATTGCCACCAGATCGGCCCGGGCAGGAGAAGGAAAAAGGAGTAAGATAAAGGAGCCTCTGGGGAGTAAGACTGTCATGAACCTAGCTGTGTAGGTTCTACAGGTACGTGCTGTTCAGTTTCCCAGAGGGAACCTCATCATTCAATTTTATGCTCTGCCCCACCCACCCACCACCCCACACCTCAGAAACAACTGGTGTGGGTGGGGGGGGTGGGGTGCGAGGTGTGTAAAATTATGGCCTTGGATTTATTCCAGCGAAACAAGTGAATGGTCCATAATGGTCGTAAAATACATCCAATGCATTTAGTTTCCAGCCAGTTAAAGCCCAGTATGTCAAAGCGTACCAAACCTCAAAGCGAATCATTCTGGAGACGCAGACAGAGAAAAAGAGGCAATTGTTTTTAAATTAGGAAAAGAAGCTTGGAAAATGTGTTTGAAATGAAGTAAAAATAAATTTCTTCATTAAGAATGAGAGGGAAAGGAAAGTGAATGGACAGGCAGAACTAAAATGCTTAAAATGTATAAAAGCAAATTACTGCAGATGCTGGAATCTGAAACCCAAAGAGAAAATGCTGGAACGTCTCAGCAGGTCTGGCAGCCTCTGTAAGGAGAAAACAGAGCTGACATTTCGAGTCCAGATGACGTTTTGTCAAAGAAAGGGTCAACTGGATTTGAAACATCAGCTCTTTTCTCTCCTTACAGATGCTGCCAGACCTGCTGAGATTTTCCAGCACTTTCTCTTTTGGTACCGAAAATGTAAGTTTTATTTTTATTCAAAACACGTTACGTATTTGCTTTAAGTTTTATACTTTCCGTTTTTGTCTCGCTGCTGCTCCATCTTTCGGGGAAATAAAGTTCCGTGCATTGGGACTTCTCTTCATTTTCACAATCGCTGAAATATAATTGGACAGGTAAAATAGGTGGCCTGGGCTCTGATCAGAACAAGCAGTGATTATTAGAAACAAACTATTATTGTGATGTGACATGGTGGCAGAATGGATAGCATAGCTGCCTCACCAGGGACTCAGATCCGACATTGGGTGACTATGTGGAAATTCTATATTGTCCCCATGTCTGAGTGGGTTTCCTCCGGGTGCTCCAGTTTCCTCCCACAGTCCAAAGATGTGCGAATTAGGTGGATTGGCCATGCTAAATAGCCCCTTTGTTTGAGCGTGGCTATGCTTGTTGGTGTAATACCCAAGTTTGAGCTATTAGCCCTGGTGACAGACTAAGAAAATTATGTATTAGTCACAAGTAGGCTTACATCAACACCACAATGAAGTTACTGTGAAAATCCCCTTATCTTCGCGCTTTGGCACCAGTTTGGGTACATTGAGGGAGAATTTAGCATGATCAATGCAGCTAACCAACACATTTTTTGGGCTCTGTGAGGAAACTGGAGCACCTGGAGGAAACCCATGCTGACACAGGGAGAATGTGCAGCCTCCGCACAGACAGTGATCCAAGCCAGGAATTGAACCCAGGTCCCTGGCACTGTGAGGCAGCAGCACTATTCACTGTGCCGCCATGCCACCCTAGCAACCTGTTCCAGGAATGATTAGTCACAGAAACCAATGACAGTCTGACCTATGCACGGTCAGGGTGTGGAAAGGTTAAAAGAGGAGGAGAAACGTTGCACAAATAACTCTGAGGTAACATTGATATTCAACAGTGTGGCTTCCTTAAAGGGAAGCTGCTCAGTAAAGATGTGAATAGGAGTTCAGAGGGGAGCTTGTGTCAGCAGGAGGGACATACTCGTTCTTCCTTCTCTGCTATCAAAGTCCTCCTCCCTCCCTCCATCAACCCTCCCTCCGTCAGCCCTCACTTGGCCTTCCCCTCTTTTTGCTGACAACTGCCTTGGTTCCACAGACGGACCCCCACATTTTCAGCTCACGACTATTGAATTGGCACACACTCATTTTGTGTTGGCAGAACAACGGTCTCATTCATTTGAGACGCCACCGTGAAAGTGGCCCTGGCCTTAATCAGCTTGACAGCAAGCTCACTCCACCCAACCTGTCTGGGAACGTTAACAATATCTCGCATAGTGATTATCCTCCCAGGATGAAGGTATAATGATGAATGAGAACATCACTTCTGTTGTACCTGTCCAATTCAGATACTTCAACCAGCTTCTTAATCAAAGTTTTACCCAGGTGTCTTTATTTATGAGAAGAACAAAATATGGACACAGATATCTAACACAACAAACTTTATTAAATATAGTTAACCGGTAAATTACCCACTATGTATACAAGAAATACTCAGGATTCAGCGATATGACTCATAAGGATGGCTTGGTAGGCTGTAGATCCGGTCCGTGAGTCCCTCTGGTTCATCTTCGTGAAGATGATTCCCACTGGCCATTTCATCCTTGCTTCCTTCCTTCCTTCTCTGGTCTGGTCCGGTCTTGTTTATCTCGAGTCTGCATTCCCAAAGTGTCCGGAATGCCTAGTTTATCCCCCCCGTAGCCTCGCGTTTTTCTCACTTGCCCTTGGCCTTCAGCCAATGGGGCACTGGGGAAGGTGGGGAGGGTGTCAGTGCTCAGTGGTCTAGTTGATGACCTGTTAAAGATGGGCACCTGAGCTAGCCCCGGGTGCCTTAGAGTTTGGTCCCATCTAGGCTGCAGACAATAGGCCAATACATGCTAAATAGGAGATATGATCATTTGATGGATTATCGATAAGATGGATCCCAACATGTCCTGGGATGAGTTCTGTGTATTCAAACTTTGACCAGTCCGATTTTCTGCAGGCTACTTGCTTAGAGCTGACTGTAGTTTAATTTGGAGTGTCCAATTCTTTCATTTCAAATGTGCAATTTTATTTTGGGTTCAGCACCTCACTTTGTGCTCCTGAGGTTGATAAGGTTAGAAAGATCTCAGCTTTATCCCGAGATCGTTGTTGAGTTAGTTGATTTCCATAAATTGGTTCCCATTCCAGGGAATGGGAAAATGGATGGAAAAAGCCCAACCTTGTCTCCAATCTGTTGACCTCTGCTGCAAACAAACATGTTCTATCTACTCTTCAATGTGGATAGCACCATATAGGGGAGGGTCAACGTGGTTAAATAGCCCATTTATAATCAACGTTCAGAGACAATAATTAAGACAGGCCATCTTTCTGCACATTGTGACCAGCCCCCAAGACTAGGAAAGGTTTTAATTGGTTCAGTTTTGAGATAGTTTGAACTGAGTTCAAAAACAAACCAAGATCCTAGATGGTTTGCATTTCGAATTTATATCAGAATCATAGAATCCTCACAGTGCAGAAGAGGCCATTGAGACTGCCCCGACTCTCTGACAGAACAAATTACCCAGGCCCATCTATCCCTGTAATCTCACACATTTGTGTGGAGATGTTGGCGTTGGAGTGGGGTAAACGCAGTAGGAAGTCTCACAACACCAGGTTAAAGTCCAACAGCTTTATTTGGTAGCAAACGCCACTAGCTTTTGGAACACTGCTCCTTCATCAGGTAAGCGGGAGTTCTGTTTACAAACAGGGCATATAAAGACACAATCTCAATTTACAGAATAATGATTGGAATGCGAATCTTTACAGCTAATCAAGCCTTAGAGGTACAGACAATGTGAGTGGAGAGAGCATTAAGTACAGGTTAAAGAGACGTGTATTGTCTCCAGACAGGACAGTTAGTGAGATTTTACAAGTCCAGGCAACTCGTGGGGGTTACAGATAGTGTGACATGAACCCAAGATCCCAGTTGAGGCCATCTTCATGCGTGCGGAACTTGGCCATCAGTCTTTGCTCAGCGACTCTGCGCTGTTGTGTACTGTGAAGGCCGCCTTAGAGAATGCTCACCTGAAGATCAGAGGCCAAATGCCCATGACCGTTGAAGTGTTCCCCAACAGGAAGACAACAGTCTTGCCTGGTGATTGTCGCGCAGTGTTCATTCATCCATTGTCGTAGCGTCTGCATGTATGTACCAAATGTACCATGCCTCAGGACATCCTTTCCTGAAGCACATCAGGTAGACAACGTTGGCCAAGTTGCAAGAGCATGTATCCTATACCTGGTGGATGGTGTTCTCATGTGAGATGATGGCATCCGTTGATGATCCGGCACGTCTTGCAGAGGTTGCTGTGGCAGGATTGTATGGTGTTGTGGTCAGTGTTGTCTTCAAGGCTGGATAGTTTGCTGTGGACAATTATCTGATTGAGGTTGTGCGGTTGTTTGAAGGCAAGAAGTGGGGGTGTGGGGTGGCCTTGGCGAGATGTTCATCTTCATCAATGACATGATGAAGGAGACGTTGTAGCTTCTCCGATCCGGGGAAGTACTGGGTGACGAAGGGTACTCCGTCCATCATGTACCATATTTGTCTTCTAAAGAGGTCGGGTGCGGTTTTTCGCTGTGGCGCGTTGGAACTGTTGATCGATGAGTCGAGCGCCATATCCTGTTCTGATGAGGGCATCTTTCAGCGCCTGGAGGTGTCTGTTGCGATCCTCCTCATCTGAGCAGATCCTGTGTAACCTGATGTTGTGAGATTCTTATCATGTTTACCTCACACATTTACCTTGGTTAATCCATCTAACCTACACATCCTGGGATTCTAAGGGCCAGCTTAGCATGGCCAATCCATCCAACCTGCTCATTTGGACAGTGGGAGGAAACTGGAGCACCTGGAGGGAACCCAGGTAGCCATGGGGAGAATTTGCAAACTCCAGATGGATGGTCGCCCAAGATCGGAATTGAAATTGGATCCCTGGAGCTGTGAAGCAGCAGTGCTAACCACTGTGCCGCCCACTAAAGATTCAACGCTGGTCAGGGATGCAGGTAAAAATGTTCAGTTCAAGTACCGGCTAGCTGAAATTAAAAAAAAGCTTCCAGTGTTGTGTAGATGACAACTTTGCAAGAAAAAAAACCCTTTTAAGCAATGTATCCGTGAAGTCAGTAAGTAACCATTTACTAATTGCTGTAAACACCACTCTACTTCAGTGCTGCTCCTACACACCAATTTCTAATTAGCCTTGAGCCAGCCAGCTACTGGCAATTAGATTTACTGGATTCCGTAGGATTTGTGACAACATCACAACATAATCGCAGCGCAGATACTATCAGCGTGTGGCTTATATTGACGCATCTGTGGCATAGCCCTTTTCCAGTAACACTGGGCAGTTTAAAGGTCGCCTGAAGATAAGAAGGGAAAACCCCTCCGTTAATTAGTCAAGGATCCTCAAGGGTTTAGCGGTGTCCAGTTGCAAAAATGTGACGAGGTGGTGTCAATGAGCAGGAAATAGGGTGGAGGAGGACTCTGCGGGGGGAAATCACAGAGATTTGCAGCTGTTTATTCTGCCTCAGGAAGTGGTGGCGAAATGTGCAGACTGGTGGCGAACAGACGACCCGGAACACTTCGACCGTGAGAAAGAAGAAAGAGATTTTTGTGTTGAAGCAATGTTCGTGTGTGGGTGTAACGCATCTGGGGGCGTGGGTATCCCAGCCCACTGCACAGGAGCACTTGAGAAATTTATTTCCATATTGATTAATGATGTGTGCATCTTGATGACATTATAATTAAGCAACTTTGGGATTTTCAGAGATGTGTTTACACAAGTACGTTGTTATTTTGTGGCACTTATTCTCTGCAATTCTACTGTTCCATCCACCACTGGAATCAGAGCAGGAGGGGTGGACAATGGGAAGCTCCTTGATCTAGGGTGGGATCTTCTGGTCTCGGATCAAACAAGGCTGCAAGATCCTGCCCATTGAGTTCTAGTCAATCATTTGACACTGTTAAATATCCTGAATTTTACTGTGTATTATGTTGTTTGGACAGGTTTATCAGTGGGAAAACTGGTCATTTTGATGCCAAACATGTACCCTTGAAATTCCTATCAGACTTGAAATTCTTGTTGGGTGGCATGGTGGCACAGTGGTTGGCACTGCTGCCTCACCGTGCCAGGGTTCAATTCCAGCCTCAGGTGACCGTCTGTGTGGAGTTTGCACATTCTCCCCATGTCTGTGTGGGTTTCTCCTCATACACCAAAGATGTGCGGGTTGAGTTAACTGGCCATGCTAAATTGCCCTTTGCTGCCAGGGGGATCAGCAGGGCAAATACATGGGGTTAAGGGGGTAGGGCCTGGGTGGGATTGTTGTTGATACAGACGTGAGGGGCCAAATGGCCTCCTTTTGCACTGTAGGGATTCTACTATACCACTGGAAGTCTGGTGGGACAGAAATTCTGTCTGCCAGTCAGCCTTGGCACTGACCCTTATCACAAATTAAGAAGCCTCACAATACCAGGTTAAAGTCCAACAGTTGTGAGACTTCTTATTGTGTTTACTTCAGTCCAACGCCGGCATCTCCACATCATGCCTATCACAAATCCCAGGGGCAGCATGCTTCCAGGGTATGAGCAGGGAATTTGGCCGAAAGTGGCAATATCTTTTAAAGCTCGAATACAATGGCTTTTTCCGAAAGACAATTAGAAATCGTCAATGCTGGTTCACCATCAGCACGGTGGCATCGGCTGGAATTTCAAGGCAGATTTCAAACAGGGCAGCATGGCGACGCATCATTGTAAAAGCACTAACAGGAAATCCTCTCAACTGGCAGAGGCCGCACTGCTCTTCAAACCATTCTGTCTGCTGTTTTGTGTCCAAAGTGTGGCGTGGCTTATATATTGTTCCCCTCGCTGCAAAATGGCCGTCACAGACAAGACTATCCAGCCCAATTTATGCTCAATGTCAATAGTTCAAAGTTTGTCTTTGTGTTTTGCAGACCTGAAGGTTCTCAACAGCTTCCTTTCAAGAATCATTAACTTGCAGTACATGGAGGTTAATGGAAATGTGGATGTCAACTGCATCAAAGCTCCATAGTACATAATTATGTGGCCAATAAAGACAAAAAGCTTAAATATTATTAATCTAAAACACTATCAGAATATGAACAATACAGAATTGGGATAAATTTTCAGTGGTGAAAGGACTATGTTCAATCAGTATACTCTGGTCTAGGTCCACCAGGCTGGTTCCAGGGATGGCAGGACTGATGCATGAGGAGAGATTGACTAGGTTAGGATTGTTTTCGCTAGAGTTCAGAAAAATGAGGGGGGATCTCATAGACACTTCTAAAATTCGAACAGGACTAGACAGGGTAGAAGCAGGGAGGATGTTCCCAATAGTAGGGGAGCCCAGAACCAGGGGTCACAGTCCGAGGATTCGGGGTAGACCATTTAGGACAGAGGTGAGGAGACATTTCTTCACCCAAAGAGTGGTGAGCCTGTGGGATTCATTACCACAGGAAGTATTGATGCCAAAACATTGAATGTATTGAAGAGGTGGCTGGATGCAGCACTTGGGGTGAATGGGATCAAAGGTTATGGGGAGAAAGCAGGATTAGACTATTCTGATCTGCCATGATTGTAATGAATGGCGGAACAGGCTGCCCCCATTCAATCAGGTCATGTCTGATCTCTCCCTGGTCTCAAATCCCCCTCTTCACCTGCTCGCCATATCCCTTTATCCCTTTTCTTTATTCAAAACATATCCATCTCTTTCTTGAAACCATTCAATGGGGAGGCGATGTCCTACTGGTGTTATGTCTCAATCATTAATCCAGAAACTCAGCTAAGTTCCGGGGGACCCAGGTTTGAATCCCAACATGGCACATGGTGGAATAGAATTCAAGTGAAAATACCTGGAATTAAGAATCTATTGATGACCATGAAACCATTGTTGATTGTTGGAAAAGCACTCTGCCAAAAAAAAACTTTGAGGGGATGCGTTTCATGCCCTTATACCGGGGTGCAGGGCCGAAACTCGGTGGCAAAACTCGGCTGCACAGAAATCGGGGCATCATATCTAAAGAATTGCCCCAATCAGAACCTGTCTAAACCCTCCCACCCTCCTCCCTATCACCCAGCCCACCTCAGAGGTCTTAGGGGCTCCCCTCCCGATCAGAGTCAGCACTTCTCTTCCACCCCTCCCTGATCATTGGCCCTTTCTCCCCAAACAACAGCCCATTCCCACCCCCCCACCACTGAAGACTGAGTCGGCGCTCACCGCCCCGCGCCCACATCAACAGCTACCACTGACGTCCCTGTTCCTCAGTCACTCCCAGCCACCCCCACATCCAAGTGAATTCCCTCCGTACCCCTGAGGATCCCACTGGGGGGTCACCCTCCTGCAACAGATTAGCACTGCCAGGTTGGCACTGCCAAGTTAGCATAGCATTGTCAACCTGGCGGTGCCAATTTGTATCAAGCATACAAATGCCATGGGGAATTGTCAGGGCACTGCCTGGCAATGTCCCTCTCATAGAATCATAGAACCCGACAGTGCAGAAAGAGGCCCTTCGGCCCATCGAGTCTGCACCAAACACAATCCCACCCAGGCCCTACCCCCATATCCCTACATATTGTACCCACTAATCCCTCTAACCTACACATCTCTGGACACTAAGGGGCGATTTCTTAGCATGGCCAATCAACCTAATCTACACACCTTTGGATTGTGGGAGGAAACCGGATTACCCGGAGGAAACCCACACAGACACGAGGAGAATGTGCAAACTCCACACAGACAGTGACCCGAGCCAGGAATCGAATGCAGGACCCTGGAGCTGTGAAGCAGCAGTGCTAACCACTCTGCTATTGTGCCGCCCACTGTGCTACTCTCCCTCGGGGGGGCGGGGGGGGGGGGGGGCGATACCTATGCACCTGGGGAGGCCGCCCATGACAGGTTCACATCTGTGTCAACCTGTTGTAAACCGTGCTGATGTGAAGAGGGTGAATTAATAATATTTAAACGCATTCAGATGAATGTAAAACAGGTTCACATCCATAATGGGCATGAACCTGATGACACCACCGGTGTGGGGTGGGTAAGATCTGAAATTGCCTTTTCACCAGCGAGAGCTGCGACCTCTGGATCTTGAAGGCCCACTGCCATTCACATGGACAGTGAACATTGGCTCAAAATCTTCTTTGATGTCAAAAGAAAACATCCTTTACGGAATAGTTGCCAGATGAAATTTAATACCAGGTCAAAGAGAGAGAGATATTGGGAATGATTATTAAATATGTGATCTATGGATTTTTTTTGAGGTTCTAAACTCAGGAGAGGCAAAGAGGCAAAAGTTCAGGGAGGGATTTGAGCAGAAGATCACTGGATGAGCTGGAACCTGCAGACAGTGAAGGGTGGGTGAAATGTAGTGACTGCTTCCTTAACCCCTGCCACTTTGAACTTGATCTTGACTCACTGACAATGTTTGATAGGAATTTCCACTCTTATCTGTGCAAAACCCAATTGTCTTGGAGGAATTCCATACCAAGGGAAACCATCTGTCCTATCTGGAGAATTGTGGGGTAGCACAGTGGTTAGCACTGCTGTCTCACAGTGCCAGGAATCCGGGTTTGATTCCCGGCTTGGGTCACTGTCTATGTGGAGTTTGCACATTCTCCCCGTGTTTGCATGGGCCTCCTTTGGGTATTCCGGTTTCCTCCCACAGTCCAAAGATCTGCAGGTTAGGTGGATTGGCCATGCTAAATTGCCCCTTAATGTCAGGTGAACTAGCTAGGGTAAATGTATGGAGTTATGGTGATGGGGCATGGGTGGGATTATGGTCAGTGCAGACTCAATGGGCTGAATGGCCTCCTTCTGCACTATATGATTCTATGAATTGCAAATAAATCAGGCAATAGGCTTCTGTTTACACCAGGCACTCAAACTGCTTTTGGATCCAGTTCACGGTGGCACAATGGTTAGCACTGTTGCCTCACAGCGCTAGGGATGTGGGTTCAATTCCCAGTTTCGATTACTGTCTGTGTGGAGTCTGTATGTTCTCCCCTCGTCTGCATGGGTTTCCTCTGAGTGCTCTAATTTCCTCCCACAGTCCGAAAGAAATGCTGGTAAGGTGCATTAGCCATGCTAAATTCTCTCTCATTGTACCCGAACAGACGCTGGAGTGTGGTTCCTAGGGGATTTTCACAGTTATTTCATTGCAATGTTAACATAAGCCTAGATAAAAGCAAATTACTGAGGATGCTGGGATCTGAAACTAAAAGGCAAAATCTCAGCAGGTCTGGCAGCATCGATAAGAAGAGAAAAAAGCTGATGTTTCGAGTCCAGATGACAAAGTGGGTGGCTTTGAAAAAGGGTCACCTGGATTCGAAACGTCAGCTCTTTTCTCTCCTTACAGATGCTGTCAGACTTGCTGAGATTTTCCAGCATTTGCTTACTTGTGGCACGAATAAATAAACTTTAAACTTTAGTTCACCATTTGAGAAATTGAAGTGCTTGTTTTCTTTAATTAAATCCCCTTGGGTGACACAGTAGCACAGTGGTTAGCATTGCTGCTTCACAGCACCAGGGACCCGAGTACAATTCCCGTTTGGGTAGCTCTCTGCATGGAGTTCGCATGTTCTCTCCATTGTCTACATGGGTTTCCTCCGGGTGCTCCAGTTTCCTTCCACATTCTGAAAGACGTTCTGGTTACGTGCATTGACATGGACAGGTGCTGGAGTGTGGCGTCTCGGGGAATTTCACGGTAACTTCATTGCAGTGTTAACGTCAGCCTACTTGTGACACTAATAAATAAACTTTAGTTCACCATTTGAAAAGTTGAAGTGGTTGTTTTCTTTAATTAAATCCCCTCGTTGGGTTTGTAAAGAATGACAGGGCTGGAAGGAAAAAAATGAGATTGCGGAGAATTTTCTGACCACATCATTTAATATCAAGATTGTCCGTTGGAATCGAGTAGAATTGTGAGAGTTTTGAAATTCTTTATTGGTTTGAAGTGAAAGAAATTTAAGCCGTGTCCAGAAATGCAACATACCAGAAAGAATTTGCCATCACACTGCTTCCCACGACAGAGTGAAAGATTCCTGGCAGTGCGGATATTTTAATGGAAGCTTAATGTGTTTGTGGCAACTTCTAATATTTTCCACTGAACAATTGAATTGCTTCATATAAAGTCTCGCGTTCGATGCAACACTCACTGGAGCTACTTTCAATTGGTATCCTAATCTCAGTTTGCCATCATTCATGGTGATAAATGTTCCTTTTCATGAAAGGCTATTAGCGAGTGGCCTCAGCATCCCAACCAGGAGCCAATTTTAGTTGCTGGTGCATACCGCGTAGCATAGTTTTACAGAATGAATCATAATAATTCAAAAAACATGTTTCACTGAAAGAGCAGTGTCATTTAAGCTCCAGGAACTAAGGGCAATCCTTTTCTCAAAGCGTAATGAATGACATTCAGAGTTGCTGCAGGGATTCTGCATCAGAAGAACCATGTGAAATTCAGCATTTCTACTTGTAGATTTTAGCATCCAATCGTAATCGAAGGATTGAGTCTCAACTTCTGATTTCAGAGGTTCCGAGCTTTCATTGAATTCCTTCCGTTACATGGGTGACACGGTAGCACAGTGGTTAACACTGCTGGTTCACAGCTCCAGGGACCTGGGTTCGGTTCCCGGCTTGGGTCACTGCCTGTGTGGAGTTTGCACATTCTCCTCGTGTCTGTGTGAGTTTCCTCTGGGTGCTCCGGTTTCCTCCCACAGTCCAAAGATGTGCAGGTTAGGTTGATTGGCCACGCTAAAAATTGCCCCTTAGAGTCCTGAGATGCGTAGATCAGAGGGTAAAAAATATGTAGGGATGTGGGGGTAGGGCTTGTGGTCAGTGCAGACTCAATGGGCCAAATGGCCTCTTTCTGCACAGTAGGGTTTCTTTCTATGATATCTATATTGTGTTCAGCAACAGTATGGTTCAAGCTTCCAGCCACCTTGGCAAAGCAGCCAGCATAATTAAGGACCCCACGTACCCCAGACATTGTCTCTTCCACCCTCTTCCATCGGGAAAAAGATACAAAATTCTGAGGTTACATACCAATCGACTCAAGAACAGCTTCTTTCCCTGCTGCCATCAGGCTTTTGAACAGACCTACCTCACACTAAGTTGAACTTTCTCTACACCCTAGCTATGACTGTAACACTACATTCTGCACTCTCTCATTTCCTTCTCTATGAACGGCATGCTTTGTCTGTATCGCGCACAAGAAACAATACTTTTCATTTATGCTAATACGTGTGACAATAATAAATTAAATCAAAATCAAATCAAAACCTCACTTCCCCTCGTAAGGGTAGCACTCCCTCATGAGAGTCTAATTCCACCCCCTTCACATGTGAGAGAAACAAATGCAGGGGGGAGGCCCTTGATACTTCATGAGAAAGGCTGTTGGCAGCAAACCCCTTAGGGACTGCCAGTATCATCTCGGTCCCTGAACCACAGAAACCGTCACAACCCTTTACCTCTCAAGCCGTATCATTCAGTGGAGGAATATCAACCTGTGCAGGCAACATTAGCAAGTGCAAAGTGATGCTGTGATAGCTGGGAGTGGTTACAATAATGGGATTCATTTGGAATGGTTGTGAAATGAAAATTTTTGCACATATCCCTCATGTATGCCATTGAGACGCTAAAAGGGAGGTCGTCGAGAAACCCAGGGTAATGCATTATTTTGGGGACCCAGATTTGAATCCCACTCCAGCAGATGGTGGGATTAGAATTCAGTAGTAATCTGGAATTAAAAGTCTAATGGTGACCGCGAAACCTTTGTTGATTGTTAGTAAAAACCTGTCTGGTTCACTAATGTTCTTTAAGGAAAGGATTCTGCTTTGCCTGGTCTGGCCTTTATGTGACTTGTGGCAGAGTCCAGATCCAATGCAATTGACTCTTAAATGCCCCCTGAAATTGCCTTCCAAGCTACACAGATGGGCTCCCAATGCTGGCCCAGTCTATGCCGCTCACATCCCACAAATGAATATTTTAAAAAATCAGTGCAAAGTTCTGCATTTTTGATATTCAACTGTTTCGAAATGTAAGTTTTAAAGAGGGACTTAGGGTGGAGAAAGCAGGAATAATGCATACTTTTATTTATATCATAGAATCTCTACAGTGCAGAAGGAAACTATTTGGCCCATCAAGTTGGTACTGACTCAGAAACTGACCCAGGCCCACACACCCATGCACCGCCTGCCTGCCCCGATCCCCGTAACCCCTAATCCACCTTACCTACACAACCTGAGACACTAAGGAGCAATTTAACATTGCTAATCCACTTGCATAGCTTTGGACTGTGGGAGGAAACTGGAGCACCCAGAGGAAACCTACGTAGACTTAGGGAGAGGATGCAAACTACATACAGTCAGTCATCCAAGGCCGGAATTTAACCTGGAACCCTAGTGCCGTGAGGAAGTAGCACTAAGCACTGTGCTGCCTCCGTGCCACCTACACACCAGCTTACTGCATCTATGGGAACATTGTTAGTTAAAAATAAATGAACACACATCCTCTTTGTCTTGTGCATTTCACTCCAAAGCTAATAACCAAGCAACTTGCCTGAACAGTGGTGATTTTCATATCATAGTGAGCAGCTGATTCATACAAGAAAGGTCACTCAAAATAAGGGGGGGGAAAGGAAGAGCAGCATTCAGGGATATTAATGGGCTAAGATTCTGAGGGCCTCCAAGATGCTTAACTCCATGGAATGTCTATCAACCTGCCGAAACAAATGCCTTCCTTCCATTTCCCCCATCTAGTCTCTTCCACACTCTTATTATAGAGCACACCATTGGAACAGAGAGACTCACTATGAAGAAAAATGTCAATAACCTGACTTAAAATTATTAATTTGCCCAATTTTCAACTATAATTGGCATGAGAACTTACCTGTGAAGTTCTAACACTGCAAGAAACAGACATCAGCTTAACAGTAAGTTAATTCGTCGTAAGTTCTTCAACAATAATCAATATTATCCATCTTGAGGGAACCCCACTGTTACTTACCCCGCAACTTGAATATTGCCATTTGTTTCTCGTTGTTGGATAAGCTGTGCTAATTGAAAGAAATCTTTGAGTTGGTCGTACTAAATTGCCCCTTAGTTTTTCAAGTTGTGTGGGTAAGGTGGATTAGGGGTTACAGGGATTGGGCAGGCAAGCGGTGTGTGGGGGGTGTGGGCCTGGGTAAGTTTCTGAGTTGATGCAGACCTGATGGGCCAAATGGTCTTCTTCCACACTATAGGGATTCTGTGATATAAATAAAAATATGCATTATTCCCCCCTGCACTGAGATAATCTTCATTTCCCGAGGCAAATTTTTGGTGGCCATTTATTGATGCAAGACTGTGGTGCTAAGCCACAGCTCCTGACTTCCTTCTTTTTAATCCTGCACATTTGACTAAAGATGGCCAGTTTCGCACCGAGGTGAACTCAGTTGGAACAGTGGCCTTAGGCAACGAACCATTCCCAACTACCAGGCACCCAGGTCTCAGGCGCTGTGAGGCAGCAGTGCCAAACACTGTGCCACCGTGCAAAGTCTGGTCTTGTTCAGCCAATACAATGTTCAAGGCTGTGGGAATGCCAGAGGTGCTGACCAAGCACCAGTGATGCAGGCAGTTCATGGTGAGGTGAGGAGCAGAATTGAAATGTGTAGAGGGAAAGATAGCTAAAAAAAAATTGAGAGCTGCAGACAGGAAATACAAAAAGAAACCTGCAAATACTATAAAGATTGATAGTGCATTGTTAAAAAATATTTATGAGAATGGATTTTTTAAAAAAATGGACCCATTTAAAACACGCACGGATAATACAGGAATAGATAGCAAGGCATTGACAGATTACAGAATCATTACAGCACAGCAGACAGCTGTTTGGCCTGTGATATCTCTGAAGGAATAATTTACCCAGTGTCACTCCCCTGCCTTCTCCCTTAAGCTCTGCACAATCATTCTTTCCATATAATCGTCCAATTGCCTAGTAAACGCCTCAGTTGGTTCGGCCTCCATCATATTCTCAAGCAGTGTATTCCCAATCCCAGCCACTCACTGGTTCACAAAAGTTTTTACACTCACCGCCATTGCTTTCCTTGCCAATTACTTTAAAATCTGTATGATAATGATTTATTGAAGAGGGGGGATTTTATTGAAACTTACAGGATACTGCGAGGCCTGAATAGAGTGGACATGGAGAGGATGTTTCCACAGGTAGGAAAATCTAGAAACAGAGGGCACAACCTCAGGCTAAAGGGATGATCCTTTCGAACAGAGATGAGGAGGAATTTCTTCAGCCAGGGAGTGGTAAATCTGTGGAATTCTTTACCACAAAAGGCAGAGGTCAGGTCAGTGAGTGTCTTTAAGAAAAAAATAGATAGGTTCTTGATTAATAAGGGGATCAGGGGTTATGCGGAAAAGGCAGGAGAGTGGGGATGAGAAACATATCAGCCATGATTGAATGGTGGAGCAGACTTGATGGGCTGAGTGGCCTAATTCTGCTCATATGTCTAATGGTCTTACGGTCCACATTGCATCCGTATTCACAATAGCTGAAGAGGAAAATGATGAAAAGAAAACGCAAAATAAATCAAGGGCGGCATGGTGGTTAGCACTGCCACCTCACAGTGCCAGGGTCCTGGATTCAATTCCCGGCTTAAGTCACTGTCTGTGTGGGCTTGCACTTTCCCTCCCCCCTGTGTCTGCGTGAGTTTCCTCTGGGTGCTCCAGTTTCCTCCCATAGTCCAAAGATGTGCGGGTTAATTGGATTGGCATTGTTAAATTGCCCCTTAGTTTCAGAGGGACTAACTAGGGTAAATGCATGGGAGTTATGGGTACAGTGCCTGGGTGGGATTGTGGTTGGTGCAGACTCAAGGGGCTGAATGGCCTCCTTTTGCACTGTAGGATTCTATGATTCTCTATTACTCTAACTACTTGTGTTGAAGGGGATTTTCACAGTAACTTCATTGTAGTGTTAACATATGTCCACTTGTGACACTAATAAATAAATAAATAACATCAGTTTTATAATCGTTTATCACTTCTCACCTTTTGGCTAAGATCAAGCATTGGATCGGGTCCAGGTTGAGGTGCAATGCTTTATCCTGTCAGCTTGGATCTTGTTGATCTCTCTTCTGGATACTATGAATTGAATTCAATTAGATTTTGAATTTAGTTTATGGAGCAAGGAATGGAGTTGGTTTCGCCTCATCCACTCTGAGAATTGACTTTGTAACTTTAAGGATGGAGTGAAAAATTTAAAAACAAAAATCAGTTTTACAATCACAACGTAGAAAACATGACTTAAGTGGCCAGGACCTGATTGTTTCCAAACCCTGGCTATTAAAAAATGAGGACATTTCTTTAAAATCTTTCCATTTACACTGGAAGATTGTTATCTTATTTAACAAGGAGATACGTCTTGATAAGACCATTAGCACATGGGAATAGGAGCACTAGGCCATATGTCCTCTTTAGCCTTCGACTCTGATTTGATTTATTATTGTCACATGTATTAGAAGACAGTGAAAAGTATTATTTCTTGCGCACTATACAGATGGAGCACACCGTTCATAGAAAAGGAAACACGAGGGTGCAGAATGTAGTGTCACAGCCTAAAGCAGCACTCGGGAACCATGGCTGATCTTCAGTCTTATCTCCACTTGCCCATCTTATTTCCATAACCCCTGATTCCCAAACCTGATCAGCAATGGAGCAGCCACTGCTGCCTGGGGGTAGAGAATATTAAATTTTAACATGTGAAGAAGGAGGGGAAGGGCAGGGTGGGGGGGATCGGAGACAACTGCTCAACATCTGCTGTTAACCCTTCTAAGGGTACATTTCTCATTGGTCTAAACTCCTCTGGATAGAGGCACATTCTACTTGATCTCAGCTCATAGTCCCATCCTCTCCAACCCAGGAAGAAGTCTAATTAACTTTTGTTGTACCCCTCAAACTTGAATATATCCTTCTTTCGATTAGGAGACCAAAACTGGACAAAGTACTGCAGGTGTGATCTCACCAACACACTATATAATCGCAGTGGGACTCACTCACACTTAAATTGAAACCCTCTTGCAATAATGATCAATCCACTACTTGCCACCCTAATCACTTGTTGCACCCAAATGTTAACTTTATTTATTTATTACTGTCACAAGTCGACCTACATTAAGATTGCAATGAAGTAATTGTGAAAATCCCCTAGTCACCGTGCTCCAGCGCTGTTCGGGTACACTGAGCGAGAATTTAGCATGGCCAGTGCGCCAAACCAGCAAATCTTTTGGACTGTGGGAGAAAATTGGGGCACCCGGAGGAAACCCACACACGGGGAGGTTGTACAGACAGTGACCTGAGCTGGGAATCGAACCCAGGTCCCTGGCGCTGTGAGGCAGCAGTGCTAACCACTGTGTCACCGTGCTGCTATGCTTTGTGTAAAAGGATACTTAAACCCCTCAGCGTATGGGACTTGCTTGTCCATCATCTTTACAAAGTATTCAGCTTTTCTATTCTTCGTACTAAATGGATAATTTCACATTTCCCCTTTATATTTCACCTGCCATTTTTTTGCCCACTCACTAATTTTCAGACTCTTTGTATTCTCCTTACAGCTCAGTTTCCCACTTAACTTTGTATCTTCAGATAAGACCAAGAGTTATAAGTATCGATATAAATTGTAAATAGCTGAGGCTCGAGCATTGATCCTTATAACAATCCACCTGGTGTAACTGAACGATTGGAAAATGACCCATTTTTACTTTCTGAATTGTATCCTTTAACCAGTCGTCAATCCAAGCTGATATATTACCCAAAAACTCACGTGCCTTGTCAGTAATTACAATCCAGTCAGTTTAGCATCAGCTGTGGGGACAAAGTGACTGAACACTGATCAGGGAGACAGTATAGTTTAATTCATATCATAGATACATAGAATAGTTAGAGCCAAAGCAGACCACTACTTGCCCTGCGTTGTCTGGCTTTCTGTAAAGGCAAATTAGCTGCTCTCATGCCTACCCACTTTTCTGATAATGTCTTTTTTTAGCCGTGTATTAAATTATTTTTGAGAGCCTAGATTGAATCTGCCTCCACCCCAGTTAATGTGTAAAAATAATTTATCTCGTATCATTGTTTGTTCTTTTGCTAACTGTCTTCTGTTGGTGCACTCTAGTTCTCAATCCTTCCATCAGTGGAAGCAGTTTCTCTCCATCTACACTGTCTGAACCTTTGATTGTTCCAATTTGAACACTTCTATCAAAGCTCCTCTCAACCTTGTGTTTTTTTTGTACCTTTTGGCACTTTATTCCTAATCAAAAAAGCCAATTAAGTCCAATTAGAGTCCCCACATGAGGGTCAAACCAGATCCAAGTTGATAAAGTAGGATATACATCCCATCATGGACTCGATCAAATAAGACCCAAGCTGACAGGATGAGGCGTTGCATCCATCCCAGGTTTGATCTAAAGCTTCATCTTAGCCAAGATGGTTTTGGAAAATGTCATCAGGTAAAACCTCAGTTTACCCTCACTGGTTACCCTGATTGCTTGTTCCAGCCTAGCACAGGCACGCACACCTCAAGTGCAATGAGCTAACCGCGTCCCCTGCCTGATCATAGTTTCTCCCCTGCCAGGTAACAATACCAACTTCTTGAATGTATCCACATAACTGAAATCCCTCACCCTGGAACTTTGTTGTAAATTTTTTCTGCACCTTTTCTACATGCTTTCACATCCTTCCTTTTGTCTTGCCCATGATGGCACAGTGGTTAGCACTGCAGCCTCATAGTGCCTGGGATCCGGGTTTGATTCCCGGCTTGGGTCACTGTGCAGAGTCTGCATGTTCTCCCCGTGTCTGCGTGGTGCCCCAGTTTCATAGATTCCCCACAGTGCAGAAGGCGGCCATTCGGCCTGTGGAGTCTGTACCAATCATAATCCATCTAGGCCCTATCTGAATAATTCCATTTATTTACCTTGTCAGTCCCCCTGACACTAAGGGGCAATTTATCATAGCCAATCAATCTAACCTGCACATCTTTGGACCCTCCCACAGTTCAAAAGACGTGATGGTTAGTTGCATTGGCCATGCTAAATTCTCCCTCGGTGTACCCGAACAGGCCGCAGAGTGTGACGACTAGGGGATTTTCAAAGTAACTTCATTGCAGCGTTAACGTAATAAATAAACTTTAACTTGGCTCGAAATTGGATGCAGTGGGCGGGATTTTCCACACAACTCACTGCATTTTTCATGGCAGCCCACCATTGACCGCAGGATCTTCTGGTTCTGCTGTTGTCAACAGGGTTGTCCATTGATTGTACCCATTACTACTGGGAATCCGCAGTGGGGGTGCGCCGTTGGTTGTTCCTAAAGATCCTGCCAGCGTGATCAGCCAGAAGGTTCCAGCCAATACTCTAGATGAAGCTGAACCAGAGCTTTAAAGAAGATTAAACACAACTTCCTCACTTCTGTACTTACGGCTAGGGTTTTCCACTCCTGTTTGTGTCTGGCGGGTTTGGTCATGTGAATACAAAAAGAAATGGAGAAAGTCTTAGATGCGTTTTCCATTGACACGAATGCAAAATGTGATCATTCCCTTCCCCCATCAGCAGCGGGCTACATTTCCCATGTACAATGCATTGTAATACATTGGCATATCATTATCTGGCCCATGCTCCGGTATCATAGCTTCACATCAACTTAAACTTCCACAGGAGTGTGATGTCAGAATAGCATTATGTCTGACTTGTTTCAAGAGGTGTGCACCTGGCAAGCAGAACTTGGAGAAGAATGTGTACTCAAAGTGGCACAGCACCCACAGAAGCGTAGTAAGTACTGGTAGGGCAATATTGCTAAGGTTTACAGTTATTGGACCACTTCTCTGGCATTCCAAAGTCCTGGAAATTACAATGGCAATGATATCCGGGTCACAGCATAATGATCCCTGGCTCTTTGAATCTGGGATTTACGACAGGAGACACTATTAAACACCACATTCACCTGGCCAGATACTACCAAGCTTTAACACTTCTTGCAAACATAGTAAAATATTCAATTTCACCCCACGTTATTTAAGACCCAAAATCTGGAAAATCCCCAAACCTGGTGCACGCTCAGTCTCGAGGGTTTCAGTTTTGGGGTCTAGTACCTGTATTAATAGTGATAAGTTTTTATTAGTTTTGGTTAACTTCTATTGTGAGTTGTTGAAAGGATGGTGTAGAACTTCAACGAGATATGGATGAGTTTGTGGAATGGATGACCAGGTGACAGATGAAGTTAAATGCAGAAACACATGAAGTGATTCATTTCGGTCGGAAGAACGTGAAAAAACAATTTAACATAAAGGGGGTGAGGGTATAAGAATTTACCTAACGTGGCCACAACTGGAGTACTGAGTAAGGGTTTGAAGAGCTATGGTGAACAGGCAGGAAAGTGGAGTTGAGACCGAGATGAGATCAACCCCGATTGTATTAAACTGCAGAGAAGGGGCTAATTTGTCTACTTCCAGTTATTATGACTATTATCAAGGGTAGATGGTTCGACTCTCTCTTGTTGGAAATGATCATTTCCTGGCACTTGGGTGACCCAAATACTACGTTCCACTTACAGGCCGAGTTGTCCAGGTGCATCTTCACACAGACTTCATTTCCTGAGTTGCAAATAGATTTCTTTCATTATGAGAAATTGTTAAATGGAAATGGAACTGAACCCTATGCAATCATCAAACACCCTCACTCCTGACCTTATGATAATGCAAGTTCATTGATGAGTCAGCTGAATATGGTCGACCGTGGGAAATCCTGCAGTGATGTCCTGCAGTTGAGATGATTGGGCTCCATAAACCAGAACCATCTTCCTTTGTTTGAGATATTAGTCCAGACAGTGGCAAATTCTCCCCACAACAGTCTTCACCCCAATTCCCACCGATTCTATTTTGCTGGAATCAATGGGATTCTTTGATGTCCAATTCAGTCAAATGATGCTCTTGAGTAAAGAGTCACCCTCACCTCAATTCTTTTATCCACCTTTGGTTCAAGTCAACATCTGGGAGATGCAAGCAAAATGGAAGGCGCGATTACAAGACAGATAAATGCTTCCCGATATATTCTTTGACACATACAAATCAAATCGTTCAGAAAAGCTGAGAGAAGTAATCAATAAGCACTGACATTTAAGAAGAGTTAATTCCACACTCGTCCGGCAACCAACACACAAGAGATACTTATTAAAAGTGGAACTACAATATTGTAGCCAAACTCTCCGACCAATGCTTTACTTGGGTGCTGCTAAGAGTGTAGTGTTGTGGATTAGCACTCCTGGTAACAATATTTTATTCTTTCATGGCATTCAGATGTCGCTGGCTAGGCCAACATTTATTGCCCACACCTACCTTCCCTCAAGGTGATGGTGACCTTTCTGAGCTGTTGCAGTCCATTGTTGTAGGTACATCCACAGCGCTGTTGGGAAGGGAGTTCCAGCATTTTAACCCCAGCGACAGCAAAGGAACAGTGATATATTTCCAAGTCAGATGGCGTCAGACTTGGAAGAAAATGCATAGATGGTGTTCTCAAGCATCAGTGGTTCTTGTCTTTCTAGGTGGTAGAGGTGTGGGGTTTGGAAGGTGCTTTTAAAGGAGCCTTGGTGAGTTGCTGCAGTGCATCTTGTAGATAGTACACACTGCTGCCACTGTGCGTTGGTGGAGCAGGAGATAATACAGGATGCTACGTCCTGGATGTTGTCAAGTTGCACCCATCAAGGGCAGCACAGTGGTTAGCACTGTTGCTTCATAGCGCCAGGGACCCAGCTTGGGTCACTGTGTGAAGTTTGCACGCTCTCCCCATGTCTGCATTGGTTTTCTCCCACAGTCTAAGGTTAATTGGTAAATTTCTCCTTGGGGAACTAGCAGGGTAAATACGTGGGGCTACAGGGATAGGTGGTCGGTGCAGACTCGAAAGGCTGAATTCTTTCTGCACTGTGATTCTAGAATCGTAGAATCCCTCATTTGAAAAAGGGCTGAAAATTCCATCACGCTCCTAACTTGTGCTTTGTAGGTGGTGAGTTAGGAGGAGTGCGACTCTCTGCTGAATCCCCTGCCTCCGTCTTGCTCTTGTAGCCACTGCCTTTATAGAGTTGGTCCAGTTCAGTTTCTAGTCAACGATAACCCCCAGGGCGTCATCACTGAATTGAAATCAACCAGCCAGTTTTGGAGAGTCCAATGCCACAGTTCTGCACACACACCTGTTGAACCTAACAAAACACAACACACAGGAGACAAGCAAATTGTGCTTAATAAAGCTTTATTGCAATACGTTTGTACACAGTACTGTTGCTGCAAGCGACGGAACAGCTAGAGTTGTGGTGAGAATTAAAATATGGGATACTATCGCCAGTTTCACAGGTTCATTTTGAATGGCACTGAAAATATCTTGGTGAATGATGCGGCACTAGTGGAGCAGGGAGTAGATGAAGGCGGACGGAAAGGTGGACAGAGTAGATGGACTTTTGCTTCCCACTAGTACTAATTAATGCAACAACAAGGCTTCCTAAGGTTGTACATATATATGTGTATTGGCTGTGGAGTGAATAGTTCAACAACAGTAGTTTTTCAAGTCCTTAAAATAAAAATACACAACAAACGCAGTTTCAGACACACATCAACGTAACAGATGACAAACTCCCTCCTCTATAATGAGCAATTTGTGAAGTAAATAATTGACCATGCATGGTTTCTTTTTAAATTACAATTCACAGATTAACACTGCATTCAGCATGTCTGATTTATTTTACACTATGCTACACAAGAAAAAAACATTATGAATAGCGACATTTACACAACTGTACAGCATTGCCCTTCTTTTTTTTATTGTTCTTAGAAACTTGTCCTTTCTACTTTACAAGTCTTTTTTTTAAAAAAAAGGTTTATTATCTTTACAATTCCCAGTTACCAAAACAAAAGGGTGTTAATTGTCGTAAAGACAATTGCAAATTGAATGAAAATTGGTGAACAATTCCCCCCCAACCCTGCCCTTCTCTCCTTTAATCAGGAGTGGAGGTGAGTATTTCCGAGACCTTGCTACAGTGTTAAAAGTTTGGCATATGGTGGTACCAGGGGTACCACGAGGCTGCGAATCTTGTCCTGGCAGCCCTTTGCAAGGGCTGGTAAACTACATGGTGTGATATTCGGCCTAACTGCATTAGTAAAAGTGCAGAGTTTATGAGGAAGCCTGGCTTCGGGTTGTAAAAGGATTATACGCGAATACGTTTCTTTTTCAAAGAATTGTGTTTGCTTTCCGTTTTTTTTTTAATTCAGCTTTTTCCATATGTTCCCGGAAGCTTCAGCACACAGTATGTAACTTTCAAGAGTTCAATGTTCAGTGTGATGCAGCCACCTTATGAGGTCCAGGGAAGTTAGAGAGACAGTCGCTATGTTCCAGGCCAAGGCAAAAATGACATTTCTTGAAAAGTGGTTGTGCTTACTCCTGTATTAGGTGCATAACTGGATACAACAGACAGGTGATCACCATAGAGGGTTTTGCTGATAAAGCCAAACATCATGGTGACTTCTGGAAAACTAAAATTGGCTTTTGTTATCAAAGCCACAAAAATCATAGAATCCCTGCAGTGCAGAAGGCCCACTGAACCCACACAATCCCACCCAGGCCCTATCCCTCATATTTACCCCGGCAATCCTCCTGACACTAAAGGAACAATTTACCACGGCCAATCCACGCATCTTTGGAGTGAGAGAGGAAACCAGAGCATCTGGAGGAAATGTGCGCTGACACAGGGAGAAAGTGCATAGTCATTAAGGCCAGAATCGAACCCAGATCCCTGGCGCTGAGAGGCAGCAGTGCTGACAACTGTGCCACCATATTGTGTTTTGTTACAAATATGAACATTTTGCAAACATTGGGTAATCTAACGAAATAATTATTAATAAATGCGTGTTCGTTTCATTTTGCAGTCCTTAAATTTAAAATATCGCCCAAGTTCAGAAGTCAAAAGGAAGATAAAAAGAGAAACTGTTGTCCGTACAATGACAGTGTCCAACAGTGTCCGCTATTTAGTCAAGCAATAACCAGCTAACTGGCGATCAATTATACTTCAGTCAGAATTTGCCAGCCTTTCCCCATGATAAAACTAAATGTAAAAGTAATACTTTTTGCATTTTGGATTTTAGACTTACCCAAAGAGCAACAACAATACTGTTAAGGGAAGTAATTAAATTTACTTTTCACTCTACAAATGCAGACGGAAATATGAACTATGAAGGAAATTGGGTACAACACTTTGTGGACATTATTACAATAGACTTATGGAATATTCCCTGTGGTTGCTGACCATGTGGTATTCTGTTAGAGCAGATGAGAATTATTCTCGGGTTTTGCAATTCTGATCCCATATATTGAATATTAGCCGAGGAACAGAGATGGGTGGCAGTAGAGGGTTGGGGGGGCATGCGGTGGGAGGAGAGGAGGGTGAGGAGATGGAAGGAGAGCTGTGTTAAGGTTGGGTAACACTGTCTCCTGGACGCCCTGCAATCTTTATAAATTTTTCCTGCAGGTTTCTCATGCAAGGTTACCTGATTGACAAGCTGGGTGCTTTTTTTTTTGGGCAGAAGCTTGTAACACAAGGCAGTGGTGGAGTTGGGCTTTGAGTAGAATGATAGAATCCCTGTGGTGCAGAAAGAGACCATTCAGCTAATCAGCAATGACCACAATCCCACCCAGGCCCTCACGCATTTACCCTAGCTAATCCCCTTGACACGAAGGGGCAATTTAGTATGGTCAATCAACCTAACCCGTAATCTTTGGAGTGTGGAGGAAACCGGAGCACCCGGAGGAAACCCACACAAACACAGGGAGCCAGGAATCGACACCGGATCCCTGGCACTGAGAGGCAGCAGTGCTAACCACTGTGCCACGTGCTGCTCCAGTAATTGGTATAAGAGGAGGAGGGAGGGGTCAGGAGGAGAAATTGTTGGGTAAATGGCTGGGGTGGTCACCCTGTCATGGCGGGGGAGGGTAGATTTATTGGGTAGTTTGTTGGTCTGCAAGAAAACATCCTTGCTCTCAGCCCATAAGCAGCGTTGTAAAGGCTGGATGCAGCTTGTTGTCACCTGTCAAATTTCCTGAGATTGACATGGATC
Organism: Carcharhinus amblyrhynchos; assembly: GCF_965287045.1. NCBI lineage: Eukaryota > Metazoa > Chordata > Chondrichthyes > Carcharhiniformes > Carcharhinidae > Carcharhinus > Carcharhinus amblyrhynchos. Next base: position 15,731,257 of record NC_137325.1, read on the forward strand.
CAGAAGAGAATTGACATTGAAATGAAGGCACATTGCCTTTTTATACTTAAATGGCCAGATTGATCATCACTGCTCCTCCACTTTGTTGAGTTCAAGGTGGATTGGGTTCCTGTTTCAGCTTTTTAACTTTCCTGCCCGTTGAAGTGGTGGAGGCTGCCTCGCTAAATATTTTTAAGAAGCGGGTTGATAGGTTTTTGATAAGAGAGGGGATTAAGGGTTATGGGGAGAGGGCGGGAAAGTGGAACTGAGCCACGACAGATCAGCCATGATCTTATTGAATGGCGGGGCAGGCTCGAAGGGCCAGATGGCCTACTCCTGCTCCTATTTCTTATGTTCTTATGTTCTTATGTTCTATCCGAACCTAGTCCACCCATTTTGGGGATTAAAATTATCTCCCATGTTTTTTTCCACATCCGCAATGTTAGATGTCTGTTATTGTAACCCATTTCTGTTTGGGGCAGATGAAATTTTATTTAGTTTATTTTTTTGGTGCAACAAGTAGGCTTACATTAACACTGCAGTGAAGTCAGTGAGAAAATCCCCCAGTCGCCACACTCCAGTGCCTGTTCAGGTACACAGAGGAGAATTTTGGCTTAGCTAATGCACCTAACCAGCACGTCTTTCGGACTGTGGGAGGAAATCGGAGCACCCGGAGGAAATTCATGTAGACTCCACACAGACAGTGATTCAAGCCGGGAATCGAACCGGGTCCCCGGCGCCGTGAGGGTGAGTGCTAACCACTGTGCATCATGCAGGTGATATATTTTGGCAAGGAGACCAAGGAAAGGTAATATAACTCAACAGGTATAATTTTTTAAATGTGTGCAACTGCAACAGAGGGAACTGGGAGTATTTGTTCACATTTTTGGAGGAAACAGGATAGACTGAGAAAGTGATTAAAAAGATGTACAGGATACTGAGCTTTATAAATAGGGACATTGAGTGCAAAAGCAAGGAAGTGATGGTGACCCTTGGCCTCAAGTTGCGTATCGCATCCAATCTCGGGCATTGCATTTTCGGAAGGATGTAATGTGTTTAGAGAGAATGTAGAAAGGATTTAGGAGAATGATTCATTGGATGAGGGAGCACAGATTGGAAAAGATGAGACTGCCGTACTTCAATAAGGTCGAGAATAGATTTGGTAAAGGTTTTCAAAATCATGAAGGGTCTGGGCTGAGTCGCCTGTTCCCACTGGCTGAAACAGAGGGCAGAGGGCACTGAGTCAAAGTGAATGACCAAAAGCAAGGTGACACGAGAAAAACATTGTCACCCAGCCAGTGTTTGAGATCAGGAATACGTTCCTGAGAATGTGTTAGAGGCTGATCCAATGATGGCATTCAAAGGGAACCTTTTCACAGGGGAAAGGTGAAGGAGTGACACTAGCTGAGCTGCTTTCTCAGAAATCTGGCATGAACATGATTGACTGAGTGGCCTCCTTTTGTGCTTTAATCCTTCCATGATTCTACATGGTCAACTAACTATATTTCACGATGGCCTGATTATAATGAAAAAAGCAAATTGAAAAACATATACGAGCGGAATACCAAAAAACAGGTGATGAACTATTAAAGTGCAAAATTCTTTCTATTGGTTTTGGATTCATATTTCCTCTTGCTGCAGACTTTAACCTTATGTTGGAACAAACTGTCTTTCTAATACTCATTCTTCAAAAAGAGATGAACTGTACGTCCATGGAGATCATAATGGTATTTACAAACATGTGTCACCTTGTGTCTTAATTCACTGTTGTCCAACTTTATTATTATGTCTAAAACATATTGGGCAGCACATTGGTTAGCACTACTGCCTACAGCGTCAGGGACCTGGGTTCGACTCTTGGCTTGGGTCATTGTCTGTGTGGTGTTCTCCCCGCGTCTGCGTGGGTTTCGTCCGGGTGCTCCAGTTTCCTCCCACAGTTCGAGAGACGTGCTGGTTAAGTGCATTGACCCGAACAGGTGCCGGAATGTGGCAACTAGGGAGGATTTCACAGTAACTTGATTGCTGTGTTAATGTAAGCCTTACTTGTGACTAATAAATAAACTTTAAACTTTAAAACAAAACACGATATTTTACAACAGAAGATAATTGCCAGAATATTTTAAATGCTACATATGAGGCAAGAGGCAAGATGATTGGACCGACAGACATGAAACTTAAGCTTTGTGTCACAGGTAATCGTAGAAAAGGCATTAAATAATACGGCTTTACGGGAAGGCTTGTAATCTACAGATTAAATCACTAACCCTGTGCATCATTCACACATTTGATTTAAAATATTCCAGAATTAGATGCTGAATTGAGACTATTTGATAATTTCACCAACTAAAATTGAAACTGATTCACTGATAGCAGGCTACACTGTTCAAAATATGCTGCTTCTTTGGCCTGTTGGATTGGCACCATATGGTCTCCTACATGTATTAAAATAATGTCCATATTCTGGCCACGAGAAGACACAGTCATTTTCTATTTCTAAAAGCAAATTACTTGCGGATGCTGGAATCTGAAATCTGAATCTGGAATCTGAGCTTTGACAAAGGGTCATCTAGACTTGAAACATTCTCTCCTTTCAGACGCTGCCTTGACCTGCTGAGATTTTCCAGCATTCTCTCTTTTGGTTTCATTTTCAATTTTTTTTTTCTAGAGCTCCAATGAAACAATCTATTAGAGGGAGGGATCACCATTTCCATAAATGGAAGTGTCTCCATTTATTTCCATGATCAAAAGTTTGTACCAGCTTAGAAACAAATCCAAAACTATCCGAGCCCATATAATGTGCAAACGCCAAAATATGCAACCTCAGCCAACTATTAATAGTGAAATTTCTGATTGCAAACTCACTTAAACTGGACTGAAATGGAAGAAGAAACTCTACAAAGCAAGTTCTCTCTTCAAATCTCCATTTCTAATAATCACTAAAAGGGTAATTCAGTTAGGATTGTATTCACTGGAGTTTAGAACAACAAAGGGGGAATCTCATAGAAACTTATAAAATTCCAGCAGGGCAGATTCAGAAAGAATGTTCTGATCCTGGGGAGTCCAGAACTACTGGTTTGATGATAAGGCGTAAACCTTTCAGAACTGAGATGAGGAGAAATTTCTTCACCCAGAGGGTGGTGGAAGTGTAGAATTCATTCCCACAGAAAGTAGTTGAGGCCAGCCTCAACTTGGGCACAGCCTCAAGATAAGGGGGGGGGGGGGGGGGGGGGGGGGGTGCAGTTTAGATCGGCGTTGAGGAGGAACTTCTTCACTCAAAGGGTGGTGAATATCTGGAATTCTCTGCCCGTTGAAGTGGTGGAGGCTACCTCGCTAAATATATTTAAGACGTGGGTAATTAGGTTTTTGGTAGGCAAGGGAATTAAGGGTTGTGGGGGGAAAGCGGGAAAGTTGAACTGATCCACTTCAGATCAGCCATGATCTTATTGAATGACAGGGCAGACTCGAAGGGCTAGATGGCCTACTCCTGCTCCTATTTCTTAGTTCAAAACACTGTGTAATTTCAAGAAGAAATTAGATATAGTTCTTGGCATTAAAGGGATCAAGGGATATAGCAGGGAAGTGGCAGGGGAAAGAAAAAAATCAGGATATTAAATTTGATGATCAGCCATGATCATAATGAATGGCGGACAGGCTCGAAGGGCTGAATGGCCTACTCCTGCTTCTAGTTTCTATGAATAACCAGTTTCTGTTAAGCTGAAAATTTACCATCATTTTAATGGAAACAAGAGGTAGTCCCCCAAAACAGATGGGAGAGGAATACTTTGGAAAGGAAGTATTGATCCTCGATTTTCTTTCATCTCAATCCCAGTACAATCTACTGATATTAACTTCCTTATATCTAGGAATGGTTCTGTCTTTAGTGTTGTCAACATGTCACAGATTTCTGACTTTGTCCCATAACTCCAGATTATTTCTTTGCTCCTGAAACCAATAAGTTTACTAAAGGCTATTTTTTGGGGGAGCGGAGGGAGCTAAAAATGGAATCTCATAATTTGCATTAATGTTGTATTGAGCTTTGGTCAAAAATGTTTCTCCTCAGCAGAGGTGAAAACAAGGGGTGGCTTAATCAGCACTAAATGCCTCAAATAAGAAACACTGCGGAAATGTAAAAGATTTCTCTGTTGGGCAAAAATTGAAAAGCAGACAACTTTGTTGAGTTAATAAGACAATGTTTGTAGCCAGAACCAACTCATGGCATGTATTTACATATATATTTAAAAAAAACACTTGACCCAGCCACTTTGGCCCACGGACTCGTTCTTGGGTTCTCCAATGCACACTAGTTAAATCATTACAAACGTTCCATGTTTAATGAATAAAAGGAACAAGACATCCAAAAAGCAGCAACACAATCATGAAGGCCAGATAGCTGTAGAAAATGCTCAACCTTTGAAGGCCCTGTGTTACTGCCACTGATTTCAATGCAGGTGATACACCTCTTGGTTATATTTATTGTAATTCCCATATGTTTTATATCTATTTTATAATAAAAACTATCCCTTTCCTCTAGCCTTTTCACAGGAGCTTTTTCAAGCATAAAAAATTATTAACCATGTCTGTTTTGTTTGATCTTCTATAATCATTTAAAATAATCATCTTGTAAACACTAGTTTCGTTGGGTGCAATTTAACTGACCATCTGGGGCTTGCCCAATGGTCAGAGGGCTGGCGCAGGCTCCCATCAGTTCTACGGAAGAGGCCCAATGGTATTAAGTGCCACTCCTGACCTGCGATTTAGGACCCCCCCCAATACCAGATGTCTTGCCTGCCAGGAGACTGCCAGTCAGAGGCTGGTAGTTGCTCATTGCCAACAGTGCCATCAAGAGCGATGGTAGCTGCCGGCAGCACGTGCACCAGAGGATCAGGGTCACAAAGGGACCCCAGGCCGAAGGCGGGTGAGGACAGAATGCGAGTTGGGGCTTGCGAGGGCAGGGGTGGTGGTGGGGGTGATTTGCAGTGGCCCACCCCCTCCTGACGCCAGATCCCTCAGGTACAGAATGCCTGCAGGGTTTGCCGGGCGGTCTGCGGGAAGGGCAGGAAACGCTGTGCCACTCCCGTTTCATCCCGGAGTCAGCACTGAATTGTGGGCGGCTCAGGGAGAATGAGGGTCAGTTGGCTGGCATTCCACTGCCCGTGGTCAGGAATCCTGCATCAGTCCCTTCTGCTGTCTGACCTACATCAGGAGAGGCAGTGCTGCCACTGAGGCAGGGTCTCTCACACAACGAAGTGGGCATGGCCGCCATGTTCCCCGCCACCGTATTAAATCCAGCCTATTACAAACCTGAATCTACACGAGGGCCCAAGCATATACTGATGGGCCGAATTCCAAACTGACTTGAACTTGAATCTGTCATCCCCTTAAAACAATTAAAAGCAGCTTCAAAGCACAACACAAAATGCTTTGACTTTGGATTCCCAACTGTCCAAACTTAACTGATAACATTGTTATATGATTGAGAATACTCTCACTGCCATATTAAAACGATAACTCTTGTGGTCTATTCCACGCATCCAACTATCTTCAACTTTCATAATATGAGTTCACACATCTGGCGATGAGCTGCCACTTTCCTTGAAGCCTGTGCACAGTAATCACCTTACGGACTTGAAGTGAGTCTACACAAAAATAGCACATTCCTACAAATCACACATTACTCCCACCTCACTCAGCTGGCAGTCTCCATGCTTATCCTATCTCTGGGACCGCAATTCTCCAAAGTACCTACCTCCAAACAAGACAATTTTCAGTTTCAAGTATCCACTTCTTGTGCTAAGCAGGTCTCAATAATCAACCCGTTCTGTACTAAGGAATTGGAGGTCTGCTTTCTGAATTTCAGGGTTCATCTAGAATGTCTTTTCTTCAGTCCAGTCAGCCATTTTCCACTCTCAGATATAATACCACACAAAATGTTATTGAATTAACTACTTTACAGCTTAAAAAGGTTGGTATTATGCAAGTTTAGTGCCTACGGAGAACATTGCTAGACTTTGAAAGCATCCCTCTTCCCATGAAATTCCGCCCCTATTCGTTCCATCGCGACCCATGAGCTTCCAGCAAGAAATCGAGTGGCGGGCTTCTCGTGAAGCAACTACTATGCTGCTCCGCAAATTGTACAGCAGAAGCCGCGGCCACCTCAGGGATTGGGGAAGAACTGTCCCAGTGGCTATCACGGACACAATCTTTTTGAACGCATTCGGAACACAATACACAGCAACCAGCGCAAATCTTCACCCGAGAGGTGAGGCATGTTGGGGCAAGAGGGCCTCCGAGTTCCAATCCCCAAGACACTGAAATACAAACGCAATCACTTCCCTTACTGAACACCATTACTCTACCTTCTTTGACCAAAGCCAGTCAAGAGAAATTTTACTGCAATGCTAATTTTCGGGGAAAAAAAACAGTGCTATTAAGAAAGGCAAATTTCATCTTGCGTTTTACCGACACCAGCTCTTTCGGCCTTTAATATTCAAACAGGACGAATAAGACAATATCTGTTACCTGTTTCAGATCCATTGCTGGTCCAGCTCTTGGCATTCCATAATATTTAAAAAAAAAGTTTTTTTTTAGAAAATATTGAATGCATATCAACAGCTGTAATACTCCAGGGGAAAAATAATTAAAGAAGCAGCCCGCAAATACTTTGTGGAATTAAAGGATTCCTGTTAAAGACCATTTTTTAAATCCTGTTTGAGTGTAGGTTGGATAACAGTCAGATGATGGGTCTGACACACAGTTAGGTTCTTGGCCTGTCAGCATTAACACACTGTCTCCTTAACGCCTGGCGCTTACACTAATATGGTGCATGTTATTGCTACACAAGTAGGCCACAAGTAAAGCCAACGTAAACATACCTCGTACAACAGCTTACCGAATAAAATTTTTCTAATCACTTCAGTTAGATACGAAAACCAAAAAGCAATACTTTTTAACCTAGGTATAAATATTTCTGAACAATCCTGATTTTAAATTTAAAAAAAAAAGCTGTCAGAACTTTAGTGCCAATACGCGACATCTCTCTCTAGCTCTTGTTTCTCATATGATGAGTGGAGCTGGGTGATGACCGGATGTCAGGAGCAGCAAATGGTTGCCAGTTGGATGTTTCGAGCTGTGCCTTGTCCACGTGCTACTGGTGTCTCCTGCCTCAGTTCATGCTCAAGTCACTTCACACCTGCATCTCTGAGGTGCTGAGTAAGCCCAGTGCTCTGGCTTCCTCTGGTGTCAGGCCACTCTTCAATGTTCTTCTTACTGTAAAAGGGAGAAATTCATACGTCAAGGAAGTCACACTTATTGTAACACGTCTTCTTCTGACGTCTGAAGAAACTCTGCCATTAGGCTATTGAGTCAGACGATCAGCCATGATCGCGATGAATGGCGGAGCAGGCTCCAAGGGCCCAATGGCTTCCTGTTGCTCCTATCTTCTGTTTCTACAGAGCTTCCCTCACACCAGGTATTTAAAGAGCAGTTCTCTCCATTTGAAGCAGTTAGGGAGTCAGGGTGACAAAATGAGAACAGTGCAAACCATCTGAGGGATTCTCTGGCTTCCTGCTGCGTGTTTCCCGCTGGCAAGAGTGGTGCCAATAACATCCCATTGATGTCACCCCAAGTCAGTGGGAAACCCACAGGTGGGGGTGTGCTGGAGAATCTTATCGGCATTAATGGCCAAAGTATTCGGGCCCATATATCTAAAAACCAACACGAAAGGAGAAGAATAAAATGCTCCTCCCAGTTTCTCTTGCCTCATTTACAATGCGCCAGTACTCGCTGTTTATTGAGCGACAGATTGGCACGGGTGAAGCAATGTTGAGCTTCACAGAACAAGTAGTTCATTAATGTCCTAAAATGGGCAGGAAATCTGCTGTCCTTATCTGGTCCAGCCTACAAATGACTCCACAGCTATAGCAATATGGTTGACTCTCAACTGTCCTCGGGCAACTGGGGATGGGCAATAAATAGTCGGCGATGCCCATGCCCTATGAACGAATATATATTAAAAAATCACTTTATATCTGTTTTCACAGAACATGACAATGTTTCCCCATCATAAAGAAGGAAAGAAAAGAGAAAGTGTACAGGATAAGAATGAAGTTTAGGTACTGAAAAAGGTTAGCAGTGCTGAAAGTAAAACTTCATTCTATCTGAATCATAGAATCACTAAGCTGCAGAAAGAGGCCATTCAGCCCATCAAGTCTGCACCAATCACAATCCCACCCCGGACCTATCCCCATAACCCCACTTATTTACCCTGTAACCCCCTGATACTAAGGGGCAACTTAGTAGTGCCACTCAACCTAACCAGCACATCCTTGGACTGTGGGAGGAAGCTGGAGCACCCGAAGGAAACCCACGCAGATACGGGGAGAGTGTGCAAACTCCACACAGGCAGTCACCCGGGCTCCTGGCGCTGAGAGGCAGCAGTGCTAACCACTGTGCCGCCCCAAATACAAGAGGAGCAACGTATCCTTAACAGGATGCACATGACACTCGATCGGCATTTATGCTACAACATCAAACCCCATACCAATTGTGTAAATGGAGTTATAGGCCCTGATATGGATATTGGCAAGCTTTTTTTTAAAGAGATGGGGAGAAGTTTTGGTTCGCTGAGTATCCATGCAGCTTGTGAGTTTTAACTACAAAGTATTCTCCTTCCTCCCTGCAGGGTCTTCGCTGATAAGCCAACCTATTTCACAGGCTCGTTTCCCTGTCAGATGGGATTCGGGGAGGGGGGCCCGCCAATGCAGTTTACAACTGCAGCTGCAGCTAAGGATCCTGCTGCTGCATTAGTGGGAAAATGGTAGCGGTATCTAACCTCCGCTCCCATGGTATGGTGGAGCGGGAGATATTGGGTTCACCAGCAGGGAAGAACGCAAGCCTGAAGTCCAGGGAGCACCACTACAGCAACTCTTGGCTCACAAGCAGTGCTCTAAAGACATGTATCTCTGTTCTGAATCTGTCCTTGGCCTCCCTTGAGCTGCTGGGTTTCCTGAGGCCTGAGAAACATGGCCAGCTATAGTTAAACACCGAAAAATAGTTTAAATGTGGGGGTGCCCAGTCTCTTTATATATTTAAATGGCTGACTCAAATTCTAGGTACTTTCATCTCATCTGACCCCAACCCATCTGTGTTTTAAGAGTTAAAATTATCCCCAAAAAGTACAAGATTGAAGAAGTTTGGTAAATGTTTGGAAATGCTGATTAGGGCTAAGTTGGAAACTCAATTTTCAATTTTGGGCACAGCGTTTTATAGTGTGTCAGAGCTTCAGAGAAGAGGAGCAAAGGACAAAGAAAATTACAGCACAGGAACAGGCCCTGCAAACCTGCACTGACCATGCTGCCCGTCTGAACTAAAACCCCCCCATTCCTTCTGGGGACCATTGTCCTCCACTCCTAACCTATTCATGTATTTGTCAAGATGCCCCTTAAAAGTCACTATTGTATCTGCTTCCACTACCTCCCCCAGTAGCGAGGAGATCGACTGTGAAGCACTTCAGGGCTGAGGTGCTTTCATGAGGTGAAGTGACTCGAGAAGCTGGGATTAGTCTCTCCGGAACAGAGAACACGAAGTGAGATTTAATAGCAGCATTCAAAATCACAAATGGTTTCGATTGAATACGCAAGGAAAAGCTACTCGCAGTGACTGAAAGACAGAAGACAGAAGAATAGAAAGAACTAAAGGGGAGTTAAGACTTTTTTTTTTATGTACACATTGCAGGTTATGATTATCTGGAATGCATTACCTGAATGAGTGGTGGAAGCAGATTAAATACTTTCTTTAAAAAAAGAAGGGGATAAATACATCAAGGGAGAATTGAAGGGAATAGGGAAAGACCAGCAAAATGGGAATAATTGAATAGCTGCCAAAGAGCCAGCACAGGAACAATGGACTGAATGGCCTTCATCTGTGCTTTAAGGTGCTTTGATTCATTGACACAACTGGAACTAAATGGTTTTGAATGAATGATTCAGAATTACACAAAAAGAGTGAGTTAGAAGCTGTGATACAAAAAAAAAGTTCTCAACTTCCACTCACATGTTGTCCCATTGGTCATTTAGCTCAGTCGGCTGGATGGCTGGTTTGTCATACAGAGCGATACCAGCAGCACGGGTTCAATTCCCGCACCGGCTGAGGTTATTCAGGAAGGCCCTGCCTTCTCAACCTTGCCCCTCCGCTGAGGTGTGGTGATCCTCAGGTTAAAATGACCACCTGTCAGCTCTCCCCCAGCAAAGGGGAACAAGCAGCCTATGGTTACCTGGGACTGTAGCGACTTTACAACGTAGGCGTCAACCATTTAACTCTTAGGGGTGGAAAAACAAAAAACAAACATTAAAAAGGCAAAGTAACACAGAGAAGGGAAATCTAGGAGAATCAACAAAACGCTGGAGATACCCAGCAGTACAGTGTGGAGAAAATATAACAATCCACAGTTCAGCATTGTATTCTTATCTCAAGAGTTTTTGGTATTCATTTTGTCACAACACGCTGAGCAGTCTGGGAAATAAAGGTCACTTACGAGACTTCCTGTTCGCACGTGACCTCTTCCTCTCTCTGGGTACAGATCGCTGATTTGGCACTTGAGTCGCAGACTTTACAATCCGATCCATTATTTCGTCTGCAGCATCATCTGTGGCATTAGGAGAATCATCATTGCCCGCAGTCCATGACCCAACACGGCCTGGAGGGAGCAAAAAAAAAACCAGGTAGCACAATTAGAGATTTGCAGCCCTGTGGCTAAAGTTAATAATGCGGATTGGGTGGCCACGATATTAACAGACAGACAGACAGGGAAGGGGAGAGGAAGGAGCCCTGTGTAGGGAGGATATCCGACACACTCGAATCATTTTAGGCAAAGTTCTGGCTGACACGGGACTGAGGGGGAAAACGAGAGGCTGAGGTTCTGGGTTACAACGGGGGCTAGAGGGCAGCCTCAGGCAACGATCGGGCTGGGAATACACAGCGCCTGGTTGGTCATAGAATTCCTACACTACAGGAAGAGGCCATTCAGCCTGCACCAACCACAATCTCACCCAGGCCCTATCCCCGTAACCCCCATGCATTGACCCTGCTAATCTCCTTGATACTAATTTAGCACAGCCAATCTAACAAACCCGCACATCCTTGGAGTTTGGGAGGAAATCGGAGCACCTTGAAGAAACCACAGGTGGCACGGTGGCACAGTAATCAGCACTGCTGCCTCACAGTGCCTGGGACCCGGGTTCGATTCCCAGCTTGGGTCACTGTCTGTGTGTGAGTTTGCACATTCTCCCTGTGCCTGCATGGGTTTCCTCCGGGTGCTCCGATTTCCTTCCACAGTCCAATGATGTGTAGGTTAGGTGGATTGGCCATGCTAAATTGCCCCTTAGCGTCTGGGGGACTAGCTAGGGTAAAAGCATGGGGTTACGGGGATAGGGCCTGGGTGGGATGGTGATCGGTGCAGACTTGATGGGCCGAATTGCCTCCTTCTGCACTGTAGGATTCTACGAAACCAATGCAGACACAGGGAGAACGTGCAAACTCCACACAGTCACCCACCTGAGGCCGGAATCGAACCCGGGTCCTTGACACTGTGAGGTTAACCACTGTGCCACGAAGCCGCCCGTTGCTAAAGGCTTCCTGATAAGGCCTCCTGGTCTACAAGAAACCCTGAAAGGGATTTGCTCTTAAGCAGGTGGCAGCATCTCCTGTCTCTGCTTGAATGTTGGCAGCCTGCAACTTTTGAATGATAATTAGCTCCCCCCAATCTTTCACCTTGCTGGTGGCCTGGTTCGGGGCAGTAAAAATTGAACAGATGGGGATGGGATTGAGTTTGCTGATGCTGATAATTTTAACCCCGGCTCCACTCTATCCCACCTGGCGGATCTAATTTATAGAATTAGTAAAATTGTATTCTTTATCCCCGAGCTCTAACTATCCAGGACGGCACAAAATTCAATTAGTAAATTGGATAAGAAAGGATTGAATCTAGCAGAGCAGACAATTTGGCGCTCCATTGTTTCTCAGGCTGATGTCCAAGAATCCCCAGACACTGAGAGGCAGTCAGCCAGTTCACTGTCATTAATGACACAGAACGCAGCTTGTTTTTGATGTTTTTTTATATACAAGTGCTGCACATATTTCTGATGCTATGGGCACAGGGTGCTGCCACCCAAAGTATTCCTTTAGAGGGATGTCACAGAGGGAGAACGGGGCAGTCCGCAGAGGGAAAGCCAGTCAAGGTTGTTCCTTCGTGTCTCTTCCAGTGCTGGCTTACCTTTCTATTGAATGGCTTGTGTGGAAGGAGGGTTTTACAATTGCAACTGTAATAAACGGAGGCTTAAGAATGAAGGGCTTTTACATTTGTAGCTTCATCGAGCGATACAACAGTGGGATATTTGTTTTGCGATGAGGCTGGTGTTTGGGTTGTCCATCATCGAGTTTGTCCCTTCCCTGTACTGAATTTGGAGAAATAACCCCCAACAGCAGGAAAAGCTCAGCGAGACGTTCGGCGAAGAGTGGGAGGAAGTTAGTCAAGAGATTAGAATGGACCGTTTGGGCTAAAGTGGTCTTTTACGGAGCTATAAATACTGTGCCAGTCTGGCACTCTTTGATGCGCAGCCTAAAGACAGGGGGTTGTGGGGGCGTTTACCTCGGTTGGCTCTAGTCCGGGTACGCACACCTGGCACAACGCTGGTGACTTCGCCACTTGGTACCGAGGTTTTCAGCACAGCTTTCATGTTTTCGTGCTCGGCTGCCTCTTCTGCAGACTGCAATCCCTGCAGCTGGCTCTCACTCGAGACAGTGTCAGCGTTGCTGGAGAACTTTCCTGTCTGCACAACAAATCAGATACAGATAGTCATTCCTTTGGCAAGCCCAAAGCACAGGGCTTTCTTTCACACTTTATGCTTCTGCACAATGTGAGTCTACAAAATTGTGTAGATAAAAACACGCAATGAAAGGAACATTAATCGAGATCCCTGTGTGCAGCACTTTCAGGCTGAACTTTAGTCTCAGTGCAGGGGTGCATTTTAGTATACGAATAGTCATGTTTGAGATGGAGTTTTATTGTCCCTTTCTCAGAGGGGATCTTTGAGTCCTGCTTAAGTCATAGAATCCGTACAGTGCAGAAGGGAGCCATTCAGCCCATCGAGTCTGCACTGACAACAATCCCACCCTATCCCCATATATTTACCCTGCTAATCCACCCTGAAACTAGGGTCAATTTAGCACAGCCAATCAACCTAACCTGTACATCTTTGCAGTGAGAGAGGAATCACAGAATCCTACAGTGTAGGAGGCGGCCATTCGGCTCATTGAATCTGCACCAACCACAATCCCACCTAGGCCCAATCCCCATAACCCCATGCATTTACCCTCGCTCGTCCCCCTGACACGATGGAGCAATTTACCACGGCCAATCAACCTAACCTGCACATCTTTGGATCGGAGCACCCAGAGGAAACTCTCGCAAACACGGGGAGACCATGCAAACTTTACACAGACTGTCACATACGGTCAGAATCAAACTCTGGGTCCCTGGAGCGGTGAGGCAGCAGCGCTAACCACTGTGCCACCATGCCGTCCAAGTCAACAGCTCGCATTTTCCAGCCCTTCCCCCACTTCAGTGGAGCCATAAAATTCCGTCCTTAGTATTTTTTTTGGAGGAAAACTGACTTTCCCTCAAATTCCCAGCCCCACGCCATTTTCCTCTGGCCTTTTTGCAAGTTGGAAAATACCCAGCGTGCAAAATGGCACCTGCCGAGGTTGGGTACCCTGTTTTAAGTATATGATGAAAATCAGATTTTGTCCCACACACCATTCTCGTTTCTCAGTGCGAGGTTTAGGAAAAGCACATCAGGTTTGGGAGATCATGTAGAAAACTTGCTGAGGAATTGAGAACATCTCAAAATGTAAGTGTAAAGTGTTTTGACATCTTTAGATGTCATATTTAAATAACGCAATGACTCATCACAGGGTCCGTCCTGCTAAATTATGTTGATCTTTACATCAGCCAGCATCATCTCAATGTCCACATGTATTACAGTACTTTTACAATGGAGAAAAGTACCATAATGCATTATAAAGTGTAAAAATAAATGTCCTCCACTGTCATGTTTTTTGTGCTCGGATTTAATTGAACTGGTAGATTTGGCTGTGTAAAAAAATCTTCATCTGGAAGTTGAAAAAAACTGTCTACACCTGATATCCTCCAATTATTGACATTTTAACTACAATCCCCAATATTAAGAGATGTAAGAGAGCAGTTTTTGTCCACTTTGTTAAAAAACAATTTGTTTTTAAGCTTTGTCGCAATTATGGGTGGAATTTTACCGCCTACCACGGGAATCATTCATGATCTCAGACACAAAGGATAAATGTTCTCGTTCCGCCAGCCACAGGAACTGTAGCTGGTGACAGTCCATGGAAAGATCCGTTGTCCTTGGGCGGGACTTTCCAGTTTCCGAGTGAGCCCTTTGTGTCTGAGGTTCTCTGATACGATTTTCGAACAGGCCTTGATTTGAGTTGCTGGCAGTCCCACTCGAAAACAAGCAAGAGCCACTTGAAAACGTCTAACTTGGGGTTCAAAGATGAGCATGGAACCCAGATGGGAAATTTCCTTGGATGCAGCATGGATGGGACACTGAGCATCCAAGTCAACAGTTCTTAAAGGGACTACTACGGGCCTGGCCGAAGAAGGGAAATCACTGTTTTTTTGAAGTTTTTAGTGGAGCTAGATTGGAAGAAGGAACAGGTACTCAGTTTAATGATAAAATTCTGTTGGATTCCCTTTTCCGCAAGCCATCCACTTCTGTCACCGCTCTGTCATGTTAATTTGAGGCCTGACCGTCACACACTGAATTAACAGACGAGCATACAGCTCACTGCCTGATATGTGATAATCCAAAACTGCAGTCCTATATTTGACTGCCAAGTTTCTAGCCCTGACATGGAATCATAAGATCCCTACAGTGCAGAAGCAGGCCATTCAGTCCATCGAACCTGTACTGAGATTCTGATGGAGCATCCCATCTAGACCCTATGCACGCAAGCCCACATATTTGCCCCACTAACCCATTCCCCCAAACTACACATCTTTGGACACTAAGGGGCAATTTAGCATGGCCAATCCACCTAACCTGTGCATCTTTGGACTGGGGAGGAAACCGGAGCACTCAGGGGAAACCCACACAGAAACGGGGAGAACATGCAAATGTCACACAGACTGTAACCCGAAGCTGTAACTGAACCTGGGCAGCGAGGCAGCTAAATTGCCCCTTAACGCCCAAAGATGTGTAGGTTAGGGGGATTAGTGGGGAAAATATGTGGGTTTACATGGATAGGGTCGGGTGGGATGCTCTGTCAGAAAGCTAGTGCAGATTCAATGGGCTGAATGGCCTGCTTATGCACTCTGCCATCGTGCTGCCCCCTTGAACCATTTGCCCAAAGGACAGAACATGGTAAAGAGAAAAAAAAATCCAAAGCGATAGGGATACAATCTGTTACTGGACGAACCTTGTGTAAAAAGTTTACTCACCAAGTGAGCAAGAGGGGAAGTGAGTAAGGTTTAGTGTCTGGGGGCTGGTGAGCAGCGGGGGAAGGCTGCAGTGTAATTGACAAAGCGAGGAGATGCATCAATAAAGGCTGTATGACGTGACGGAACTGTTCAAGGCTGGTTTTCACCAAGGGACAAACAAGCCAGTAGACAGCTGCTTTCCTAGTAAAAGGCCTCTACCTGCAGCCCTGGGAATATCTGCAGATTAATAATTTTGGCAGTTGGACCTTTTAGCTTCTGTTTTGTGTGCGTGTGGCAAAACTCCTGAAAAATCACTGTATTTCAGCAAGCGAGAGAACACCGTACATGGACCTTCCACACAGGCTCTCTCAAAATCACTGGGCCCATTTATTTTGCTTTAGGAAAACAAAAGGGTGTTTTTAGTTCTGTGTGCTCTTCCCAATCAAAACCTCTCTGGACTAAAGCAATTCACTTTCTCGGAAACCTTGCTGTTGAGGGTGCACTAATCCCAGGCCTTGCTCACCCCCACAGCAAACAAGGCAAGACTCAAATAGTACAATGGATGGAGATGAACGAGGCATATAATCAAATTGCATCACTCATTGTCGACTTGCTTGTCAACTTCATATTTTAAAATGCTTTTTGCCTTTACAGTAACAAGATTTGTAATAAAAACAACAGTTTGATTGAAGTTCTCCATCAAAGTTAACTATTGAAGAGAGAATGTGTGAACTCCACACAGTTAGAAGCCCGAGGTTGGAACTGAATCAGAGTCTTTGGTGCTGTGAGGCAGCAGTGTTAACCACTGTGCCATTGTGTCACCAGACAGAATAAAGAAAAAGTACAAAAAGTACATTTATAAAAGTCCCTACAACTAAAATCTGTAGGAATGGGACTCCATACTTGTAAAAAAAAATAGTTTTTAGTTCTAAACTGTTATGAGGCAATACTTTGGATGTAAAAGCCCTAACTTTTTGAGGTGAGATAGAATCACTCCAGTGCAGGAGGCGGCCATTCAGCCCATCAAGCCTGCATCAACAATCCCACCTCATGCCCTACCCCCGTAACCCCATATATTTACCCTGCTAATCTCCCTGACTTTAGGAAAGGAAATCTGGCATCCTTATCTGGCCTGGCCTACATGTGACTCCAGAGTCACACCAATATGGTTGATGCTCAACTGTCCCTCTGAAATGGCCTAGCAAGCCACTCATTTCAAGGAGAATTAAGGGTGGGCAACAAATGTTGGCCAGCCAGCAATGCCCATTCCATGAATGGGTAAAAAAAATAGAGGTTACCTATTCAGCATTGAGAATAGTTTTGCTACATGAATATGGAGCAAGCACACCTTTACCAGGCATGTATGGTATTTCAAGAAACTTTGTGGATACATTTTACAGATGTCTGCAAACGAATAGATGCACAACAAAGCCAAAACTATTGAGGGATATTAACCATCTAACTTCATTGGCAAAGGAGTTCCAAATGCAGATGTTTGAATGTGCACTATGAGATTATTGTTGGGAAGTTTGAATGTCGACTTTCAGCAGAAAAATGCGGTGACATCTACATCTGGAAAGAATCAGGAACTGTCAAAATGATCAACCAACCAGGTATTAAAACAAGTGGAATTATGTTCTCAAAACACAGGGACACAAGACCGGTAGGTTAATACCATTCGACAGGGTGCAATTCAACACAAGGGCCGTTTGCTCCCCATGTCGGCCATGCATCGTGGTAACAACACAGTTAGTATCAACGCGATGTTAGTGCTAATCAGTGTCCACAAGCCAATGGTCACAGCAATCTGAAGCAGCAGCCCATACCTCACCATCATCTTCATCATCAGTCTAAAAGGGAGGTGGGAGGAGGAAAGGAAAGCGAAGAGGAATGACATGATATTCAGAAAGGAAAATTAACAATTCAAAATGTAACAAAAAGCATTTGCTAAATAAGTACAATGAACGGATGGCAACACATTATCCATATTACATTAAAGGCATATAGAGAAAAACTGAACAGATGCAGGTCGTACTGATTAAACTATGGAGCTGGTAACTTTGTCTATTCTTATACAAGTCATAACATCTACAGTGCAGAAGGAAGCTATCCGGCTCATCTGCACCGACAACAAACCCACCCAGGTCCTATCCCCGCAACCCCACACATTGAACCTCCTATTCCCCCTGACACACAAGTCAATTTATCATGGCCAATCAACCTAACCTCCACAGCTTTGGGCTGTGGGAGAAAACTGGAGCACCCTGAAGAAATCCACTCAAAGAGAGCGCGCAAACTCAACACAGACAGTGACCCAAGGCTGGAATCGAACCCGGGTCCCCGTAGCTGTGAGGCAGCAGTGCTAACCACTGTGCCACCCTGCTGTGCAATTCCATAGAACTCTTGCTTCACTCTTTTCATTTACTTTCTACAACTTCAGTAGAGTTCAGTAAATAACCATTGTTCAGTTGTCTCTTCAGTCAGAGGTCACTAACCACCAATCATGCCTTTCCCTCTTGCTCGTGCATCACTCAATCAGCTTAAATCATTAAAACTAATGTTTTATCGATTGTGTTGGATACCCAACTGAACACGGGCCAAGTCTTTCAAAGAGCTGGCCATGGAACAATGACCTCCTCCAGTGCTGCATGATTCTGTACACAATTGTCACATGCTCCAGTCTTCAGTTTAATCTTCCACTGAGTTACAACTCATCAAGTCTTCAGCTTAATTTTTCAACGGATTTCTTGAACACCCATTTTCAGAATGGCTGAAGGATTGACAGCTGGCGAAGGAATATTGGGAGCAGATGATAAACAATGATCCAAAAGGGGAAGATTGTGACAAAGCTGGAAAATATTTCTGAAGAGTGGAGTCTCACTATGCAAAGGCTTGAAAGACAAACATAATACCCTGAAGGTCAGTTGCTAAACAAATTAAGAAGAGTAAGAAGTCTCACAACGCCAATTAAAGTTCAACAGGTTTATTTGGTAGCAAATACCACTAGCTTTCGGAGTGCTGCTCCTTCATCAGGTAAGTGGAAGTTCTGTTCACAAACAGGGCATATAAAGACACAAACTCAATTTACAAAATAATGGTTAGAATGCGCGTCTTTACAAGTAATCAAGTCTTAAAGGTACAATGTGAGTGGGGAGATGTGTATTGTCTCCAGCCACGACAGTTTGTGAGATTTTGCTGTGCTTAACCCTCTCTCCACTCGCATTGTCTGTACCTTTAAAACTTGATTACCTGTAAAGACTCGCATTCCAACCATTATTTTGTAAATTGAGTTTGTGCCTTTATATGCCCTGTTTGTGAACAGAAATCACACTCGCCTGGTGAAGGAGGAGCACTCCGAAAGCTAGTGGCTTTTGCTACCAAATAAACCTGGTGTTGAGAGACTTCTTACTGTGTTTACCCCAATCCAACGCTGGCATCTCCACATCACAAACAAATTAAGAGCCAGTAAGCTGGGGCGAGTTAAGACTGTAATGCTCGATGCTTTGGGAATGAAGGGATACATTGGCATTTTCAAGAGAGAGAACTCAGTGTAGAGTTCAGGCTTACTGGGAATGCACATTGGGAAGCTCATGTAGTTAAAGAAAGCTTCTCAATTAAAAGAAAAACTTCCTTTGAGCCGAGCGACTAAAGCACCAGAATTTCCCCAATATCTTCAAGGCTGAGCTGGAGATGAGGTGGTGGTTTTGTGGCAAAACATGAACAGATTGTGTCCCTTCAGATGCAAATGAAGCAAATTAAATGATCCTTTTGTTCTGTGAGTTCTTCTAATTAAGATGTTTCAAGTTTTGACATTACAAATTTTTTTCGTAGCAAACCTATTCTGCGCTGGTTGTAAGGTAGAAAGAACACATGGTTCTTGACAACAGAAATGGACAGGATTCCCAAAGAGCAATGCATCTGATTATAATAGTAAGAAGTCTTACATCACCAGGTTAAAGTTTATTTGGAATCCCGAGCTTTTGGAGCATTGCTTCTTCCGCAGGTGTGTGGATCAGTTCTCCACCCCACTAATGAAGGGGCAATGCTCTGAAAGCTTGAGATTCCAAATAAACCTGTTGGATTTTAACCTGGTGTTGTGAGACTTCTTATTGTGCCCACCCCAGTCCAACACCAGCATCTCCACATCATGGCTCTGATTGTAATGGCAGAGGTCATTTAACAAATTCCAATGGTGTATAAATCGGCAGTGCGTTAAGATATAATAGAAATTTATCGACACGAGGTCTAGTTCAAGAAAGGAAATCATAGAATCCTACAGGAGGCCATTCGGTCCATCGAGTCTGCACTGACCACAATCCCACCCAGGCCTTATCCCCATAACCCCATGCATTTACCCTAGCTGGTCTCCCTGACATTGAGGGTCAATTTAGTATGGCCAATCCACCTAACCCATGCATCTTTGGATTGTGGGAGAAAACTGGAAGAAACCAACGCAGACATAGGGAGAAAGTGCAAACTCCACACCAAGTGACCCAAGCCAGGAATTGAACCCGGGTCCCTGACTCTGCGAGGTAGCAGTGCTAATCACTGTGCAACCCATAATGAAATGGCTGGCAGCCATTTCATTCATGGGATATGGGCATCACTGGCAAGGCCAGCTTTTATTGTCTATTTACGACTGGCCTGGAGAAGGTGGTGGTGAGGCACTTTTCAGAACTGCCATTAATCACGCCGTGTAGTGGGGAAGTTTTAGGTAACAAGTTAAACATTGTAGCTCTGTTACATACAATACTGGACAGAGAAAGGTAAAAACTTATTTCTTATAAACATGTTAATAAGGCTGTGTAGGTAATGTGGTAGATACTGGTTGACAAGTCAAATCAAGTTGGAAGTTGAAGAAGAAAGAAGGAATTTATATTTGTAATATCCTTTGTGATCTCAGGACATCCCAAAATTTCTTATAATTAAGGAAATAATGTAATCACTGCTGTAATTTAGGGAAGATATGTACATCTTGGGAAGGTACTTGCATATAGGTTGAGTAGAAATAAATACAACTACAAGTTAGATCCTAAACAGATAGGAGATAGGGTGTAAAGTTGAACAATATGCAATTTAAAATTGCACACTTATTGGGACTTGAGCATAGGCCTATAAATAATGAGGGGCTTAGATCAGCTAGACAATCAACATTAGAGTCTAAAACTAGAGGGCATAGGTTTAACGTGAGAGGGAAGAAATACAAAAGGATCCAGGGGGCAATTTTTTTTCCACAGAGGGTGGGGAGTGTTTGGAGAGTACTAGTAGAGGACGGTACAATTTTGTTTTAAAAAGCGTTCAAACAGTTACACGGATAAGATGGGTTTAGAGGGATATGGGCCATATGTGGGCAATTGGGACTAGCTTCATGGTTAAAAAAAGGGGGGGGATGACATGGATAAGTTGGGCTGAAGGGCCTGTTTCCATGTTGTAAACCTCCATGACTCTAAACAGGTAGAAGATAGGATATAAAGTTGAACAATATACAATTTGGAATTGTTGCCAATGACTATTCATCCTTCTGTTTTCAAGAAATCTTCAGCTGAGATAGGAATATTCAGGTCAGCTGCGAGCAGAGCTAACACTTGCACATCCTGCACCATTGCACCATCAAACCATGGAATGAATGCTGAAGGAATGCAGTGAGACATGGAAAATTGCCTCATCCAAAGTACAGTGTTCGTTTAACAAAAGGAACCTGATAAAGATTCATACCATTAGAAGACTGCAACTGAAAGGCCATTGTTAGAAATATGGGCCAGAGTTCTCTGACCTCTCCTGTGGTTGGAATTCTCCAATCCCGCTGTCCAAATGGAGTTCTGGCTGAGCGCCATGTTCTCCATTCTCCCTGGCAGTGGAGGAAAAGAGACCAGAGAATTTCGGCCATAGAAGGGTGATGAATTGTAGACATATTTGTCTACCCAAATTCTGCCCTCAAATGGGAATGGAGCAGAATTCTTTCAGCAATCACTTGATTTAGAGCCATTCAGCTTTGGATGTTTTTTTTTTGCTGGACTGGCACAGTTTTGAAAAATATCATCAACATCAGGCTTGGCTTGAGTGATAGCACTCATAACTCGAGCCCCACTCCACAGATTTCAACACAGAATTTAGGCTGACACCTCAGTGCTGCAGGAGCATTGCAATGTGAGTGGTGCCATCTTTTGGTTGCAACATTAAACCAACACAACACCTCATGTGCCCTCTCAGATGGAAGCAAAAGCTTTCGTGTCACTATTATAGCACAGGGGAGGTTTTCCAGGCAATGTTTACACCTTAACCAACACTTAAAAACAAATGATTTAGTCATTCCAATGTCGCTGTTTGTGGAACCTTTCATATACAAAATGATGGCCAAATTACCCACGTCACAGTTCAAAGGAACTTTGAGGATAATGTGCTTTGCAGTGTTATTTACTGAGATTCCATACAGAGGTTGGATACTTTATAAATGCAATCCCTTCTTTCTGTTTAAATATTTTTTAGGAGGAGATATTAAACCAAAGATACAAGAGATCCCATTGTGGCCGGGGGTGGGATTACAACAACAATTACAGCAATAACTACAATAACAACGGCAATATTAGCTGTAAGGGCAGTTGCGATAACGAGAGTCAAGCATGTCAAATCTGGGTCAAATTATAATTAAACATAGATGCTGGTTAGAAGGATGCAAGAGTCCCTAACCTGTCCTGTGAGCTGTAGCCTCTCACTTCCTGTGTTGACCAAATATGGATAGTTGTTTGAGCTGTGCTAGACGCAGCAGAGCCATTACTACCATATATGGTGAGGCTATGTAATTTGCACGTAACTTGGCATAAACATTATGAAGTAACTTATGAAGTGATTGAACATTGTGATCAGTTTCTGGTGATATTGTTCGCTGAGGGCCACAGAACTTTCTGGAAGATTGGGAAAGTTTGGAGAAAAAGAGGGGTCTCTCAGTCTTTGCCACCGATACGGCTCGAGAACCAACACTGCAAGTGTGCCCTGAAGAAACGTCTTCAGAAAAGACAAAAGATCCACGAGGAAGAATCTACACAGCAACGGACCTGGCCAGTTTGTTCAAAGCAGGCAGTATTTGTTTTAGAATAAAAGTTTAGTGTGAAAGTCAGAGAGTTAAAGTGAAATGAGTGTTGCAACAGTACGAATTTATGAGTTTTGGCATAAATAAACAAAAGATTGTTTAAGTGAATTTGAGTCAACTTCTGTCTTTGATTTGTCAGACTAAAATAAGTACCTGGAAAGAAGTTTAAGTTTACAGTTGGATAAGACCATGTTACCATGAACGCTAATCCTTGATTCTGTTTCAAATTGTTGTTGATTGAACACTCAGTTATTCCACTGTTTATTAAGGCATCTTTCTACATGCACATCGTGTTGCAGTACCTTGGGACGCGCTGAAGATGCAAAAGGCACTGGCCTGAACTTTCCACTCATGGGGTGCGCACACTTAGCGCCGCAAGCGGCCCTGGAATGCGATTTCACACCCCTTGGCCCATTAATGTGCAGCCAGCATGAAACATGGGAAAGGCTGAGCACTGCCAGGGAGGGCGGGCACCAAGAAAAGGGAGGGCAGCCATGGAGCTGTCTCAGGGAGCTTTTGACCCATGAAAAAAAGATAGCAATGGAAAAAGAGAGTCAAAGGCAGCACAATCAAACCCAAACCTCAGACCTCAGACATCTTTTAAACTATAGTTCAGCACTAACATTTCATTTCCCCCCACCCTCTGGATTGAGATTGAAGTCAAAACATCAAGGCTGCTTGGCCAATTGGTCCTCTCGCCGACTGTAAAAGCAGATGGGCCATGTAAAATTCTGTTCCATTGGCCCTTTTATGGGCTAAATTGCCTGCTTTATTGACAGCAGATGCATTTCTGATCTCAAGTAAGCCACCGAACAAAGTATTGCTCAAGTGAGTGACGATGTCAGGGCACATGCCCAACATCTTCTCGCACAATTTCGGGTGGTTCTGGGTCTGGCGTACGTCCACCTGCCCAAGTAACGTAAAATTCTCGCCGTTATATAAAATTGGACTTTTTTTCCCCCCTCTCGTAAATCATGAGGGTGTTTAGCTGAATAACTCCAAATCTAATCAATTCTCTCTTTTGAAGAACTAGCTTCAATAGTGCACTCATTGACTGCTATCACGTATCATTCAAAGCCGTGTGGGAGCTACATAAACCCACACCCACAAGGACAGCTGGTTGTAACCGTCTGGAGCAGTTTCTTTGGTATGCTGCCTGCTTGGAGGATTTTCTTCATCGTGCTGTATACTTTCGTTGACAATTCTAAGCACAGTGACTGATGATATTGGAACCATTTGAAAGTAGTAAGCAAAGCTTTGTATCATTAAATAATCCCAGTACATAGTCTCCGATCCAGATTTGCATTGATAAATTTTGGCCCAGAAACAGGGTATTAAAATTAATTTTGTTACATATAAACAATTTACTCAGTGCTTGAGATAGGGAGCACGAGATTGCCTTGAAGTGATGACAGAGCTTTACTGCTTTATGCAAACACACAAAATAATATTTTGTCCCTGGATAAGTTCAGAAGACCAGGCAATACTCGGTTCACATTCCATTCAAAGAAGGGAGGATAAAGATGATTATAACTATTTACGAGAGGCACGGTGGCACAATGGTTAGTACTGCTGCCTCACAGCACCAGGGACCTGGGTTCAATTCCCGGCTTGGGTCACTGTCTGCGTGGAGTTTGCACGTTCTCCCACGTCTGCATGGATTTCCTCGGGTGCTCCGGTTTCTTCCAATAGTCCAAAGATGTGTGGGTTAGGTGGATTGGCCATGCTAAATTGCCCCTTAGTGTCAAGGGGACTAGCTAGGGTAAGTGCATGGGGTAATGAAGATAGGGTTTCATTGGGATTGTGGGTGCAGACTCGAGGGGCTGAATGGCCTCCTTCTGCACTGTAAGATTCTATGATACAGGCCTAACATCTATGGCAGAAGAAATGTACAGACTAATATGCCAGATAACATTATTTATTAGTTCTTGTACTGTCACTGGATCAAAATCCTGGAATTCCCTTCCTAACAGCACAGTCAGTACACCTATACCACATGGGTTGTGATGATTCAGGCTCATCACTACATCCTTGAGGGCAATTAGGTGTGGGTACTAAGCGCTGCTCAGCCAGCAATACCCACACCCTGTGAAAGAATAAAGAAATAAATTGTCACTCGGGTTACAGATTGGTTAAGGATAAATTATGTCTGATTAACTTGGCTGAGTTATGTTTATGCTTGTTTATGTTCTGTTTACTGGCTATCAAACAAAGTTTGTCGAAGTGTAACAGATTGGATTGCTAGTGTGAAATACCTGGGTACACACAACACTCGGCACTAAGAGTACTCAGGCTTCCAAGCTTTAATTACTTGTGCACAAGTGAGAACACAGCACAGAGAATACAGTGCAAAGCACTGCAAGATGTTCTGTCAATTCAAACAGAAAATGTAACAGTTATAGTTCATCGTATCTTGCTCTTTTGGAATTGTGTTATTGAAAGGGTCTTATTTTCATCCTGTGGTCAAGGCTGGGTTGTTTATGGAAGTAACATAGGGTTTAGATTAGTTGCTTACCCTGAGTACGCAAGCGCTGGCCTCACAGAAGGCCTTGTTTGCTCATAAATATTTTCCATTACTTGAGATGGGAAGATGTTTGTCATAACTTAATTTCTACATTTCTTGTACCTTAATAGCTGGAATTACAACTTAATTATTTCCACATTTACAAAGAACAATCCCAATGGATTAAAGGGACAGTGGCAATGTTTTTTTTCAGACTGGAGAGAAATATGGTGATATCCCTCAAAAACTGCTATTCAGACCATTGCACTTTATGACACATATTAATGACCTGGGCATGGATAGAGAGGGCAAAAGTTAAAGTTTGCAGGTGATACAAAACTGGAGGTGAACTGCAGTGCACAGTGATGAGGATAGCAGTGGACTTGCGTAGACTGACCGGTTAAACTGGCGACACATGGCAGATGAAATTTAATGTAGAGTGTGTGTAGTAATGTACTTTGGGCTGAAGAATAAATGCAATATAGACAATATGGTGCAAGTTTAAAGGGAGTGGAGGGAACAGAAATACTCAGGCGTTCACATAGACGGACCTTCAAACTTGATGGGACAGGTTGAGAAGGTTATGAAAAATGAATATGGGATCTTTGGCTTTGGCAAAGTTCAAAAGCAAGGAAGGAATGCTGAACATTTATAAAGCACTGCTTTTGGTCTCAGCTGGGGCCATGAGCACAATTATGGGCACCACAGACTAGGAAAAATGTCAAGGCCTTGGAGTGGGTACAGAATCAGGTTTAGTCAACCCTAGTTTTTGAGGGATAGCAGAACAATGAGCTCTTTCATGTTTTGTTGCTTCACAACACTATACCAAAATGGCACAAACACAAGTTACCGCCAGCAATTATAACTGCTTGTCGTTACAGTCATACAACAAGAACTATTAAATTAGCTACATTTTAATCACAATATCCTCTAGTACCAGGCTCCGTATTCCATCTTATGAAGCTAACTGAAATGAGAAATACTGTCTCCTGTGAATCTATTCAGAGATGGGACATCAGCAAAGCAGTGTCAACACTGCAAGTAGTGCTGCCAAATTGGAAACTGTTTCCATCAATCCTGCTCTCTAAACCAGCCAACGCTGCAAACAGTAATTTTAATTTTCCGATATTATGGTTATATCTACCAATTCTTTTAGATTAAATACACTTTCCTCACATTTTCCTATGCTACGACAGACAATGGGAGAAAATGGCACCACAATTAACATAAGTTATGATGTGAGAATTCATAACAGGTAGATTTGAAGTGGATTATGGTGATTGAATTTGGTTTTCCCCTTGTTGTACCCAGTAAAAAAAAATCTAGACTGTAGCTACTGCAGTTTAGCAACTGAAAGCATGGCATAGTTTACAAGTGATTCGTAAATATTCTTCATGTTTTAAGGTAACACGTCCCTCCACATGCATGGATTTCACCCCCTCAAAAAATCTGCTCGTGTATAAGCCGACCCCCTACATCTTGTCTAATAATTTGGCCTAAAAGCCCAAATTTTGTGAGAGTATTTACGGTAATAACATACTCAGGATGAGTGTTTGCTGTCTGGGAAGCAATTTACATTTAGTCAAGCTGATAGTCAGATCTCAGCACGGGGCAAAGGTGTAGGTGGAGACACAGATTGCTTGAATGGGTATGAGAGAGAGGAAGGTTTATGCATTTGCAAATCAGTTGCCTGGTTACACCATCTCATGGATCGCAGAGAAACTTATACACTTCTAACAGGGTTGGACAGGGTAGATTCATAAAGAATGTTCCCGATGGTGGACGGGGAGTCCAAAGCTAGGGGTTATAATTTGAGGATAGCTGGTAAAACTTTTAGAACTGAGATAAGGAGAAATTTCTTCACCCAGAGAGTGGTGTATGCATGGAATTTACTACCACAGAAAGTTGTTGAGGCCAGAACATTGTCTGACTTCAAGAAGAAATTAGATATAGCTCTAGGGATTAAAGGAATCAAGGGATATTGGAGGAGGGAAGGAAGGATCAGGATATTGAATTTGATGATCAGCCATGATCATAATGAATGCAGAGTAGGCTCGAAGGGCCAAATGGCCTCCTCCTGCTTCTAGTTTCTATGTTTCTATCTCTGAAGCACAATATATTAAGGTCCAACTATCACACTAACCAGAGAACAAGAGTCCCTTATTTAATCAAATAATGGATAAGCATGTCATGTGTTGAAGAGAATCCCCTTATGTGTGGGGATTTTTTCAGTGGCATTGACAAAAGATCTGGAATGATACTTCTGCGGCTGAATTGATCCCAGAAGTCAGCTTAAAGTCTGTAGGTAGGAGAATAACTCAGCTTGGCTCTGTAGCAGTAATTCACTTCTTAAATGAACATCTGTTTTCGTGATCCAGTGCATATTGAGAGATATGTCAGGCAAAGTATCTTCATTGCTTTTGATTGCATCCATCGAGCTGTATCCCTTCTGTGTATATCATGAACAACAGACTATAAATACATGTCATGACATCATTTCCTGCTGATATCTATTCATTTGACTACTCCACATTAAATAAATTATGTGTTGATTTATAATCAGGCCAACGGAAAGTATATTGAATAAATACACTGATTATAAATGAGGGGAAATCATGTTTGATGCTTCAAGTGTCCCTTGTAGCATCAAACAATGAATAAACGTGTAATATAATGAAGAGAATGCAATCCCTTATGAGCGGGGATTTAGTCAGAGTCCAAAGATGTGTGGGTTAGGTTGATTGGCCTTGCGAAATTGCCCCTTCGGGTCAGGGGGATTAGCAGAGTAAATATACAGTGTTATGGTGATAGGGCCTGGGTGGCCTTGTTGTCAATGCAGGCTTGATGGGCCAAATGGCTTCCTTCTGCCCTATAGGGATTCTATAACTCACTACGAGACACACTTCACGAAGCCGCAGTGAGGGAGGCAAGGGTTCTTTGTTTAACTCCAGGTCTCGCTGTGATTTAACTCGATATTGAGGTGGAGGTTGGGGGTGGGGCAAAAACTGTGCCTGCAGAATTGTAAGACGTCTCACAACACCCGGATGAAGTCCAACAAGTTTATTTGATAGTAAACCCACAAGCTTTTGGAACGCTGTTCGTCATCAGGTAACGGAGTAGCGTTTCCAAAAGCTTGTGGGTTTACTATCAAATAAACTTGTTGGACTTTAACCTGGTGTTGTGAGACTTCTTACTGTTGCTTACCCCAATCCAACACCGGCGTCTCCTCATCATGACCTGCAGGATTGGTCAGTGATACCCATTTTGTAAAACAATGCCCAGCGTAAAGCTCAAAAATGTAACATTTCTCTGAAACTCACATCTTTTGAAAAATTCTACTTTGATGCAACACTAAAATTCCAGTGCACGTTGGTGGTTCTACTGTGAATTGAGGAACTTCACCCAATACAAGTCTGCGCTAGCAGCCTCCTGTTACACGTTTGGCAATGGCATGTGAACATTCTCAACAGCACAGCATGTTACTGAAGAAAGGAATCATTAGAAAAAGAAAGGCCAAGTTCCATCAAGATCACGTCTGCCATTCTAGAAGTCACGCGACACAACAAGAACGAGACTCTTGACAAATAACTGTCTGCTTTCCGCAATTCCCGCCCCAAACTTCCCCACCTCCTTTAAGAAAGGAAATTGTAATCCTATTTGTAGCCATGCCTTCAGCACCCTAGACCTAAAGCTCTAGAATTATCTTGAACTTCACTGCCTCTTTGCCATCACAGAAACCAGCCTCCCATACGGTGACTCTGCCTACACTTCCCGCTGCCTCGGCAAAGCAGCCATCATAATTAAGGATCCTACGCACCCCAGACATTCTCTCTTCCACCTTCTTCCATCGGGAAAAAGATACGAAAGTCTGTGGTCATGTACCAACTGACTCAAGAACAGCTTCTTCCCTGCTGCCATCAGACTTTTGAATGGACCTAACTTATACTGAGTAGTTCTTTCTCTAACCCTAGCTGGGACAGTAAGACTACATTCTGCGCTCTCTCATTTCCTTTTCTATGAACAGTACACTTTGTCTGTATAGCAGGCAAGAAACAATACTTTTCACTGTATACTAATACATGTGTCAATAATAAAGCAAATCAAATCTCGAGCTCCCTCTCTTCCTTAGAGACGCACCTTAAACCCAACTATCTGAATAATCTAGTGATCATCGCCTTTATATTTCCTTATGTGGCACAGTATCAACGTTTCTATGATGATGTTTCTAAGAAGAGCCCTAGAATGGTATACCAAATTATAGACACTATGTAAATCCAAGTTGCTGCTGTTGTAACAGTCCAAACAATTCCTATGAATTAAACAATAAAAGGATCCGACTTAAGGAAAATCACAGTGGAGGATCGGTAACCTTTTCCCTCCCAAGTTTTTAGGGTGGTACAGTGGTTAGCACTGCTGCCTCATACTGCCAGGGATCTGGGTTCAAAATTCTGACCTTGGTTCAATGTGTGGAGTTTGCACATTCTCCCCGTGACTGCGTGGGTTTCCTCCGGATGCTCTGGTTTCCTTCCACAGTCCAAAGGTGTGCAGGTTAGATTGACTGACCATGCCAAATTTCCCTTAACGTCAGGGGGATTAGCGGGATAAATAAGAAGGTTTATGGAAGTACGGCGTGGGTGGGATTGTGGTCGGTGTGGACTCGATGGGCTGAATGGCCTTCTTCTGCACTGCAGGGATTCTATGAAATTCAATGTACCACATGCCCCCATTTCAAATTACTCAAAAACTATGCAAAAATGTTTTTCATAAAATAAAGTTATCTAATTTTCATTTCTCAGAATAAAATCATAGAATTCCTACAGTCCAGAAGGAAGCCACCTAGCCCATGAGACTGCACCAACAACAATCCCACCCAGATCCTATCCCCAAATATGTGACCCTGTGTATTTACCCTGCTAATCCCCCTGACACAAAGGGGCAATTTAGCATGGCCAATCAACCTAACCTGCACATCTTTGGAATGTGGGAGGAAACCAGAGCACCAGGAGGAAACCCACGCAGACACAAGGAGAATGTGCAAGCTCCACACAGTCACCCGAGGAGTGGACTGAACCTGGGTCCCTGGTGCCGTGAGGCAGCAGAGCTAACCATTGACAAGCTACAGCGCTAACCCCTGCGCTGCCCAAAATTAGTCAATAGGAATGGCTTCCACCATCTGACCAGGAACACTGTTCCATAGATCGATCAACCAACTGCTCTACAGAAGTACTGTTTCCTCGGGTTTCTGGATATAGAGTCATAGAGGTTTACAGCATGGAAACAGGCTCTTTTGGTCCAACTTGTCCATGCCGCCCAGTTTTTACCACTAAGCTAGTCCCACATGCCCACATTTGGCCCATATCCCTCTACACCCATCTTACCCAAATAACCGAATAAAAGCAAATTACTGTGGGTGCTGGATTCTGAAACCAAAAGAGAAAATGCTGGAAAATCTGACAGCATCTGTAAGGAAAGAAAAGAGCTGACGTTGACTCCAGATGATCATTTGTCAAAGCTCTTTTTCCTCCTTACAGATTTTCTAGCATTTCCTCTTTTGGCTTTACCCAAGTAACTGTCTAAATGCTTTTTAGAAGAATTGTATCTGCCTCTACTACTGTCTCCGGCAGCTCGTTCCAGACACTCACCACCCTCAGTGAAAAAAATTGCCCCTCTGGACCCTTTTATATCTCTCCCCTCTCACCTTAAGCCTATATGCTGAAGATCTGGTCACAGTTTACATGATCGAGAATCTTTAAATCTCCAAAGAAAGCCAACATTATATCATTGCTCAATCTTGGGTAATGAGGACACGACCATTTCTATAATTGATATGGGCGGCACCGTGGTTAGCACTGCTGCCTCATGGCGCCAGGGACCCGGGTTCAATTCCGGACTCGGATCACTGTCTGTGTGAAGTTTGCACATTCTCCCCGTGCCCACGTGGGTTTCCTCCGGGTGCTCCAGTTTCCTTCCACGTCCCGAAGATGGGCGGGCTAGGTCGATTGGCCGTGCTAAATTGACTCTGGTGTCAGGGGGATTAGCAGTGTGAATATGAGGGATTATGGGAATAGGGCCTGAGTGGGATTGTGGTCGGTGCAGACTCGATGGGCTGAATGGCCTCCTTCTGCACTGTAGGGATTCTATGATGATGATTTAAATAATCCTCCATTGCCCAATCATTCCAGTCGCTGTCTACTGTTTAATTTAAATCTTCCGCACTGTGGTGCCCAGCACACAGGATTCTCAGTGCAGTCGGCACCATTGATTTACAAATTGGCAGCAATCAGCTCACTGCTCCGCCTGGACATTGGATTTGCTTTACTTAGTGCCTCCGAGCATTATTGAGATATTTTCCTTGCTCCAAAGTGAAATGTCTCAAAGTATATCAAATCACTCCACAAGAACAGTTAATCCTTTTGGGACCAGACAGTAGTACGAGGTTATCCAAATCCAATTAGTCGATATTGGCACTGCAGTTCAAGAAACACAGCAGCTCGAAGCGTGCAATCAACAGAACTGAGCCTGAAATTGTTGCGCGGTGAATTACTCCAACCCAGTGTTTGACAAACAGTGACAGTGTGGGAAAGAAAGGTTTGCACCCTGCTGTTCCAGTACAGAACTCAGTTCAACACAGCATTCGGAGGAACTTCCTTCCAATGTTACTGAAGCATCAAGTTCTCGTTTACAAAGTCTCTCCACTTCCTTGAATAACTAACAATGACATTGATACCACATAGAAACATAGAAAACAGGAGCAGAAACAGGCCATTCAGCCCTTCGAGCCTGTTCCATCATTCTTATGACCATGGCTGATCAGAGCTCAGTGACCTGTTCCTGTTTCCACCTCCCCCCTCCCCCCACAATATTCTTTGATCCCTTTCACCTCAAGAGCAACATCTAACTCCTCCTTGAAAACGTACAATCGTTTGGCCACTACTGCTTTCTTTGGCAGAGAATTCCACAGACTTAACTCTCTTACGGCGAAGAAATTTCTCCTCATCTCAGTTCCAAATGGTTTACCCCATATCCTTCAACCATGATGCCTCGTTCTGGACTCCCCCACCATCAGGAACGTTCTTACTTCATCTACCCTGTCTAGTCCTGTTAGAATATTCAAATGAGACCTCCCTCCTCCCCACCCTCATTCCTCCAAACTCCAGCAAATATAATCCTATCTGGCTCAACCTTTTCTCGTATGTCATCACCATTCCAGAAATCAGTCTGGTAAACCTCTGCTGCAACAAATTCCATTGCAAGAACATCCTTGCTTAGATAAGAACACCAAAAGCACACAATAATCTTGGTGTGGTCTCACTAAGGCCCTGTATAACTGCAGCAAGACATCCCTATTCCTGTTCTCGAATCTCTTCCTATGATGGCCAAAATACCACGTTTAAAGTTTACTCGTTAGTGTCACAAGTAGGCTTAAATTAACACTGTAATGAAGTTACTACAAAAATCTCCTTGTCATTACGTTCCGGTGCCTGTTTGGTTACACTGAGGATTCGCTAGGGTCTTTTAAGAGACTTTTGGATAAGTACATGAAAATTAGTAAGATGGAGGGTTATAGGGATGCCTAGTAGGTAGGGACATGTTCGGCACAACTTGTGGGTCGAAGGGCCTGTTTGTGCTGTAGTTTTTCTATGTTTCTACGAGGGAGACTTTAGCATGGCCAATGCACCTAACCGGTATGTCTTTCGGGAGGAAACCAGAGCACCCGGAGGAAACCCACACAGGCATGGGAAGAACATCCAAAATTTGCACACAGTGACCCAAGCCGGGAATTGAACCTAGCAGCAGCGCTAGCCACTGTGCCGCCATGCCGTCCCATTTGCTTTGTTCGCCACCTTCGTGCTTGCTTTCCAATGACCGGCGTACAAGGACACTCGCGTCTTGTTGCACATTTCCCTCTCTCGATCTGTAGCCAGATAATAATCTACCTTCTTGTTTTTGGTACCAAAGTGAAAAACCTCACATTCATCCACATCATTCTGCATCTGCCAATGCATTTGCCGACACAATTTCATTCCGAATAAATAAAAGTTCAAACGTCTCCATTCAGAGGTAATTTTAATTTTGTTTTCAGTCACGCCTTCAGGCCCTAGATGCCTGGCTGCGTTTCTGGTCACCTCACAAGGACTGAAACCAGGTCGGTGAGACTGCTCTACAACCCAGACTGCTCACAGTGATAGTGAATTGACAGGGAGAGGATTCCAGAGAAAGTCACCTTTTCCATCCTCTCATAAGAGAGCCTCCACGTGGCAATCCTTCAGCTGGAAGCTCTCGGAGCTGCAGCTCATTTCCCAAAAGCACTAAATTATTTCCTTGCTCTGAGGCAAACAAGCTGCGAGACTCCAAATCCTCGTTACAACCCCACTTCCCTCGAAGTCTACTGATGAAGTGTTTCGAGTTCTGGCTGAATAGACCCCAGCCAATGCTAACACACACCTCCCCCTCCCCCCCAGCTCCCCACTCTCCAGTGAGCGCAGGCAACAAGAGGAGAAAACATGATGCTACTTACATCTGTAATCATTTTGCCTCTGGTCTTGTTTCTCTCTCTGTGATTGGCTCGTTTCTGCTTTTGCTGTAACACCCGCTCCCTGGTGGTGCGATATTCAAGAGCAAACTCACTGATGATCTTACAGAACTTGTGAATGTTGACTTCTCTGATGGCATGCGGAGGATGTCCCATGAAGAGCAGAAATGCATGGAATCTGTAAAAGGAAAGGTTGGCAGGGGAAGAAAGGGAGATGATGCTTAGAGCCACTTGTTCCTACACTGCACACGTTGACTGGACCAACTCTTGCATGCACGACAGTCAACAGCACAACGTCTTTTACTTTTACGGGACAAACAGAGAAGAACAACAAAGGCGTAACGGGATGTTGGTCAGGACAGGAGCGTTTTCACCAACACAGTCATTTCCCAATGTACGTGAGCTTGGAGTGATCAGTTATGTTTGAGAAAACAAAAGCAGGAGCGAGAGGGAGGGAGGGAAGGAAGCGGGGTCAGAGAGGGAGGGAGGGAGGGAGGGAAGGGGGGTCAGAGAGGGAGGGAGGGAGGGAGGGAAGGGGGGTCAGAGAGGGAGGGAGGGAGGGAAGGAAGGGGGGTCAGAGAGGGAGGGAGGGAGGGAGGGAGGGAGGGAGGGAGGGAGGGAAGGGGGGTCAGAGAGGGAGGGAGGGAGGGAGGGAAGGGGGGTCAGAGAGGGAGGGAGGGAGGGAAGGGGGGTCAGAGAGGGAGGGAGGGAGGGAAGGGGGGTCAGAGAGGGAGGGAGGGAGGGAAGGGGGGTCAGAGAGGGAGGGAGGGAGGGAAGGGGGGTCAGAGAGGGAGGGAGGGAGGGAAGGGGGGTCAGAGAGGGAGGGAGGGAGGGAAGGGGGGTCAGAGAGGGAGGGAGGGAAGGGGGGTCAGAGAGGGAGGGAGGGAGGGAAGGGGGGGTCAGAGAGGGAGGGAGGGAGGGAAGGGGGGGTCAGAGAGGGAGGGAGGGAGGGAGGGAAGGGGGGTCAGAGAGGGAGGGAGGGAGGGAGGGAAGGGGAGTCAGAGAGGGAGGGACGGAGGGAGGGAGGAAAGGAAGGAAGGAAGGGGGGTCAGAGAGGAAGGGAGGGAGGGAGGGAAGGGGGGTCAGAGAGGGAGGGAGGGTGGGAAGGGGAACAGAGAGGGGAGGGAAGGGGGCGAGGGAGGGAAGGGGGTAAGGGTGGGACAGAGGGGAGGGCGAGAACAAAGGAGGGAGTGAGGATGCAGCAAGAGAGTAAAAAAGAGTGAATTGGATGATTTCACATAACCAGGGTCCCAATGAGCAAGTTTGAGGTGTACAACAGTAATATTGCCAAACAAAAAGGCCAGTAGATTATAATTCAGTTTCTCCCCTTCACTGATTGAGAATGTGATGTGCTAGTCCAGACGCATGGTTTATTGTTTGACTGCTGTTTAAACTATTGTTTCACTGTTCACTTAATCAACAAACTATCACAATTGTGCAGCACGGGGGAATGAGCAACAGATGGAATAGCTACAGGCCCACAATGCTTCAACAGAATCACTTCAAATATCAGGTGGAATAATAAAAACAGATGGAAACTGCAAAAACACCTGCACATTCAACAAGATTAGGGGCGGATTTGGGGGAACACTGAATTCCAGCTGCACCTACGGTGAGTGTTTGGGTCCGAGTTTGCACGGCGCCATTTTTGACGCCACTTCAGGGGTGTCTAGAACTTCTGCATCCTGGGTGGATTAGACAAGAAAGAACTACTGGGTGATTCCACCATTCCAACTGGCTCTGGGGAAGCCATTTACAGGCACCTGGGAAAATTTCAGAGATCGAAAATAATCACAACATCCCCAAAGGCGGGTCGCAGGAAAGCACAATCGCGGAATGGGCGGAGGTCAGTTTTTGAGAGTGTGACAAGGCATGGTTCTTGGATAAAGTGAAGTGTCACAGGGAGGCATCCCAAGCATTCTTTATTCATCCCCTTCACACAACTCATCGTTAACAATGGAAGGTCCTGCATTAAAAAAATGGACTAACACACTTTGTACTCATTTTACATCTTCTTGAGGCTTTTTCCTTGGGATAACAGTTGGATAAGAGGGGAACCAGGTTGATTCTAGTGGTGGTGAGACAGATGGATGAGGAGAGATTGACTAGGTTAATATTGTTTTCACTGGAGTTCAGACGAATTAGAGGGGTGGTGGGGGGGTGGATCTCAGAGACTTATTAAATGCTAACAGGACCAGACAGGTGAGATGCAGGAAGGACGTTCCTGATGGTGGGGGAGCCCAGAACCAGGGGTCGCAGTCTGAGGATTTGGGGTAGACCATTTAGGACAGAGGTGAGGAGACATTCCCCCAAAGAGTGGTGAGCCCGTGGAATTCATTACCACAGGAAGTAGTTGATGCCAAAACATTGAATGTATTCAGGATATAGCCCTTGGGGCGAATGGAATCAAAGGTTGTGGTGAGAAAGCAGGATTAGACTGCTGAGTTGGACAATCAGCCACGATCGTGATGAATGGCGGAGCAAGCTTGAAGGGCCAAATGGCCTCCTGCTGCTCCTATCTTTTATGTTTCTATAAAGTTAAGAGTGCCTTATCCTTCTTCTTGGGCTCAGTAATGTTAGCCTCCCATTAGCAATCTAAACATCTAGTTTTCGTAGAAGATGGCTCACTGATTAATATCAGTACCATAGAACAACTTGGAGTTGTAACCTTCTTATGACCTGGAGCTGATAGTCATTTCTTTCAGATGGTGCTATGATAACTGGTCTGAAAACACGCGATAGACCAGGTGCGGCTGGATGAAAATTATTCAGTTGTTTTATTTCACAGCGGGTTAAGAGATACGGTTATGATCAGACTCACGTAATTCAATAATAGACGGTCTCTCTGTGGACTGGTACAAAGTGAAGTACTTCATTGATTCCCCGAAGTAACGAAATGTCTTACTGGGTCTAAAGATGATTGAATGTACCCAGTATTTCTGATTCAGAGACTACTCAAGCTTTTTCAGCTCTGTTTTCAAGAGGCTGTTTACCACAATTGCCTTCCCAGCCAGCCAAACTTTGTCTATCTGTTTGGGGCGGCATGATGGCTTAGTGGTTAGTACTGCTGCCTCTCAGTGCCAGGGACTCAGGTTCAATTCCAGCCTTGGGTCACTGTGTGGAGTTTGCACATTCTCCCAGTATCTGTGTGGGTTTCCTCCGGATACTCCCATTTCCTCCCACAGCCCAAAGATGGGTTAGGTGGATTGGCCATGCTAAATTGACCCTAGTGTCAGGGGATTAGCAGGGTAAATATGTGGGGTTATGGTATAGGGCCTTGGTAGGATTGTGGTCGGTGCAGATTCAATGGGCTAAATGGCCTCCTCTGCACCATAGAGATTCTATGAAGGATGGAATTACAGGACTTTCAGACACAATGGGGGCAAGATATTTTTCCAATTACCTGATATATTCATGAATCGCTTAAGTTTTGACTGTGGAGAAAACAACTTCCATTTCACATGCGCTTGAATTGCGCATCAGGCACCGTTTGAGGAATTGGGCTTGATTTGAACTTTTGGCTGGCCCATCCACCCCAGGGAGCAACGAGGTCCAAGCCATTTTGAGGTCCGATCTTACATAATTGTAACTGCAGCTCCACCCAACAAAGCAGCTGTGTGGATTGAGGTCAACCCAATATTCAGCGCTCTAGAGATTGCCTGCCGACAGGAAAGCCAAGTTCCCCTCCAATACCAAAATCATGAACCACCGTGCACCATTGGAGATATCATCTTTCAAATGAGACACCTTTTGGAAGTCCCATCAACCTCGCCAGCACTATTTTGAAGGGGTGCAGGGCAGTTCTCAGTCTATACTGGCTAAATAGTCATCTATTAGCCAATAGATGTTCTAGTCTATTACTTATTTCATTGCCAATCAGGGGAGCTTCCTGTACCTCGGTTCCTGGGTGGCATGGTGGCACAGTGGTTAGCACTGCTACCTCAGAATGCCAGGGTCTGGGATTCAATTCCAGCCTTGGGTGACTGTGTGTGTGCGTGCGTGTGGAGTTTGCACATTCTACCCAAGTCTGCTTGGGTTTCCTCTGGGTGCTCCTGCTTCCGCCCATAATCCAAAGTAGTGCAGGTTAGATGGATTGGCCATAATAAATTGCCTCTTCATGTCCAAGATGTATAGGTTGCGGAGGTGGGGGGCGCGGATTACATGAGGTAAAGGGAATAGAACGTGGGTTGAATGCTCCTTTGGAGAGCTGGTACATATGCGATGGGCTGAATATCCTACTTCTGTACTGTAGGGATTCTATTCTATGATTCTAATTAGCTGCCACAATCCACACAACATTTGGACATTTGCAAATAGTTGTAAAGCACTTTGGGATGCCCTGAAAGAACAAATGCAAATCTTTATTTATAAAGAGCATGCTTATAAGTTCCTACACCTAGTACACAAAATAAATCTTCTTCCACACTGAGGGTGTAGAACCGGAAGCCAAATTTACAAGCCTGGGTTGCCAGTGTAAACTCAAAGTCTAGACACACACTGACCAAGATTATCAGATGCAATAGTTGCAAAACCATACACGTGGTGCTCCCAGATTTCCAATTTATACTCCCAGTGGCAGCATGGAGTTCTGGACATTTTCTGCACAACGCAGATACAGTGGGTATATTTTTCAAGATAGTAAGTTTCTGACAGTTTTGCAACACTTTCAATTTGGGGTTGGATTTCACAAGGTTGGGGAGTGGGGGGGCGGAGGGGGGGATATGCTGTGGTGGAGAGGAATTGAGAAGTGGGGTAGGGGTCCATATTGCACCACTACCCTCCCCCCACACTAGGGATGAAGGGAGCAATGCAGCCCGTAGAGAGGCAAGTCGGGGATATTGGTTGGAAGGAGATCAATGGGGGTTGGGAAGAGTGGGCTTTGGAGGCCAACTGGGGAGGAATAAAAGGGGGGGCAGCTTATGGGGGGGGAGGTAGGGTGCCCCTGATTCACAAAGAACACACTCCTAAGGATGTAACTCCCCTTCCTGCTTTTTAAACAGTTCCCTTAAAAAACAGGCATGCCTGTTCCCTCTAGCCTAGCTAGGCCAGATACTTTATGGCTTGGACAACACATTAGTCTATTCTATTCTATTGGCTGGTAACAAGCCCAATTGACTGTTTGTTATTTATTTAAAAATGGGAGGTGGGCTGCGGATTTTGGCACCCGCCCGCCTACTGCGCTTTGGGGGGCATCTTGCCACAGCTCACTCCATACATGTCTTTTGCCCCTTCTCCCCCCAGTGAAAACACACCTGAAAAGGGGAATCCAAACCTCAGGCGTCTAAGCGTTGCATGATTTCGGCTAACCTTTGATTTTCCCTTTCTCCCTTGCTGGAAACCATCATCATATGATAACTGGTGAAGATCAGGAGCCCAACATAAGAGGGGCAGGAGAGAGGAGATCGAATTAAGGGCATCACCTATAATTTCTTGGCTTGGCACTTCTGACCCACAGTCCATTAGCAATATTCACACCCCTCAGATTATCTTACAATCCACCCTCCTTCCAAACCCTTCTGTGTGATAATTATTTAGGTATCCCATTACTGCATCGCTATTCCTTTTATATTTCTCATCCTCGGCATCTCCTCCTGAGAAAACCATAAGACATAGGAACAAATTTAGGCCACTCGACCCATTGAGTCTGTTCCGCCATTCAATCATGGCTGATATTTTTCTCATCCCCATCGCCCTGCCTTTTCCCCCTAAGCCCTAGTCCCCTCATTAATCAAGAACCTATCTATCTCTGTCTTGAAAACACTCAATGACCTGGCCTCCAAAGCCTTCTGCAGCAAAGACTTCCACAGATTCACCACTCTTTGGTTGAAGAAATTCCTCCTCGTCTCTGTTTCAAAGGATTGTCCCTTTAGCCTGAGGTTGCGGACTACGGTTCTAGTTTTTCCTACTAGTGGAAACATCCTCTCCACGTCCATTCTATCCAGGCCTTGCAGCATTTTGTATGCTTCAGCAAGATCCCCCTTCACCCTTCCAAACTCCAGCGGGTACAGACCCAGAGTAGAGTCCTTGCACACGATGACCATCAGCACAAGTGCAAGTGCAGAGTTGTGAAGAAGGCATTTGGCATGCTTGGTTTCATCAGTCAGGACATTGAATACAGGAGTTGGAATGTCTTGTTGAAGCTGTACAAGACATTGATAAGGCCACACTTGGAATACTGTGTGCAGTTCTGGTCACCCTATTATAGAAAGGATATTATTAAACGAAAAAGAGTGCCGAAAAGATTTACTATGATGTACTGGGGCTTAATGGATTGAGTAATAAGGAGAGGCTGGATAGACTGCGACTTTTTTCTCTGGAGCATAGGAGGATGAGGGGTGATCTTATCAAGGTCTATAAAATAATGAGGGGCACAGATCAGCTAGATATCAATATGTTTTCCCAAAGGCAGGGGAGTCTAAAACTAGAGGGCATGGGTTTAAGGTGAGAGGGAAGAAATACAAAAGGGTCCAGAGGAGCAATTTTTTCACACAGAGTGGTGAGTGTCTGGAACAAGCAGCCAGATGTATTAGTAGAGGCGGGCACAATTTTGTCTTTTAAAAAGCATTTAGATAGTTACATGGGTAAGATGAGTATAGAGGGATATGGGCTAAATGCAGGCAATTGGGACTAGCTTAGGGGTTTTAAAAGAAAAGGGCAGCATGGACAAGTTGGGCTGAAGGGCCTGTTTCTGTGCTGTAAACCTGTATGACTCTAAGCTGTTATTGTATTTTGTCATAACACTTGCTCCAAATTGTAGGCTGCAACTATTCAGCTTTGAAAACTCACGGCAAACTGTTATCCCACCACACCCCTCAAGGAAAGTGCATACGTTCAAAAACACTTATCTTCACCAGGGTAAACGTCCATTTATTTCAAAACATACCAGGAGTAGAATTAAAGGATTATTAAAGTTGATTGTAATTCTCTGTGAATGTTTTAAAGTTTATTTATTAGTATCACAAGTAAGGCTTACATTAACACTGCAATGAAGTTACTGTCAAAATCCCCTAGTTGCTACACTCCGGTGCCTATTCGGGTACACTGAGGGAGAACTTAGTACCAATGCACCTAACCAGCACATCTTTCAGAGGAAACTGGAACATCCAGAGGAAAGACATGCTCACGGGGAGAATGTGCAAACTCTGCACAGACAGTAATCTAAGTTGGGATTTGAACCCAGATCCTTGGGCACTGTGAGGCAACAGTGTGAACCACTGTGCCATTGTGCCATGTTTAATTTTTCCACCTTTTTTTGAACGAAACAAATATTTCATCATGTCCCCTGGACACATCTAGTATTTTCTCCCATTGTTCATCAACTCTGGCATTGGCCCAATCCTTTTGCCTAGTTGTAAATTTTGATGAAACAAAGAAGAAAAAACAAAATTCCTAAAAACACAATTAGGCCCTTTACCTGTTTTTCAGGAATCCCCCCAAAAAATCCTGCAAACAAAATAATGATGAAAAGGTCTTTACATTTCCCGGGAGGGAATTGGCCAAAATGGCTCATTTGGGAATGAGCATCATCTTTCGTACCTGTTCATGACTCTTCTGTGAACTATTTTTAAAATGATGATCCTCTCAGCACAATCCTTCAGAAACTCGGACATTTTCTGCTTCAGCGTCGATTTGATCTCGTGCTTTGCGATGGCCTTCAGGTGATCCCATGAGGCTTTGCACCTCCGCTCCAGCTGACAAAGGTTTTCTTGGAGCTGGTCAAAGTCGACCTAAGAATAACCAGTTTCAATAAATTAATCTGAGGTTTGTCTTTAGAATTGTTAATCTTTTAATTCCACCCCCCCCTCCCCCCGGCTCGAAGGGCCAAATGGCCTCCTCCTGCTCCTATCTTCTATGTTTCTCTGATTAAGTGTGACTTTCATCATTCTTTCTATACGATCAAGTAGCCAAGGAGCTAATTTGGAAAAGGCAGCGCCAGCAGATGGGGGATCATTCAGGAATGAGCTGTTGGACCTACCCCGAGCCGTGCCTTGGCTGGACTCTGCGGAGATTGGGCATTGGGAAGAGGGGAGAACAAAGCTTCTTTTGATGAAGAGTCATCAACGTGAAATATTAACTTTGTTCCTCTCTCCACAGATGCTGCCAGACTTGAATATTCCCAGCATTTTCTGCTTTTGTTTGTTTTTAAACTTCTTAGATTTGATTTGATAAAGACTCAAAATAACGGGGGCAATTATCTCCTGTAAGGTCCTCTGCGTAACACATTTGGTAGTCCCAATTCTATTCCAAAAGTCAGGAGACTTCATTGGGATGGAGACATTGCCTGAGCACCGTGCAGGAAGTTGGGGGTTAGATGCATTTTGGGACAGCAACTATGGTTTGTGGGCACAATTTGACAGTGACGCAGAACCATTAAAATGCAACAATATTCCATTCGCCACCCTGGTAATACGTGTAACCTGCAAGAGCACAAACATTTACTAACATTCTGATTCTTATTTCATTTTACTTTGCTGCATTTTCCAGGTTGGAGCCAACAATGTCAGCCCATTCTCAAGATGGGGCAAGAGGGAAAAATACCACGAAACAGCAAGTCTCGAAGGAGAGATTCTTTCTCTGCACAAACCTGGGTGTAGCTCATTTAAGGACACAGAATACAGCTATTGTCTGGTATGCACTGTACATATTACGCAGGAGAAATCTGGAGAATCTTACCCAAGTTAAACTCAGCAGAGACGGAGATGCCAACGTTGGACTGGGGTGGGCACAGTAAGATGTCTCACAACACCAGGTTAAAGTCCAACAGGTTTATTTGGAATCACGAGCTTTCGGAGCGCTGCTCCTTCATCAGGTGAGTGGAGGTCAGTTCACAAACCTTGTAAACTAATGCCATCAGGCTGTAAGATGTGTTTGTGAACAAACCTCCGCTCACCTGATGAAGGAGCAGTGCTCTGAAAGCTCGTGATTCCAAATAAACCCATTGGACTTTAACCTGGTGTTGCTGAGATTTGGTAAGAAGTCTCACAGAGTTCAGCATTGAGCTTTGGACTAAAATGAAGCTATCACCCAGCTTAGGACAGTCTATTGAAGCAGGCACAGGGAGGGCAGAGATCCAGTGAGTAGAATTTCTGCCTGACTTCACACAGGCCCCAGTTGCCCATTCTGTGCTCCTGCCACAGGCTGTGTTGCAGAGAAATTCTACCCTTAAGGCTGCTTGAGTTTATGACTATATCAATGGTTTCCTACGAAAAACTACATTGAAGAATGATGTCTATTGCATTAAACTGATGTATTTTACTGTAAACACAAGCAATCAGCAAAACTCTTGGAGGTCTCCATTTCAGGTGGTTAACCATTTTAATACAAAAGGACCTCAGGGATTCTGTGTAGCTCCTGTACACGATAAAGCAATTAGTTTAGCAAATGCTAACTCCCAACAGCTCCCTGCATTTGATTTATGACAAATAAGAGTTAGCCCAGCGAGGAAGAGGCTACAGGAGCAAAATATCCCAATAGGCTAAGCTGGATCGTAAACCTGTCTTTGCATGGCTGATGGCAGCATTATAAAACACCCCATTCCCCTTACCGGGCCAAGCCTAAATTGCTTTGGCCAGCAGCAGATTCTCATTTCCTTTGTCATTTTGCCACCAGCAAAGAAATGGATGCCTGCTTTAAGAGTGCAGAGAAATGGAAGGATCAAGCGCTGGTGTTAGGCCTCCTCTTTGTCTGGCTGAGAAATATAAAGCATAAAAGTAAAATACTTTTGACAATTACCAATTGCCTTCCACAATGTAATACCTGGAAATCAAATCAGGGTTGATAATATCTAAAGATCAAAGGCGACTTGGATTATGCTAGGCTGTTATGAGTTTGATAGATTGCTGGAATGGCACAATGGTTAGCACTGCTGTCTCACAGCACCAGGGAACCGGGTTCAATTCCCAGCTTGGGTCACAGTCTGTGTGGAATCTGCACGTTCTCCCTATGTCTGCGTGGCTTTCCTCCGGCTGCCTCCCACAGTCCAAAGAGGTGCGGGTTAGGTCCATCGGCCATGTTAAACTGACTCTAGTTTCGGGGGATTAACAGGGTAAATGTGGGTAGTTACAGGAATAGGATTGGTGTCAGTGCAGGCTCGATGGGCTGAATGGCCTCTTCCTGTAGTGTAGGGATTCTACGATTCTCTGATCATTGAACATTGCGTCCAGTAGCGCATTGTCTGTGATTTCATTTCGTCTTTTTGCAAAGACACAAGGAAATTAAGAGTTGCGTGAGATCAAAAAACAGAGGACAACCACATGTTGAGCTTTAGAGAAGGGATCATGTCAAGTGAAGTAAACAATTTCAAGAAGTTACACACAGCTTCAACATTCACTGGCACTTTTCTCATCTGTTCAACAGTCCTAGCAGCAGGGAATCAGTAGCTGACAATGGAACCGCTGCCGAATCTGGCAGTGTTCAGGATGTGAATTATTGTTACTCTGAGCCTTTCAGCTTGTCAGGAGCAATTCAGCTCTCACAATGTCAGGCAACTAATACTAACTATAATAAAACCAGAAAGTGCTGGAAAGACTCAGCAAGTCTGGCAGCATCTACGAAGAGAGAAACAGCGTTTTCTTTTATTCATTCATGGGTCATTGGCATCACTGGCTAGGCCAGCATTTATTGCCCTTCCCTAGTTACCCTTCAGAAGGTGGTGGTGAGCTGCCTTCTTGAATCACTGCAGTCCACGTGCCGTGGGTTAACTCTTAATGCCGTTAGGAAGTAAATTCCAGCTAACATTTCAAATCCTCTTCCGACTTCTTCATCCAGTCAGTGAATGCTTGCGCCCCTCCCCAAGTGTCACTTGTGGCTCAGTTAATAGCACCCTCATCACTGAATCACAAAGTCGTGGGATTCAAGTCCCACTCCAAGACGCTGCAGTGCAGAACCGAGGGGGGAGCAGCACTGTCGGAGGTGCTGTGTTTTGGTTAAAAAAATGTAACTTAAGGATCTGTTTGCTCTCTCAAATGAAAGCAGAAGATTCCAAGGCCCTTTTTCAATGGTGGGCACAGAACTTCTCCTGAACGTTCTCGTCAACATTTACCCCTTTGAGGAAAATAATTCCCTAAAATAGGGATTTCTTTTGCTCATTATAATATTGTTATTCTGGGGAACTCTGTGTGCAAAATAGTTTCTATTTTTAGAACACA
Organism: Carcharhinus amblyrhynchos; assembly: GCF_965287045.1. Classification (NCBI taxonomy): domain Eukaryota; kingdom Metazoa; phylum Chordata; class Chondrichthyes; order Carcharhiniformes; family Carcharhinidae; genus Carcharhinus; species Carcharhinus amblyrhynchos. The sequence continues at coordinate 15,776,014 of NC_137325.1, forward strand.
GAACATAGAAAAACTAAAGCACAAACAGGCCCTTCGGCCCACAAGTTGCACCGATGATACCCATACCTACTAGGCTTACCTATAGCCCTCAATTCTATTAAGTCCCGTGTACTCATCCAGAAGTCTCTTGAAAGACCCTATCGAATTTGTCTCCACCACTACCGACGGCAGCTGATTCCACTCACCCATCACCCTCTGAGTGAAAAACTTACCCCTGATATCTCCTCTGTGCCTTACGTTACATTACATTTCAGCAAAAAACTACCAGATTGTAAAGTGTTTATGGGAATGGCCAAATGTGCTATGCAAACTTATTCAGCATGTTCATTGGGTAAATTAAAGGAAAGTAGAAAAGTAAACTTTAGAAATAACAACACGCAGGCTAATCTGCGGCTATAAACAGGAGGGATATGTTAAGATACTTCAGGGTCTTTACCTTTCCTCCAGCTTAAGATCAGAAATGGGGATGTTTACTGATGACTACAAAACGCTCACATCAATTTGTGTCTCCTCAGATAGGCAATGTGTGCCTTGACAGCAAGTCCACTTTTTTTGATTTGATTTATTATTGTCACATGTATTAGTACACAGTGAAAAGTATTGCTTCTTGTGCGCTATACAGACAGAACATACCATTTATAGGGAAGGAAATGAGAGTGTGCAGAATGTAGTATTACAGTCATAGCTAGGGTATGGAGAAAGATCAACTTAATGCAAGATAGGCCCATTCAAAAATATGACGGCAGCAGGGAAGAAGTTTTTCTTGAGTCAGTTAGTACATGACCTCAGACTCTTGTATCCTTTTGCTGACAGAAGGTGGTGAAAGACAGAATATCCTGGGTGCGTGGGGTCCTCGATTATGCTGGCTGCTTTGCTGAGGCAGTGGGAAGTGCAGACAGAGTCAATGGATGAGAGGCTGGTTTGCATGATGGATTGGGTCACATTCAGGATCTTCTGTAGTTTGCCTGGATGAGTGCAGCTCCAGCAACATACAAGCAGCTTCACACTAACCAGGACAAAGCGGGCCACTTACTGGCACACTCCCTCCACCAAACAAACATTCACCCCTTTCATCACAGTGGCAGCAAGTGTGTACAAGATGCACTGCAGCAATAAACGAGGGTCCTTCAGAGGATAAAGTGATTTATATTCAACCTGTGTATCCTGCCAAATATTCATCCTGTGTATCCTGCTGTTCAGATTCAAAGAAGCAGCATACAAATTTACAAGAAAAAGCAATAGGTCTGAGGATTGGGAGCAGTTTAAAATTCTGCAAAGGAGGACTAAGCAATTTATTAAGAAAGTAAGCTGGTGGAGGACATAAAAACTGACTGAAAAAGGTTTCTATATGTATGTAGAGAGAAAAAGATTGACTAAAGTGAATGTAGGCCCCTTACAGTTAGAAATGGGAGAATTCATAACAGGAATAAATAAATGGCTGAGGAGTTAAATTTGTACTTTGCTTCAGTCTTCACAAAGGAAGATATGAATAATGTGCCAGAGGTGCAGAGAAAAATATGTTTTAAAGGAACTGAAGGAAATCAGTATTAGTAAAGAATTTGTTTTGGGGATATTGATGAGATTGAAGATGGATTAATCTCCAAATCCTGCTAATCTTCATCCCAGAGTACTAAAGGAAGTGGCCCTGGAAATAGTAGATACATTGACGGTTATTTTCCAAAATTCTTTGGACTCTGGAATAGTTCCTACAGATTGGAGGGTAGCTAATGTAAGCCCACTCGCTATTCAGAAAGGGAGGTGGAGAGAAAACAGGGAACCTTGCATTGGTGCAGGGGAAGTTGCTAGACTCTATCATCAAGGATTTCATAACTCAGCATTTGGAAGGCAGTGGTATAATCAGACAAAGTCAGCACGGATTTATACAAGGGAAATCATGCTTGATGAATCTAATGGAATTTTTGAGGATGTAACTAGTAACGTTGACCAAGGAGAACCAGCAGATGTGGTTTATTTAGACTATCAGAAGGCTTTTGACAAGTCTCACATAACAGACTAAGTTAAAACACACAGGATTGCAGATAATGTCTTGAGATGGATAGATAGCTGGTTTGCAGATAATAAGAGAGAGTTGGCAAAATGAGTCTTTTTTTGATTGGTAATCAGTGACGAGTGGGATTCTGCAGGGATCTGTGCTAGGACCCCAACTCTTCACATTATATATTAATGATTTGGAAGAGATTTGGAAAACGTATTATCTCCAAATTTGCAGATGATACAAAGTTGAGTGGAAGGGTGAGCTGTGAGGAGGATATAGAGATGCTTCAGTGGTGATTTGGATAGGCTGAGTGTGTGGCACATGCATGGCAGGTGCAGTATAATGTGGATAAATGAGAGGTTATCCACTTTGGTAGAAATAAGAGGAAGACAGATTATGATTTGAATGGGTGTAAATTGAGAGAAGTGGATACTCAACAAGACCTTGGAATCCTCATGCATCCATTGCTGAAAGTAAGTGCGCAGGTACAGCAGGCAGTAAAGATGGCAAATGGTAGGTTGGCCTTCATAGTGAGGGGATTTGACTACAGGGATAGAGATGTTTTGCTCCAATTGTACAGGGCATTGGTGAGGCCACACCCGGAATATTGTGTCCTTATCTGAGGAAGGACACCCTTGCTATAGTGGGAGTACAGCAAAGGTTTACCAGGCTGATTCCGGAGATGGCAGGTCTGTCACAAAAGGAAAGACTAAATTGGTTAGGATTAAATTCACTGGATTTAGAAGAGTGAGAGAGAATCTCATAAAAACTTACAACATTTTAAGAAGGTTAGACAGGGTAGATTCAGAAAGAATGTTCCCAACGGCAGGGGAATCCAGAAGTCAGGGTCATTGCTTGAGGATAAGGAGTAAACCTTTTAGAACTGAGGTGAGAAATTTATTCACCTAGTGGGTGGTGAATGTGTGGAACTCAATACCACAGAATGTAGTTGAGGCCAAAATGTCTGATTTCAAGAAGAAATTGAATACAACTCTTGGGGCTAAAGGGATCAAGGGATTTGGGGAGAAAGGGGGGGAATTGGGATGTTGAATTTGATGATCAGCCATGATCAAAATGAATGGTGGAGTAAACTCAAAGGAGCAAATAGCCTAATCCTGCTTCTAGTTTCTATGTAACGATAGGGTTTACACCCATCAGGTACTACCTAACCACCTGTTCGATGCATGTTACTGCTTTCAAATCATGTTTGGCCTTCTCCTATTCTTACTTCTTATGCTTTAGAAAGGTAGCAGAAATAACCCCCAAAGATGATTTTTTTTGCTGTGACTGTCCGCCATTGCCCACTCACTGTGGTGTAGAAAGCAGGAAAAGGTCTGAGCGCCGCTGTTCCTGAAATGAAGACATCAAGTTGTTGGTCTCAGTAATCTACCCTACACATGAAGCGAGACAGAGCTATTTTTTTAAAAGATAATCTCGAGGCTGGATTCCAGATGTACTTTTACAACGGCACCCATTTGGTGGGTAACATATCAAAACTTCAATTCCAAAGAGAAAAGCCATGCCTGATTGCCTCATGTAATATTACAACTTGGTGGGGGTTAGTCGATTCTCATGACCCCATTTAAATATAGTGGGCGGGTGAAGGTTTCCAAGTTACCCTAAAACCACCTCAACTTGTAAGGTTCTCGAGTGTAATGCAGAACAATATTTTGTTATCTCCTACCCTGGCTGGAAAACACGGCTCCAACATCTGGATAATAGACAGACAGGAGGATTTTTTTTTTCGCTGACATACCTTGGCTGACCTCGTGATGGCCCCAATCTCCGAGTACAGGTCTGAGCTATCTGGAAACTTTTCCACCACGATTGTTGCTATGTGATGCAGCAGAGATTGCTTATGCACCGTGTCTTTGACTTCTGGTACTTTCTCCAAGTACCCCAGCTCAAAACCTTTGGCCTGCCGGGAGAAGGAAGGAAAAAAATGCTCACTCCACAAAATACATGTTTAGGTAATCACTGTTTGCAGAACAAAGTAGAACCTTCAAGCTGCTCATCGCAGCCGAGAAGGTTTAAATAATTTGAACATTCCAGGGCCTTTGCCTCCAATGGAGAGAGATCCTAGCTCTACTTAAGGACAGAATCCCTACGGTGCAGAAGGCGGCCATTCCACCCATCAAGCCTGTACTGACAACAATCCCATGCAGGCCCTATGCCCATAACTCCCCGTATTTACCCACTAATCCCTCTGACACTAATGGGGCAATTTAGCATGACTGATCAACCTAACCTGCACATGCTTGGTATGTAGGAGGAAACCTGAGCACCCGTAGGAAACCCATGTAGACACGGGGAGAATGTGCACACTCCATACAGATAGTCACCCAGGTACTATCATGCAATCAAGGGTGATTTACTGTCCGTGATTAAATATTTAAAAATTAATTGTCCTGAATAGGAAACCGAAACATGAGGAGAAACTAAATGTTGTGGTGTTCTAATGAACCCCCCCGCACTCCCAAAAAAATACATTTGCGATGGTTCCCTCTCCTGTTCACCATGCAGTGACCCCTGCAAGAAAGTCTGCATGTGGGAGTTCTGGACAAGGATAGAGTTGGGCCCAGGTCGCAATGCTCCCCCCAACTTGAATAGCTCGTTGTCACTTTTGGATCTGGGTGGAGGGCTGTTAATTGTACCTCAGTGCGAGTCTGTGCCTGCGAGAGAAGATAAGAGAAAACTGAAGGAACAGAATACAGAGGGCACAGAGCAAAACCTTATGCAGAGTACAAATAGTCCTGATTCATTATTGAAGTTCTCCTGTCCACCACCACAACCTGGCAAGACTTTTGCAATTCAAGAAACCAAGTCTCATCAACAACTCCCTGATATCTCCATAGCTGGGAATGTAATGCTACATTAGGGCACAACAGTGGTTAGCACTGCTGCCTCACAGCACCAAGAACCCGGGTTCGATTCCTGGCTTGGGCCACTGTCTGTGTGGAGTTTGTACATTCTCCCCGTGTCTGCAAGGGTTTCCTCCAGTGCACTGGTTTCCTCTCAGTCCAAAAGATGGGCTGGTTAGATGCGTTGGCCATGCTAAATTCTCCCTCAGTGTACCAGAACAGGCACCGGAGTGCGGCAACTATGGGATTTTCAAGATAATTTTATCGCGGCGTTAACGCAAGCCTACTTGTGACACTAATAAACAAAATAACTAAATAATAGTTTCCTTTCCTTTGCTATGAACAGTATGCTTTGTCTGTGTGGCATGCAAAAAACAATACTCTTCACTGTATCCCAGTACGTGACAATAATAAATCAAGTCAAATCTTGAGTAAAAAGTAAGATCCCTTTTTAAACCTTGGACCGAGAGAAAAAAAACAGATGAAAGCAGTAAATAAATTACTGAGTGAGTAAGAATGGCTTCAGCAAATCTTCCAATCCCATCTCCAGTCCAGTCGAAAATTGATACATGGCAAAGCTGGCATTTTTCCAGGTACAGTGGTAAAACTATGAGATTGCAACACAATTAATTAAGAAGGCTGAAATGATGGGAGTAGCACTGTTGTCTCTGATAAGGGTAGCTACACTTTTACCACTGCTGGAGAAGGATACAAGAGGGACATTGCCCCGAGCACTTATAGATTCTACAAGTATTCCCAGCAAATGTGCTTACCTACAATGAACAACACCAAGCTTTCTCCTTTGGCCGTTAGCCCAGTTCTCCAAGAGCTTTTTAAACTAAGTCTTTACTTCACTGCTCTCTCTAATCTTGGCCATCCCTTGGTACTTGACAATACTTTCTCATTTTAAGTGCATAACCTTTCCTTAGATAAAAGGAATAGTTTTTAAAAATCTGTTGTGCCCAGGAAAACGGAGAGGAGTAATTGGAAAACTGTTGGGCAGCCCATAAATCAGACAAACCAACGCTTTACACTCAATTCCACTGAGCTGCGCTTCATGTAGAGAGCAAATCCTTGCAATATGTTCCCTATTATCACCCTTCCCGTTATCTGATTTTCCTGTACATTTTACAATTCAAGGCATCGCCATTTCCTGTCATGTAGGGCCAACAAAATTGTGTCTACTCAACAGTACGAAGAAGGAATAGATATCCACTTTCTGTTGCTAAAAATATTTTGATATCAGATCCCTGCCGCCTAACACCTCAATCCATTGATTTGATGATGCTTGGTCACCCATTCAGTATGGATTTCATTGGCATGGTCAAAGCCTTGAATGTCTTACAATGATCAAACAAACACAACCAGTTTAGAGTTAGTGCATACATAGTGCATATACCAAGGGACAACATGGTGGTACAGTGGTTAGCACTGCTGCTTCACAGCACCAGGGACCCAGGTTCAATTCCGGCCTCGGGTGGCTGTGTAGAGTTTGAACATTCTCCCCATGTCTGTGTGGATTTCCTCTAGGTGCTTCAGTTTCCTCCCACAATACAAAGCTGCACAGTTTAGGCGGATTGGCCATGCTATATTGCTCCTTAGTGTCCAAGGGTGTGTGGGGTAGGGAGATTACTGGGATGGTTAGCACTGCTGCCTCAAAGCACCAGAGGCCCGGGTTTAATTCCCCGCTTTGGTCACTGTCTGTGTGGAGCTTGCACGTTCTCCCTGTGTCTGTGTGGGTTTCCTCCAGGTGTTCCGGTTTCCTCCCACACTCAAGATGTGTTGGGTAGGTGTATTGGCCACGCTAAATTCTCCCTTGGTGTACCCAAACAGGTGCTGAAGTGTGGCGACTGGGGCGATTTTCACAGTAGCTTCATTGCAATGTTGATTTAGGCCTACTTGTGAGTAATAAATAAACTTTACTTTAAAATATGTGGGGTTACAGGGATGGGACTTTGCGTGGGATGTCAGTCATGACTATCTGACTCAATCCCAAATGGCATTGTAGGGGTTCTACAATTAAAGGGGCAGTGGCAGCATGGATACAAAATGGGCGAAGACACAGAAAGCAAAGAATGGTGACAAGCTGTCACTTCTCAGAACTAGAAGACACCCCATTGTTGTCCCTTAGGAGTCAAGTAATAGACCCCATTCTTCATTTTGACATAAATATAGGTGACCTTGAATTGGCTACAGGGCAGAACTTCAACTATGCAGATGACACAATGGAAATGTGGTGAAAGATGTGAAAAGCTTCAAGGGCACTCAATATATAGACAGACGAATGAATTAAGCAAGAAACATGGCAGATGAATTCCAATGCACAGAAACATGTGATGATGCCTTTTGGAAGAAGAGTGAAGGGAGATAATATCAGTGGATTGTGCCAATTTTAAAGTGAATGCAGGAACACATAGAACTGGGGGTTCACATACACAAATGCTTCAAGGTGACAGGACAAGTTGTTTAAAAAAAAGTACACATGATCCGTGTACTTATAAGGAAGAGGCATAAAGTACAAATGCTAAGATAGTTAGACTAAACTATTATAAATCTCTGGTTAGGCCCCAAGTTGAAGTGCCGTGCCAAATTCTGGGAACCACGCTTTTTTCCAAGATCTTGGAAAGGGGTGAAGAGAAGTCTTTAAAAAAAAAAGGAAAATGCTGGAAAAACCTAGCGGGTCTGACAGCATCTGCGGAGAGGGAAAAGATTAACGCTTTGAGTCTCTGTAACCTGTTCAGGACCGAAGGATCCATCCCATTTCTACCTCTCTTCAATTCTGTCGAAGGGTCACATGGACGAGAAACTTTTAACTCTGTTTCTCTCTCCACAGATGCTGCCAGACCTGCTGGAATTTTCCAGCATTTTCTGTGTTTATTTCTGATCAGCAGAATTTTGCTTTCATTACAGAGAAAACTTACCGGAATCCCATCAAAAAATCAGTTACGCGGGGAGAGCAGAGAAGCCGGGATTGATGTCCCTAAGATGTTACAAGGTCGAGAGGAGGTTTAATAGCTGTGGCTAAAATTATCAACGATTTTGAAGGAAGAGGGATAAAGGAACTGTTTTCACTGGCAGGACAGTTGGTAACCAGAGGAAACAAAAATAATTGGCAACAGATACATATGCGAGATGAAGAGAAACATTTCTTTTTTTAACATGAGTTATGATCTGGAATACACTGCCTGAAACCATGATGGAAGCAGATTCAATATCAACTTTGAAGAGAGAATTGGATTTATGCAGGAAAAGGAAATATTTGTAGAGCGACAGGCAAAGAGCTGGGGAGTAGAACTAATTAGATAGCTCTTTCAAAGAACTGGCACAGGCACCATGGGCTGAAATGTCCTCCTTATGTGTTGTATAATCCTACCAAAGAAATTATTGCTATCCAATTTCTTCATTCTGTTAGTGCGAATATTACATTGATGACTGCTTGTTACTGAAATAGTCTCTTCCGCTTCACACAATCAAACCACTTCATATTTTTATAAATGTCTTGTTTGTTTTTGCCTTACAGCAAGAGTTGTTCAATTCATTATTACAGCTCTCCTTCCCTGGGAATTGTGCTGGTGAGTTTACACTGTATGCTCTCTCTGTAGCTTTTCTCTCTCAGATTACACAGGGAATATTATAGACTGCACTTTGCAGTGAAAATATTCAGAAGGTTAGCAGAGTTCACTGTTACTCATCTGCAAATCAGAGGGTAAGCCTAGTGGTGTGCACGAGTGGTTTGACATGAAAGTTCTGGCCTAAGGTGCGCCACTCCTCTTTGAGCTGCACAAGCATCTCATAATATGAGCTATCCATTCAATTATATTGTACAGCATGAAGATTCGGGACCATCCCTTTTAAATGTGGCAAGTCTTAATTACTGACATCTCTCTGGAACCAAAAGGTACTTTTTACAAGTTTGGAGTCTCATTCCTTCAGCATTTAATTGTTGATTTAATTTTTTTTTGATCTCTTGCTCTCCAAATTTACTCCTCCTCTCCATTATCTCACTTTTAGCTCTGATGATGGGGCATCCTGACGCAAAACTTTGGCTTTATTCTCTCTCCACGGATGCTGTCAGACTGGCTAAGATTTTCCAGCATTTTCTGTTTCTGTCTCACTTGGTTTGACTTTGATGCTTCCTAATTCAGACTTTGTGATGCTTACTACCTATTCTACAAACAGATTAGTTAAGAGATTACACAGCTACCTATCCTGTTCACACAGGTCTAAGATGCTCCATTGACAGAGCTGCATTGTTTGAGTATTTAGCTGAGGACAACTAGCCATGCAAAAGTCCATGAGAAGTTTATAGGTGAGCTGCTAGTCTAATGAATAGCCGGCAGAGTTTATTCACTGTCAGAGAAAATTCCAACATGTTATATTTGAAGGGAAATTTGGATTAACTGTTGAATCAGAACAAAAATCGTAGCTGTGGAGAGAGCGTCTGCTCTTACAAAGTTTCAGAACAGGCATCTGGGACCAAACATCCTTCTGTGCTGTAAACAATTACAGGGGAAGTGATGACTTAGTGGTATTATCACTAGACTATTAGTCCAGAAACTCAGCTAATGCTCTGGGGACATGGGTGCTAATCCCGTCACAGCAGATGGTGGAATTCGTATTCAATTTTTCAAAAATCTGGAATTAAGAATCTAATAATGACCATGAAACAATTGTCAAATGTCAGAAAACCCCATCTGGTTCACTAATGTCTTTTAGGGAAGAAAATCTGCCGTCTTTACCCTATCTGGCCTACATGTGACTCCAGACCAGAGTACCGTGGGTGTCTCTCAACTGCCCTTGGAAATGCCCTAGCAAGCCACACAATCCAAGGGCAACTAGGGATGGGCAATAAATGTTGCCCAACCACGATGCCCATGCGCCACAAATGAATTAAAAACTAATTTATAACATTGTATGTGACAGGGAGGAAGATCATTTTGCAACAGTTGGTGTGTCTAAAATTGTCATGAGATAGCTAACACAACACCTTTTAACAAGAAATCAAAGAGCTCTTCCTACAATGTTGTTACGATAAAGTAATAACGGACAAACCAGCAAAAGATGACACTCAAACTTACATTTGATGCATTTAGAAAGTTCCCTATAGCCAGTAGTGTTGCCAGAATATATCTTAAAGTTTTATTGTTCTCTAACTGGTCCATTCCTTCTTTCAAGTCTTGTAAAGGCTCTGCAACTTCCTGTAAGAAGAACATGAACATGCCATACCTCCAAGGTCAAAACATTTGATGTATTGCACAATTTATCTATCTATCATCATGCAATATAGCTAACATTTATATACTGAAGTCTCTGAAGCTACAACACAGCAAGAAGTCGGCTGTACGTTGCCAAAGCAAGCTAGTGAAAGAAATTTTTTGTATCATTTCCTAGCTGGAATACGCTAAGGGTGTGGATCTTAGCGGCCGTTCACACCACACTGCTGCTGCACAGAAGTCGGAGAATCTGGCACCCTGTCAAATCTCGGGCTGGGAAAATCTTGACGGCTGGAACATTTCAGCTTTTGGGATCCTTTGTATGGTTTGCTTTAGTTAAAAAGATTTCATTCTAAGCTATTTCTTGCCTACAACAATAATAATGCGATGCTTTAAAGCTGACTAAAGCTAAATAGGACACACTTTAAAACTCAGCTTGGAATTCTGGGTTTAGCTTAGAAATTGACTACATTTGAAACTGCAGTGTTAACAGACATGGTTTTTGTCATAAGTGCCTTGGGTCTATTCAGGGGAATGAATGGATCCCACACAGTCTCAGCATTTTCAACAAAATCTTGTCCCGTAGCCTCGGCAAACTCTAAAACTGTCAGACCATGCAAACAACTCCATCATTTGGAATTCCTTAAGGTTTAGCATTTTCGCACAGTTTGTGCCAACAACCATTGAGGAGTGAACACCGGCCATTTTCAGGGAACTACATTTATAACTCATGACACAAACTATAGTCACCATTATTGACATAATGTAGAATGCTGTCCCTTAAAAGGTTAACCATTCCCTCAGCAACCAATAAACGTGTAAAGGGTTAAAGTGAACACATTAAAACCAACTTTGCAATCACTGTCCTGCTCAAATGTACATCTCTTGACATGTTTCTCCATCAGTCCAATCACACATAATTACCCTGCACCTCATTATCAGTGGGGAAAAACCAACATCATACCCCATTAGTATTCCTTACTGATAGCAACAAATAATAATTTCTGTTTATATCCCTGGTACGAGCAGCAAAGTCCTCGGGATCCCATGATACATGATTTGGCTACCTGAACGGATATCGTAATCTATGCTGTTAACCAAGTGCTGTACACATAACAAATTACTTTGTTTCTAGATGGGAGTTACCTTCTCTACTGTCTCATAGTCTAGCTTGAAGGCCCAGAGCTGGAGTCTGGCTGAGAGTTCACTAATGGAAGACAGGGTTAGTAGAAACTGCTCTGCGGAACCCAAAGGAATGTCGGGATTCAGTAGCTGGGCCTCCTGGATCTTCTGCTTTTCCTCTTCACTGGGAATCATGGTCAGGATTTTCTAAAATGAAATCAGATACACAAAAGCCATTTCATTGATAATCATCCGCAAGAATTGGGAATCTTTTCAACAGGTCCTTGCACTTCACATTGCAGAGTGATTTGCCCACATTTCCCCTCATTGTACAGTTGATGAAGGCAAATCATTTCTTTTCCAGCGAGGCTGCTGATTGAGCATTTTATATCTCAAGGCTCCCAATACACAATCCTCATCTATTGTCTAACCTTAGATGTTGACGTGTCCGACAACACTCTCTGGGCAAAGACTGGCCCTGGTGACGTACAATCATTTTGCACAGAATCTCTATGGTGCAGAATCCCTACAGCGTGGCCGGCACGGTGGTCACCTCACAGCGTCAGGGACCCGGGTTCGATTCCCGGCTTGGGTCACCATCTGTGCGGAGTCTGCGTGGGTTCCTGTTTCCTCTCGCAGTCTGAAAGATATGCTGGTTAGGTGGGTTGGTCGTGCTAAATTCTCCCTCAGTGTACCTGAACAGGCGCTGGAGTGTGGCGAGATTAACGCAAGCCTACTTGTGACACTAATAAACAAATGAAAAAACAGAAGGAGGCCATTTGGCCCATCGAACCTGCCCCAACAATTCGACTCAGGCCCTACCCACACCCTGACACTAAACAGACAATTTAACATGGCCAATGAACCTAATCCAGGCATCTTTGCACGAATTGTGAATGTTTTAGTGTTGAGTATATTAAATCTTAGGTAAATATTCAAAATTTGTTATAAAGTGAAAATCTCAATTTTGCCCTGCCTTGGGTCCATTACATTCTGTCTATTAAACATACGGAGTTAGAAATGTCTTTCAGACAAGACTTCAGATATCTTGTAAGGCGAGGAAATCTGCTTCTGTCGTGGGTAGAATGTTTGAAAACAGAATCTGCTAAGTAGAATATTAGGGGCTACGTCAGGGACATTTAAAATGGAACTAGATGTAATATGGGAGCCAAGGATGAACGGATCAGATGGCCTTTCTCTCTCCGACTTGTCCTTTGTCAACTATGGCTCAGTAACTAGCAATGTCAGAGTTCAAAGGTCATGATCTGAAGTCACACTTCAGAGATTGGAGCATATAATTCAGGTTAATGTTCTGGTGCAGCGCCAAGGGAGGGATGAAATGTAAAAGCGAGGCCCTGTCTGCTCTCTCAGGCAAGACAGAAGAGATCGTTGGCATTTATTTCAAAACAGGAGCAGGGGAGAGAATCCCCCAGATGTCCTGACCATTATTTATCCCTCAACCAACACCACAACAGAGCAGGACTTCTGATGATCTATCACGTTGCTGTTTACTGGTAGTTCACGTTTCCCACATCATGACCGTGACATCTCAAAATTATTTAATTGGGTGTTAAACACAATGGTTCACCCTAAGGCCATGAAAGACGATATAAAAATAGAAACCTTGTAGTTTAGTTGAGGAGGGGTTGGGAAAAAAACTGGCTGCGCACAGATTGCATTGTCTCCTGGCAAGCTTATGAGGGGGATTGGCAATGGGGAGGGTGGATGATGATAAACGTATTTGAGAACGCTTTGCTTTAGGAATAATCAGCAGGAGTTGCCAGAAACATCTCCCTCCTCGTGCATCTATCCATTTTCGGCCATCTGCACCTCAGACCACCCGAATAAAAAAGTCGAAAGGCCAAACTAAACTACTGAACAGCTTCCAAGAATGACGGTCCGCAGCATCAAAAGAACCAAGCTGTTTGCTTTGAAACCTTTGTTTAATTTCAATGTTCTTTCTCCCTCACCTTTGGCACCCCATGCCCTACATTGATTGAGGGGAGTGGTGGTGGTGTGGGTGCAGAGGCCTGTTTCAGGCTTTGCTAATCAGCCAACAGATTAGATACAACAGTAGCTCAGGGTAATGTAGGATCAGCTTCCTCCCATTCCCAGTACTCCTGACGTTGGGAACAGAGACCACTGGGGTGGGAGGCAGTGTTCTCAAATTAATAGTGCCGAGTGGCACGTTGGCCTCAAGACACCATTCCTGACCACTTTTGCCACAAGGCAGGCAAACATTTAGGCATATTCGCCAATGGAAAATTTATACGGCTAATTCCTGTCAGAGTCTAGGTTCCTGACATGTCCACAGGAGCAGATCAACTGCCTGAAGGCAGGCTACGCTCCCTGCCTGCTTGGCTGAGGGTATAACCAAATACTACCCTGTAGAGATATTTCCCTCCCCAGAGTGGTCTCCTGCTCAATAACATTGTTCTTGGCCAGGAAGACCTTAGTAAGGATACAGTGTCAAACCCAGGTCATGAAAACACTGTGAAAACTAAATGTCATGAGAAAGGAGGTTTACTATGGTGCATGACAGAAGGTGAAACCATGAGCTGGGAAAAAGATTCTCACATACTTGAGGGAAAGAGCTTTAAAGATTGATATAAGGGGCTTTCAAAATCCGATCTATCACGTGTATCTGGTTGATACAGGTAAAACATCGCAATGCCACCAAGATGGATTGTGTGTGTGTAGGCATGAGGGGATGGAAAGAGAATAGGAGTTTCAGATACAAGGTTAAAGGTTGTTGTTTCGAGATGGTAAGAAGTCTCTCAACATCAGGTTAAAGTCCAACTGATTTATTTGGAATCACAAGCTTTCAGAGCGCTGCTCCTTCACCAAGTGCACTGACCTGATGAAGGAGCAGTGCTCCGAAAGCTCGAGATCCCAAATAAGCTTGTTGGACTTGGTGTTATGAGACTTCTTATTGTGCCCACTCCAGTCCACCGCCAGCATCTCCACATCATGTTTTGAGATAGTGGGCGGAATTTTCCCCCAAAAATGGCAAGTGTCAGATTGGAGCTGAAAACTGGCATGTTTGTCCCAGAAAAACAGACTGGTTTTCCATCAAGATCCTCCCACACTTTGCCAGCTCTACAGAGATTGGCGTGCTATTTTTAAAGGGCACTTATCTCCAAAACTACAACACCCTCCAACTCATCATTGCCAACACCAAGACATCACAGCCCTGTCCTGCCGTCTCTCCCTCCCTTCCCCTCCCCAGCTAATCTCCGGTATTTGGGACATCAGACCTCTATACCCACGCTCTTTCCTTCCCCAACATGAAGCAAATGCCTGCTATGGATCGCCGACTGTAGGCTTGACTGACCCCCTATAAGCCTCACCCCATTGGCAATAACAACATGGCAATGCCAACCAGCGGGCAATGTCAGCTTGTCACTGCTCTGACAGGTCCTTGAGCACCCGAGGGCTACGCTGATCTCCAGGCCTCCAGAGTAGTCTGGAGCTCTGGTCTCTATTTTTGGAAACCAGGGGTGACTTTTGCTGGTGTTACATCACACTGGCAGATGGGAACATACAACATCCCCAGAAGGTATGACGTCCAGCCGGTTTGGAATACTTAAATGAACGGTATTCAGGTTCACACTCCCACTGGACAGAAAACTGCTGATGTCATTAGCGTTGTGAGATCGCCTCAGTGCAAATCTCTTTACAGCTCTCTCACGAGAGGAATTTCCACCCCTATCAAATGGGGCTAGGGAAAAGGTAGAAGGGAGGATCTCATACACCTTGTTCTAAATTCTGTCTTTCAGCAAGCCTAACTGCTTTAAATGTTCAGAATTAATGGGATCCGGATTGTTTTACTGGGAAGAAGGTGCAAGATGCCTACGCTTGGAGACAATGGTAGCAGCCTGTGTGCTGTCTACAGCACACAGTGTCTACAGTGGGTAGACAGCATTTCTTCAAAGTCTCAAAGAAAAGGAAATTTCAGTTGGGAATAGTTGGGCTTTAAACTTAAAAAGTAAGTGAGCTGGGATCTCGAGGGTAGTTAATTGGCACTTCTGTCTGGATATATAGCCAATGTGATTCATGTTGTCATGGAGATTGGCCTTCCTAAGGTAAGGGTTTCTGAGGTATCACTGAAACTCTAAAACATACAGTTTGCCATGGCCTGGGAGAGAGAAGGAGAGGCCAAAGGTTTCTGTAGCTCACTGTGCTGGAATGTAGGTGAGTGCTTGCACTTAGATTGGGAGGATCAAAACAGTTTAAATTGAGGCTGGAAGATTTACCTAACTTTGGCTAGAGGGAGAAGTCTCCTCGCATTGCGATAGATAGATCTGGCATTAACAATAGCCAGGCTGGGAAATGAAGGATCAGAAACAAATCCTCAGGAACTAAGAATCATTTCTGACTGTGTCCAGGAGAATTGTACGTCCACTTAAAGGACAAAGTAAAGTATACCTGATTGTGTTAAGAGTTCTGTTCTGCAGTGCAAGTGGCCTTACAAAAATAGCGTCCAGTAAATAGTGCCTTTAGTCTGCTCTGGTAAACATTTTAAAATGGGAAATCATCACGTCATCAGTTCAGTTAATAACTGGAAGGTTCAAATTTCTTTTTAAAAGTTAGCGGTCTCCACAGGGATGGTAACACTTTATAAGCAGGTTTTATGGAGCATACAGAAGAATCTTAACCCAGTAAAACTGTTCAAGTATGCCGACTGCTTTCCTTTCAAGTTGACGGTCAACATTTCAACTCCGAGGTTGGCTATTTCAAGAAAATGCAGCTTAGATCGCTGACTTGGGAGGTTATCAGAAGAATCGGTTAATCAAATCAAGTGGGAAGATGGGGCAGGAGCCTGTTAGATTCAGACAGTCCAGAGGGTGGCTCTGGGGTCAGATATGACGTCCCCACCACCCCCCCCTCGAATGTGGTGCACAAAAATCAGGGCCAAACATTTTTTTTAAATGAGCTGCTTGCGAATCGCAGCAACACGTGAATCTATTTCGTCTTTGCTCCTGAACACCTACGTAAATAAGCTGCAAAGAAAATTAATAAAAAAAAACGCACTTCCCTCCCAATAGTTTTTCTGTGCTGAGCCCCACTGCTGTTTGAGATGGGGAGCAAGTTCATAAATATATTAACTGGCTTCACGTGACGATTCCTCTCGCGCTATGAGGGAGCTGGGGAGAGGGAAGGGGGGGGCGTTCAGGAAAGGAAATAAGAAGTTGGGTTAAGAGCGGTGGTGTGCTGTATTCACCATAGTGTGTGGTTCACACACTGAGTCTTCCAGACAGTACAAATGCTGAAAGTCAGATGTCCTTTCATTAAAAGGACACCTGCTCCCATTGACAAAAAATAGAAAATAAACGCCATCGCTCACATCTCCGAAACGTAATGCTTAAATCACCACTGCTGCTAAATTTGGGTGCATCAATAAAAATGAGGAAGGATTTGGATACAGCTTCAGAACAAGGTGTTGTGTGACGTATATGGTCTGATGCTGGTGTTCGGTAACATTCAGTTATCCACCCATGAAATTCATTGCCTAAATTAAGGATCACGTAGTAAAATAGACAGATTATTCTAAGTAGGCATGAAGATGCATCTTCTTTCTTGTTCACTTTTACCTCAGGTTACCCAGGGTAACGCAATTCCCACAATCCCCAGTGGGAACTGGCAGCTTTAACCTTTGCCTCCTGACAGCATGACTGAAGTGCGGCCAATATGCCGGAAATCAAGACCAGGCGGGTTTACTTACACACAAGCTGAGATTTTAGGAGTGACGTTATTTCAACCACGCTGCTTTGCCACTTATTTTAAAACGCTAACTCTGGCGTTAGAAATAACACCAGCTGAGAGGCATTCCTTGACTGCCTCAAACCGAGGCCGACTGATCCCAGACTCCTACCCCCTGTCAGAAAGGGACGGGCAAATCAGGAGGGAGGCCTACCTCTATGCCTTCCTTGTTCAAAGCGTACTCGTCGAAGTTCAGGATTGCAGTCTTGATTGTTCTCGGAGGAGGTAATACGGTCAGTCCAATGTTAATGGCATTGCTCCGCTTGGAGTCCAACACAATGACTTCCTGCCTCTTGCCATCTGCAGCTGTTTTCTGAGATAAGCACAGATAATACAAGTTACATATGGAATTGGTCTGTGTGGAAAAAAATAACCTGTAATTTCACAGATTGATGCCAACATGCTTAGAATACACATCACTGATAAACATCACAGGACTGCAATAGCACAAGAAAATGTGTATTTACATCAGCATTCCTTCTCAGAGAGAGGGGGAAGCAGCCATGGCCACCTCTACCCATTGACATTTTTACTACTGTGAACAAACTTGGTGGAAACCAGAGGCCTGAATGTCCACGGCAGCTTATTGGGTCTCCCATGGTAACATCACTTGAGGGTCAAAAGAACCAACCCTCCCCGCTCCAAAAGGGCAGAGACATGACTGTACAGGGCTTCCCAGGAGTGTATGACGTGCCACTTCTAAACAGAAGAAACTTCTCTACCCTACCTCCGCGACCATCAACCCGACACCAACTCCTCCTCACATGGGGAATATGTTACCTTGGAGGCCGGGGAGGGGAGGGGATAGCATAGAGAGTTTGAATTTAATGCTTTTAAAAAAATGACGTCACATCTTCAAAACACTAAGTTGCTGGTGGGTTGGGCACAAACAGAGCCCACCCTTCCAATGTACATCACAGAATCAGAAGATAGCAGGAGGAGGCCATTCAGCCATTCGAGCCTGTTCTGCCATTCATCACGATCATGGTTGATTGTCCAACATAATTGCCTAATCCTGCTTTTTCTCCATAACCTTTGATCCCTTCGCCCCAGTGATACATCTAGTCATCTCTTTGAACACATTCAATGTTTTAGCAGCAACTACTTCCTGTGGTATTGAATTCCACAGGCTCACCACTCTCGAGGTGAAGAAATGTCTCCTCCTCTCTTTCCTAAATGGTCTACCTCAGACTGTGACCCCTGGTTCTGGACTCCCCCCACCATCGGGAACATCCTCCTTGCATCTGCCTCATCTAGTCCTGTTAGAATTTTATAGAACTCTGTGAGGTTCCCCCTCAATCGTCTTGGGACCTGTTCATTTTTTTGTCTATCTCTCTCACGATATGGTGGAGGACGCCACAGTGCAGTTTTCCCTCCCGCTGCGGCACTTGTCAGAAGAATGGAAATTTCCAGCAAAGGTGTAACTCTCTCCCAGCAAAGGTGTAACTCTCTCCCAGCAAAGGTGTAACTCTCTCCCAGCAAAGGTGTAACTCTCTCCCAGCAAAGGTGTAACTCTCTCCCAGCAAAGGGCAGGTAATGGGCACGAACACGACACTTTGAAGGAGGGGGAGAGAGTAAAAATTGGAAAGAGGCCTTGTGGAAATACGAAGCAGTGGGAAGGTGGCATGCTGGGCAACTGGCAACAGAGCGGGAGCTGGACAATGACCTGCCAACGGAGTTTGGCACTGGGTGGATTGCCCTGCGAGACAGTTTCAAAAATAACTAAAGGGTGGGGGGAGGGAACACAACTCGAAAGGCAAAGAGAAAACGCAGAAGAATGCGCGCTCTTTACGAATGAATGAACACAAAGGATCTCCGTGACCTTACAGGAACCATTCACTTATTAAGAAAACAGCCTTCAAAAATGAAAACATACATGCATTTCCAATAAAATAACATCTGTAGGAATGATTTCCTGGTAATTCCACCTGCAGAATATTATGGAGTAGAATGGCTGGAATGTACAAAACCCCCACAGACTCTCATTTCTCTCCTGCAGCAATCTCTGCAAAGAAAACCAAAGCAAACACACTCTGCCCTTTGAAAGCTGCAGGAGCCTTTCAAGACTTAAGATGGGAGACTGCAAGTTTTGTGGTTCATTGAGACTGCTGTTGACTCTATACTCTTGAATTTCTCTGCTCATCTTCCTGGTGCTTGAGAGTCGTGGGGGCTTCATTCCAGAAGACTTTTGAAGGTCCGATAGGAATCGGAAGTCAACGTGGAAAGTGACAACAGAACTAGTTATATTTGTTTTTCGTATTCATGAATCATGGTGGCACAGCGGTTAGCACTGTTGCCTCACAGGGCCAGGGACCCGGGTTCGATTCCGGCCTCAATCACTGTCTGCGTGGAGTTTGCACATTCTCCCAGAACTGTGTACGTTTCCTCTGGGTGCTCCAGTTTCTTTTCACAGTCCAAAGATGTGAGGGTTAGGAGGATTGGCCATGCTAAATTGACCCTAGCGTCGGGGGATTAGCAGGATAAACGGGAATAGGTTACTGGAATAGGCTGAGGGTCGGAATGTGGTCAGTACAGAATAGACTGAATAGCCTCCTCTATACTGCAGGGATTCTATGATGCTATGAATGCTGCTCATTCAGACAAAACTAGCACCGTCTCATAGAAATACTGCGCATGACATTCCAAGTTAGTAACAGGTAGAAGCTGATTGATTATAAGGTGGAACAGTATTGCTACTAACAGGTTTGCTGCTCTGTCTTCCCCAATCAGAAACAGTCATAGTAACTGTAAAACAAAACTTATTTATAAAAGGCAAGAGAATTGCTAACCTTAATTAGCCAGATTGACAGTTAAGGTGAGGACAACACTATTAAATCCGAGGCTATTACTTGTTTGAGTTCACAATAAGTGTCCAGCCCAGATCTACATTCACCCCCAAGGTATATAATCAATACTACAATGCTTAGGTATGAACGGTTGTGAACATAAATGTTGTGGCAACAAAAGCAAGTCAGAGGCTGAGAACTTTGAGGTGAATAATACACCTTCCAAACCCCATGACCACTTCCATTAAGAAGGACAAGGGAGGAAGATACATGGGGACACTGCCAACTGCCCTCCAAGCCACTCACCATCCTGGCTTGGAAATATATCACTGTTCCGTTGCAGTTGCTGTATCAAACTTCCTGGGATTCCCTACCTACTGGCATTGTGGGTCAACCCACAGCACGAGGACTGCAGCAATTCAAGAAAGCGGCTCACCACCACCTTCTCAAGGGCAACTAGGGATGGGCAATAAATGCTGGCCAGCCAGCAACACCCATGTGCCATGAATGAATTAAAAAAAGCCTCCTGACGCTCGAAGGCCTGTTCACCATCTACGAGACATCGGTCAGGAGTGTGGTGGAATTCATTTCACTTGCCTGGACTCGTGCAGTTCCAACTACACACAGGAAACTCAGCACCAAGCAGGATAAAGCAGCTTGCTTGATTGGCATCCCAACGGTCAACATTAATGCCCTCCACCACGGATGCACAATGAATACCATCAACAATATGCAACGCAGCAACTCATCATTGCTCCTTCAACAATACCTTTCGAACTCATGACCTCTATCACCAAGACAATGGCAACAGATACATGGGAACATCACTACCTGCAAGTTCCTCTCCAGGCCACACAGTACCCTGACCCCAAACAATATCACTGTCCCTGGGTCAAAATCCTGGAATGTCTTCCCATGATGGGTGTACCTACACTGTATGGATTGCAGTGGTTCAACAAGGTGGCTCACCACCTCAAGGACAACTAAGGGAAGGACAATAAATGCTGCTTTGCCACTGACATCCATATCCTGTGAAAGAATAAAACTTAAAAATCCATTCAATGCCCCTTGCATTTCTGTAACTATGCTGTCAATGCCAGAGTCTATATTTATTTCAAACAGATGGCTTTTATTGTACTCTTGTACAAATGAAGACAGCACTCCAATGTGTATCAACATTAAACTTTACACAGATTGCTACTCTCCACAGCACAAAAGTACCACAAACACAGCGCCAGGACATGACCCAACTGCACGTGAAGCAGAACAAGGGGACAGTCTCACATCTTGGGCCAACCGAGTGCAACTCCAATATGGCTCTCCCTCGGACTTCCTGGAGACTTTTTAAGCCAAGCTGCAACTAATTTAAAAGGTTTATATAATGCACACACGGCCGCCAGCTCAGCTCACATTTTTAAGTTTCAAAATGAACTCTACCCACGCGTGCAAAATCACAATTCCTGCCAGGACGTGACCATCCTCTTGTTCTTTGGGCGATCAAAGTCAAACTAAAGATGCAGCACCATGGGACACGGAGGGAGGGTACCGATGATAGAAAAGTGAATGGGGTCTGGCACTGGAAGGGGCTGTAAAAATGCATCTTGGTAGATTCGAAGACACACAGACAATTCATGGCAGGAATAGAAGGGTATTCTGACAGACCTTGTTAAAGTAGAATGAAAGGAGGCTGGGTCTGGAGTAAGCACTGATGCAAACTATTTAAGCCGAAATTGTCTGTTCCTATGAAGCAAAATTAATATGAAAGAACCCAAGTGAGAACTAGCCAAGTACTGATCTGGGAAGTTGTGTTCAGATCATTTTTTTTCATCTTGGGAGAAAGATTTAGTATGCCAGCAGAAGATCTAGACACAAAACAAGACTGAGCAATGATGCTGTCATGTAATTATGGAATTACAGAGTCATCAAATCTCTACAATGCAGAAGAGGCCATCCAGCTCATTGCGTCTGCACTGACTCTCTGATATCATACCCAGGCCCTTTTCCCCACCCTATCCCTGTAACCCCACAACATTTACCACGGTTAATGCATCCAAACTTGGGACACTAAGGGACAAATTAGCATGGCCAATCTATTTAAACTGCACATTGTTGGACTGTAGGAGGAAACCGGAGTACCTGGGGGAAACCCACGCAGACACAGGGAGAATGTGCAAACTCCACACAGACGGACATCCAAGGGCGGAATTGAACCCGGTCCCTGGAACTGAGAGGCAGCAGTGCTAACCGCCGTGCCACCCCATAGAACCATTTGGACTAAGAAATTTGCCCTTGTTCAAGAAGAATCTGGGATTGTCACTGGTGTTATCATTTAAATCAATGAGGATGCACTAATCTGCTATGGACGCAATAACGAGACGGAGATAGTTATGGGGATTTGTTCCCATCATTAGGCTATCCTGTGGCGAACACCCAAGGTGCATTACAGTCTACAGTCCACCTAGAGAGAACAAGGATGAAGTACGATCTGTCAGAGGATGATCAAAAAGAATACTGCCATCAACTTAAGTAGTCAAACACCGTGCTTGGAATAGAGAGAAATGAAAGAAGCGGTTTAAAAAGAAAATTCAAAGTGACACCAGAGTGAGGCAACTTTTGCAAGTTGTCTCCAGCACACCCTCAAATTCAATCTTTTACTCATTCTATGCTCTTAAAACTGCACTCTAACGCTTTTAAACTTCTGAAAATGTGATACAATGTGATGTATCCTCACACTTCAGCTGTAACGGTAACAGTACATTCTGCACCCTCTCCTTTCCTTCTCCCCTTATGCACCCTATGAATGGTATGCTTTGTCTGTATTGCACGCAGTAAACAATACTTTTCACTCTCTCCCAATACATGTGATAATAATAAATCAATCATTCTCACATGCCAGATTGGCTGGAAGCTGTACTGAAGCTTGAGATTTGTAATTACCCTTCAAATGCAGCAATGTTCCACTCTATGTTTTAAGATGGGAATGGCTGATACACCATTGTACAGTAAGCCATGCCACTAGGTCACTGGGGCTGAATATGGTTTTATTACTGATGATTTTTAATGGCGTTTGAAGGTGGCAGCAATCTTAACACTGTCGAAGGACACAAGCCATCACAGTTGTGTTAAACGGCTTCTTCACTTGGCAACAGCAAGCAGTTAGATGGAGGAAAATACGACAACTAATGTAGTGGCAATACTTATAATGGGGGAGAAGAGCATCCTGATAATGTGAACTGCGTATGGGAAACGTGATTCAGAAGAGGTCATTCACTGAGTGTTGCACTTGAAGGCTAGTAGAATATTTGTAATGTACCTTCATGTCCCTAACTGTGCCACAGTGGTTAGCACTGCTGCCTCAGTGTCAGGGACCCGGGTTCAATTCCGGTCTTGGGCGACAGTCTGTGTGGAGTTTGCACATTCTCCCTGTGTCTGGGTAGGTTTCTTCCGGGTGCTCTAGTTTCCCCCCCGCCACACTCCAAAAATGTGCATATTAGATTGATTGGCAATGGTCAATGGCCCCTTACTGTCAGGGGGATTAGCAAGGTAAATACGTGGGGTTACAGATATACGGCCTTGATGGGTTGGCACAGGCTGTATGGGCCAAATCCTTCTGCCAGGATTGTGTCAGGATCATAGCCTTCCTTTCACCAATCCTGCTGTAATTCTGCGACACACGTTCAAAGATTTGTCAGGGTCTCAAGTCAAATTTAACAAAAACTGATATTTACAATCTGGGAAACTACATTACATCATCAGATTAAATATTCCCACCACACTGGATAACAGGAATTTTGGCATCACAATGACAGAAGCCATCTGTTTGAGCACAAAATTTCGTGTCTGCTATGCATTACGCGCACTCTCGCTCAAAAGCCAACAACTTGTATTTGATGTAGTACCTTCAGCGCAGTAAAGATCCCAAGACACTTCATGGGAGCGTTAGACAAAATCTGACACCGAGCCACATGAAGAAATGTTTGGCAGGTTTTAAGGAGCACCTTAAAAGGAGGAAAGAGAGAGAGGCAGGGTTCAAAGTTTAGGCCCCAGGCAGCAGACAACACTGCCACAAACGCTGGAGGGATTAAAATCGCGGATGCACAAATAGACCAAAATTGAGGGACCGCAAGAGATTTTGAAGGTTGTAGGATTAGAGGTGTTGTCAGAAATGGGGAAAGGACAAGGCCACAGGGAATCAAAAACTATTTTAAAAGCAAGGCATTGCTGAGCACTAACAGGTGCAAGAGAAGAGGGATGAGATAAGATCAAGGAACAAAACAGCACGGAACAGGCCTTTCAGCCCACGTAGCCTGCACCAAGATGTGCTTACTGTCCCCCCGTTTGCCTCCCTTTCATGTGTCTATCAAGATATAGGAAGAAGTCTCCCAAGACCAGGTTAAAGCCCAACGGGTTTATTTCAAATCACGAGCCTTTGGAGCGCTGCTCCTTCATCAGGTTAACCTGACGCAGAAAAACCCATCTGGTTCACTAATATTCTTTAGAGAAGAAAAATCTGCTGTCTGTATCTGGTCTGGCCTACATGTGACTCCAGAGCCACAGCAATGTGGTCGACTCTCAACTGCCCTTGGGCAACTCGGGTTAGGCAATAAATGCTGGCCCAACTAGTGATGCCCTTGTCCCATGAATGAATAAAACAAAAAAGAAGTTTCTTGTTCACAAAAGAACAGCCTGCTCTTAACCCTGGAACATGGAGATAACAAAGACACCTATGTCAGACTCCTATTTATTGACAGTCTTCAATACCATTATTCCCACAAAACTCATCTTCAAACTCCATGGCTGGACCTCAGCACCTCCCTCTGCAACTGGATCCCCAACTTCCTAGCTCTCAGACCACAATCAATAAGGATAGGCAACAACACCTCCTCCACGGTCATCTTCAACACCGGTGTCCCACAAGGCTGTGTTCTCAGACCCCAACGATACTCCTTATACACCTATGACTGTGCGACCAAATTCCCCTCCAATTCAATTTTCAAGTTTGCCGATGACACCGCCGTAGTGGGTCGCATCTCAAACAATGATGAGACAGAGTATAGCAATAGGATAGAGAAGCTGGTGAACTGGTGTGGCAAAAATAACCTCTCCCTGAATGTCAACAAAACGAAGGAGACTGTCATCGACTTCAGGAACTGTAGAGGAGAACATACCCCCATCTACATCAATGTAGATAAAGTAGAGTGTTGAGAGCTTCAAGTATTTAGATGTCCAGGTCACCAACAACCTGTCCTGGTCCCCCCCCCCCTCATGCCGACATTATAGTTAAAAAAGCCCACCAACGCCTCTTTCTCAGGAGATTAAGGAAATCTGGCATGTCAGCTACGACTGTCTTCAACCTTTACAGATGCACCATAGAAAGCATTCTTTCTGGTTGCGTTACAGCTTGGTATGGCTCCTGCTCTGCCTGAGACAGCAAGAAACCACAAAAGATTGTGAATGTATCCCAATTCACCACGCAAACCAGACTCCCATCCACTGACTCTGTCTATACTTCCCGCTGTCTCGGCAAAGAACCAGTATAATTAAGGACCCCATACAGCTCCGACATTCTCTCTTCCACCTTCTTCCATCGGGAAAAGGATACAAAAGTCTGAGGTCATGTGCCAACAGACTCAAGACCAGCTTCTTTCCTGCTGCTGTCAGACTTTTGACTGGACTTACCTTGCATTAAGTTGATCTTTCTCTACACCCTAGCTATGACTATAACACTACATTCTGCATTTTCTCGAATCCTTCTCTATGAACGGTATGCTTTGTTTGTATAGCATGCAAGAAACAATACTTTTCATTGTGTATTAATACATGTGACAATAATAAATCAAATCAAATTCTTCCCTGTGGCCATCAGACTTTTGAATGGTCCTATCATATATTTCTCTTCACCCTATTTGTAACTGCAACACTACACTCTGCACCTTATGCTTTGCTCCTCCTCCATGTACTCTATGAATGGTGTGTTTTGTTTCCAGAGCGCGCAAAAAAAAATAGTTTTCTCTGCATCCCAATACACGTGCCAATAATAAATCAAACTTGTCTAGTAAAGCTGAATGACCAAGAGTAAAGAAGCAAAATTAAATAGTTACTGAAAAATTCATGGTAAACTCACTTTTAACTACCTTACCAGTTCTAGTTATAGACAGCAAACCACAGGAATTTTGCCATGAGGGCTCGGTTTGTTACAACTACCTTTGAAACTGTTGCCAGTATTTCAATGTGACGGATATGTTCACCGCACACATGTCTAACAATGGTTTGGCGTAACAAAAAAAAAACCATTTGCTGCCCTACATCATGTGGAACCATTTTATATAACTCAACCCGTGCTGTGGGTAGAAACTATAACAAAGTTCCTTCATTTTTATTGTCGGCAATCATTCTGGATGTGCCTCTTGTGCGGAACAATAAATTCACTCTCTCAAGAGTACAGGAACATCTGATGCCAGTAATTGCCATGCAGATGTTGGCCTATTCCATATTGCACAAAAATTAATTTATAGGGAAAAGAAGTTGACTCCATGCTACGAGTAAAGCACTCGAAAGCCATTTGTTATAGGTGTGCATGTTTTGTTTTAACAAAAGGGCTCTTTAAAGTTAACAGTGAAAAGGCATGTTTATAACTACAATTTGTACAACTCATTGTTGAAGGTTGTTACTGGTATGAAATTGGTTGCAGCTGTACAAAGAAAGCTCGACAAAATTCCGAATATTTGATCTTAAAACTTCCTGGTTGATAGTCACATCTGCCTTGGTGCTTTATCCAATTGCACTTGGATTCGATTTATTGTCACGTGAATTATATACAGTGAAAAGTATTGTTTCCTGCAGGGTACAGACAATGCATACCGTTCATAGAGAAGGAAAGGAGAGAGTGCAAAATATGGTGTTACAGTCATAGCTAGGGTGTGGAGAAAGATTAATTTAATGCGAGGTAGGTCCATTCAAAAGTCTGATGGCAGCAGGGAAGAAGCTGTTCTTGAGTTGGTTGGTACTTGACCTCAGATTTTTATACTTTTTGTCCGACGGAAGATGGAAGACAGAATGTCTGGGGCGCGTGGGATCTTTAATTATGCTGGCTGCTTTTCTGAGGTGGTCGGAAGTGTATACAGAGTCAGTGGATGGGAGGCTGGTTTGAGTGGTGTATTAGGCTTCATTCACAACACTTTGTATTTCCTCATAGGATGAGAATCCTCACTTTGTTTCATAGGTTATTTCATCCATTATTCTTAACATTAATAGATTTTTAAGCAGCACAGTGGGCAGCACTGCTGCCTCACAGCGCCAGGGACCCAGGTTCATTTCCCAACCTTTGGGTCACTGTCCATGTGGCGTTTGCACATTCTCCCTGTGCTCTCCAGGTGCTCCAGTTTCCTCCCACACTCCAAAGATGTGCAGGTTAGGTGGATGGGCCATGTTAAAATTGACGCTTTAACGTCAGGGAGATTAGCAGGGCAAATACATGGGGTTACTGGGATAGAACCTGGGTGGGATTGTTGTCAGTGCAGGTTCAATGGGCTGAGTGGCCTCCTTCTGCGCTGTAGGGATTCTTCGATTCTATGAAAATAACATGAAGGGTTTAATGGAACATTGACAATTGGCTATTGCTACATGTGAAAATAGTAGTGACCGTTCAAATGTATTACTGTTCTGACATTGTCGATATTAACTAAATTCAAAATGTCCTTTCAACAGAACAAATGTTGTGAATACTGCCAAACCACCTCTCTGGCACTGATTTTATTTTTGTTTTACAAATGTAGAGTATCATTCCTTTACATTTTAATTATTGTTGAGATTTTTAAACATCCCCTTTTCTTTCTCTTAATTCAATGTTGCATTTGTTACCCTTTTGTTTTCTTTTTTGTACCTAATTCAGCATTGAATTAATGCTTTAAACTTCCTGGTTCAACTGCTCATTAATGTTACACAACTACATACTTGTTCATAGACCCCAGATGCCTTGTAGAGGGAACCCTGCTGTTTGACTGAGAAGAACACACAGACAAAAGCTCACAAACAGCTTCTGGGTAAGTGCAAGTTCACAACTGGCATTGTTTGTTCATTGCTCACAGCAACATCTAGCCCAATGTACTTGGCAATTTGCATAGTTCCTGTTAGACCATAGGATATAGGAGCAGAATTGGACCACTCGGCCCATCAAATCTGCTCCACCATTCAATCATGGCTGTTATTTTTCTCATCCCCATAGCCCCTGTTCCCCTTATTAATCAAGAACCTGTCTATCTCTGTCTTAAAGGCACTCCATGACCTGGCCTCCACAGCCCTCTGCAGCAAAGGATTCCACAGATTCACCACTCTCTGGCTGAAGAAATTCCTTCTCCTCTCTACTTCATCTCATCCCTGTTCCAGGACAATGTTGCAAAGTACAGGGATTGGGGACAACAGAATCAAGGAAACCTGCCAGTTTGGTGTCAGTTGTAGCAAAGGTACTGGAATTTGTTGTCAGGGACAAAGCAACAGGACACGGACATACTGTATTTCAGCTAGAAAAACCCAGCATGGATGTGTGATTTATGTCTGACCAATCTAGCTTTGAATTGTTTGAGGAGATTCCCAACAGGGTGGATAACTAAATGGTTTTGTTAAGGTGTTATTGGGATATGGATGTTGCTAGCCAGGTGAGCATTTATTATCTACTTGGGGGTTCCCCTTGGAAAGATAATGATGAGTCCCCTCCTTGAGCAACTGGAGTCCATGCTAAAGAACTGGTTCAACTCTGAGCACTGCACTTTAGAAAGAATGTCATGATCTTGGGAATATGCGCAGAGGAGGTCTGATAGAACAGTAGGGATTTCAGTTACGTGGAGAGACGAGAGAAGTGGGATTGTTCTCCTTGCTTGAACTATTATTCACCAAGTTCCAACTGTCCCATTGACTCGCCTTTTAAAACCTAAGCATATACAAACAATTCCAGCATGCATGCCAGAGATACTCTGCTTCAAGAAAATCTGATCCATAATTTCAAAAACTAGCATAATTATAAAGATATTTTGCTTTGATGGGTATTTTAAACTTGTTTTGCTGACGACAGGGGGGGGGGGACCAAAATAGGTAATTTAGAAGCGTTCCTTTTGGAGGCAACTAAACCATGTCTTTTGTATTGAAGGTCTTGAGGTTGGGTTCAATTGAAAGGCTGTAATGGTTAGTTGCCATCTTGAATCCATTATGTTTAATTAGCCTAAGCATTCTCCTACACATTAGATTTATCCCAGCACCAAAGCCACATTCCCACTGTGACAGCCTGAGGGATGAATATAACTCACTTAGGAAGGAGTCACTGGTCAATTAGAATCATAGAAACCCTACACTGCAGAAGGAGGCCATTCAGCCTATCAAGTCTGCGCCAACAACGATCCCACCTAGGCCTTATCCCCACTATCCCATACATTTATCCCACTAATCCCTCTACCCAATACATCCCAAGACACTAAAAGGCAATTTTGCATGGCCAATCAAACTAATGTGCACATCTTTGGACTGTGGGAGCATCCGGAGGGAACCCATGCAGACACAGGGAGAATGTGCAAACTCCACACAGACAGTGACCCAAGCTGGGAATTAAACTCCGGTCCTTGGAGCTGTGAAACAGCAGTGCTAACCACTGTGTCACCTGTAATTAGGTTTTAAAGTAAAAACAGAAAATACTTTGCTGGCTCAGGCAACATCCATGGAGAGAGAAAAACAAAGTGAATGGGCACAGTTCTCCCCAAAAAATTTTAAGTGCCCAGTTCGCGTGTAAACTGGAGTAATTCACGTTGGTTTTTCTCAATGGGAGTTCTGAGAAGAATCTCCCACACTCTGTGCACTGCAGAGGCCACCAGTGAGAATATCATTAAATTTCAGGGGCATATTGCCACTGGAGAGGCTGAAATCAGCGCTCCGAGTGAGCTACTGTGTACATGTGCCGATCTGTCAGTGCTGAGATTGGTGCATGTGCAGTGGTCCCGCACTGACAACCTCCCGATCGCTGACCAGCCCCGCGACCCCCACAACGCAGCAGGATGGGAGAATCATGGCCAGTGCTCCAGGTTGATGACCATTCAGATCTGCACTGTGAACTTGGTTTCGCTCTCCATAGATGTGGCCTGATCCCTAGTTTCTAGTATTTTCTGTTTTTATTTCAGATTTCCAGCATCTGTACTAAATTTTAATCTGTCAGAATAAACCTTAGCCGGAACTAATTGACCAATTATTGTGCTTAGTTAGAACTCTCAATGCCACAGAATAGAGTCTTCATAGAAGAAGAAATCATAGAAACCCTACAGTATAGAAAGAGGCCATTCAGCCCATCGAGTCTGCACTGACCACAATCCCAACCAGGTCCCACCCCCACATCCCTACATATTTTACCTACTCATCCCTCTAACCTACGCACCTCAGAACACTAAAGAGCAATTTATCATGGCCAATCCACCTAACCCGCACATCTTTGGACTGTGGGAGGAAACAACAGCACCCAGAGGAAACCCACGCAGACATGGGGCGAATGTGCAAACTCCACGCAAACAGTGACCCAAGCCGGGAATCGAACCCAGGTCTCTAGCACTGTGAGATAGCAGTGCTAACCACTGTGCCACCATGCCGTTCCAAAACCCCTCTCTTTGTCCAAGCACGTGCTTCAACCCCAATCTTAAAAATACAATTTGTTTCCATTTCCCATTCCGGCCTCTTTCTACTAGACCAGTGAATGGCTTGTGATATCCTCAAACACAATGAACCAGAAGTTGCATCAAAATCTCTACCAATCTTAAAGTTGGCCAGCATCTCCTGAGCATCTCATTAGCATGAGATGGAGATCTGAGTTCCTATGAGTGTGAAGAAGATGCACCAAATTTCTTCTTCTTTGCATGACAGTTGAACACTTGAAGCAATCAACCAATAATTGATATACATTAAACAAAGCATGTTTATGAAATATTCACGGATGTATTCCTTTCTCATGCAATTCAATAATATTGTAAAAATGCATTCAAAGAGATGGAAATAAGCCATAGATCTCAATGGGGAAAAATAATGAAAATCAAGCCCTAATACATGAGAAATATAACTGGGTCCTATTGTACCTCAAGTATGAAGCATACAAATAGTTCCAATGGAACTGTTCTGAATGAAGAAAATTAACATTCTTTGATATTTAGAAGGGAATGTGGAGCTACGTTAACTTAATGTTAGAAAATTCACTTGACTGGGGAGACGGTGGAGTAGTACACTGTCGCTGGACTACTAGTCCCAAGAACCAGGATAATGCTCTGGGGATCCGGGTTTGAATCCCACTGGGATGGTGGAATCTGAATTCAATTAAAATCTGGAATGAAAAGTATAATTGTCGACTGTTGTAAAAACCTATCTGATACATTGATGTCCTTTTGGGAAAGGAGTCTGCTGTCCTTACCTGGAGTGGCTAACACAGCCCACGGTTGACTCTTAACTACCCTCTGAAATGGCCCAGCAAGCCACCCAATTCAAGGGCAATTAGAAATGGGCAACAAATGCTGGTCCTGCCAGGGATGCCCACATCCCATGAAAGAGTCAAGGAAAGAAAAAACAATGCAAAAAGGAAATTTGGGCCGAGCATAAAAATGGAGAAAGATCATTCTTATCAATTTGCACTCAAAGTGGCTTCACAGGGATCATCATAACAGAAAACAAAGTGACATAAAATACTAGGGCAAATGACAAAAAAAGAGATGGGACTATCTTGATGAGGGAGCACAAGGTAGCATGCGGAGCGGCTTGGAGAGATAATTCACAGCAAAGCGTCCAGGCAGCTGAAAGCACAGACACCAATGGTGAAATGATTCTCAGGGATGCTCAAGTGGCCAGAAATAGTGGAACCAGATATTGCAGAGGGCTGTAGGGAGTGATAGAGATAGGGAACGGCAAGGGCTCAGAGAGCTCCAGAGACCTGGGTTCAATTTCAGCCTTGGGCGACTGTCTATGTGACAACTGTATGTTCTCCTCGTGTCTGCATGGGTTTGCTCCGAGTGCTCTGGTTGCCTCCTATACGCCAAAGGTGAGCACGAATTGAACCCAGGTCCCTGGCGCTGTAAGGCAGCAGTGCTAACCACTGTGCTACCAAGCTGCCAATGATTCTGGTACAACTTTCCAATCTTTGTTTGGACTTTGTTCAGTGCTCCTTAACATGGGTGCTATGGTACGATCTAACCAAGGTTGGATATAATTTTAACTCAACGTCTCTGCTTCTGAACTCTTTTCTGGAATAGAACTCAGTTTGCACTTTGTTTGGCCTTGTGACCTTACATTAACGCTTTTAATGATTTGTGTCTTTATGCCTGGATCCCTTTGCTCCACAGTCTCCTATTCTCTAGAAAGTGGGTGACCTCCTCATTCATCCTGTTAAAAGTAACACCTTACATTATCCATACTATAATGTGCCACTTATACACCCATTCCATAAGTTTGTTGAGACCCTCTTCTTTACAGCCTTATCACTGCTTGTTACCTTAGTGACTGGCAATTCCTTTGATTTAGATTCGAAGAGATGCTCCAACTTGGATATGTCAACTTTTACAGGCTCCAATCGGGTCCAAAGGGGCTCCCTGCACCGCTTGTGATTTTTGTACTGCCAATCAATGGGTCGGACTTCGTTCCAGAACAGCCGGATGGTTTTCTTCTTCTTGATAAACGTCGGCTCACCCCTGGGCAGGTGGGGTGACCCCACGGATTTCTGAAGGTCAAAAGGGGGTGGCGGGGGCACTGACACTCCAGGTACCGGGGGAGGAGGTGGGCAGTACAGTGTAGGGGGTGGAGGAGGGGGAGGCAAGCCCATAAAGGAAAGTGGGGGAGGCGGGGGAGGGAGAATTGTGTCTCCAGAGTTAAGTAGATTTTCCATGTCCAACACGTCTATATCATCCTCCTCCTCCAGGTCCGTGAAGTCAATATCTTTGATCTTTAGCTCCCTTGGATTGGCCATGAGCTGATCCCAAATATAATCCAATTCTGTTTTGGGCTGCGCAGTCACTTTGTCCACGGCCTTGGTGGTCACTTCAGAATCAGATAACGGAGGCCCTTTACTCAGCTCGCCACTGTTGAACTTGTCAGTATAAGCTTTGACACTGCCGTGGTTCTCCAAGTGGTCGATCTCCATTTTCTTCACTTTGTCCTCACAAGCCTGCTTGCTGGCCTGCAGAATGCTGATGCGGCTAGCCAGACTGGCAAGGGACTCCTGTTTCTCCTCCTCTTTTTTCTCGAGCTCCGTCTCCTCACCATCATCTGCCTTTTTGTTCTGCGCATACAACATGTCCAGCATGAACCGTTTGTTGTTGAGGATGTTGCTACACTGCTCATTTACACTGACCTCTTTAATGCTTTGCGTCCATTTACCTGTAATCCAAAAACAAAAGTCACATGGGTTAGAATATGGCAGGCTTTGATTTTTTTTCCCATAAAAATGGAGCTGGAACTCCCAACTCCTTGCAATTCCCAATGTGAAGCTAACATACCGTCTTAGTTTTGTAAGAACTAGGAGTAGGAGAAGGCCATCTGGTCCCTCGAGCCTGTTCCTCCAGTCAATAAAATAGCATGGCTGATCTTTTTGTGGACTCATTGAAGCTGTTTCAAATGAACACGCAATGACTTCTTAACAATTCTTGTCCTTGTCACTTTTTAGGAGTCTGATCCATTCTCTTAAGCAACATTATAAATCCATTTAAAGAAAAACCCCAAAATGATAGGTTATGACAGTGGCCTCACAATGACAGAGTGAGACAGTACAGCTGTTGTAAGTTCTTGTTTCCAAATGGTGGGCTTGGAGATAGATGGATATTATGTATATAAGACGGCACGGTGGTTAGCACCGCCGCCTCACAGTCCCAGGGAACCGGGTTCAATTCCAGCCTCGGGTGACTGTCTGTACGGAGTCTGCACATTCTCCCCTTGTCTGTGTGGGTTTCCTCTGGGTGCTGTAGTTTTCTCCCACGCTCCAAAGATATGCATGGTTGGCCATGCTAGATTAACCCTTAGTGTCAGGGGGATGATCAAGATAAACACACGGGGTTATGGGGATAAGGCTTGGTTGGGATTGTGGGCGGTGCAGACTCAATGGGCCTAATGGCCTCCTCTGGCACTGTAGGGATTCTGTACAAAGGCCAAACGTAGGCAATTGGAACTAGCTTAGTGGTTAAAAAAGGGAGGTATTGACAACTGGGCCAAAGGGCCTGTTTCCATGCTGTAAATGTCTATGACTCTATGACATATAAAAGAGAAACAGAACTAGAAAAATATAAATTGAAGATAAGCTTTTTCCAGCAGCGTGGGTGGCAAATGATTTCTGACTTCGATTTTAGCATCGCTCTCCTTTAATATTAATGTGGTCGCATACTGTTGCAAATAAAATGCATGGTTTAAGTTGTTATTACGCTAAATTGTACAGAAAAACATTCTGGATTTTGAGTGCCAGTACGGAAAACATTGTATCACAAGTCACAGAATTGTTACAGCACAAAAAGGAGGCCATTTGGCCCATCCTGTCTGCACCGGCTCTCCAAATGACATTTCGAATTAGTACTTCTATTCAAGTAATCATCCAATGCTCAGCTGAACGTCTCGATTGAACCTGCCTCCACAACACTCCCAAGTTGTGCATTCCAGACCCAAACTGCTCACGTGTGAAAACTTTTTCTATCAGACCACACTTGCTTCTTTCTACTTGTGCTCTCTTGTTCCTTTTACCAGTGGCAACAGTTTCTCCCCATCTCTCTGGCCAGCTTCCTCATGATTTTGAGCATCTCTATCAAATCTCTTCTTTGCCCTCTGCGCTCCATGAAGAACAGTCCCAACTTCTCCAATCTATCCTCATTACTGAAGTTTCTATTGCCTGAAACCATTATTGTAAACTTTGTCTCGTTCTATCCAATGCACTCTCATCCTTCCTATGGTGCAGCGCCCAAAACAATACACAATTTCCAATGGGGGTCTAACAAGTGTCTTGTCTGAGTACATTCCACATTGTAAGTTGATTGAAATCACCTTCTCTTTTTACGTATGTAAAAAAAGCTTGCGTTTATCATTTCAAAATGCTTCTTGGACTTTTTAGAAGGCACCGATACACCAATGTGGGCAACACATAGATATCTACCAACAATCAGAAAGAAGTCAGTGGATACATCAACTATTTTACATGTTGAGCATGTGGGTGGTATGTTCACAGCACGGTGGAACAGTGGTCAGCACTGCTGCCACACAGTTTCAGGGATCTGGGTTCCATTCCCACCTTGGGTGATCGTCTGTGTGGAGTTTGCACATACTCCCCTTGTCTGGATGGGTTGCCTTGGATGTGCTGATTTCCTCCAAAGATGTGCAAGTTGGGTGGACTGTTCATGCTAAATTGCCTCTTTGTGCCCTGAGATTTCTAGGTTAGATGGGTTAGCCATGGCAAATGTGTGGGGTTACAGGGAGAGGGGGCTGGGTAAGATATTCTGTCACAGAGTTGATGGAGACGCAATGGCCTCCTTCTGCACTGTAGGGGTTCTAAGATTTTACGAAACCCAAACCCACGTCCTCTGCCAGTAGGAACCTCTGTTCCAGGCCAACAGAATTCTTTATGTTCTGTGCTGAAGTATTACAGTCAATATGTTTGGGCAGCTTTAACACTGCTCTGATTAAATAGGACACCAGAGAACTGGACAACACAAAGTGTGGAATGAGAAGATGCCACGTTTTCCATCTGACAAGCTACAAGGTGGTTGGCATGAGAAATGTAGAGTTTATAACTGATGTAGAGATACAAGGATTACTGACAAGTCTGCAGCTGAAATAATTAATTTCATTAACTTATTTTTGGAGGGAAATAAATGGGTCTTCTCAGCCACTAAAACTGCAGATTCTTCTTCCATCAGCTATCACAAACTCTTCACTAGCTTCCTCTACCTTCAGCTCTGCTCCTCAAGCACTGAATGTTTAACGGAATGGACTCCATGCTGTGGCTGTTCAATTATGTACTTCTGACCCACACAAGCTACTGGGGCAGAACGGTGGCAAAGTGCTGCCTCATAGTGCCAGGGACCCAAGTTCAATTCCGGCCTCCGGTCACTGTGTGTGTGTGTGTGTGTGTGTGTGTGTATGTATGCGTGGTGTTTGCACATTCTCCCTGTGTTTGCCTGGGTTTCATCCAGGTGTTCCAGTTTCCTCCCATACTCCAAAGACGTGCGGGTTAGGTTGACTGCCCATGCTAAATTGACCCTCATGTCAGGAGTTTAGCAGGTTAAATATGTGGAGTTATGGGAATAGGGCCTGGGTGGGACTGTGGTCGGCGCAGTTTCGATGGGCCGAATGGCCTCCTTCTGCACTGTAGGGATTCTATGATATCTGTTCTATGATTCTACTCCTGGATTGCACCAAATGTATTTGATAGTAAACCGACAAATATCTACGTATTACTATCAAATAAACTTGTTGGACTTTAACCTGGTGTTGAGAGACTTCTTACTGTGCTTACCCCAGTCCAACGCCGGCATCGCCACATCATTGCACCAAATGTGCCAGGGATGCGATAGCCCAGAGGTATAAATACCTTATATTAATCAAACCCATGTTCGAATCCTACCATGGCAGATGGTGGAATTTGAATTCAATACAAAAAAATCTGGAATTAAGAATCTACTGATGGAACCATTGTCGATTGTTGGAAAAACCCATCTGGTTCACTAATGTCCTTTAGGGAAGGAAATCTGCCATTCCTACCTGCTCTGGCCTACATGTGAGTTCAGATCCACAGCAATGTGGCTAACTCTCAACTGCTCTCTCTGAAACGGCCGAGCAAGCCACTCAGTTCAAAGGCAACTAGGAATGGGGAATAAGTGCTGGCTAACCAGCAACGCCCATGTCCCACGAATAAGAGTTTACCTACTGCAATGTTCCTGATATCACAGAGTGTTGGAATGAGGCCTAGCCTTTCTTAGTGAAGAGGGGTAAACCAGGATGTTCTCATGCTCCTTACAGAATTCCTGGTTCCACCAGTGACTTCCACCGCTCGCAGGGAGTCTAAAAGTATGTAGACAGAATAAGGTCCACAATAACTGACAATCGCTGACTGTCCATTTCAAAGTAGGCCTCATTTACCAGAGAGACGAAGGAGGTCAGAGCCTGTGGTGACAGCAGCAACAAACTGCAAGACTGAGAATCAATTATCCACGTGCTGAGGCGACACTGGGGATGAAATTCTGTAAGCTTTTGAACACCTCTTATCAAGCCTCCCTTCTCATGGGAATCAGTTCCAATTTCTCCATTCTTTCCCTCTAACTGAAGCGTCAGATCGTAGAATCCCTACATTCAACCCTTTGAGCCTGCAATCCCACCTAGGTCCTATCCCTGTAACCCCACCTATTTACCCTGCTCGCATCTCTGCCTTTAGAGGGCAATTCAGCCTGGCCAATCAACTTAACCTGCACATTTTTGGACTGTGGGAGGAAACCGGATGAAACCCAAGCAGACACAGTGGGAATGTGCAAACTGCACACAAATACTTTTTATGATGTCCCATACCAAATATCATTAACTATTATTGTTAGTAAAACATTGTGCTTGTTATGCATACTGTGGCAGTTTCCAATCTAGATGAGCTGATGACAATGTACATAAACTGAACTGGTCTTGACTCTGAGGGAGGCAACAGGAACACCCAAAGGAAACCCACAGACACGGGAGAACATGCAAACTCCACACAGACAGTCACCCAAGGCCGGAATTGAACCTGGGTCCCTGGCGCTGTGAGGCAGCAGTGCTAACCACTGTGCCATCCTGCTGCCATGGTGATCCCTGGTTTCATTATGGTAAATCTTCTCTGCACCCTTTATAATTAGTAATTGCAGGTTGCTGCGCTGTATCAAAACAGATATGCTGCACCATACAGAATATGCTTCAATGTGATTATAAGACAGCTTTCATTGGATTGCATTCGTAGATGTGCTTAACATGCGAGTTTAGCATGCAGAATAAACATTATCTGAAGGAAACTTGTCACAATATTAAGAGATTTTCTTTGCACTGATCTCTGTGATCAGATCTTACCCAAATGCACTTGCTAAGCATGCGCTTACTATGACAAATTATGACAAATTGCAACAGTGGTTAGCACTGCTGCCTCACAGCGCCAGGGACCCGGATTCAATTCCCAGTTTGGGTCAGTGTCTGTGCACAGTCTGCATGTTCTCCCCGTGTCTGCATGGGTTTCCTCCAGGTGCTCTGCTTTCCTCCCACAGTCTGAAAGATATGCTGATTAGATGCATTGGCCATGCTAAATTCTCCCTCAGTGTACCCGAACAGGTGCAGGAGTGTGGCGGATTTTCACAACTTCATTGCAGTGTTAATGTAAGCCTACTTGTGACACTGATAAATAAGCTTAAAAAATTTAAAAACTTTGAACAAAACTTAATTCCTTCACATCCTTCATAGAACCCTACAGTGTAGGAGGAGGCCATTCGGCCCATCAAGTCTGCACCGAACACATTCCCACCCAGGCCCTGTCCTCATAACCCCATGCATTTACTATTTATTGCCCAACACTAAGGGGCAATTTAGCATGGCCAATCCATCTAACCCAGAGTTTTATTTCACAAAATATGTTGCACAGAATTAGAAGCAATGCTCCCAGTTGGGGTCTAATTAATGTTTATTAAAGGCTTAGCTAAACACCTTTGCTTTTGTACTTTGTGCCTTGACAAGCCAAGGATCCTGTCAGTCAGGTTAACAACCTTCTCAATTCGTCCTACCATAACCCAAGTTGAAAGCCGTACGCTTTCCTTTCACCCACTACATCCCCAGATACTACGCCACTGTTTGTATAGTACTTTGATACATGCATGTTTTGATCAAGATTAAAAGTTGTTCAGAGCAATCGTTTATGACGCTTAGCCTGTTAATTTGTCATAGTAAGCATATCCCTAGCACGAGGGTAAGATCTGATCACAGAGATCAGTGCAAAGAAAATCTCTTAATATTGTGACAGGTTTCCTTCAGATGATGTTTGTCCTGTATATTAAACTTGTGTGTTACTCATATCTACTAATCCAATTCAATGAAAAGTGGCATATAATTATGTTGGAAGTGTATTCTGTATCATGCAGCACAGTAAAGCATCTATTTTGGTACAACACAACAACCTGCAATTACTAATTGCTGCCCGGAGCTATTTAACATACAGTGCAGTATTATGAGAGAGACACACACACAGAGAAAATGTGATAGTTACCAGTTTCATTGTCGCTCGTTACTTTGTCTTCTCTTTCTTCCCTTTCTAAAGTGCTGCTGGCCGACGAGATGCTGGAAGCCGAGCAGTTATCTTTCTCGTTCACTTCTTCATTCTGCCTCTCCTTCTCGCTCAGGATGACATTATCTTCGGGCTCCCGGTCCGGCCCCTGCTCAGTCTCCAGCTCCGCAGGTCCTGCCTCAGTGACCACCTCTGTTTCTCGTTCAGCTTCTGATTCAGGCTCTGGCTCGGGCTCAGGCTCTTGCTCCCTGGCAGAGACTAACGGGAACAGAAGGAGGAGGGATTCTTAGATACTGTCCAAGTCACATTACTTCACAGTGCTAGTTTTGTACTGTTTCTGCATCTGTTTTACTGTTACGAAGGAGTAAAAATCCTCAGCTTTTTCCTGCAAGTGCAGGAAAGCTCTTAAAAGGTATTTTATAATCAACTGCAAATAGTAACCTCCTAAAACAAAAAACACGTGGACCTTTCAAAGCTCACCTTTTGGGAAT
Source organism: Carcharhinus amblyrhynchos (assembly GCF_965287045.1). NCBI lineage: Eukaryota > Metazoa > Chordata > Chondrichthyes > Carcharhiniformes > Carcharhinidae > Carcharhinus > Carcharhinus amblyrhynchos. Next base: position 15,815,507 of record NC_137325.1, read on the forward strand.
GAGACCAACTCAAATTGCTGAGAAAGGCAACCTATTTTAATGCATCTTACTTAAACATGAAAAATAGATCTGTCCCTTCAAATGAGATTACAACCTGCCCCGCTCGTTTGATCATAAGTCTTGTTTCGCAACGTGTCGACAGTCCTGCATTTTGATCACACAAGATTTCTCGTCACTTACTTTCCTGTTACCGCGAATGAGCTTTTCCCCCTTTGTAGAATTTGGAGTTTCCAGGTGTTTTTTTTCTTTAAGATGTTCCGGGGCCTTCTGCGATCCAGCTCCCGGAATCTCATTCAATATTATCTGACCACCAGCCACGAACCCCCTCAACTTTTGTCTCCAGTGGGTGCCCAAGGTTGTAAATCCACCCCACACGGGGATCGTGGCACAGACCTTCGACACTTTGCTATCTGCGCATAGTGCAATGAAACGCTTGTGTCAGCTAACCTTGTCGCACTCATGGCTGTATTACCGGATGAATGTTGCACATGTGATGGATACAGTATTTTATAAACTGGCACAGTTTAGCCGATGAAGGTTCTTATCAAGGACAGCAGAAACGGCTTTGTTACTGTGACTGATAGAGGTGAGAAATGAACAACTTTTGCTTCATTACATCTGATAATTTTATTTTAAGTCCCAATTCTGTGTGCAAGACTGACACAATAATTCACAGTCAGCTGGGTGAAGTGCTGCCATTATTCCACACAAGAGATTTACCAACTCTGACTCTTATGGGGACTAGACCCATCAGTCGCTATTATAACTCTTCCCAATGGGAATAACGATGATCGAGGTCTGGGAGCAGGAATATCACTGGCTGATCCTTCTGCTAGACTGCTGCCATGACTGCTTAGATTGTAGTCAAAGAATTTGCACGTCCATATCTTTTCACTGTGCACTGCAAGGGTTACACATTGGGTTTTAGTTTCAATCTAAAAGACGATAGAATGGAAGGAGTTCACACTGCAGATGTGTTTATTCCCCTCTGTGCGCAACTAAATAATCTGTTAATTTCTGTCAAGGGACTACTCTCTCAGACATCATTGGAATTCTGTTAAAGTTCTCTGCTTAAAAAAAATTTTCTTTCCTCGTCCCTCATCCTAACCTCAAGATGCTCACTCAATTCCCACAGATGCGTACAGATCCCAATTGGGCCAGAAACCTTAACTGGTTCGGAGGAGCAAAACTCACAGCCCTATAATTTAAAGATTTTCTTGTAGGGTTTATTTCTTAGTGTCGCAAGTAGACTTACAGTAACACCGCAATGAAGTTACTATAAAAATCCCATAGTCGCCACATTCCGGTACCTATTCAGGTACACTGAGGGATTATTTAGTATGGCCAATGCACCTAACCAGCAGGTCTTTCAGACTGTGGGAGGAAACCAGAGCACCCAGACGAAAGTCATGCAGACACAGCGAGAACGTGCAGACTCTGCACAGGCAGTGACCCAAGCCAGGAATCAAACCTGGGTCCCTGGCACTGAGAGGCAGCAGTGCCAATCACTGAGCCGCCTCTGTCGATGAGATATTGCTGCAAAGGTGAGGGATTAAAGCCAAGATCTTCACACGGCTCAACTACACATTGCATAGTCCTTTCAAATATTTCATTTGGAAAAATATTAGACCTTATTGGTCTTTCCTTGCACACTTCTATACCAGAGACAGAAGGAAAACTGGTGATGGTGCTATCAGGGAGACTGGGCACACATTTTCATAACCCCACGCTGTTTCTCCCCAGTAAATACATAGATAAACAATTATTAACTCTCCCTCCCTCAAACATTGATAATTAACGCCAATTTGTATGCGCTAGTTCTTGAGATAATCTATTCTTGCAACGTGGGCACATCAAACCGAATTGGCCTAGTTTTGCAAAACCTCGTGAAGACTTCATTAACCAACAGCAGCCAACACAACGAGCCAAGGAATTGTCCCAAAAATGTCAACTCTCAAGATATTTTACAGTCAGGCTCAGAAACAACCTGATGTTCAGGAGCCTTGTAATAAATATCAAGTCAATGGCTGAACAGGAAGATGTTGAATCACGGTTGAAGTAACATAACTGATAACGTGGTCACGTAGAACGTGAACATCGCTGAAAAGAGACATGCTGCTTTTTGTCTTGTCAGGACAGATGCAAGAATTCCAAATTTCAAACAATCACAACAATCTATACTGCATGTAAAAGAAAATGCTGATTTGGTAGCAAGTTCATTCTGATTAGCTGAAGTGAAGAAAGCAATGGAGAACTATAGGTTGCCTTAACTCGTAACGTGGCTCATTCACACTGGTTAGAAGTGACATCAATCCTTATGCAGGAACTTGTATCCTGCAAACAAAAGGCACGTGTTCAAGCCTTTCACTTTTTCTTATTGAATCATCCGGGAGCTTGAGAAGCCAAATAGATATCCTGCAACACAGATATTAGACAGCATGGATATATTCCGGTCCTGCCCGTCTCATTCCTTGCATCATAACATTTGAAGCAGCAAACTAACACAGTAGTTAGCACTGCTGCCTCACGGTGCCAGGGACCCAGGTTCAATTCCTGGCTTGGATCACTGTCTGTGTGGAGTTTGCACATTCTCCCCGTGTCTGCATGGGTTTCTTCCGGGTGCTCCAGTTCCCTCCCACAGTCCAAAGATGTGCGGGTTAGGTTGATTGACCACGTTAAATTGACCGTGCCGGGGGATTAGCAGGGTAAGTACGTTGGGTTACGGGGAGAGGGCCTGGGTGGGATAGTTCGCGATGCAGGCTCAATGGGCTGAATTTGCCTCCTTCTGCACTGTAGGGATTCTAGATGCTTCACAAAGTCGCAAGGCAGTTCCAAGTGAACACGATCTATAAACAACACGTATAATTGGGCAGAACACATTAAACATGAAACAGGGGAATTAAAACATTTAAGATTCCACCCACACGTCACTCAAGTTGGCATCATCTGGAACTCTTTGGCAGTGTAACTGCCTGCGTTCCTCAGTAACTAATTACATACATTTCTCTACACGTGTGCCCACTCATACTTACACACTCACATCATTTACCAATGAAGGAGATTTCATAAAGGAAGACTGTTGTTCTTTAACAGTCCTTAACTTTTGTAATCTGCGTGCAAGGTTCAGCTGAAATAAGGGATTGGGAAGGGAAGATGTGTGTGTGGGCCGGGGGGTGGTGGGGGAGTGAACTGTCTTTTAAAAAAGTTTCTGAAGGCATTGAAAATGACTACATGAGCGAGTTAAGTGAGAGGAGACTGCACGGCAAGTGGTTAACGATCTTACCATACAAACAAGTGGACCTCGGAAAACCACAAGAGAACTGAACACAGAAGCTTCTGTTGATAGGTACAGATCGCGACTAGAAGACAGGAAATGTGCCACCAGGATACCTGCCCCCAGCAGACTCCCAACAATTCCAATCCTTTTGTACACTTCCAAAAACTGGAGTTTCTGGCACGAATGCCCAGCAGCAGGATTTATTCATCTCTTCATCAGGTAATTATGTCTGATGGCCAGTGTTCAACTTGATCTATTTTATAAGCTGACCCGTACACATATTAAATTGCCTGCATTAATTTCAGACTTAAGTGAAAACAGATTCCCTCTGAGTCGGGGCAGACGCGAAGTCTGCTTCACATACAGTCCCCGTGATACAAAGAGAGAGAAGAAAGAAAACACCATTCCAATGAGCTGGATGTGAAAAAAAAAAATTGCTGGAGAATTCGATTCTCTGGCACACCGGTAACCTGCAGCAAGCCATGTTAGAAGTGCACAGCCGCACCACTGAACTCCAGCTCAGCAACACTTGACAAGCCTTCAAAGTCATTTCATTCGCCTACCCGATAACTCTTTACCCCTGGCTATTTGAACACCACCGGGTGTTAAAATTCATCATTGTTCTGGAGTCATGACCAAGGCTAGCTACCCGTTCTGTGACTGGAATCTGGAGTTCATTACGGCAACGTGACTTTTCTTTTTAGATATGCATCTTAGAACGTTAGATTATAGGCTAGAAATTCCAATTGGTGCGGCATATACTTGTATGTTCCTGCTTGTGCCATTTTTGTACCAGTGTGCATGGTAATCCATGATATAGATTAAGCAGAAATGCTTCAAGTTTTTGCATTGTGGAAGAATCAGAAAAGAAATGGTAGGTTTTATTTTTATTCGTTCATGGCACATGGGCATCGCTGGCTGGCAGATTTCCTTCCCTGAGGGACATCAGTGAACCAGATGGGCTTTTCTGACAATGGTTTCATGGTCATCAGTAGATTCTTAATTCCAGATCTTTTTTTTATTGAATTCAAATTCCACCACCTGCCGTGGCGGTGTTCGAAACCAGGTCCCCCAGAACATTAGCTGAATCTCTGGATTAATAATTTAGTGATAATGCCACTAGGCCACCGTCTCCCCTGTTTTGCTGTTGTCGCAAAGTAAGGCAAATAGATAATATTGCTGTCCCATCAAACTTTTGTTTAGTAATCTCATTACAGATAACTCTTCTCCCTTTGTCAAACAAGCTCAATGAACAAGATGATCAAAGGCAGATTTGATTCAGACTAGTTTTTGTATTTATTTGTGGAACATGGGCGTCGCTGACTGGCCAGCATTTACTTTCTCATCCCTAGTTGTCCAAGGGCAGTTGAGAGTCAACCACATTGCTGTGGATCTGGAGTCAGATGTAGGCCAGACAAGGTAAGGACAGCAGATTTCCTTCCCCAAAAGGACATAAGTGAACCAGATGGATTTCTCCCACAATGGTTTTGTGGACATCATTACAATTATAGACTCCTACAGTGCGTAAGGAGGCCATTAGGCCCATCGAGTCTGCATCGATCACAATCCCAACCAGGCCCTTTCCCCATGCATTTACCCTAGCTAGTCCTCCTGATACTAAGGGGCAATTTATCATGGCCAATCCACTTAACCTGCACATCTTTGGACTGTGGGAGGAAACTGGAGCATCTCACTCTCTCTCTCACACACACACACACACACACACACACACACACACACACACACACACACACACACACACACACACACACACACACACGTCGGGATCAGACTTTGAATTCCAGATTTTTTTCATTGAATTCAAATTCCACCATCTGCCCGTGGCGGGATTTGAATCCACGTCCCCAGAAGATTAGCCGAGTTTCTGGATTAATAGTCTTAAATGATAGTACCACTAGGCCATTGCCTCCCTCAGTGATTTCCCAACTTGAAGAAAAATGGTTGAGGCAACAACCTCCAAATGAAGGCAGCGCAACAATATAAGCAGTCTGGGCATTTAGCAGGGGGCAAAATGACCACAGACTGTCGATACGTGGAGGGGGCAGTGGTGGGGTGGGCACTACCCAGACCAAACAGTTCTTGCGGGGGTTGGGGGGTGGGGGGTGGGGGGAAGGTGCCGTTTGGAAGGATGCGATGTGGAGAAATTCTGAGGTTGCTCCAAATACTAGATAATGACTGTTGCGAGCTCCAGGAAAACTTTGAACAAGATTTCTATCAATCAGGGTTATTGCATGTTGCAGCTCCATTTGAGTTTCTAATAAGTTTGAGTAATTCTTTTAGCCTGTTGAATGTCTGGTCAGATTTTCCAGCAAATAATTTCAGTCCGTATCTTTCTAAGTTGATCTAACAATTTCCTGTGTTTTTAATGTCTCCCCTTGGGAGAGTGTGCGGCTCTTTAGAGGGTAAAGGGATGGGCTTCGGGGATGGAGGGGTTGGGGTGGGGGGTGGTGCAGAAGAGGGGGCCTTTGCATGCAAACCTCAGGCTGTCATGTTAGGACAGACTGGCTGGGAACAACTGGCCTTTTCCCAGATTTCATTTTTCTTTAATTTCAGTGATCAGGGTGAATGTATGAATGACGCAAGGGTGGCAGTGTTGCAGAGGATCATCGCGAGACTCTTGATACACGCATTCTGCAGGGTAGAAAGAGTAAAGACCTGTCCAATTTATGAACATTGTCATCAGCTAATCTAGATTAGAATCTGCCAAAGGACCCATAACGAGCACAATGCTTTAATTAAAGATAATAATGATATTTAGTACAGTACATCATAAAAAAAATTGTGTGTGTGGAGTCTGCATGTTCTCCCCGTGTCTGCGTGGGTTTCCTCTGGGTGCTCTGCTTTCCTCCCACAGTCCAAACTTGCGTGGGTTAGGTTGATTGGCCATACTGAATTAACCCTAGTGTCAGGGGGATTAGCAGGGTAAACGTGTGGGGTTACGGCAATAGAGTCTGGGTGGGACAGTGGTCGGTACAGACTCAATGGGTCAAGTGGTCTCTTGCTGCACTGTAGGGATTCTGTGATTCTATAGAATTAGTCCAATACGCTGCCTGACTGGAACTGGATTGCACATGGGGTAAGGGTACCCACTGGACCCTAAATTTATATAGAACCCAGAATGATACTCTTTCTAACCTGCAGAATGCATATTCAGAGACTCGCTATGTGATATTGCCATCCTTGTATCATTCACACGTTTATCACGAATATCAAAAAAAGTGAAACCCAGGAAAAGGCCAGTTGCTCCAGCCAATCTGTCATATTGTGACAGGCTGGGGTTTGCCCTCCTCTTCCCGCCCTCCTGCAACCCATCCCCTGCCCCCTAAAGAGCTGCGCATTCTCCAAAGGGAGACTGATCATAGAAAGCCTACACTACAGAAAGAGGCCATTCGGCCCATTGAGTTTTGCACCAACTCGCTGACAACAGCCTCTTGCCCAGGCCCACTTCCACCCTATACCTCTAACCCCACGGATTTACCATGGCTAATCCATCTAACCTACACATCTTGGGACAGTAAGGGGCAATTTAGCATGGCCCATCCACTTAAGGTTTGCAGTGAAAGGGAAAACCAGAGCACCCGTAGGAAACCCACGCAGACATGGGGAGAATGTGCAGTCTCCACACAGATGGTTACCCAAGGCTGGAATTGAATCCGAGTCTCTGTGCCACCCTTCGTGCCTTCCACTGTTCTCATCTGTCTGTTGGCTAAGATGCTTGTATGTAAAATGTGTTTGAATAGGCTTATCCTAGTTTAGGTACAGTTCCAGCACAAACCTAAACGTTGATTTGGTACAATGTGATAAATTCAGTGATAATGTCTGAAGAGAAGCACATGTTGTAGTCCTATCTTTAATCTGTGCCTGCTTCAAATGTGGCTTCTGTTTCAAGGAAGAAATTAATTTAATTTTAAACTGGTAATCTCAGTCAGTCAGACCATAAAAGATGGTTGGTGTAAGGAATGGAATTGTGCAGCTGGGACATGCTCCTAAGATGTGTGAGTTTAGATAAACTGGCCATATTAAATTGTCCCTTGGTGTCAGGGGGGGCGAGCTAGTGCAAATACATGAAGTTATGGGGAGAGGGCCTGGGTGGGATTCTGGTCGGTACAGACTCAATGGGCCAAATGGCCTCCTTCTGCACTATAGGATTTTATGATTCCTGAGAATGATATTGAGGCACATTATTAAGGAATTAATGAGTGAGATTTATGCTTTAAATATAATACAGGATAAGCCCATTTGGGAAGTAATTGAGATCAGAAACATTTGAAATGTTTCCTATGTGCTTGATAAGGTACATTAATTATTTTAAAATGAATAATGCTTCAGTAGAAATGTATTAACTGCTGTCCTGTGTATTGATACCTTGTATGTTGGAATAAGTTGTCAACAATCAATTGGACAAAGTTACAAATAGCTGCTGAATCCCTCAGCAGCAGTTAGCACCTTCAGGATAGAAGAGGAAAATGGGAAGATGGGAAAAATATTGGCCAAGGTTGGTAAGCTGACAGTGCTGCACCACATCAGGGTGAGGCCAGTCCTATCTGGTTCTCCTCACTGCTTGGAAAAGCAGCTAGCTTTCAACAGCATTATCTGTCTTAATCAAGGACCCCATGCATCCCAGACATACTTTCTTGCACTTTCTTCCATCAGGAAAAAGATACAAAATAGTCTGAGGTCATGCAGCAATCGACTCAAGAACTGCTTCTTGCCTGCTACCATCAGGCTTTTGAATGGACCTACCTTATATTAAGTGGATCTTTCTCTACATCCTAGCTATGACTGAAACATTACATTCTGCACTCTCTCCTTTCCTTCTCTATGTATGGTATGCTTTGTTTGTATAACGTGCAAGAAGCAATACTTTTCACTGTATACTATTACACGTGACAATGATAAGTCAAATACTGCTTAGAAGTTTGAAACCCTGCTGCGCTCTGCTAGCCACTCAGTCCCATTGCATCTTCATCTTTATCAGCCCAGGTCAGCTTAAGGTCACAACTCACTGTGCTTCGGTTACAATGTGTGAACAAGCTGTTTATTGTCTTGGTTGCTCTGAGTTGAGCCGCTGTTTAATCTTGCTTTAAAACAAAATGGACAGGGTTTAAGGGTTGTTGGTAGGGTCAGTAATCATTGCTTAACCCGCGTTGTCCTGGAGAAGGTGCTGAGCCTTCCATTTTCAAAGCTGCATCTTTGTGAAGGTACTCCAACAATGCTGTTAGGTAGAGAATAGAATAGCGCAAGTGATTAACACTGCTGCCTCACAGTGCCAAGGACCATGGTTCAGTTCCTGGCTTGGGTCACTGTCTCTGTGGAGCTTGCATGTTTTTCCTGTGTCTGTGTGGGCTTCCTCTGGGTGCTCCGGTTTCCTCCCACGGTCCATGTGTGTGGGGGTTGGGTTGATTGGTCATGCTAAATTGCCCCTTAGTGTCAGGGGATTATAGGGTAATGGGGATGGGGCCTGGGTGGGATTGTGGTTGGTGCAGGCTCGATGGGCCGAATGGCCTCCTTCTGCCCTGTAGGGGTTCCATGATTCTATAAGCAAGTCAGGGTGGTGGGAGAGTTGCAGGAACTTTGTGCCCAATCATTCTCTGCCCTTACCTTCCAGTGCTGGGAGTTTAAAAGGTGCTGTTGGAGAATCCTTGATTATTGCTGCAAGCAACCTTTAGTTTCCAGCCATAGCGTGCAACAATGGATGGAGTAAATAGTTAAGGTGAGATGGCAGTGATTGCTCTTGACATCAATGCAGCATTTGACTGAGTGTGGCATCAAGGAACCTTAGCAAAACTGGAGTCAATCGGTGTCAGGGGAATGGGAATCTCCACTGGTTGGATTCATACATAGTGTAAAGGAAGCAGGTTGTGGTAGTTGGAGATCAATCATCTCAGCACCAGGACATCACTGTAGGAGTTCCTCAGCGGAGTGTCCTAGGCCCAAACATATTTAACTGCTTCATAAATAACCTTCCTTCATCAGATCAGAAGTGGGGATGTTCATTGATGATTGCACAATGTTCAGCATCATTCGCAACTCCTCAGATACTGAAGCAGTCCACGTCCAAATGCAGCAAGATCGGAACTATATCCAGGCTTGGTCTGACAACTGGCAAATAACACTCCCGTCACACCAAGCTATAACCATCTCCAGTAAGACAGGATCGAAGGATTGTATTCAATGGCATTACCGTCACAGAATTCTCCACTCTCAACGTCTTGGGATTTACCATTGAATAGAAACTGAACTGGACTAGCCATATAAATACTGTGGCTACCAGAGTATGTCAAAGGCTAGGAATCAGGTGGTGAGTAACTCGCCTCCTGATCCACAAAGCCTGTCCAGCATCTACAAGGCATGAGTCAGGAGTGTAAAGGAATACTCTTCACTTGGCTGGTTGAGTGCGGCTCCAACAACACTCAAAAAGTTCCACACCATCCAGGATAAAACAACCTATTTGATTGCTACCTCTTCCACAAGCATACAATCCCTCTGACCAACTGTGGCAGCAGTGTGTACCATCCACAAGATGCACTGCAGGAACTCACCAAGGCTCCTTTGACAGCACCTTCCAAACCCATGATCACTACCATCTAGAAGCATAAGAGCAGCAGATACTGGGAGTAACACCACCTGAAGATGCCCCCCCAAGCAACTCACCATTCTGACTTGAAAATATATCGCTGTCCCTTCATTGTCACTGGATCAAAATCCTGGAATTCCATCCCGAGCAGCACTGTGGGTGTACCTACACCTCAGGGACTGCAGTGGTTCAAGAAGACAGCTTACCACCACCTTCTGAAGGACAATTAGGGATGGGCAATAATTGCTGGCCTGGCCAGAGACGCCCACATCCCATAAAATAATTTTAAAGAAAGGATGGGGTGTCGATCAAGCAGACTTTGTCTTTGACACTTCATTGGTATTGTTGGACTCTATCCAAGAAAGTGGGCAGTTTTGCAACACATTCCTGCCTTGTAGGTGGCGGAGGGAATCTGGGGAGTCAGGAGATCAGAGACTCAGTAAAGAATACTCAACCTGTTCCAGGAGCCACAAGTGGCAGATCCAGTTGAGTTAATGGCAATCACTAGATGATGGCAGTGGAGGATCTGGCAATGACAACGTCATTAAGTCTCGAGGACTATATCTGGAATTAAGAATCTACTGATGACCATGAAATCATTACTGACTGTCGGAAAAAAACCATCTGGTTCACTAACGTCCTTTAAAGGAAGGAAATTTGCCATCCTTACCCGGTCTGGCCTACATGTGACTCCAGAGCCACAGCAATGAGGTTGAGTCCCAATATGATCGGGAGTTGTTCTCCAAGGGCAACTCAGGATGGGCAATAAATGCTGGCCAGCCAGTGACGCCCATGTCCCTTGAATGAATTAAAAAAACTGGTTAGCTTCCATCTTGATGGAGGTGGTCATTGTGTGGCACACAGGTTAGCCCAAGCTTGGAGGTTGGCCGGCCTTATTGAACACTGGCATGGACTGCTTAATTGGAGTTGTGAACGACGCCAAACAGTGTACAATTATCAACTAACAACTCTGCTTCTCTCCTTCCGATCAAGGGACGATCATTGATAAAACTGCCGAAGATTGTTGGATCAAGAATTCTACTCTGACAAACTGCAGCCTCCCACAACCACCACCATCTGGCATTTTATTGAGCCTTTCAACATTCAAAAATTATTTCAGCTTGCAGGATACATAACTTCTTTCAATCTTTCAACCCTGCGCAAATATTTTTTTTCCCTGCTGGTTGACCAATGTAGTAAGGAAGAATTGAGGGCGGCACGGTGGCACAGTGGTTAACACTGCTGCCTCACAGCAACCAGGGACCTGGGTTCAATTCCCGGCTTGGGTCACTGCCTGTGTGGAGCTCTCCCCGTGTCTGCGTGGGTTTCCTCCGGGTGCTCTGGTTTCCTCCCACTTCCGCACCCAAAAGACATGCGGGTTAGGTGCATTGACCCGCATAGGCGCCGGAGTGTGGTGGCTGGGAGAATTTTACAGTAACTTCATTGCGGTGTTAACGTAAGCCTTACTTGTGACTAATAGATATACTTTGCTTTGAAATGAGAAAATAGACACAAATGGGCATCTTCATCTTACAAACTGAACGGTTGGGGCTCGCCATTCTGAAGTTTCGATTTTTCCTGTTATTTATCTGTTACTGCAGTTCCTGTGGGTTTTGACCATGTGTTTTTCTTAAAGTTGAGAATATGGGCCATCCATTATCTGTAATTCACTGCAGTTAGAAATTGTATTGCTTCGATTATGACATTTTACGAGCAAGCACTACCATTGTGCAAAGTATATTTCAAGTCTTGACATCTCATTTTGAGGAAAACTATCTCCTGCAACGCTGCAAATAAATTATCCACCATCGGTCGTCTAAAACAGCTTGCTGTGCATTTGCAGTCCAGGCGAGGAGTTTAAAATTTGTGAAGACAAATCACACATGTTATGGACTGTGCAGAAATGAGATCAGCTGAAGTGTCTTGCAAGTAATCACAGTATCTGGTATATCCAGATTGCCAGTACTATATTTCAAGCCAAGTTATAAATAAGTCTGTTGTGTTTCACAGTCTAGCTCACACTGCACAGGTTCTCACCGAGTCCAAAGACTAAAGGAAACCATATCCAGAAGTGAAGGCGGCAATCTATTGAATAAATGGACAAAAAGAAATTCATCCATATAATGCCTTCCTTGACTTTGCTCAATCTAGATAGACCATATACTGTGAAAACTTGCAAGACACTTTAGCTGATCTCATTTCTGCACAGTCCACACTGTGAAGGGAGTGCCGTTTGTCTTCACAAATTTAAACTCCTTGCCTGGACTGCAAATGCATACCACGCTCTTTTAGGCGACTGATGGTGGATAACTTATTTGCAACGTTGCAGGAAATAGTTAAGAAAACCCACCGACGCCGCTACTTATTCAGAAGACTAAGGAAATTTGGCGTGTCAGCTATGCCTCTCACCAACTTTTACAGATGCACCATAGAAAGCGTTCTTTCTGGTTGTATCACAGCTTGGTGTGGCTCCTGCACTGCCCAAGACCCTAAGGAACTATTAAAGGTCGTGAATGTAGCTCAATCCAGCAGGCAAACCAGCCTCCTAACCATTGACTCTGTCTCCACTTCCCACTGCCTAGGCAAAGCAGTCAACATAATTAAGGACCCCACGCACCCAGGACATTCTCTCTTCCACCTTCTTCTGTCAGAAAAAAGATACAAAAGGCTGTGGGTCACGTACCAACTGACTCAAGAACAGCTTTTTCCCTGTTGTTGCCTTCATGAGGACTGAGGAAAAGCAGAAATGTGACAGGATTTGGGTGAAAGGAAGAGAGGGAGGGAAGAAAAATAAAAAGGAAGTTGTGTGATAGGATGGAGGGCGGGATGGACAAAATGACAAGGTTTCGTGGCAATGGTGAAGTAAAGTGGCGTCGAGATGAGGTGTGAACAGCTGCAGGCAGCTGTCTAAATGCAAAGCAATTAAGGATGAAAGGAAGTAAAACTGAACCAGTCAAGATAGGATGGAGGCAGAGATCATGATCTAAATCATCTGCCTTCATTTTGTTTCAGTTTTCTTTTCAAAATTGGTTTGGCTTTTCTCACTGCTCAGGGCCGCAAGCCACCCCCGCCCCGCAAGCCAGCCCTGCTCCGCCCAGGGCCGCAAGCTGCCCCCGCCCCGCAAGCCAGCCCTGCTCCGCCCAGGGCCGCAAGCCACCCCCGCCCTGCAAGCCAGCCCTGCTCCGCCCAGGGCCGCAAGCCACCCCCGCCCCGCAAGCCAGCCCTGCTCCGCCCAGGGTCGCAAGCCACCCCCTGCCCCGCAAGCCGGCCCTGCTCCGCCCAGGGTCGCAAGCCACCCCCGCCCCGCAAGCCAGCCCTGCTCTACCCAGGGCCGCAAGCCACCCCCACCCCGCAAGCCGGCCCTGCTCCGCCCAGGGCCGCAAGCCACCCCCGCCCCGCAAGATGCTTCCACTCTGTCCAAGGCCGCAAGAGACTACAAAGGGTTGCGAACGAAGCCCAGTCCATCACACAAACCAGCCTCTCATTCAAATGACTCTGTCTATACTTCCCACTGCCTCAGAAAAGCAGCCAGCATATTCAAGGACCCCACGCACCCTGGATGTTCTCTTCCACCTACTCCCGTCGGCAAAAAGATACAAAAGTCTGAGGTCACATACCAACCGACTCAAGAACAGCTTCTTCCCTGATAGATCCATCCTAAAGTCTGACGTAAGTTGATCCTTCCCTGCACCCTAGCTATGACTGCAACACTATATTCTGTACTCGCTCTTTTCCTTCTCTATGAACAGTATGCTTTGTCTGTATAGCATGCAAGAAACAATACTTTTCACTGAATCCCAATACATGTGACAATAAATCAAATATTTGTTCGCTTTGCATTCATACAGCAACTATCGCAGATTCATTCTCCTTCCCCTTACTCAAACCCTATTATAACATTACAACTTCCATTTCCTCAGTTCCCATGGGCTGAATTCTCCCAACTTGCCCATGGCAGGTGGTTATGAAGAATTTGGCGGCAGCCTGAAATAAAATCAGAAACCCACCGGAGTAAAATGCTGTTGCAATTTTCCCAATTTGTAGTGGGTTTATAGCAGCTCGCAACTAGCACATGGCACAAATGCTATTTGTATCTCATGAATATTCAGTTAAAAAGCTGCCCACCAAACATCCTGTTCGGCCTTTCAATCTTGCATCAAACCAACGGGAAATGATGTCGGCGTAAAACTCGATTGCTAAAAAGAGTGGTATGCAGAAGCCAGTCCTTAGTTCAAGATTTTGGGGTGAGAGCGAAGAACTTCTTGCCATGGCACTGCACCTGATGTGCTATTCACCACTCTGCCAGGGCAGACTGGTTCCTGCCCTATATCTCCATGCCCAGCTGGTCTTCATGGACAACACTAGACTGCTGGACCCATGGACCCTCCAGTGTTACTGGCTCAGATTAGTATTGTGCCTGGGGTCAGTGTGTATAGGGGTTGCCTTCCCTCCATATGCCATACGCTAATGTCCCTCTGGACTGCACTCTGCTGTGGATTCATGATGCCAGAAAGGTCTGAACTTGGACTGAGGTTGGGGCAGGGGGGGTTGACCTGACAAAGACAATGAGTTGGGGGTGGGGGCACTTGGAAGGACGGCTTTGCAAGGTAAAGGGTGATGACTCACGATGGCACAGGAATGTTGGGGAGGATGAAGAACAATGAGAGGCAATGGGAAGTCCAAGAGGAGGGAAGCTGAACCCTGACAAAGCTGCGTGAAAAGCTCATAAACAAGGGGGGCAATGGCATACCACATTTTTTTACTGAAAGGGGATGGATGAAGACCCCAGATGTGGGGGTGTGGGGTACAGGTCCAAGCGGGGCACGGGCGCCTCACAGGTGATGGGCTCGGGAGAAAGGTGATTGAATCGAGGAACAGGCTCCTTCTTGAGGCTGCTATCCTTTTCTCTCTGGGCTGCTGACATCCTGCATTGTGAAGACAGGTGGGACTGGACAGAGTGATACGAGTGTGCTAGACTGGTGTTTAAACATGGAGCCAGAATGTCCAAGCTCGTCAGCTGAGGGCAAGCAACTGAATCAGCCATCGGCTCACCAGGAGAGACTGAGGAGAACTTGCTTGTGTATAATTAACGAGATTCCCAGCGCAAAATCTAGTGCGGGAAACTGCCATTCTGGTCAGTGGGACAGAGTGCTCAACACTGCACTTGGTCTCAAAATTGGAGAATTCTGCCCACTAGCTCTATGTTTCTCTCCACAGATGCTGCCTGACCTGCATTTTCTGTTTTTATTTCATATTTATGGCATCTGCTGTCTTTAAACTTTTGTATTTCTGTTTTAGTAATATTAGTTGAGCAATAAATATTGGACAGAAATTCCCTGCACTTCCTTAAATACCATAGGATTTTAAAAATATTTGCCAAAATGTAAGTGAGGCCTCAGACTGTAGCAATCCCTTCAGTTCTTGTGTGATCAAGGTTCCAAAGTGTGAATTAATCTGACCATCCCATTGACTTAGATGTAAAAACGCTATCACTGAGCTCCAGCCAACACGTGTAACTCAGTGTATGTCTTGAATAAGCTAATCCAAGCTAGGAAATCTTTACAAGTATATTGGAAGTAGCTTATCCAACATGGGTGGGTTGGTGCATCGTAATCTGAAGAAGACGATTCCCTTTCCCCCATCAAATTCCAGGCACCATTCAATTCATCTCAGATATCCTTGGTGCCATGAAGTCAAGAACCTAAATGGGTATCAACGGAAGATAAAAGAAACAAAAGGAAAGGTACAGGTAACTGGTCTCCCCCAGTGGCTAACTAGGCACATGCGTGACTTGAGACAAGACTACTCAATGGAGATTGGAAAAAGTTCCACACTGGACCCTGCATTATCTCAAATGGCTTGCTCTGGCCACTAGATAATTAACCTTGTTACCCTCTGAGGGGTGAAGGGGACAAACAAAAATGATGAAACCAGTTTCTCAATTTTAATTGAACGAAAAGGCCATTGGATCCATAAGACTGTAAGATATAGGAGCAGAATTAGGCCATTTGGCCCACTGAGTCTGCTCCCCCATTCATTCAATCATGGTTAATATGATTCTCATCCCCATTGTCCTGCCTTCTCCCCCATAACCCTTGATCTCCTTATTGATCAAGAATCTCTCTCTGGATTGCAAACATGTGCAGGAATCTCAGAGTGCGTGCATGCAAGCATGTGTGCATGGATGGTGTGTGTGCACACACGTGGTGTGCACGCATGTTGATAAAGCTAAAGTCAGGCTGAGTGAGCTGCAATGGGCTTCACCACAGAATCACCAGCGGCAAGCCCTGCTAAGGCACACGCAGTCAGCTAGCATGAAATGGCACACCATTTCTCGGAACTAGGATGTATAGAAAGGGCAGGAGCAATAGAAACACACCAATTCTCGAATGTTCACTTTTCCCTGTGTGATTTTGAGCGCTCTGATGATACATTCTAATGCAGACGTCAATCTGATCTATCACAAATTTCAGCTCAGAGCCTCACCCGGAAAGAGAACCAGAATCTTGGTTTCCTCCATTAGAATCGAATGGTCCACGTGGACTTGCCACATTCTCACTAGGTGTTGGCATTGCGTAAAGCTCACCAGTGGAAAGGATCATTTGCACAACCTAAGCTCCCCACTTGCACATTTACAGCTGTCGTTATCTCATTTGTTGCTTGCCTGTTTATTATTGCAAACATATTCAGACGGTACTTAAAAAACTCCCTGAAAATTGACAAAGCTAAGAGTTTAATCAATAAACATACAGCCTCTGCACTCTTTCTAACTGCTGCACTGATTAACAGGGCACTTGACAATCTCTAACAGATATGCACACTCATTCACCGTCATCTGGGAGGATCCTTGGTGTGCTGCAAACCCATTTACACATGTGGCGGCACGGTGGCACAGTGGTTAGCACTGCTGCCTCAGTGTCAGGGTGCTGGATTCAGTTCCTGGCTTGGGTCACTATCCGCGTGGAGTTTGCACATTCTCCCCGTGTCTGCGTGGGTTTGCTCCAGGTGCTCCAGTTCCCTCCCACAGTCTAAAAGACATGCTGGATGGGTGCATTGGACGTGCTAAATCCTCCCTCAGTGTACCCGAAGAGTGGCAACTAGGGGATTTTCATTGCAGTGTTAATGTCAGCCTACTTGTGACATGAATAAATAAACTTAAATTAAAAACACACACATCTGCTTTTCCCTTGGTACTCACGTTCTACGGGTTGCGGTGATTCACACGCTGGTGTTTTGGACTGCTCCAGAGGCTTTGCAGGTGACGGACTCCCACAGCTCGGGATGGGGGAAGATGGGGCGGCGGGCGAATTCAGGCTGAGGGAAAGGTCGCTCCGGGCCCGCGGCACCCGATTCCTGGCTTCCTTCTCGTACTCCTCCGCCGCTAGTTTTTCCAGGTACTTGTATCTGAAAAGAAGCCCACGTAAGCCTCAGCAAGCAGTGCATCGCGTGCCTTACAATGCAGACTCACTCTCTCTCTCTCTCTCTCACAACCTGAGCCAAAAATACAGCCAAAATAAACGGCCAAACCACAGCGAGAGAAAATCTAAGGAAAGACGAAATAGCTGCAGACTCGGGTTTACCTGCAGACGGACTGCAAGAAAGCTGAAAAGACATTAATGCTTTA
The DNA here is from genome assembly GCF_965287045.1 of Carcharhinus amblyrhynchos. NCBI lineage: Eukaryota > Metazoa > Chordata > Chondrichthyes > Carcharhiniformes > Carcharhinidae > Carcharhinus > Carcharhinus amblyrhynchos. Next base: position 15,833,006 of record NC_137325.1, read on the forward strand.
TGGAAGACATCTATCAGGGAGGGCCTTTTCTATTCCTTCCCGATCCTTGATGCAGAGTGACACAGAGGTTTTCAGCACCTTCTAAACATCGCCTCGCCTCCCTAAACCTGCATCTATTCCAACAATGTGGAACTTTACGTCACGTTGGGTCTAGTCATCAAAAGCTGCTTGGGAGAAGAAAAATACATCTGTTTTGCATTTGCATGGACAGTGCTTCTGAACTGTTTATTACTGCGTGCTACCAATCATACTCCTCGGACTTCAAAACATTGTCATTAAAATAACTCTCCGTCCTGGCTGCTCCCCGCCAAACATCTTGAGATTTATTTTTGCTTAGAAATTTTTCCAAAAACTATTTGCATGGGACTAAAATTAAATGCCTTTCTGTAAAACAGGTTGGGCATAACTGACAGTGCTGGAAAAAGAAAACACACATGAACACAAAAGGACGACGCATGTAAACACAAGGACTCTTTGGGGGCTATGTCCTCAGCCCTGACAGATGAGGTGAAGGAGCTTCACCCCTTAATCAACCTACCTTACATTAAACAAACACAGAAAACGCTGGAAAATCTCAGCAGGTCCGACAGCATCGGTGGGAAGAGAATAGAGCCAACATTTCAAGTCTAGATGACCCTCTGACGAAGGGGCCATGATGTGGAGATGCCGGCGTTGGACTGGGGTAAACACAGTGAAAAGTCTGACAACACCAGGTTTAAGTCCAACCGATTAGCCGATCTGTCGAAGGGGCCACCCAGACTCAAAATGTTGTCTCTATTCTCTCCCCGTCAGACCTGCTGAGATTTTTCAGCATTTTCTGTTTCTTTTTCAGATTCTAGCATCCGCAATATTTTGCTTTCATCTTGGAGGTTCTTCCCCACTGCCTTCAGACTTTTGAATGGACCCACCTTATATTAAGCTGACCTTTCTCTACACCCTAGCTGTGACTGTAACACTACATTCTGCACCCTCTCCTTTCCTTCTCCCCTATATACTCTATGAATGGTATGCTTTGCCTGCACAGTGTGCAAGAAACAGTACTTTTCACTGTATCCCAATACATGTGAGAATAATAATAAATCAAATCAAGTTTGGCTAGCCATGGGAGGTGAAATGTCATTTATTGATAATTTCACTAAAAATGTTCGGACAGGTACAAAATAAAAAAAATCTCTGTACCTTCATGCCAAAATTTATGTTAGGAGGTATCAACATGTTACATCCCAAAATGACCCCACAATTGGAATTCTCATTTGGATAGGCCAGGGTGATAGTGGAGCATCATTGCAGGAAAGGATTGCACTGTAAAGGAACAGTAATCTGATTCTGGGAGTGCTGGCCCTGAATCTAAATGGGAAAGAATCACAATTATAGAATCACAGAATCGTACAGTGCAGAAGGAGGCCATTCGGCCCATTGAGTCTGTACTGACCACAATCCTACCCATAGCTAGTCCACCTGATACTAAGGGGCAATTTAGGACTGCCAAGCCACCTAACCTGCACATCTTTAGACTGTGGGAGGAAACCGGAGGAAACTCACACAGACATGGGGAGAATGTGCAAAGTCCACACAGGCAATAAGCTGAACTGTGAATCAAACCTGGATCCCTGGTGCTGCGAGGCAGCAGTGCTAACCACTGTGTCACCATGCCATCCAGGAATTCTCAGCACAATATCTTCCCATCTCTCAAGCAAATATACTTGCCCTCAAATCTGGATACATTTTCATCCAATTTTCTTTCCTCTATTTCAAGAGTCACGTTTAGCTTTGGCAGCTTTTAAAATCTACAATAGGAAAGGATATTACAGACAGGAAGAGGAAGATGAGGCAGCACAGACAATCAATGCCTCCCCAGAGGGTCAGGCACTGGCAGGATGCCCCCTAGCCATTGACACCTTGACAGTGCCAGCTTGGACCCCCAGCACAAAACAAGGGGCAAAGTACCAATTTCAGTGGGCATCTTGACACTACCCATTGAATATCGGGCATTGCAAAGGGGGACAGCACCTCATGGGGGCAGGGATGATTGGTGGGGGTTCTTGCTGCCTCTCCGCACTCAGACTAAGCGACAGGGTAAGGGGGACCAGTGATTGGGGTTGGTCATCAGGATGGCAGGGAGTGGGGGTGCAGATTGTTGGAGCAGGTCAGGGCTGCGGGCGATTGAGGTGGATCAGGAGGCAGGGGGTTGGAGCTGGGCCAGAATGGAGGGGCCAGCGATTGTGCAGTTGCGGGGGGTGGCTGGTGATGGAGGGGGTTGTGAGGCTGGCCAACGATCGAGCTAACAGATGGAGGCTGGCAGACAAGTGCCACTCTGCACATGCCGATCTCAGGCTGACAGATCGGTTAACGCGTAGTGCCCCACTCAGTGCTATGCTGCTGGCCTCTCCAGCAGGAATAGGCCACACCCCGTGACTTTTGAACTGATTCACGTTAGCAGACTCAGCAGTACAGAGAGTGGGAGATTCATTTTGAAACTCCCACTGAAAAAAAAAAGCATGATTTACTGCAGTTTTTACACAGATTCAACCATTAGAATTCTTTTGGGAGAAGTGCCCCCATGATGTTTATAAGATTATTATATTTTGGGAATATATCTTAAATTTAGGGCATATGGTTGGGAGGGGGGAGATGTGGACATGACATGTTCTGCAGTGTGCCCGAGCCTGCGTGGCTTCGTTGTTTGAAATCAAAGCAAGGCACGGTTTGTCTTACTGACAACGTGGTGCAATGTCTCCCGTTGGGGACACTGGCAACAGTCTCTGGGTTTGCAATGAGAATCCCCAAATTCCCAGAAAGGTGTTGAAGGTACCAGGATGCAAACAGTCGGGCTGTAAGTGGTCCAGGTACTTCGCAGATGAAAGAGTGTTGAACTCCCAAATAGCTAATTAGCTATTTGTTTCCTGTTGAGGTGGCGAGAGCGGAGGAAGCCATTTTTGAGATCAGGTTACAAGCTTCCCTACAAATCATTCAGTATCTCCAACTGACAGCAGATCTGTGTGGTCAGGAAGGGAGAAAAAGCCTCCTGATTTTTCTGAGCTACTTCAGCCGGGACAGAGAAACGGGTGGGAATTTTCCTATTCCACCCATGGAGAGAATCGCAGCAGACAATTGGAGGCTTGGGGGGGGGGCGGTGTGGTGGTGTGGGTTGCGATTGGGAGAAATCATGCAACAGTCCATTGACCACTGACAGGATTTTCCAGTTTTGGGATAAGCTCAGCCAGAAAATCCTGCCCATGGTCTCTGATCAAAGAGATCCTGCAGCCTTCAATAGATTCCAGGAAATTGGTTCCGTTTGGGCTGGGAAGGAGAAGAACAAAGTTTCCTGGGATTTAAGAAACTGTTGAAAAATAAGGGAAGTACCTGGAGACTTCCGATTGAAGTTCCTACTCGGTGAAATGGGGACATTGGAACCCATTAGAAGCTGGCAGCAAGTGTGAACTGTTTGCTAAACGTACTGTAATTCCATGGAGGGTGTAAAGGGCGATAAGTACACAAATGAGCTGACTGATCCTTAAAGCAGAGTAAGGGTCACATGATCTGGGGAACCACTGGGGAGCAGAGTGGGGGAAACACCCTGATAAGCATGGGTTTGTTTCAGAACCTTTTTGGGAGTTGGCTGCAGGCAGAGGTTGCAAGCCTCAGTATAGCCTTTACCAGTAAATAAAGGTATTATTATTTCTTTTCCTTAACTAGTGAACAAGAATTATTACACAAGAGGAGTGTCACCTTACGTTGTCTACAAAACAAAGTGTTTACCAACAGTGTTTCCTCAGGCATCTGTTACAATAAAGGTTTTAAAAGATAAAATTGTCTCATCCCTTCAGCTTGATGACATAGTGGTTAGCACTGCTGCCTCACAATGCTAGGGACCTGGGTTCAATTCCGGCCTTGAGTCACTGTCTGTGTGGACTTTGCACATTCTCCCCCTGTCTGCATTGCTTTCCTCCCACAGTCCAAAGATGTAGAGGTTAGGTGGATTGGCCATGCTGAAAGAATTCTAGTGTCGGGGGATTGGCAGGGTAGATGTGTGGAGTTGTGGGAGTAGGGCCTGGGTGGGATTGTGGGCGGTGCTGACTCGATGGGCTGAACGGTCTCCTTCTGCACTGTAGGGGTTCTATGATTCAATTAACCTGAAGTTCGAATCTCTTTTCTCTGTGGACTCCGTAACAGCTATTTGCGTGCGCTGGTGTAACTTTGTGTGGATGCTGTCTTAGTCCATGTATGACAGAGATCACTGTAGATCTAGACTGTGAGAAGTGGGATGTTTGGTTTGTCTGATGGTGAGACACACGTTATGATCCATTCTCAGCACTCCAGAAATGCGAAAAGTTCACAGTTCCAGGTGGCCTACAATACAAGCACATTACCAAAGTACACCAGCTGGGAATTTTCTTAAATCTTGTCCCACATCTTAGCACAAGTGCAGTGGAAACCCCATTTTCACTTTGGCCTGGTCTTAATCAATTCTGTGGAAGACGCAATCAGGAGAGATACTCAATTGATTCTGTACAATTATGACTTGCACTTAAAAGGAATTAAAAGGTATATAATCCAAGTTAGACTTGCCCTAGCTTTGCAAGCCTTTCCAGTCCAGAAATGTGCGGGTTCGGTTGATTGGCCAAGATAAATTGCCCCTTAGTGTCCCGGCATGCATAGGTTAGAGGGATTAGCGCGGTAAATATGTGGAGTTGCAGGGATAGGGCCTGGTAGGATTGTTGTCGGTGCAGACCCAATGGTCTCCTTCTGTACTGTAGGGGTTCTATGATTCTTCTAAAGGAATCCCAAGGAGTCAGATCTGGAATGAAACCTGGGTTTGGAAAGTAAAATATTAATGGTTGTGGAATAATGCTAGCCTCTTCTAATGTAAATTAGTGTCCACTAAAATAAATAACTACTTTCAAAATAAATAAACAGTTTGATTGCACTTCTAGCAGAATAAGCAAACCTTTCTTCTCTTGCCAGTCTTTGTTCTTCTCGTTTTTCTATATAGCCCCGACTAAAAGACAGAACAGATAAAGAAAGGAAGGAAAAAAAGAGATCAGAAAGAAAGTTAGAAAAGACAGTGGCACAAGGTCAGCAGATAGTTATTTCCAAAGTTGCAACAAAAGCACTAAAGTCTTCAAATGCAACAAGTTAGTTTCAAAATGACACAGGTCTTCATCTTGGTCAGTGTTCAGACTCACTTTCGTATAATATCTTTCAGATAAATGAAACATTTCACGTGGAGCCGTAAGGCAAAAGATGGAAGTTAAGCAGAAGAGGTCGGGAAAAGAGTTTTGAGGCAGACGTAGAGGGCAAGGATGGAGTTAGCAAGGCCTTAGAAAAGAATTCTCAAGACTGTGGTAACAAATATCAGCAAATGGTTAGAATTGCTGAGCAGGAACAGATCAGAGGAACTGGGATGTTGATGCAGAGAAGCACTGAAGAAAGTCACTGAGATAAGCCACAGCAGAACTATCTGGTGGGAGCTGAGAACTAGAACATTAGCTGATTTAGACACGAACAGGGGGCCATTCGAGCTCGACCGACTGGGAGGTGTGAGGGACAAACTAAACTGGGTCGCATTCTGAAACGGTCGATGCTCATGAAAGATGGAAAAATCAAACTCTCAGATGGAGGTCTGCAATAATTGGGAAACATTCTAGGCGGGGGATCGAAGATATTGCAGGGAAAACAGCGTGGGTTAATGGTCAAACAGAATACAAAATAAACAGGTCAACATACCATCAGACTGCTTATCCATTTAAAGGTTGTAACAAAATCATCTTTTCAATCCTTAGTCATGTGGTGCATAGGTCACTCAATTAAGCTGATCTTTCTCTACACCAAGGCTATGACTGTAACACTATATTTTGCATTCTCTCCTTTCCTTTTCCCCTATGTACTCTATGAATGGTATGTTTTATCTGTATAGTGTGCAAGGGAAATCACTGCACCTCAATACTTGTGACAAGAATAAATCAAATCAAAGAATAATAGTTATTTTATCCCTATTCACTGCTTTCTCCTTCTGAGCTGTACATCTTTTGACTGACCATAAAAAGATTGGATAACTACAGGGTTTTAATGGTCTCCATGAACAAAGTTCTGACATGGGAAGGAAGAAAAATTAGGAATGCTAAGTCCACAAGAACAGGAATAAGCTATTCAGCCCCGAAAGTCTGTTCTGCCACTCAGTCAAATCTCATTGGGATTGTGGTTGGTGCAGATTCGATGGGCCGAATGGCCTCTTTCTGTACTGTAGGGATTTTATGATTTCCCTTGTGCTGTTGGTCATTTGCTGTCTTCCTCTACTGTGAGGGCACATGCGAGTCCTCAGCTAACAAGCTGGCCATTGTTGACGCCAGTGTCTCCTGTATCTTAATGGGTTCGTATTTCCCTTAGCCGCTTTCCTTCTCTTAATATAATTTATAAAAACTTTTACTGTACAACTTGATATCCCTTTCAAGTCTTCATCACATTCCCTTCTTGCCGCTCTTAATACCTTCCTTGTGTTCCTCGTTGTCTTTTATAGCACTTTATATAATCTGCTGGATTTCTACTTTCCTTTGCATTTGTCTGTGCAAAGTGCATTCTTACCATAAAATCCCAGCCAATTGTTCCTTCTTCCCATAAGCTGGCCACTTTACCTTGGTTCAAAATCTAGCTGAGACCAACAACTCCCCACCTGAACAAAGGCCAACATGAGTCTCAGCTGTGGATGGGATTTCAGGAAGGGAAGTGTGGTGCCCTGGTGCCACTTTACAGCAAATCGATCATAAATTTGTAAATTATGGGACTTTATAGAACTAGAGAAATAAAGCAGTGATTCCAAGTTCCTTTGTGTGTGTCTCTCTCATTGATTCCCCCCCATCACAGCATCTTACTTGAATCTGTTTCTTTCCTCCCGCTCTATCCGTTGCAATCGCTCCTCTCTCTCCTGACGCCGTTTTTCTCGCTCTGCTGCCAGTGACTCCTGATGCTGCCGGTAGGATGAGGAAAGGAGACCTCCCAGTGCCGGCCTGTGGAACAAGCAGATGAATGGAGCTATGTATGGACAGTCCCAATGAATTTCCCACTTAGATTGAATGAGTTTTTGTTTTAGATTTTAAAATCGTGACGTGGCTCCCTTACTAGCAAGGAACCAAAAGTTACTTCCTTGACTTAACTTTGTTATAATCCCAATGAATGGCTACAGTAAACACATTACCTCCTGAACCAAACAGTTTGTTGCAATAACTCTGGCTATTGCGTAGATACAAAGGCTTGATTGTTTTTAATTCACCAAGATAATACCTCACTGATTAAACAACTTTGATATATCTTGTAGCACATCCCAAGAACAAAGAATGGGGCAAAAGACAATGTACAACACTGGAGCAGAGTTCTCAAGATTAGATAGCTGATGCAAAGCGCTCCCATCTGTAGGTACCCAAGATGCCATCAGTTTGCAAATTCAACTTGACATTTTATCAATGTTATTTGTGAAGATTTTAAACACAAAAGCTTCAAGTGATTACGTAGGTACACTGCATCTTTTCGAAAATGCACCTTGTTCCAAATATTGACACTTGGAGACCATTGCAATCTAATACATGTCTTAGTGCCGGTAATAATGTTGGACATTCTATTTTGTCATCAAAATTGACTCGCTATCTTCCCCCCTGAACAAGACACTCAAACTCCTTTGTGGTAAATCTGCCTTCTCAGTATCAGGAGATCGGAACATGAGGCATGATAATTGCTCATAAGTCACTGGGGGGGTGATTTTCAGCCTGTTTTTACCATCTGGGAGAATGGTGACCCAGACTTAAAATCCAGACAAAATTGGGGGGAAACACGGTTCCCTCCAGAGAGGGATGGTGTTCTGCAATTTTTCCCATTCTTCACTGATAACATGACAAGGATCACACCAAGACAAGAACCTGATTTGGATATATATTAATAAATTAATATAATTAACAGCCCACTGCTCCCACTCTCACCATATCTCACTCTCAAGCTGTACTCCCAAACCTCGCTGATACGGTGTCACGTTAGCACAGTTTACAACAGGTTCACCCAGTTTGTGAACCGGTTGTGGGGATCTCCCTGGGGAGGTAAAGGTGAGTATTGCTCCCTGGGGGGGAGGGGGACAGGTTTGGGCACTGACCCCTGGCACCACATGGCAACCCGCCAACCTGGGCCAGAGGCAGATCCTATTGGCAACCTCATTTTGGGGGTGGAAGAGGGTTGGGGAGGCATGTGGATAGTGACTGGGGTGGACTAGGGAGAGGAGGTGCTGGTGATGACTGTTGGTGGGGAAGGCCGGGTGGAGAGAGGAGATGCGGGTGTTAATCGCAGGGGCAGGGGATGAAAGGGAGCTCCAGAGACCTCTATGGAGGGATGGGGGTGGGGGAGGGAGATTATTTTTCCTCTGATGGGGTGGCAAGGTAGGGGACCTTCCAATCTCAGTGCAGCTAGGCTTTGCCAGCTGGCTTAGGCCCCACCACTCAAAACGATGGTGTGAAATCACCCCCCCCTCCTCACCCATTGTTGTTTTTCGACAAATTGACAGATCTGGAGAAAACCTTGTCTCTCTGGAGAGAAACAATTTTTAGTCATATCCTGACACTTTGCCATTTCTTGATAAGGTTCTGCCCTTTTTGTTCACTCTACAGAATTTCCTGCACATAATTTTCTACTCTTTAATAAATATGTTTAGTTCTGCCTCCAATTCTGATTACTGATGGTTGCAACTAAATGTCAAAAGTCCTCAAGACGGATAGAGAATGAAAAAAAAAGGGACTGCAAACCAGAGGTTAAGGAGAGAATCAACTGCCTATTCAAGAAGGAATTGGAGATACAAAGGATCTTAGCGAGGGAATTCCATTGTGCAAGCCTGAGAGGCTGAAAGCACAGCCTCCAACGATAAGGTAAAGAGATTGGAAATGAGGATGTGAAAATCAAGTCTGAGAGTGGGGAGTTGGAGGGTAATGTTGGAATTGGAGGTGGTTACAGAAGTAGAAATTAGCAAGACCTTGAAGGGTTTTAAAGACTAGAATGTGATCTTTAAATCTGAAGATATCCAATGGATGAGTGGCCAGGACAGAAGGGGAGTTCTGGATTGACTGAATTCTGTAGAAAGTGGAATAAAAGGGTCTGCAGATTACAACGACATGGGAGAGTGGTAGAGGGTGAAATTGTGGGGTCGGTTTTTGTAATGCAGAGCATGTATACCCCATGCGGGGTTGAAGATTCCACTCAGGAAGAAATTAGTTACTGAGACAGTGCACACTATAGTTCAACAAAAGATTTTTGTTTGGTTTTTGGAATGGTGTTGGAGTAAAAAGTACTGGAATTTGGTCGCATGGTGGCATAGTAGTTAGCACTGCTGCCTCACAGCACCAAGGACCCAGGTTCAATCCTGGCCTTGGGTGTGGAGTTTGCATGTTCTTTCATAGAAAGCCCACAGTGCAGGAGGCGGCTATTCAGACCATCGAATCTGCACCGACTACAATCCCACCCAGGCTCCAAACTCATAACCCCACTATTTACCCTAGCTAGACACTAAGGACAATTAGCATGGCCAATCAACCTAACCTGCACATCTTTGGACTGAGAAAGGAAACTGGAGCACCTGGAGGAAATCCACGCTGACACGGGGAGAATGTGCAGACTCCACACAGACAGTGATCCGAGGCCAGAATCGAATTTGAGTCACTGGCGTTGTGAGACAGCTGAGCTAACCACCCACACGTGAGAGGGGGAGAAGAGGGGTGGGGGTGGGGAGAAGGGGGGGGAGGGAGAGGGAGAGCAGTGGAGAGAGAGCGAGCGTGAGGGAGAGCATGAGAGAGTGAGAGTGAGTGGTGGTGATGCTGATTTTACAGGAAAGCTGATCAAATTTAAAAAAAAATAATATTTAGCATCGGCTATTAAGTGGGACAGATGTGGATCAACTGACAGGCATCAATATTGTGGCAAAGTTATTTTGAAGTGGGAAAAGCTTCCTGATAAAAAAACTCTGCCAGATCTCATTTTTTTTTTAAAAAAACAAGCAGACAAGGTGAATTTCTTGGGGTTTTTCCCAGTTCACTGATGGTAGTTTTACTGAAGTCCCATTTTCCCACAAAATTGGGTGGCACAGTTGTCAGCACTGCTGCCTCACAATGCCAGGGACCCAGGTTCAATTCCGACCTCGGGTCACTTCTGGGTGAACTTTGCACACTCTCTCCATGTCTGTGTGGGTTTCCTCTGGATGCTCTGGTTTCCTCCAAAGATGTGCAGATAGGGTTGATTGGCCATGCTAAATTAATCCTAGTGTCAGGGGGATTAGCAGGGTAAATATGTGGGGTTAAGGGGATAGGGCCTGGGTGAGATTGCAGCCGGTGCAGACTTGATGGGCTGAATGGCCTCCTTCTACAGCGTAGGGATTCTATGAAAACCTGAAACCCGAGCAAACTCACCTCCCCGATACAAATATTAAATGGAAACAGGGTGCATCGCGATGGCATTTCCAAGTAAGATAACCATGGCAAAAATATTACACAACTCCTCCCTCTCTCCTTAAAGGAGAGACTTGCAATACTAGTGAACCAAAATATATTGGCCCTTCAGTAAAGAATGATAACTGTGGCTCTAGTGGCAATGTCTGTGTGTTGACGTGACTTCTGAATCAAAAAATGATAAAAGACTGTGCGTCATTATCACATGCCACTGTGGTGGCTATAGACAGTTTTAAATCTGAAACAAGCTGATAAGTGAAAGGGAGGATCAAACTAAAACCAAGCCAATCTATTTCAGCTTCAGAACTACAGAGGGGGACGAGATGAAGATGTCCTTGAGCTGTGACGTTCAACTGTAATTCAGTTAAAGTGATGGGGTGAGAATTTTGGTTGTGATAAGCTGGCAGCTGGCTGCAGCGTTCTTCTGAAGGGGGCAAAATGTGTAAAAGGACTGTTCATGGCAACACAATCTAAATCTGTACGCCAGAAGATTACATTCACTGTTCCAAAGAAAGTCATGCATGATCACGGTCATTTTATGGCAACTTTTAGCCCGAAGTTTACTGCAGTACATTTGCCAGCTATTGCTCAGATGGTTCAAGTAAGGATCTGCACTGCCTCAAATGGGAACTATGCTATGCCATAGGAAGGATGTTATTAAACTGGAAAGGGTGCAAAAAAGATTTACAAGAACGTTAACTGGACTGCGATTTATATGACTTTATCTGAATTATAAGGAGGCTGGGATTTTTTTTTCCCTGGAGCGTAGGAGGATGAGGTGTGACCTTAAAGAGGTTCATAAAATCACAAGGGGCGTAGATAAGGTGCATCGCCAAGGTCTTGTCCCCAGGGTAAAGGGATTCAAAACTAGAGGGCATAGGTTTAAGGTGAGGGGGAAAAGATTTAAAAGGGATCCAAGGGACAACTTTTTCACACAGACTGGTGTGCATATGGAATGAGCTGCCAGAGGTGGTGGTAGAGGTGGGGATACAATTACAACAATTAAAATACATTTGGACAGGTAGACGGATGGGAAAGGTTTAGAGGGATAGGGGAAAAATGCAGGCAAACGGGACTGGTTAAGCAAACCTGGTCGGCATGGACGAGTTGGGCCAAAGGGCCCGTTTGCGTCTATGTATCTCTATGACGCTATTCAGATAGCAACCTCTTTTACTCTGGAAATAACGTTACTTTCTATTGCAATGGAAGATTTAGTTAGATTCTAGAAGTTGGTACGCACCATTGCTTTACACTGTGACTGAATGGAGTCAGTCATTACATGAGGCATTTAAACAACTACAGTTCACTTGATAAACGGCAGATGCTGGAATCTGAAACAAAAACAGAACGTGCTGGAAAAACCTCAGCAGGTCTGACGAAGAGTCATCCAGACTCAAAACACTGGCTCTGTTCTCTCTCCACACATGCTGTCAGATCTGCTGAGATTTTCCAGCATTTTCTGTTTTTGTTACAGTTAACATGGACCCGTCGACCAAATCCCCAGACAACAAGGTCAAAATTGTACATTTATAAATGAAATAGATGAAACAGTATCTATGGGAGAGAAATTCAAAATGATAACATATAACTTGCAAGTGTCATGGGGAGAAAAAGTCAATGCTGTATTTAACTGCAAGACAACTCCAAAGACCCTGTTAGTTTAAATTTGCACTGTGGGAGAGGAGGTAATATTGGAGGGGAGTCCTCTTCACTTTTACTGTGGCAGTACCGACAAACATTGCAAAATCAGATATGTACACCGCTTGTAACTTAGACTTCTTCTCGATCCTCTGGTGCATCAGTACCGTGACCAGCATTAAGCACCCGAGTGTTTGCCTGTCTCTTCTGAAGCATAAGCAAGAGAGAGTCAGCAAATAGGCTGGTATCAAAAGAACAGCAGGCACTGGTGAGCACTTGCAGTGAGTAGGAGATAGAATGAAACCCCTAAGAGCATTCCTTGATACTTAAAAAGTAAACAAGACAAAGACACAGGGCAACTTTGGAAACAGGTGCCTGGAAGGGGTGGTTATTCTCTCGGATGGGGCTCTCATGATGTCTTAGCTGCTTATAAACCCAATAGTATGTTTTATGTCACATGGAGGACTATTTCTGATGGAGCTGCTTTGGACAATAGATCAGAAGGTCAACTTTCTTCATCCTTAACAAATTCTCAGAAATATATATTCACATTAATAATAATGTAAGAAGCCATTGCCTATTTTGAGAAATTAGGACCACTGAAAAGTTACAGCACCGGAGGCTAATCAGCTGACCAAAAGACAGTCGGATGCCCTTTTTAATCCCACTTTCCTGCACCCGGCCCATAGCCTTGTAGCTTAAAGCACTTAAGGTGCAGATCCAGGTACTTTTTAAAAAAGAGGTTAGGTCTCTGCCGCCACAACCAACTTGGTTGGGCAGCAAATTCCAGACACCCACCACCAGGTTCCTCCTCATGTCAACTAGCTCTTCCTCATGTCCACTATTCCACAGGTATATTTTATATTGATCTACTGATTCGGGTAATCATCTGTACCTGTCCCAGAAGGGAAAAAACAATTTGGACCAGTGTTCTTATTTCCCCGTTTTTACTGTTATGGAATCCCTACAGTGCAGGAGGCGGCCATTTGGCTCCTTGAGTCTGCACCAACCACAATTGCACCAAAGCCCTATTCCCGTAACCTCTCATATTTACCCTGCTAATCCCCCTGCCACTGGGGGCAATTTAGTATAGCCAATCAACCTAACCTGGACATCTTTGTACTGTGGGAAGAAACCAGAGAATCCAAAGGAAACCCATGCAGACAAGGGGAGAATGTGCAAACTCCACACAGACAGTGACCCAAAGCCAGAATTAGACCGGGTCCCTGGCGCTGCGAGGCAGTAGTGCTAACCAGTGTGCCATTGTCCACTGATTGATGATGAGCATGTTCAGAATAGACAATCTAGACAGACATAATAGGACCTCAGGCCTTCAGTTGGGCCTCACTTTTACGTTGCTGGCTAGCATGCAAAAGGTAAGGGTTCCAAAGAATCCATGCTTCCTCCTGCAATTTAAAATTTAAAGGGAAGGCAATGGTCTAGTGGTATTATTGCAAGATTATTAATCTAGAAACTCAACTAATGTTCTGAGAACCCGGGTTCATTTCCGTCACTGGTGTAATGTGGATTCAATAAAAAGAATATGGAATTAAGAGTCTACTGTTGACCATGACACATCTAGAATCCCCAAAGTACACAGTTTTATTTAATAGCTAGCAGGTCACAATTGTCGCTCCCCCCCAACCTTTTGATTGCAGTTTGCTACACCTGGGAACAGGATTGGGGCCACACCAGGTTTGCCTTCCCCTGTCTTCCTCCAAAAGTACTTTAAAGTGTCCCAGGCTCACCATTACAGGGTTCAAAAGTTTGAAGAAGCCTTGTAAGTTCACATGATTTGAGCAGTAACCTTAATTTGTCCATTGACTGGACTCTTCAGTGCATTGCAAGTTGTCGGTAAAGGAAAAACACATTCTCTGAATATTATTGGACAAAACTGTGCAGAACAATAGAATCATTTGTAATCTTTGTAGATAAAAATCGATGACTGATTTCTGATGGCTTTCTCAGGAAGACAGGTCAAAATCAAGTTTATATTCTTTATTTGTTCTGGAGATATTATTGACATTGCCCATCTTTATAGCACTGAAAATCCGGTGGTGAGACTTTCCTATGAAGTGCTACAACCTTGGCTTTTGAAATGTTTTGCTGATACTTTCATAAAGGGAATTTCAGGATGGTGAAATGCACGGTGGCACTGTTATCAGCACTGCTGCCTCACAGCTCACGGGATCAATTCTCAGCTTGGGTCGCTCTCTGCACATTCTCTCCGTGTCTGCATGGGTTTCCTCCGGGTGTTCCAGTTTCCCCCCACAGTTCATAAAGATGTGCTGGTTAGGTGCATTGGCCATGCTGAATTTTCCCTCAATGTACCTGAACACGCATCAGAGTGTGGCGACTAGGGGATTTTCACAGTAACTTCATTGCAGTGTTAATGTAAGCCTATTTGATAATAATAAGCCAGATAAATAAACACAAACTTGTTCTTGGGATCTTATTGACACAGCTCATCTCTATAGCCTGAAATGCGGTGAGACTTTCATACGAGGTGCCACAACGTTGGCTTTTGAGGGCTTTTGTAACACTCTCAAAGAATTTCAGGATTTTGTTCCAGTAACAAGGAAGGAATGATGATATATTCTTAAAATCATGGTGAATTGCAAATTGGAGAGGAGCTTATGGAATAGGATCATAGAATCCCTACAGTACAGAAGGCCATTCAGCCCATCATGCTAGCACTGACAATCCCAATCAGGCCTTATTTACCCTGCTAATCCCCCTGACACTAAGAGGCAATTTAGCATGGCCAATCCACCTAACCAGCACATTTTTGGACTATCGGAGGAACAAGAACAAATAAAGTTTATGTTTATTTATTGGTGTCACAAGTAGGCTTACATTAACACTGCAATGAAGTTACTGTGAAACTAACCCAGTTGCCACACTCTGCAGCCTGTTCGGCTACACTGTGAGAGAATTTAGCAGCACGTCTTTCGGATTGTGGGAGGAAACCAGAGCACTCGGAGGACACCCACACAGACACGGGGAGAATGTACAGACTCGGCACAGACAGTAACCCAATGCTGGAATCGAACCTGGATCCCTGGTGCTGTGAGGCAGCAGTACTAACCACTGATAGATAATGATATTCCGAAGACATGGCTGCTCTAATAAACAATTCCCATTCCGTTCCTGCAGGAATTGCAACTTCCTTCCGCGTACAAAATGATATAATCTTTGGCACCTGAAAATGTGATCGGTGTTCGCGCAAGACATTCTAAAAGGTAAAGCAGAGTTGAAAAAGCAAAGATCCAACCTTTTGGCTGCCTTTTACTTAAGTCCAGCAACACATTATAACAATTTATTATTGCAATAATACAGCACACTGCAGGAACGTGGAAAAGTGATATGTCTTGATTCTGCGAATGTAACTCAGCATGGAACATAAACCAGAGTGTGACAAAGGGCCATTCTTCAATACAAGTCTTAAATGCTCAGCATTTCACAGAATCAATAACATTCTCCACCGTTCTCATCAGGTATGGAACCAAAATTGTGGTTTTTAAAATTAGGATCTCTCCAACTGATATTTGTTCTCATAATTTCGTAACACTATAAGGAATTTCTAAGGAATTTGATGATTGTTTCTTTAAAACTATTATTAAAACTATGGTATTCTCTTCTCCAGGCCTACTTGGTATGGTAACAGTAGAAGTTCAGCAATCAAAGTCATGTAGCGTGCATGCCTTGTATTGCTGCTCCACGCTCAAAAGTCAAGGCTGCGCTCCATCTGAACTCTCAACGTCTGTTACTTTTGGAAGAGAGCACGGCTATCTGCTGACTGTATAAACAAGGTCGTTGTGAAGCAGCGCTCTTTGCCAACAACTAGTCAGTTATGTGGTGCAGTGGCAGGGCGCTTTCTAATTGCTGTTTAGTCAGGAATATTTGGAAATTTGTCAAATGTTTAAGTTAATAAGCATTAGACAGATAAAGGGCGAGATGCAAGGGGGTAGGAGGAAGCTCGTGCGGATCACAGACACCAGCACAAGCTGGAAAGGCCTGTTTCAGTGCTGTAAAATGCTAATCAACAAAATTTGAGTTATTCTAAATGGGAAATGGTCTTACATTAGCATTGCTTAGCAAGCTGACTAGTAGATGAGCATTAACTTGCAGTGTCCAACACAACAGCTTCATACGGGCAGCGAGGTGATAAAATAGTTAGCACTGCTGCATCCCAGCACCAGGGACCAGGATTCAATTCTAGCCTCATCCGTACGGAATTTGCGCATTCTCCCCGTGTCTGCGTAGGTTGCCTCCAGGCGCTTCGGTTTCTTCCCACAGTTACAAAGATGTGGGGGTTAGGTGGATTGGCCAGGCTAAAATCTCTCTTCGTTTCCTAAGGTGTGTAGGTTAGATGGATTAGCCATGGGAAATGTGTGGCATTACGGGGATAAGCTGGGGGTTGGGGGGTTCCTGGGTAAGATACTCTGTCAGAGAGTCTGTGCAGACTCGACAGGCCGATTGGCCTCTTCTGCACTGTAGGAATTCTACGACATGACTATGATTATATATAGAGCATATTCTCTAAATAAAACAGTCCTCGTAGTCTATAAAACAGAAATAATGAGGTGATGCAGGTTTCTCACAGATGGGTGACAACGCTACATAGATAAAATGCACTCTGAGGGGCTAGGTAAGATGTAATTTTGGAAAGTAAGTGCAAACTAGATGGGCCGAATGACCTGTCATTTGAAATTTTAAAAAAAGCTGTGAATTCTGAAATTAAAGCATAGCATGTTAGAAACATGCACACATACACATGTACGCACACACGCACCCACACAAACACATACATACACATATGTGTGCACAGGCATACATACACACACACACACACACACACACACGTACATACATCAGCATTTGAGAAAAGAAAAAGCTGATTAACATTTCCTGTTTGGACTCTGCAATGAACTGAAACAGAACGCACAGAATGATGATTCCAGCATGGACAGACAACCTGCGCATCCATTCCCAACAATGTGTACTTCCCGGTCGTGCCTTTGAGGGCTAAACCCTGGTGGCCACAATTCCACAAACCTGTCAGATTTTGCCTCAGGAGCAGGCGGGACAGAAGTCCTGTAGCGAGAGCTGGAGGCGGTGGATGTAGTGAGCCCAGAGTAAGATCGAGATCCCGGGTAGACACTGCTGCCATAGCTGCTGTATCTGCAGGACATGTCAGACAAAGGAGGCAGAAAGAGAGAGAGAGAGAGAGAGAGAAGGAGGGAGAGAGGAGTAACAGTTAGCAGGCAAGCAAGCGAAGAGTCCCATCAACCAATGCAACAGGAGCAGCACACAAGAATCACGGCCGTAGCAGACAAAATGGAAAAGCAGCTGGGTACGTATGCAGAACCACGTTTGGAACGGTCACCATTCTGCTGTTTGCTGGACCAATTTGTCGACTTACAAACTGAGTGTAAAGTGGGCCTTGGCTAAGATGAGATCAGTTTGACAGCAATATGTGGTCAATGCAGGCAAATAAAGCTAAGCAGCACGGGGAGGGGGTGGCTCAGGGGTATTTTCACTGAACTGGTAATGCAGAGATCCAGGATAATGCTTTGGGGACCCGGGATCGAATCCCGCCATAGCAGATAGTGAAATTTGAATTCAATAAAAAAAAACTGCAACTAAATGTCTAGCGATGAGTGTGAAACCACTGTTGATTGTCGTAAAAACCCATCTGGTTCACTAACGTCCTTTCGGGAAGGAAATCTGCCGTCCTTACCTGGTCTGGCCTACATGTGGCTCCAGAGCCACAGCAATGTGGTTAACTCTTAAATGCCCTCAGGGATGGGCAATAAATGCTGGCCCAGCCTGTGATGCCCATATCTCATGAATCAATAACAAAACAAGCTTGTGGCCTAGATATAGCCACTATGCCCCATTTTAAGGGATCATTGTACATCCCACACACACACAGAAGAGTTTAACTGTAAGTACAATCACTGACTGGTGGCATTCAAACATTACCAGACCTCTACCTCTGATCTGCGTTTGGTCAAGGATGTGGTGCAGCCAATTCTACAGCGCCTTGCAATTTTGCACTGCCTCTCCATATTTAACATTGCTAATCACAATAAGATGCACAGGCGTATCAGTCAGGGCTTGTGAAGGCTATTCCTTCAGGTCAAGTGCCCTCACCACCCCCCCCCCAAGAGTTTATATGTAATGGGCAGCACAGTGGTTAGCATTGCGCCAGGGATCAAGGTTCAATTCCGGCCTCGGGTCACTAACTGTGTGGAGTTTGCACATTCTCTCCCAATCCGTGTGGGTTTCCTCAGGGTGCTGCGGTTTCCTTCTACAGTTCAAAGACGTGCGGGTTCGGCTGGTTGGCCAAGCTAAATTGACCTTAGTGTCAGGGGATTACCAGGATAATCCATGGGGTTACGGGAATAGGGCCTGGGTGGGATTATGGTCAGTGCAGATTCAATGGGCCGAATGCCCTCCTTCTGCACTGTAAGAATTCTATGGATCTGCCTTAAACTGATAAATTACTTAACGGGATAATGTTTTCTTGCAATTCAATATTCACCAGCACAGTAAGAGGAGAAACCATTGCTTTTGGTCGTGGCACAGTGTCCGGTTGTGGCCACATTCATGTTCTTAAAGGTTACGGCCAGTCAGCAGTTTTGGCAATGCCACAGTCAAGGTGCTTGATTTACAAACCAGAAGTGTGTTTGGTTCAGGGATCTTAAATCTAGTGGCTACACTTTTGATGGTTTTATGAATCCTCAGCTGAAATGCCAAAGGTGAAACATTACAATACCTGAGCTCCCCAAGCGATAGATGGCAGGCCGAGCAAGATATTACACCCAGAGGTCCAGTAAGCCTTGCTGCGTCATACAATTCCATCAAAACTCAACTGTTTTCAATCACGACTGTGTGCCTTTTACTATTTCAGATTTTATGCAGAAAATTAAACCAAAACCAACTTGATAATCTTATGAGAGCACAGCCTTCAACTGTCAGTGTTTGGGATAAGTTCGGGGCCTGAATATTCTGTCTATCGGACGAGCTCACGGAGGTTTACAGCATGGAAACGGGCCCTTCAGCCAACTTGTAAATGCTGCTCTTTTTTTAAGCTCCTAAGATAATCCCAATCGCCCACACTTGGCCCATATCCCTCTATACCCATTTACCCATGTAACTGTCTAAATGCTTTTTAAAAGACAAAATTGTACCCTCCTCTACTACTATGTCTGGCAGCTTGTTCCAGACACTCACCACCCTGTGTGTGAAAAAAAATGCCCCTCTGGACCTTTTTGTTTCTCTTCCCTCTCACCTTAAACTCTCTAGTTTTAGACTCCCTTACCTTTGGGAGAAGAAATTGATTATCTATCTGATCAACGTCCCTCATTATTTATAGACCTCTAATAAGATCACCCCTCAGCTTTTCATGCTCCAGCGAAAAGTGCCCCAGTCTGTCCAGCATCTCCTTATAACTCAAGCCATCAAGTCCCAGCATCATCCTTGTAAATCTTTTCTGCACTCTTTCTAGTCTGTGTGGAGTCTGCACGTTCTCCCCGTGTCTGCGTGGGTTTCATCCGGGAGCTCCGGTTTCCTCCCACGGTCTAAAGATATGTGGATTAGGAGCCAAGCTAAATTGCCTGTTTCTGTCCCATGATGTGTAGGGTCGATGGATTAGCCATGGTCAGTGTGTGGGGTTTCGGGGATAGGGCGATGGGGAGAGGGATTGTGCTAGATACTCTATCAGAGAGTCGGTTCAGACTTGATGGGCCGAATGGTTGCTTTCTGCACTACGAGGATACGATGACCCTGGCCGACCCACCCACTCAACACCCAAAAAGCAGAAGGGCCATGTAAAATTATGGTCAACTGATCTCTTGATGGGTTAATCTGTCTGCTCGATTGTTGGTGGGAGCCTTTCTGACCTTTGCGTGTGCCCGCCAGCCAAAGTATTGCACAAGCGCACATTGACGCCAGGACGAGATGCACAGTTACCCGTGTACACCTCTCTGGATGAGCAACATAAAATTCTGGCCTAGGCCTCAAGGCCTAGGCCAAATGCACCAAGGGCACTTCCACCATTTGATCAGAAGAGATGAAGAGCTGTTGCCTCCCCATGAACGACAGAAGGAGCCTTTGTGAAGGTCCTCACATTCTTCCTCCTGAATCTGGAGTCTATTATGAAGTAGAAGCAAAGGATGATCACAGCCTGAAAGCATCTGATCTCAGAAATACTGCACGCTTCCTGAGACAATTATTCCGTCCCAATTGTTTTCTTTCATTAAGCTTAATAATCTCATTACGGACTGTTGGAATTCCGTGCGTGCTTGGTTCTGAATTTAAACAAAACCTCCTCATTGAAGAGATCACTGGTAAATGGATACGTCTCATCTCGGGTTAATATTAAATTATGTCGTCAGGTATTTTGATGAAATATAATGCAGAAATCGCAAAAATGTAAACATTAATGGAATGGTCACCCAACCTCAAGTGTTCAGAAGTGAAGAAGGGTCTTGCCAGCTCATATAAAGCAGCTACTTATAGCACAGTATTCTGGAATAGAACTTAATTAGGCAGTCAGATCCCCAAGGTTTCAATAGATCAGAAAAGACAAAGGTCTTTTCTAACACACGCATATACACACACGCACGAGATAGGTACATTCTTGATTGGTAGGAGGATCAAAGGTTACGGGGAAAAGGCAGGACAAGGAGGTTGAGAAACATATTGGCCATGACTGAGTGGTGGAACAGACATGATGGGCCGAATGGCCTAATTCTGCCCCGGCATCTTATAGTCTTATGGTATGTAGCTTGAGCAAACCTTGTTAAATTAGAAAGGACAAAGGAGTTATAATTTCTGAAGTGGATGTCTGCTGTATGGAAACAACAAGGGAGAGAGCAATGATAGGGACATCATAGTTTCCACAAAGATTTCTATTTTGAAAGCTAGGTTAATGTTATTAAGAGAGAGATTACAAACAAATTGTACAGGATATTCCCATGGCATGACTTTACTGCTCCACGCAACAGCAGAATGAATCTCACCTTGAAAACTGGAGCATCACTAGGGGGCAGTAGACACATGCATTACTGAACTCTTGGTTGTCGAAGGGATGGTGGGTCTTTCTCATTCTCATCGCACCACATCTTTTATTTAGAGTATGGCATGTCCAAACGTTGTGATCACTCCAACCAATAAAGAGCATGCACGGTATCAATCACACACACACAGAATAACAAATCCTTAGATGTTTGCTTCAAGTCAGAAAGACATGAGGAGGCTTGTGTGAGAACAGGAACAATAAGAGTGAAGCTCAAATCAATCAGAGTCACTGACCACAGAGAGCTATGTGCAGGGAAGGCAGTGGCACAGTGGTATTGTCGCTGAATTAGAATCCAGAGACCCAGGCTAATGTTCTGGGGATCCAGGTTCAAGTCCCACCACAGCAGATGGAGAAATTTGGATTCAACAGAGAGAGAAAATCTGGAATTAAAAGTCCAGTTATGACCATGAAACCATTGTCAATTGTCATAAAAACCTATCTGGTTCACTAATGTCCATTTAGGATCTTAAATGACTTGGCCTACATGTCATTCCAAACCCACAGTAACGTGTTTGACTTTTAAAATGACTTTGCAAATGGTTGAATGAGACATTCAATTCAATTAGGAATGAGTAATAAACGCTGGCCTAGCCAGCGATGTCCACAAAAGAATGCAAACAAACACACTGGAGCAAAAACGGGCAGGTGTCAGTGTTTTTTTTGAACATGACTGGATGTAATGAATGAGATCTCCACCTCCACAGGAACGCGCTTCAAACTGTAGGGACATCATAATATGTGACTCAAAACAGAAACACGGGGCAGGATATTTAGCTCCAAATGGGAGTGAGCACGAAGGCTGGCCGATAGAAACACATTGTCAGCTGACTTCCTGGTATCGCCCCCAAATCAGCCATTTTCTCAGAGATGAGATGGGCATCTGCCAGACAACCTGCCTGCTTGCTGTGGGTGGCCAATGATTAATGGTCCAGTCTCAGGGATTAAATGGCGGACAGCAATCAAGATAGGCTTTGAGGATCTCCTTGCCCGCCTACGAGCTGGCCTGTGAAGAGGTACCCCTCCCCCTCTACAGTGGCTTGGCTTTGGATTCCAATTTTTAAATTTATTAAGGGACTGCAGAGTTGGCACCAATGTGCCAATTTAACAGTCACAATACATTTATCTGAACACTTGCAATCACAGGCATTTGTCAGATTTAAGGACCCACTGTCCAAAGATCTCTGAGCCACATTGCACCTGGCAGACTTTTATCAGATATGGAAACACCATGGACAGGGCTTTCCTTATCTAACCGCCATGTAGCGGGTGGGACAGGACCAGGCAAAGCTTTGTTGACCTTGGACAGGGTGTTTGGTCTTGGGGCAAGTGTGGCCGAAAAATTCTGCCCCAGGTGAAAAAAATGTTAGGATTGTCACATAATCAAGGAAACAGAATATACCGGAGATGTATTGCTTTAGAGTTAAGCTCCTCACTAACGGTGTTGCTGAAGGTCACCAAAATGTATGACAAGTGCAGTTTGAAGTCGTTCAACGCTCTGTCACATGCTTTAAGATCGTAAACCTATGTCTCTCAAGAGCAGGAAAATGGGATCATACTGGATAGCTTATTTTTTTGGCTAGCATGGACATGATGAGCCAAAAGGACTCTTCTAACATTCTATGGACAGAATGCTCCCATGTTGAGACTACTAAGTACGATGGAAGGCGGTTCCAGTAATGCCTTTCCCGCTAGCAAGATGGCCGGATCCCGCACCAGAGTCTGTGCTTGGAATCTTATTAATTATGCACAGGAATATTCCCTACAACTAACCTGGCAGACTGCAACTGATCTGTATCACAACTCACCCATACCGCTTAATACCCAAACCAAAGACTAATCAATGTTATAGAAACCCTACAGTGCAGACGGAGGCCATTCAGCCCATCTAACCTGCACCGCCAACAATCCCACCCAAGGCCCTACTCCCCACAACCCCACACATTTGCCCTGCTAATCCCTCTAACATACACATCCCGGTACAAAGTAGCATGGCCAATCAACCTAACCTGCGCACCTTTGGACTGGGGAAGGAAACCGGAAGCAACCTATGCAGACATGGGGAGAATGTGCTAACTCCACCCAGACAGCAACCCAAGCCCGGAATCGAACCCAGGTCTCTGGTGCTGAGAGACAGCAGTGCTAACCACTGTGCCACCCATTTTTCAAATTAGCTTCAGCAGCATTTTGGGGTAGGTAGTCCCAGATCAACACTGCTCTTGATGGAAAAGACTTCCTGAAATCATCCCAGGTTCTGCCCCTCCATTCTGGATTCCACCCTCCAGCCCCAGAGGAAGCCATTTATTTGCACATATTCTATCAAATCCTTTAATTATTTCAAACACCTCCTTCATCTGTACTCAGTGAAGTACAAAGTTAATCCACTAACCTGTCCACATAAATTAATCTGAAGAGCCCCCAGTATATCATTGTGATATATTACATAAAGCACTCAAACCTTGCTTAGATATGGACGTAGCTTGAAATGAAAATGCATTGCTGGCAACCTGCAGTGTAACAGATTACAAGAG
This sequence comes from Carcharhinus amblyrhynchos, assembly GCF_965287045.1. Classification (NCBI taxonomy): domain Eukaryota; kingdom Metazoa; phylum Chordata; class Chondrichthyes; order Carcharhiniformes; family Carcharhinidae; genus Carcharhinus; species Carcharhinus amblyrhynchos. The sequence goes on from NC_137325.1 coordinate 15,856,729, forward strand.
TCATCCCAAATAAGGGAAAGCAAATGGAATTCAGTGGGCATCTTGCCTGAAATGTTCAATGAGCAACAATTCAAAAATAGTGTGTTGGTCTACAATGCTAGAATAACTATTTATGAACACAGTTTATTTTATTGTATTATTTTTTAAGTGAAGAAATGACTCCGTGGAACAATAAAAAGACTGTAACCTACAGATGTGCGTCAGGGCTATTGTATAATTAATTTGAGGGCAAGCTAGTGGTTGGCCTAGTTCAGGCCTACCACCTATGCCTTTGGCCTTATCTTGCTTGCGTTAGCTCCTTCAAACATCTATCCAGCCTCTGTCCATCCTTTTCCCCATAGCTCCACAAATATTTCCTTTCCGTGTACATGTTTCCTTTTGGAAGTTACTGCTTCCACAGCATCTTCAGGTAGTGCATTCCAAATCACATTTGGTGCATTTAAAACATTTCCATCTCCCTTCTGGTTCTTTCGCCAACTACCTTCTCTCTGCTTCTTTATAGCATTCTTTTAGACCTACTTCTTTGACCAAGTGTTTGTTACCTGTTAAAATATCTAACAAAATTTGTTTAAAATTTAAGTTTATTTATTACTGTCACAAGTAGGCTTACATTAACACTACAATGAAGTTACTGTGAAAATCCTCTAGTTGTCACACTGTTTGGGTACACTAAAGGAGAATTTAGCATGGCCAATGCACCTAACCTGCACTTTTTTTGGACTGTGGGAAGAATCCAGAGCACGCAGGGAAAATGTACAAACTCCACACAGACAGTGACCCAAACTGTGAATCCAACTGGCGCTGTGAGGCTGCAGTGCTAACCACGGTGCCACCCTGCTGTCCTGTACTCAGTCACAGAAGAAAATGCACCTGGAAAATCCTTTGGGACAATTAACTATTTTAAAGATGCTACATAAATGCAAATCATCGATGTTGAATTTGTTGGTCTGAAGTATTAAATCTGAAAGGTTGTACTCCAAGACAGAAGAGAACAGGACCAATAGCTGAAAAGTTGTGATTTTTCTCCAAATCAAATTATTCATTGCCAATGCAATGTTGCACAAAGCAAATCCAGTTTCACTTAACAGATACCAGACTGACATCCTTTAAGCTGCAGTTTGTCAGCAGAACTAGCTCCCAATTTGCAATCCACAATTCATTAGTAATTTTGTTTGTTTTTCTTTTCTTTTGGGCTTTGGTCCGACTTCTGGTTTGGGTCACTAATTGTGTGGAGTTTGTACCTCTTCTCCGTTTCTGCCTGGATTTCCTCCGGGTGCTCCGATTTCCTCCCACAGTCCGAACAATGTGCTGATTAGGGGCATTGGCCATTCTAAATTCTCCCTGCTTGCGCAGGAATCTCAAGGAGTTGGTTTGCAAGTACAGCAGGTAATTAAGAAGGCAAATGGAATTTTGTTCTTCAATGCTAGAGGGATGGAGTTTAAAAATAGCGAGGTTATGTTGCAGCTGTATAAGGTACTGGTGAGGCCACACCTGGAGTACTGTGAACAGTTTTGGTCTCCTTACTTGGGAAAGGATATACTGGCACTGGAGGGGGTGCAGAGAAGATTCACTAGGTTGATTTGAGAGTTGAGGAGGTTGGCTTATGAAGAGAGACTGAGTAGACTGGGGCTATACTCATTGGAATTCAGAAGAATGAGGGGAGATCTTATAGAAACATATAAGATTATGAAGGGGATAGATAAGATAGAAGCAGGGAAGTTGTTTCCACTGGCGGGTGAAACTAGAACTAGGGGGCACAGCCTCAAAATAAGGGGAAGCAGATTTAGGACTGCATTGAGGAGGAACTTCTTCACACAAAGGATGTGAATCTGTGGAATTCCCTGCCCAGTGAAGCAGTTAAGGCTACCTCATTGAATGTTTTTAAGGCAAGGATAGATAAATTTTTGAACAGTAAAGGAATTAAGGGTTATGGTGAGCGGATGGGTAAGTGGAGCTGAGTCCACAAAAAGATCAGTCATGATCTTATTGAATGGTGGAGCAGGCGCGAGGGGCCAGATGGCCTACTCCTGCTCCTAGTTCTTATGTTCTCACAGCACCAGGGACCGGGACTCAATTTCCAACTTAGGTCACTGGCTGTGTGGAGTCTGCACATTCTCCCTGTGTCTGCGAGGGTTTCCACCAGGTGTTCCAGTTTTCTCCCACAGTCCGAAAGATGTGCTGAATAGGCACATTGGCCGTGCTAAAACTCCCCTTCAGTGTAACCGAACAGGTACTAGAGTGTGGCAACTCGGGGATTTTCATAATAACTTTGTAGCAGTGTTAACGTAAGCCTACATGAGACATCAATAAATAAACTTTAAACTTCAGAAATCACAATTAAGTTCACTCTTCTGAATAGAGAATTGTACTGAATATAGGTGTTTTTATCGTATCTTCCAAAGCTGAGCAAGCAGCAGCTTGGTTTCACCAATGACAAAACAAGACATTTCAGACTTAAAAGCTGCAACCAGCCCCCGATCACTGTCACCTTGCTGGCAGCAGTATTAGTAAATATAAAACGCAGGAGATTGTCATTGACTTCAGGAAGTGTAAAGGAGAACATGCCCCTGTCTACATCAATGGGGACGAAGTAAAAAATGGTCGAGGGCTTCAAGTTTTTAGGTATCCAGATCACCAAAAACCTGTCCTGGTCCCTCATGCTACAATTAAGAAAGCCCACCAACGCCTCCGCTTTCTCAGAAGCCAAAGGGAATTTGGCATATCAGCTACAACTCTCACCAACTTTTACAGATGAACCACGGAAAGCATTCTTTCTGGTTGTGTCACAACTTGATATGGCTCCTGCTCTACCCAAAACTGCAAGAAATTACGAGGGGTCGTGAATGTAGCTCAATCCAGCACGCAAATCAACCTCCCATCCATTGACTCAGTCGACACTTCCTGCTGCCTCGGAAAAGCAGGAGGCATAATAAAAGACCCTACACGTCCCGGACATGCTGTCTTCCATTTTCTTCCTTCGGGAAAAAGGCAGGAATCTGCGGTCACCTACCAACCGACTCAAGAATAGCTTCTTTCCTGCTGCTGTCAGACCTTTGAATGGACCTACTTTACATTAAGTTGAACTTTCCCTCCACCTAGCTATGACTGTAACACAACATACTGCACACTCTCCTTTCCTTCTCTATGAACAGTATGTTTTGCCTTATAGCACACAAGAAACAATATTTTTCACTGTATACAAATACACGTGACATAAATAAATTAAATCTAATGCCTCCTTTCAGAAGATAGTTTTATGCTGCATTTGGAGCAAAAGCCACTTTGCGATGCTTTGTATCAGCTGCTGGAGTCTCTCGTTTTGCTTCAACTCAGCAATGGGTAGAAAACTAAATGGTGACCAACAATAAAACAGCATAGCACAGCTCTCCAGTGCAAACATAAAGATATCTCAAGTTATTGAAAGGCAATCACTGGCCAAGAAACAGTGTGCGTTTGATTCTGATACATCATTCAAATGCTAATAAACTTTGCTTGTAAATAGACTCAGTACGCCCAAGACTTGATCACCTCTCTCCAAAATCCTTGTGTTAAGAACTGCATTAGACAAACATCCTTACAAAAGTATGTTTAAGCTTTCCCTTCCTGTACACAGTGAAAAGTAATGTCACAAAAGCGCTGTTACCTGCATTCCAATCTCTCATTTATACTCCAAATTAAAGGTATAATCTTCCACTTAAATTCATCAATATTTCAGATCATTATTTTGGAAATGGAAGGAAGAACTTGGGCCAGAATTCTCTGGTCTTGTATACCCTGCTCCTGCTGCCAGGAAGGACGGAGAATTTGGCGCTCAGCCTTAAATGATGCTGGCGGGGGAGGGTTCGGTGAAGTGGAGTGGTGCTTGGGGTGAGGGGGCTGTGTTTGGAGGGGTGGGTGATAACTCTGATAGGATGGTGAATGCAGACATTTCAGTTTGTAGAAAACAAGATCACCCCTCCATGGTATAAAATCCCTACCATGCAGAAGGAGGCCATTTGGCCCATCGTGTCTGCACCAACCACACTCCCAATGTGGCCCCATTCCTGTAACCCCACATATTTACCCTGCTAATCCCCCGACACGAGGGGCAATTTAGCACGGCCAAAGAACCTAACTTGCACATCTTTGCAATATGGGAGGAAACAGGAGCACCAGGTGGGAACCCATGCAGACACGGGGAGAATATGCAAACTCCACACAGATGATCACCCAAGGCCGGAATTGAACCCGGGTCCCTGGTGCTGCGAGGCAGCAGTGCAAACCACAGTGTCCCCACATAGTCTGTGAATTTAATATAACAACCATATTAGTACTGGAAGGAGAGGGGGCAGATTGGCAACGTAGATTCACCCGAGTGAGCACAGGCTAACAGTGTTATGAAGGCAGGTTGTACACATTCAGGTTTAAATTCCCCTGGATGTAAAGAATCTAATGGAGGAGATCAAGATGGCCAAAGGATTTGATGGGGTTAGATAAAGAGAAATTATTTCCTCTGGTGAAGAAAGTGGAGAACAATGTGGTGGAACCTTAAAATCCAAGTTAGGAAGTTCAGGGGTGATGTGAGGAAACACTTCTTCACACAAAGCAGAATGGAAATCCGGTACTTACTCTCCTTCTGTACTGTAGGGATTGTGTGTAATACAGATGCAAAAAGGCCAACTCATCAACACTTTAGTCATCCTGACAATGGGATCCTTATTTCCTCCAAGTACACAAAGCTCTTAATGCCTACTCCTCCCAACAGCCAAACAAAATACAGAAGACTCCTTATCATCCTTTGTTTACAACTATATCAATGAGCATTTAAACTATGCCGCAAGCTGCAAACATAATGTAATGCTGCCACCCCAAAAACATATCAAGTCCAGGCTTGTACAAGTTTATGCTAACTTGACAAAATGAAGTTGGCAAATTCTAGCTGCTGAAAAAAAAAATCAAGTTAAAATGCAGCAAGAAAGCAACCCACACCAATTTTAAGACCATGACTTGTGCTCAGTCCTAAAATCTTGCATGTTATCAAGAAACAGTGGTGAGTTATTTTTTGGTTTTTTTCTCTCACATACTTGGGATTATTTTCTAACGGGCATTTTTTGATGGAACTTCTCATGGTGCATGAAGTTTCAACTATATAATTCTAATGCGGGCATTAGGCTTGACTATATATCAAAATTACATGATAAAAAAACCTACTGCTCAGAGCAAAACAGCATCCATTCAAACTTGTTTCTGTTAATGGTCTACAATTTTCTAACACGTAAAGACCAGCTTCATCTGAAATGGAAGAAGTGGGCAGCGATAATGGATGGACACACAATGTGTCCACACACAAACCCAAGAGCTCACCTCATAAATGAGAATCTATAAATTCAGAATGATGCACCGTGGACTATTTAGTTTCCAACAAAGGGTAGTATGCTTCAGATAGCAATAAAAGAAAGAGAGATTTTGATGACCCACCTACTGGAAGACCTGGATGTAAAGGAGTCAGTGTATTTGTTCATGTAGGAAGATTCCAACTGACTGTAAACAGAAACAGAGAAGCTACAAGTGAATAAAGGAGAGAAACTTCCAAAACTAGAACATAGTTAAAAGTGAGGAATGTGATCGGATAGTTGTGAAGTAATTTGCTTTCCATTGCCTCCTTAGAAATAGAATAAGCCTGACCTCAATTTGAATATCGATCTAGGAATTTCAATTGATAAGGTTCAAGAGACATAGAGAACCAGTTGGCACATTTGATTTGGCATTGGAAAATAGACCAAGGAGTGTACAAGATGCAAGAAACCTGACAAAATTTCATAAACCAGAGGATATTAGATTCAGGCAGGATATGAGGATGTTTCACTTTGCTGAGAAAGGTTGATTGGCACCCCATCTATCACCTTAAACATTCACTCCCTCCACCATCAGTACACCGTAGCAATAGAGGGTATACATAGAAACAAAAAGCATGAGTAGGCCATTTGGCTGTTTGAGCTGCTCCACCATTCATCTTAATCATAGCTGATCAGTGAATTCAATATCCTGATCTCCCCCCGCTTCCTCCCATATCCTTTGATCCCTTTAGCCCCAAGAGCTATATCTAATCTCTTCTTGAAATCATACAACATTTTGGCCTCAACTACATTCGGTGGTACTGAATTCTACACATTCACCACCCTCTGGGTGAAGAAATTTCTCCCCACCTCAACAGAGAGCACATGAAATATAGCAGCAAAGGTAACAGGCCATAGGTTGCCATGGTAACATTGGGAGGAAAAGCCATATGATTGGTTGGCCAGTCAGATATCATTGTGAAGGGTGGGATTTTCTTTTCCCTTGCACAGAGTTGCTAGCTGAGGCGAGAAATCCATATGATGTGCACAACTCTGAACTTCATTTGAGACCTACATTGACACACGTGTTTAAAACCAATACTGGACCCAGTTTGCTCCTGACTAATGTCATTTGGATGGCAAAACTTTAAGTTCATCTGGCTGAGTTTCTCTCAAAATATTTAACTTGAGTTTACATTCAAAACATTAAGCAAACATCTCTGTACACACGCGTGTATGTTAAAGCTCAGGCTGTTGACACAAGGACATTAAGACTTGGGTTGTACACAGGAATACATTAAATTACTGGCTGTGTATCAATATTACATCACTGCATGTTAGAACACAACCAGTGACAACTTTGTATTGGGTGTAATTGACCAATGGCAACAAGATGTCAGGGTCAGCTGACTCAGTAAACCATGGAACCAATGACAGAATGATGTAATAGTCAGCTGACCAGCTGACTCACTTTCAATAAGAACCTGTGTAGAATTGTGGGAGCTTGGGATTGGCCCAGGGCAAGGCCCCAAATTTGGAATCATGATTTTTTTAATTAAATCCTTTCTTTCATTTATAAGTTGGATTAGGTTTTGTTCTATTTTTATTGTCGGCATTTGAAGAGTTCCTTCTGATGAAGCACTGCACAATATTAATGTGAATCGACAAAAGGTTCAGTAAAAGACCCCTTAAATATTTACATTTGACTTGCGTGTACTTAAAAATAAAAATTTCTGCAGGCTTCTACAACTACAGGAACGTTTCTCATGGGACTGGGCAGTGTTACAAATATTTAGGGGTTCTGTTCTGTTTCATTCTCATACCTGCCCCTTCAATTAGTCACAATAGTGGCGATTCTAACTGAACTGTATAACATTGGCTCACCAATTTCAATACAAAAGCTATTTCCCTTGGTTAATAGTCGTGAGTGAAAAGTTGAACACAATTTTCAAATTAAATATAGATAATTGGTTCAGTTATGAATTAACAGGAGACATAATGGAATAAAACATTCTAATGGACACTGAAGGTCTTAACTGAAATATTCTTAGTTCAACCCAGATAGAGGCAAAATGCTATAATGTAGCTGCTTCAGAACTGACCAGTGGGGGAATAACATTCACACAACTTTCTGTTCTCTTGTTTTCTTTCATGCAGAGAGACAATGACTTGACTTGTGATCCATCTAATGTCATTAACACTTGTTGACCTTTTTTTTAAAGAACGGATTTTTCTTCTTGAATGCTACTCATTATCGTGAGTGCAAACCCACATCCTCGATGCATCAGAATTCAATTATCCCACACACGGGGTTGTAGGAATTGATGAGATTGCACCTTTAAACATGTTGAGGTCTACCCAGGCAAAAAGTGCAATACTCTCCATTTCACACAGTCCTTTATCGTAGCACTTAAACAAGCACCTTGAGGGACACCGACCCTCAACAATCCCAGACAATAGTCCCATCATGGAATGGCATTGGCCAGGCCTGACCAAAGGTGGGTAACAGGGTAAACACATTAAAATGGGAAAATGTCCAGTAAGCGCAAAACTGACCATGTCTGTGCTAGGAGGACAGCATCAACAAGTATTTTTTTTAAATACAGTATCCCTACAGTGCTGAAGGAGGCCATTCGGCCCATCGAGTCTGCATTGACCACAATGCCACCCAGCCCATATCCCTCTAAACCCATGTATTTACCCTTGTTAGTCCCCCAACACTAAGGGGCAATTTAGCATGGCCAATCAACTAACCCACACATTTTTGGACCGCAGGTGGAAACCGGAGCACCCGGAGGAAACCTGCGCAGACACGGCAGGAGAATGTGCAAACTCCACACAGACAGTGATCCAAGCCGTGGAATTGAACCTGGGCCCCTGGCAGCAGTGCCAACCACCATGCTGCCCCCAAAATGCCCAGGGGATAGACCCAAAACCAGAACAATTCAAAACCAGCACAATTAAAAACCAGTTTTTAAAATAAGTTAACAAACTAGAATACAGATGCACACACAGCAACTCTGATCTACCTGCTGTCTCTCATTTCTGCTTCTTTGTCTTTGACCCGTTTAGGCGTTTCGGTCAGATCGTAAGAGAAGAGATGGAAAGGCGTATGAAGAAGGTATGGCAACTTTTCAACAGTAGGAGACAAAGCTGGGGTAACATTGGCTGAGGAATCTTGAGAATTGTTGTGCGAGATCGCTGATGACGGATGAATAGCGATGGATGACGATGACGACGATGACAATGGTGATGGTTGAAAACTATGTGGGTAATCACTGAGAGAACTGGGTGACTGAGGAGAGCTAGACGATGGGTCATTTATGCCAGGAACCTGGAACTGGCTGCTTGATCCTTCCCCTTCGGGCACGGGGATAAAGCTCACTACATATTTTGAACTCTGGGGACTACTTTCTGCATTCTCGCTTGCTGCGTCGGGCTTCAAGTCACTGGCAGGAGAAAGGGATGAAGAGATAGGAAGGATGGAAAAGATTGGAGAGGGACCAAGATAAAAGAATATGCGAAAATTGAATTAAGCACGCAATTCAAAGCATTAAAGCAATTCTTTGAAGATGTAAATGTATCATGCATTTCTAAACCAGAACCTGCATTACTTCATCTGTAACCTTGTTTTATTTGTATTTTAAAATCAATATTAGATTACTCGATATGAGAGATTAAGTTCCTTCTCTTTGAGAAGGTCTCAACATCTAAATACTTTCTATGACTACTGTGGGGTAGGAAATTTTATCCAAAAAGCATTTGATGGTCGTTGTGAAGTAATTTCATCCATCCAACAGATGGTTACAATTATTGGATATTAAACACGCAGAACATCCCGAGTGTTAAATCTGGTAGGGATCATCCAAATTTAGTCCCAATACCTTTCCTGACCCTGACGAGAGGGGTCATCCTCCCCCTCATCCTCAGTATTGGATTCAGTAACTGGCTGTTCTTCTTCAATGTCTTCCTCTTCGTATTCCTCCTGTCTGCTTGCAGAATGTGGCGGAGGGGGAAAATGATGCAAAGAGACAGTGAGAATGAATAAGCAAGTAGAAATACAAGACAGACAGAATGACGGCGACACACACACACATCAGTAAATGGCAGCGATTTGAAAAGATCAAGGGCACTTTGGATAGTGAGGAAATGATTGAACGACCCAGTGTCACTGTTCTGAGCGGCGAGTCCAAAAGGGACAGATGTAGGTAAAGTATGTGGGAAAAACATAAAGCTACAATGGGTTTGCATGGAACAATGAGCCACCGCTAACTAGAAAAGTTGACCATTGTTATCATTGCTACATATGTGGGATCATAGAGTCCCAACAGTGAAGGAGTCGTCCCCAGCTTGGGCCACTGTCTGTGTGGAGTTTGCACATTCTCCTCATCTCTGCGTGGGTTTCCTCCAGGTGCTCCGGTTTCCTCCCACAGTCCAAAGATGTGTGGGTTAGGTTGATTGGCCATGCTAAAATTGCCCCTTAGTGCCCTGAGATGCATAGGTTAGAGGGATTAGCCGGTAAATGTGTAGAGATTTGGGGATAGGGCCTGGGTGGGATTGTGGTCAGTGCAGACTCGATGGGCCAGATGACCTCCTTCTGCATTGTATGGTTTTTATGATTTTTAGGGGGGCATTCAGTCCATCGAGCCTGCACCAATAACAATCCCACCCAAGCCCTATCCCTTATGTATTTATCCTCATCACCCTGATACTAAGGGGCAACTTATCATGGCTAATCCACCTAACACGCACATTTTGGAGTGTGGGAGGAAACTGGAGCACTTGGAATTGGAACTCGCTGTCAGGAGAGTAGCGGAAGCAGATAGCATTGTGATTTTGACAAATGCATGAATAGGATGGGAATGGGGGAATATGGTCCCAGGAAGGGGAGGGAGTTTTAGTTCAGTTGGGCAGCATAGTTGGTGCAAGCTTGGAGGGCTGAAGGGTCTGTTCTTGTACTGTAATTTTCTTTGAAACCCACACAGATGCAGGGAGAATGTGCAAACTCCACACAGACAGTTACCCGAGGCCAGAACTGAACCCTGGTCCCTGGCGCTATGAGGCAGCAGCGCTAACCACTGTGCTGCTACCTTTTATAAAAACAATAGCTGCATACGAGAAAAAGCTGATTCCTTCAAACATTTTATCTCATTAACAGCAAGTAACAAGGCACTAATCAAACTGAGGGAGTCAGAATGCATGGTAACTTTGAAGCACAAAAGTGCCATTGGAACCCAAGTTCTGAAATTTCTCCACTACAATTTCTAATCAATTCTGCTGAACATGTTACTCACTGATCAGTTTGATATAGTGCAGTTTGTGTCCACAAAGTGCAAAAAAAAATTAAATCCTGTTCTGTGCTGTGAGGTCAACAAAAAGGGGCTCCCACCAGCTGAGATAATTCATATATTTTTGCTTTTGGCTTGGCAGATTACCTTTTCAAAATGTCGCACAGATTTCTGTGGTGGACTTATAGCCAAGACCTCTGCAAGTTTTCTACAATCTTGGGGTACACAATGGGTGTTTGTTATGTTGTTACTTTAGACTTCAGGAGTAACCACCTGATTTATTGTTATCTTCACCCCTCACCCTTACCCGCCCCAACCAAACCTATGCCGGAGCACAGGGTACGTTTCAGACTCATTCCTCACCCAAGTGTCCATTCTTTCTGTGTCCCCCAAATGAAAATATCAACAGTCACAGAAGACCGGAGATGGGCGTGCTCACCCGTGAACACCTCCCTGCAGAAAACGCTGAATAAAAATGATCTCTTTTTTGCTACCTCTGAGCTAAAACTAGGGCCTACAATGGTTTGAATGGGGGCACAGGTTTGTGTGTGTGGTAGGGTAGGGTGGAAGAGAAGGAAAAAGAGGTAGAATTACTGTTGGACCCATTGGAGAAGACTGTACGATAACATCCAGCGTATAATGAACCAACTTTGCTGAAATCCCATTCCGTCCAGTTATTTTTTTTTCAGATTCTTTGCCAAAATGTTGATGGCACACATAACTTTTTATCTACAAGTGTCAAAGTAGGCTTATATTAACACTGCGGTGTAGTTACTGTGAAAATCCCCCAGTTGCCACCTCCGGCGCTTACACAGGTATACTGAAGGAGAATTTAGCATGGCCAGATGCACCTAACCAGCACGTCTTTCAGACCGGAGGAAACCGGAGCACCCAGAGGAAACCCATGCGTATACGGGTAGAATGTGCCTCAGTGATCCAAGCTGGGAATCGAACATAGGTCCCCGACGCTATGAGGCAGCAGTGCTAACCACTGTGCCACCCATGAGGCTATATGGGAAATTCCAAAAAACATGCCTCTAGTTTTAAGGATCACACAGCAATTGGAAATGGAATATTTGCAAAAGGGAAGAAAGGAAACAGGAACGACATGTAAAAGTGGAACCTGCATTATCGCAAATCGAGAAAAGCCAGGCTTAAACAAGCAGATCCATCATCCAAGTTCATGCAAGCAGCAACTACAATAACAGAGCTGGTAAAACACTGTAGCCAGTTCTGTCATTTCTCTGCACCCTGAGCTGGTATTACTCATTAATTAGTTTTTCCGTACGACTCTGAAAATGAGAAGTTGGCCAAATGGTTCAAAATGATACAACCAACACCTCTTCTCTCCTATAACCATAGGTTGGCATCTGTATTTGTACATTTGCTCATGAAGGAAGTCTGAATGGTATTGGTCCTACTCCAATGGACAAAAAAAATTTTGAAAAAGAGTATTTGGATCTGAGGTTCCATGGTGGTGAGTTACACAGAACTTTGAACACATTGGTCAATGGTCTGCAGCATCAATCTTCCATAATTCACTGGGTCATTTACATATCAATTGGTGGTTCTGGGGCATATATTTTATGTAAGAATAGGAGCTTGGAAATGAAGGTGTTGTCTTTCAAAGGCACAGTCCGTCTGAAGTCCGTTGAGCAGCGTACAAGTTGGAAAGTAGAACAAACAAAGAACAAAGAACGTTGCAGCACAGAAACAGACCCTTCAGCCCTCTGCACCAATCATGCTGCCCGACTGAACTAAAACCCCCTATCTTTCCAGTATCCATATCCCACAATTCCCATCTTATTCATGTACTTGTCAAGACCTCCCTGAAAAGTCACTGAATTGCCATCAGTTGAGTCCTTAGGATCCCTACATTTCAGAATGAGGCCAGCCAGCCCATTGTGTCTGCGCTGACTCTCTGAAAGAACATCTTACCCAGGCTCAACTCCCTTCCCTATCGCTGTAACCCCGCACATTTACCACAGCCAATCCACCTAACCTGCACTGTGGGAGGAAACCGGAGCACCTGGAGGAAACCCACACAGACACGGGGAATAGGTGCAAATTCTACACAGACAGTGACCCAAGCCAGGAATCGAGCCACTATGCCACCGTGCTGCCCAGTTGGAGATTTCCATTTTGGTGAAGTCAGAATAAGGCTTGCGCCTTGGTTTACGGGGAGAGCAAGCAAAATTCACACACTCACCCGATGCTGGAATTGAATCCAGATCCCTGGTGCTGTGAGGCAGCAATGCTAACCACTGTGACATGTTATACTTAAGGATATTCTTACTTCACCTTATTGTCTCTTTTTCAAAAAAAAGTAGTTTAGTAGTAGCAACGTTTCTTATCTAGGAACGATCGGGTAGTTAGAACATCTTGTTCTTTATGGAACCCCAGGACGTCTCTCGCATCTTGGATAACCACACACACAGGAAAATGTGTCAGTCACAGCAGGTCGAGGAGCTCTGGGTTCCAAAGTTTAAGCAGAAGCTGGCACCAAAGCAACACAACCATGATATTGAGGGTTCTGATGATGGTATGCAATGCCTATAGTTTAAGACTATGTAGTGAGAGGTGGAATGGTTAGCTAGCAGGCAGTCAAGAATAAACAGTCAGCAGTCTCTTGAATGTACCTCACTCTCCAATCAGTATTCAGACCCAAATGTGGAAGAAAGTGATGATTGATCTGGGTATTGCAGCCCGAGTCCTGGTTGGGTCAGGGAAAGAGAGAAGCATGGAGACTACTGGAAGACCAACAGCAATAAGGGATTTGATAGTTAGGGAATCAGTAAGAATAATTCATGCGGGGAAACTAATTTCAATGAGGTAAGAATGGATCAAACCCAGATCAATTGGAATCAAAGATTGGAAGGCAAAATTGTAACTGAGCAATTGGTTGTCAAGAGATAGTTTTCAGTCAAAGTTCATTTCCATAAAAGGGGGAAAATGGGATAAATAAATTAAAAGCTCCCTGGATGACAAAAGAGATAGAGGTTAAGGTGAAACAGGAAAGGTGTGCTTATGATAGTTGGATAATACAGGTTGAATATGGAAGGTTCAGAGGAGAACTGAAAAAGCAAATCAGAGAAGCAAGCAGAGAGTATGAGAAGAGACTGGCAGCTAAAACAAAAAAAGGGAATCCAAAAGTGTTCTATGGGAATATAAATATTAAAAAGGTGGTGAAAGGAGGAGTAGGGCTGATTCAGAACCAAACAGGAGATTTTACATATGGATGCAAGGAACATGGCTGAGGTATTAAATTAATACTTTTCATCTATCTTTAACCAAGAAAGATACTCTGTGGGTGATGGTGAAGAGGAAGTCCTTCAGGCACTTTGTGAATAAGGAAGTGCTGTCTGTCCTTAAAAGTTGACAAAGCATCAGGATTGGATGAGTTGTACCCAAAGATACTGAGGGAATGGAGCTTGCAGAGGCAGTGGCCACAGTCTTACTTGGACTCAGAGGTGATGATGTAGAGATGCCGGCATTGGACTGGGGTTAACACAGTAAGAAGTTTTCTTTAACCTGGTGTTGTGAGACTTCTTACTGAAAAGGTGATGCCAGAGGACTGATACATTGCAAATCTTACGCTCTTGTTCAACAAAAAGGGTACGCAGATAAGCCCAGGAACTACAGGCCAGACAAGTACAGGCTAGAGAAATGATAATTTCGGAGAATACTAACAATCATTCAGGTAAATGCAGCTCAACAAAAACCAGCTCAGGTTTAAAGCGCAAATTGTGTTTAAGTTGCTTGAAGATTTTTCATGGGGTAACAAAGGTGGATGACGAGGGTAATATTGCTGATGTGGTGTACATGGAATTCCAAAAGACAAGTGAAAATAAGTCACACAACAGATCTAGAAGCAAAATTAGAACTCGTGAAATGAAACGGATAGTAACAACAGTTGGCCGAATGACAGGAACCAGAGCCATGAAGGGATACTTTTCAGACTGGAGAAAGCTTTATTATAGTGGAGTTTCCCAGGGGTTGGTATCAGACCCCACGCTCTTCTTGGTGTTTACATAAATGATCCAGACCTTGGCGCAGAGGGTACAATTTCAAATTTGCAGACAAAACACAACTTGGAAATATCATAAACCGTGAAGGACATAGTGTGGGTTGCATCCATTTATGAATATTGAATGTAGGAAGGTTTTGGTTCAATTGCGACGTATAATACCTGCTAATATATCTACTGGTGTTCAATGTCTAGCCTGAGTGCCTGACAATAAAGAATGGGTGTTTGTTGAGGTGCTGAAGCCTGGGAACTGAACGTCAGCGTGAGCCACGCAGATGGGGAGAAAGGGAATTATTTGATATTTATGCAATTCTTTAAAACTCAGGATTGTTTTTCAACATTCATCATTAAAAGCAATACAGAAAGATACATAATTCTGAATGCCAAATTCCATGCTTGGAGCCAGCCAGCGGCACAAGGGACAGTTACTCACGATGGCTGCAGTTCAACTATCTGCTCAGCCAATGAAACCTGATACACTCTCCATTATTTTTGGTTACAGCCAAAGTGCCAAGGAGACAGGTCTTAATTAGAAGCACATTATCCAGGCCTACTTATCCAGCCTCACCTTGGGGGAAAACTTATTGGCCTTAGCAATCTAGACAGCACAAGACAGAGGCGACCAAAGCAGCAGCCAATCCAAAATGAATTGCTCAGAGAGGGCAGCCCTGAGGTTGACCATCTCTGAGATTGTGATTGTACCGAGTCAGATATGAAATACTTACTCACAAAAAGATTTATTCCTTTTACTTAAAAATCCAGCAGTTATGACTGACCGTAAAATACCAACCTTGCGTTCAAAATTTAAAGCAAGTCAGAGAATCAGAGATACACAGAATGGAAACAGGTCTTTTGGCCCAACTCCTCCATGCCGACCAGATTTCCTAAACTATCCCATTTGCCTGTGTTTGGTCCATTTTCCTTTAAACCTTTCCCATCCACGTACCTGTCCAAATATATTTTAAATGTTGTAACTGTATCCATCTCTACCACCTCCTCTGGCAGCTCACTCCATATACGCACCATCCTCTGCGTGGAAAAAGTTACCCACAAGGTTCCTTTTAAATCTTACCCCTCTCATCTTAAACCTACGCCTTCTAGTTCTCCCCTGGAGAAAAGACTTTGGCTATTCACCTTATCTATGTCCCTCATGATTTTATAAACCTCTATAAAGGTCACTCCTCATCCTCCTACGCTCCAGGGGAAAAATGTCCCAGCCTCTCCTTATAATTCAATCTTATAATTTAAACCTTCCAGTCCCGGCCACATCCTTGTAAAGCTTTTTTGCAGTTCCTACATTCACATGTTGTCAAGGGACTGTGGATGAGGGCACCTTGCATCCACAGGAACCTGAATTGCCTTGCCTCACGTTTGCATGTGGGGGTATGACACTCTTGCATTCATGCATGGCTCTGGGCAAAGTACGAGAGAAGTGGCAATCTGAAATTCACGGATGCACAAGCAGCGTCTAATAAAACCCATCTTGCATTTGCACACGGGCAGCTTATATTGTGCACGTGCCACTGAATAACTCCAGTTTAATAACACCTTTCCTATATCAGGGCACCCAGAATTGTACGCAGTACTCCAAGTGTGGCCTTGCATATGTGGTCTTGTATAGTTATAACATAACATCCCAACTCCTGTACTTAATGTTTTGTCCGATGAATGCAAGTGCGTCAAATGCCTTCTTCCCCACCCTGACTACCTGTGACGCCACTTTCAAAGTTTTCATTTATCAGTGTCACATGTAGGCTTAAACTAACACTGCAATGAAATTACTGTGAAAGTCGCCTAGTCGCCACACACTGCCGCCTGTTTGGGTACACCGAGGGGGGATTTAGCATCGTCAATGCACCTAACCAGCACGTCTTTCGGATTGTGGATGGAAACCCACGCAGTCATGGGGAGAACGTGCAAACTCCTCAGAGACAATGAGCTATGCCAGGAATCGAACCCAGGTCCCTGGCACTGTGAGGCAGCGGTGCTAACCACTGTGCCACCTAAGTCAAGGAGTCATTGAAATACAAGTTTCCCCTGCTGAATTGAAAATATTTGCCACGACTGTAAAAGGTAAAGAGTTACTCGGTGGCACGTGCACAATATAAGCTGCCCGTGTGCAAACGCAAGATGGGTTTTATTTGACTGAGAGCGCCGTTTGTGCGTCCATGAATTTCAGATTGCCATTTCTCACGTACTTTGCCCAGAGTCATACACGAATGCAAGAGTGTGGTACCCCCACATGCAAACATGAGGCAAGTCAATTCAGGTTCCTGTGGATGCAAGGTGCCCTCATCCACAGTTCTGCATGTCCCTTTACAACATGTGAATGTAGGAACTGCAAACAAACTTTTATTTTAAAAAAAAAACACTGTATTTTTCAGCCAAAATGACTGGACAGCATCTTGGAGGACAATCCATCACAAAACAGATGGATCGGCAGCTTAATGTGGATATTTTGCAGCGGCTGGGTTACAAGTTATATTTCTACAAGCATGACATGTTATCAGTAAAGCCACGGAAAAGTACAAGTGGCCTCAAAGGGGAAAGCAAATTTCATGAGTACAATATTTCATGAGGCTCTGTGGGACACGTGCTTCATTACAAAATGAATTCTGCAATTTCTTTTTATTATAAATGAGGGAACATTATTTGAGCAGCAAATAGGGTACTATTAGTGATGAATTGTGATCACATAAACATGCATTTGATATCCACACACTAACACTTATCAAAGGAGGTGATCTGATGTGACAAATACTGTGGGACCGTACACAGATACTCACAAATCGCTCAGTGGGCATCACGTATAAAACTGTGTAGAATTTTAGTTAGGCTGCATCTGGAACACTGCGATCACCACACTACCAAAATGATAATGGATGCTCTGGAGAGGGTGCAAAGAAGGTTTACCAGGGTGTTGCCTGGTCTGGAGGATTTTAAGCATCAGCAGAGGTTGGATAAAATTGGATTGTTTTCACCGGAAAGACAGAGGCTGAAGAGCGATCTGATAGAAGTCTACAAAATTAGGAGGGGCACAGATAGGGTCAATAGTCAGTGGCTTTTTCACCAGGGTGAAAGGGCTGATTACTGGAAGGCACAGGTTTAAGGTCAGAGGTGGTAAATTTAGGGAAGATGTGGAGGGAAAGTTTTCACACAGAGTGTGCCTGGAACCCACTGCCTGCGGGAGTGGTGGAGGCAGGTATGTTAGCAACATTCAAAGGTGCATCTTGAGAGACACATGAATGGGCAGCAAACAGAGGGATAGAAACTGTGCAGCCTTGGTGGGCTGAAGGGCCTGTTCCTGTACTGTGTTGTTCTTTGTCTGCACACCTTGACATTCCTCCCATCTTCACATTATTCCATCTACCCCTGCTCATTCTGCATTGTGTTTCCATAGACATCAGCAACCTACCATAAACTTGGTGAAGTCAGTCGCAGGGATCTGTGATCCTAAAGCGATTGTACTGGCTGTCTGAAGATGGCCTTTCAGCAGCAGACAGCTGGATTTCAAGGCCCTGTTTACAGGCCATCTGTGGAGCGGATCCCCCCTCTTTGATGACGAGGGGATTTTTCAATTTAACTTTATAAAAAAAACCTAGGGCAGTGGCAACTTGAGGACATCCTACTTCTCTCTTGCCTGGAAAGTCAAGGTTTTGGTTTCTTCAGTGCTGAGGGATCTCCTATAATACTTGTCAGGCTTTGAGAGATCACCAGCATCTTTCATTGGACAGCAAGCCCAATCCTGGTAACTAATTGACTAATTCTGGGAAAATCACTGCTAGGTGAATGTTACTACGCACAGAGGGGAGTAACATTCTTGGCCCAGGGTTCCAAAGCCTGTGGGGAAAATCCGGCCCCCTGGATCATCACAGCTCAGCTTCAGTATGTCCTAGAATAATAGAAAAGTCGAATCCTTTCGGCCCACTATGTCTTTGCCAGCCAAGAAAGGGAAAAAGAAACCAGTCACTCTTTTTAATTCCACTTTCCAGTACCTGGTCCATAGCATTGCAGGTTACAAGCATTTTAAACGAGTTGAATGTTTCAGCCTCAATCATCTGCTTTAGACAGTGAATTCCAAATGCCCACCACCCTCCATGAAAATTATTTTCCTCATGTTCCCCCCAATCTTTCCACCAACCACCTTAAATCAATGATCCTGGTCATTAAGGGGAAACAAGTCTTCCCTCTTCACCCTGTTTAAGCCTCTTCATTTTGGGCACCTCAATTAAGCTTCCCCTTAGTCTCCTCTCCTCTGAGGAAAACAACCTTAAACCATCAAATATCTCCTCATAACTGCAATTTTCAAGCCCGGGTAGATCTCCTCAGCACTCTCTCTACAACAATGATGTCATCCCTGCAATGTGACGACCAGAACTGTACACAAAACTCCAGCAGTGGCCTGACCAGCGTTTTATACAGTTCCATCCTTGCTTTTGTATTCAATACCTCACCCAATAAAGGAAAGCATTTGATATGCTTTCTTGACCACCTTGTCCATCCGTCCTGCCATCTTCAAGGACCCGGTGGACATGCACACTTTCATTTCCTCAACCCACCTCAGTCTCTTCCCAGTTATTGAGTATTCCACCCAGCTGAATGTGTTTCATTACTGGAAGACTACACTTAGCATCATTCCCTTGGCTCCATGTCCTGGGAAACATCACTCTGCCATAAATCCGCCAATTTGCGATAACCCACAAAATGATAGAAAAAGTTTGCAATGCCCTCCTCTGCCAATTCATGCTAATCTATTCAGCCCACCCAAGGTATGACTCCCATCAAGGCTAAAATAGGAAAACCTTCCCACACAGGGCTTTAATCCAAATCCCACCCGATAGAATTAATGGGAATCATTGGACACGATGAGCAAGTACTTGGTCTCAACCCCAACCCAACGACTGCCTGCTTTCAACCTTCCAAGAAAAGAGTGGCCCCACCTTCAACAGGTTCAGGACTGGCCAATCCTGGGTCAAGTGGGGCCATCAGTCAAACTTGAAATCAAAGTAAAGGAAACTGGGTATAAGCTGGAAAGAGATCTCCAGTTATTAGTAGCCTTGGTGCGGCATTAGTACCAGTCTCCTGTGTGGCTGTGGGAGAGGGCAAGCTATACAACACATCACAGAAGCGTGTCCAATTCAGTGACTCAGCAGGGCCTTTCTGCACACAACACCACAGCACCAGAAAAAACTGCTTGGTTTAGGACTTACTAAAAGAAAGTTCTGTCACTGGAGCAAATTTGTTTGTGCTGAATATCTATCTACATGTTGGATTTCCAGAAGATGTCACAGCATTCAAATCATAAGTTAGTGATGACAAGGAACATTCCCTTTGTAATCCAGGCAAACAGAAACCAAACCTATTGCCGACTGCTGGCCTAGTTGATAATTCTTAAAGATGTGATGGAGTCGCAGGAAAAAAAACAGTAAAAATGGGGAAATAAGAACACTGGCCCAAACTGGTCTTGTTCCATTTTAAGGTATGCATTAAAAACTGGGAGTAATACAGATCAAAGTGTTCTTTTCCTTCTGCAGTGTCCACGTGGGGTTATTGGGTTCAAGTCCCGGAGAGGAGCTTGAACCCACAACCTTCTAACTCAGCGATCAGAGTGTGACCAACCGAGTCACTGCTATCTGCATCCTGCTATTTTGGGTTAACTTATACCAGCGTCTGGAATTATCTGCTCTGTGCTGCTTACGATCATAATCACCACTTTGTAAAGCTGGAATCCCATTTGTCAACTCAGAAGCTGTTCCTTGATATGGAAAGGCCACAAGACTGATGCCCAAAGCACCACTTCCTAAACTGACCATCTCCCCTGGGACGAACTTAGATACAGCAGTAAAAGTGATGACTGAATGGAGCGAGCGCAACAGTTTTAAAACAGTATCCTCAAACATGCAGTCTCCTGTTTCGGGTGTACACTTCAGCATGCCATTTGCATTGCTGACCACTGCTCTGCAGTGATTGCCAAGGCTACTAATAGCTGGGGATCTCTTTCCAGCTTATACCCAGTTTCCTTTAAATTGATTTCAAGTTTTACCGATGGCACCGTGTGATCCAAATGCATGAATTTTGTAGCTTCTACCCACCAGCAGTTGACTTGTCTTTTATACACTGCAACCATCACAGCATTTCTACTACGGCTCCTGCTCTGTCCAAGACTGCAAGAAACTACAGTCCATCACTCAAACCAGCCTTACATCTATTGACACTGTCCACACTTCCCTCTGCCTCGGAAAAACAAGCCAGCATAATTAAGGACCCCCAAGCCCCCCCCTCCCCAAACATGCTCTCTTCCACCCGCTACTGTCAGGAAAAAGATACAAAAGTCTGAGGTCATATACCAACTGACTCAAGAACAGCTTCTTCCCTGCTGTCATCAAACGTTTTTTTAACTCGCATTAAGTTAATCTTTCTCTAAACCATAGCTATGACTGTAACACTAATTCTGCAACCTCTCCTTTCCTTCTCTATGAATAGTAAGAAGTCTCACAATGCCAGGTTAAAGTCCAACAGACTTATTTGGTATCATGAGCTTTCGGAGTGCTGCTCCTTCATCAGGTGACTGGCTACATGATCTGTAGTTTTTTTGGGATCTTGTCTGCTTTCTTGCATCTTTATAGAAACTTGATGTCTGTGCCAATATGTGCGATATTCTTGGAGATCCTCTCTACTTTGAGCCATGATGTGGAGATGCCAGCATTGGACTGGGGTAAGCACAGTATAAAGTCTCACAACACCAGATTAAAGTCCAACAGGTTTATTTGGTATCACGAGCTTTCAGAGTACCGCTCCTTCATCAGACGAGTGACCCCGAAAGCTTGTGATTACAAATAAACCTGCTGGACTTTAACCTGGTGTTGAGACTTCTTACTGTGCCCACCCCAGTCCAACACTGGCATCTCCACATCATCTTCTCTATGAACAGTATGCTTTATCTATATAGTACACAAAAAAAAATACTTTTTACTGTATACTAATACATGTTACAATAGTCAAATTAACTTATCCTCAGCGGTAGCTGAGATACAAGGAAGCAACACAAGATGAAAGCAGGACGACAAATTATGGATTGACAAATATATTTGATTTTGCAACAAAAAAAAAGGTTTGCATATGTCTAGTGTTTTTCAAGAAGTCAGGATGACCCAAACACCTTATGGCCAATTAAGTACTTTCAAAGTGCAATCAACTGTTGGAATGCAAGGTCCCATCAATAACACTTCAACAATGACCAAACCATCCATTTGTATCATAGGGATTGAGGCGGCACAGTGGTTAGCACTGCTGCTTCACAGCTCCAAGGACCTGGGTTCGATTCCCAGCTTGGGTCACTGTGTGTAAGGAATTTGCACATTCTCCTTGTGTCTGCTTGGGTTTCCTCCGGTTGATCCGGTTTCCTCCCACAGTCCAAAGATGGGCAGGTTAGGTTGATTGGTTATGCTAAAAATTGCCCCTTGGTCCTGAGATGCCTAGGTTAGGGGGATTAGTGGGTAAATATGTCAAGATCTAGGGGTAGGGCCTGGGTGGGATTGAGGTCGGTGCAGACTCGATGGGCCAGCTGGCCTCTTTCTGCACTCTAGGATCTCTATGTTTCCACGTTAAGACAAATTGACCAATGTACTGGGGATAACTCCCCTATTCATCTTAGAAGAGGGGCCACGTCCAGCTGAGTGGGCAGACATGGCCTCATCTGAGAGGTATCGTTCCTTCAGTACTGCACTAGAGTGTTAGTATAAATACTTGCGTTCGAGTCTTGGGGTGGGACTTAAATCCACAATTTTCCAACTCAGAAATGGGAATGCTACCAACTAAGCCGTGGCTGACACAAGTTAACTTATGGAACACATAATTAAAATGGCTTAGCACAAGCCCATTGATTTCCCTACCAAGTCTGCAAAATATAGCACCTGATAGCAGATCATTTTCAAATACTTATGTACTGTACATCGATCTCTCTCCATGCAGATGGACCTTTTAGCAAATGTGCTTGGCTCCAAGTACGTATGATAGCTTAAGTAACTGTCGCATTGAGATTTATAACCTCACAGCTTAAAGAAGCAGAATTTATGTAGCAAGGAATATGTTCATGCCTGAATTGGCAGGTCAACATTCTTAATATCAAAAATAACTGTGCTGCAGCTGTCCAATTATTTTTAAATGTAGAACATTTAAAATATCGTCTATTACTGTAAGGAGACAGAGTGAAGAAAGATGGACGAAGGGAATGTCGGAACTGCAGCAAAGGAACCAGGAGAGTAGGATGATCGGGAATGGAGGTGGAATTGACATAATTTTGCCTGAATCCACTTCAACAAGTCTGGAAAAAGAATGGGATGCTTTTAATTAAACTCTGGTCAGAAAATAGACCTTCCAATGAGAACTAGTAAAATCCAGGGAGAATGGCAGAGCGAAAAGGACAGGGGAAGAGAGAGACTGGGAAAATGGGAGCAAAGGGAAGGGATTAAAAGGGATGATCCCGTACAGGAATGAATTTTAGAAAGTTTGTAAATTGTAGGCAGAATGATATTTGCTCTTAATTTGATGCTCAAATAGGGGCTCTTGATTCAAATCCAAGAGAAATAAGGATTACCAAGATGATTCAATGGTTAAAATAGCAGACATAGTTGTTCGACTCTAAGGCAATATCAATTGCAAAGGCTCCAGGCTAGCTCTGTAGTTAGTATGAATCATTTTAACTTGACCATTTGGGACGGCCTTGGAGAAGGTCACCACTCTACATCAGCATTTGGTTTCATCTCCGTACCTGGGGTGGAATTTTCCCGGAAAATGGCATTGAAGCCACTGGCAACAACCGTCAGCTTTTTTTTTCACGTATTATCCCAAACTTAGTAAAAAAAAAGGCAAGAGGGTTAGTCCCACAATGCCAAGCTGGTGGGGATGGTTCTGACTGAGATGATTCAAAAATAAGAAGCCAGATAATGGGGTGTTAATCTATGGAAATTACATTCAACATTGGGAATCCTATTACATCATCAGCAGGCAGCAAGAATAATCAGATCACACGTATATATTGGCATGAAACATGATTTGGATCTGGAGGGGTTTTCTATTCCTAAACCGACCTAATGAAAATGAAAACAGAAATACCCAGCCCTGGTCTCCGATGAGATACAACAGAACCTCGCTAGACTAGATCTCTGGGATGAGGGGACAGTGCTATGGGAAGAGATTACATACACTTAGGCCTATATTTCTTAGATCCTACATCAGAAGAACGAAAGGTGACCTCATTAAAACATCCAAAATTCTTGGTGGGTTCTACGTGATAGATTCCGGGAGTACACTTCCCCTAGGCAGGGGAGTCACAAAACGAGGAGTGGCTCGAGATAAAGGGTCAGCCACTTAGGATGGAGATGAGGGGAAACTTCATCACTCAGAATGAGTCTCAACCTTTGGAATTCCCAACTGCAGTGAGTTGTGGATATTCAATGAGTATATTCATTCAATTTGATATATTATTGTCACATCTATTAGTACATGGTGAAAAGTATTGTTTCTTGCACACCACATAGACAAAGCATACCATTCATAGAGAAGGAAACAAGAGTGTGCAGAACGTGTTACAGTCATAGCTAGGGTGTGGCGAAAGATCAACTTAATGCAAGGTAAGTCCATTCAAAAGTCTGATGGCAGCAGGGGAGACGCTGTTCTTGAGCTGGTTGGTACGTGACCTCAGACTATTGTTTTTTTTTCCTGACGGAAGGTGGTGGAAAAGAGAATATCTGGGGTGCGTGGGGTCCTTAATTATGCTGGCTGATGTGCAGAGTCAATGGATGGGAGGCCGGTTTGCGTGATGGATTGGGCTACATTCACAACTTTTTGTAGTTTCAAGTCATAATATCGAAAAGGAACTTATTGATGTAAGGGAATTAAATTATTGGGCATAGCCTGGGAAGGCATAACTGAGATGGAAGACTGAAAGATGGAACAGATTCTAAGGGTCAAGTGGCCTATCCCTGTTTCTACTTACATACATATCTCCACCCCTTGGATGCTGCAACTCAGCCATTCGAATTCAACCTGAAAGTTTTGTTTCAAACAGGGCAAGCCCAATTGTTGTCTTATATGTGCTTCGAGCAAGGGTAAGTCCATCAGAAGGCAATAGGATAATGCTATCAATGCACAGAGCCCATCCTCTGCAACACATCCCCCAGCAAAGTGGAAAATCTGAATCCTTTATTACTTTCGGCAAAGTATGTCCAGAAATTTCAGCCAGTCTGAATGTAATTAATCTGATATCCAGACCATATAAATCTAGTTTTAAAAGGAGTGTTATGTTCAAAGGAAAGCTAAATTGTAATTTTGCTTCAATTTCATTGAAGCACAGAAATTCCTCAGATAAACAGATTATGAATGAGATCACCAGCTGGCTGAATAATTTAGATAAAGCCAGCTAAAGGACACTTTATTCCAACTTTTTACATTTTTTTTGTTACTAGAAAGGTCTACCACATTTACCAGCGGCATTCCACTAATTTGTATTATTTTATTTGTATTATGTTAACCTATGTCCGATTTGCACTGTTAACATTCCTTTGCGTATTTGATTTGAGCCATTCGCTGCCCTCGCTACAATGAGAGATAATTTCAATTCCCTGACATTAAAGCTCACTTGGCAGCAGAGATTAAAACCTTCAGAATATGCCCCCCTCCTGCAATTTACACGTTGGGCACGATCTTACCAGCTGTTCATGCCATGCTCCCCAAGCAGTGAAGTCAGAGAATTTGGCGCCCAGTCTAATCTCCATTCACTGCAACGGGATGGGAAAATCCCGCCAGTGTGAATGGTGGTAACAGACCAGTTATTATTTTCCACTTCTCTGCGTACATCTGATAACACGGTGATTGGTATGCAGTGAGCAATCTTGGAAACCGAGATAGAATTTCTCTACTGCAGAAAGAGCCTATTTGGCCCTTCAAGTCTGCACTGAATCTCTAAAAGCATCTCACCCACCCCTCCTCACCCCGGCCCTGCATAAACCAGCGCATTTACGATGGCTAATGCATCCAACCTACTCACTTTAGGACACTAAGAGGCAATTTACCCTGGCCAATCCACCTAACCTGCACATCTTTGAACTGTGGGAGAAAACCCGAGCACCTGGAGGAAACCCACGCAGACACGGGACGAATGTGCCAACTCCGCACACAGTGACCCAAGGCTGGAATTGAACCCGGGTCCCTGGTGCTATGAGGTAGCAGTGTTAACCACTGTGCCACTGAATTATTATTCTTCTTTGACAATCCCTCAGGATTAAAAAGGACTTGTTTCTAATCCAGTTTGATCAGTTGGTAAGGTGATAAGTCCAAAGTGAGATCTGCAAACTCTGCCAGATGTGGGGCAGGTGGTGCTTGAAGGATGGATAGATGAGTTATTTGGATATTTGTGACTTCCCGCTGATGCCTCAACTTTGCCTCTACATGTTGCCAACAAAGTCTCTCAATATCTTCAGGGTCTTCTGGAATGAACCTTTTCCATTTTAGTTTGCCATAAGCTAAGGTCTCCCTTATGAGTCACTAACATAAAATTAAAATAACGTGGATGATGGAGATCTGAAATAAAAATAAGTGCTGGGCTGGAAATATTCAGCAGGCCTGAGAATATCCGTGCAGAGAGAAACACAATTAATGTTTCAAGTCCAATATTGAAACATTAACTCAGCTTCTCGCGCACATATACTGTCAGATCTGCTGTGTTTGGCCAGCATTTTGCTCTGATCTCCTATCTCCATTCTCATTATCTGTACCTCCAAAGACTTGATTACCTGTAAGGACTCACATTCCAAACATTATCTTGCAATTGAGTATCCGTCCATATATGCTGTGTCTATGAACTCGAGTCTCCACTCACCTGATGAAGGAACAGCGCTCTGAAAGCTTATGATACCAAATAAACTTGTTGGACTCTACTACTGTCTGGGGTCTGAAGGGTCATTTTTTAAAATCCAATCTCATTGTATTGGGGGTGGGGGGGGAGGGGGGAACAGTTTGGCTTGGTCTGGCTTCACCTGTTTCTCCTCTTTCATAGAATCCCTATAGTACAGAACGAGGCCATTCAGCCCATTGAGTCTGCACCGACCACAATCCCACCTGCGTCCTGTTACTGCAACTTCTCGCATCTACCCTGCTAATCTCCCTGACACTAAGGGGCAATTTCGCATGGCCAATCAACCTAACCCGCACACCTTTGGGGTACGGGAGGAAACCATTGCAGGCACGGGGGGAACGTACAGACTTTGTACAGACAGTGACCCAAGGCCAGAATTGAACCTGAAACCCTGACACTGTGAGGCAGCAGTGCTAACCAGTGTGCCACCCAACCCATATGTTAACATTTTATTCTGATCTTTATCCTCCCACATTCCTTGATCACCTGAATTTTCTGCCCTCTCCTTCACTGGAAATCGTACCAAAAACCTTTTCTGGCAGCTCATTGCAAGTCTGACCCCAACCTTTTCCAGAACGTCAGGAGTGGGAGGACTCAGACTGCTGTTCCCTTGACTTCTCAAGATTCAGTTTACCAGAGTTCACTTTGGTTTGTGAGTTTTACATGTTTCACTTGCAGCTTCTACTCCTTCTGGTACAATTGCAATATTCAACTGCAAAATGATGGGAATATATTTTTTTGCGGTTATTTTGTATGTTGTTTACCCTTGTCATATTTCCAAAACAATCAAATGCTTAAGATCACAAGCAAACCTCGGGAGGTGAACTCTACTCAACCACATCAATGCAACTTCCTGATTTATTCTGGCAGCTATGCAAAATTTTTCCAAGGAAAAATATGGGGTTTAATGAGATTGAGGGTTATAGATAGGTCTGTAGGTTGGTAGGTGATGTGATCGGCGCAACTTGTGGGCCGAAGGGCCTGTTTGTGCTGTAGTGTTCTATGTTCTACGTTCTATGAAACTTCAACTGTCCCCATCTTCAGACAGATTTCCACTCCGTCATTACGGGGCATATTAATTCGAACACTCTTGAGGAGTCAAAACATTTGCCATTGACATTGCTCAGTTCAAATGACTGAATTATTCACGTTATTCTTCCGCAAAAAAAAAGCTACCGACTGATTAAAGGTCAATTACATAGTCCTTTATTCATTACTGGACAGCGCATACCACATTTTAACTATGGGGCGTTTGCCCAACATTGCATGGTGCACTACTTCTACAGAGCATTTAACTCATTTAATTTTTGAATAATCATGTACCAGTATTGCAATTTCGATATGCAGAACCTTAGGTGATTTAATAAAAAGATAGTACATTGTGCTTTTATCAGTAATTGTGCCTCTCAGTTACCCTTGATTGCGTCTGATTATTTTTTAATGATCAAACCTTACTCTGTTGACTTAAGCAATGAATACAAGAACTTTTCATTAAGAAATGAACATTAAGCAACATGTATAAATATCCAGTTAGATTTCATTCAATGAGGTTTGCAAAAACCAATTTGCTTGCTCAATGCGCAGGATTCTGTTAGTTTCTTGTTACCACGATTGTATCTTACCCTTGCTGAACTTCACAGAGCAACCAGCAAACCTACCATCATTACTCTGACTCGATGACTTTCAACGCACGTGTCCTCTCTCCAAACTTGCCCAAGTGACAGGGTTTTAATATTCAGTTTAGAATGATCGGGGCAAAGGGATGGATGAAGACTCGCATCTTCTCTTCCCCAGCAGCACAAGAACATGGACATAACCCCACAAGCTAAGAGTTTCCAGCTGATGCTATAACCCGACCCCCTATCAAGTGTCCCTGCCATCATTTCGCTCGCTGACAAGGGGGAGAAGCGGAGAAATGGTGAACGGCGATGATTGTGGTTAAAAGCAAAATACAGCCTAAATTTACAACCATTTCTTCAAACTTGATGACAGGCATGGCTGGAAAGTCAAGTCGTCAGATCATGCCAGTGTTTTAATTATGAGCCTAGTATTTGATGTACTGTTATAGCAACTAAATTTATGAGGGTGACTATCGTTCAAAAATATTCCGTCTTACAAACCTCAAGTGATCCAGATGACATAAATGTGGGTTACTGAAGAGTATGCGTGTCCCTATTAATGCAGATATATGCCCGTGGTTGATGGAGAAGGAAAGCACATATTGTCCTTGTGCAGCTCGATCAAGGTTACAGCAGAAGTTCAATTTGGAGTCTCATGTATTTATAGTGGCCAGTAAATTGTGTTCCAGTTGTATAACACATATTTTTGCAACATCCGATGCTACAAGCTGATGGTGGCATGTCTGACTGTACAGCACTACCTCGGTACTGTACCGGTAGGGCAAACCTGGAATTTTTTGCTCATGTTCTGAAGGGGAATTTGAATCACAACCATTCTGATTTCGTTACCAACTGGGCCACAGCTGAAACAGCAAAATGAACAGGGAGCCTATCCTATGTGAGTATTGAGGAATAAGTGTTGAATGCCATCAGCATGCCATTAAAATTCGAATCACTGATGCCAGAAACGAAGGCTGGAATTCTCCAACCTCGCCCACAGCTAGAATTCTCCAGTCCTGCTGCTGTGAATCGCTGAGCACCAACTTCCCCATCCTCACTGGCAGTGGTAGAGGGGTGAATGAGATCAGAGAATGAGGGCGGCATGGTGGCACGGTGGCTAGTACTGCTGCCTCACAGTGCCAAGAACCTGGGTTCAATTTCGGCCTCGGGTGATTGTGTGTGGAGTTTGCACGTTCTCCCCATGTCTATGTGGGTTTCCTCCAGGCACTCCGGTTTCCTCTCAGTCCAAAGACGCGCAGGTTACATGGATTGCACATGCTAAATTGCCCCTCAGTGTCGCAAGATGTTAGTGGGATTGACAGGGTAAATGTGTGGGGCCACAGGGAGAGGCTGTGATGGAGGGGGGCAGGGATATGAGCTTGGGTAAGATGCTCTGTTGGAGAGTCGGTGCAGAACCAAAAGGGCCAATCAGCCTCCTTTTGTAGGAATTCTATGATTCTATGAAGTCTGTCCGCAATACCTCCGAAGGAAAAGTCAAATTTAATTCTGAAGCAAAAAGATAAGTATTTCAGGCTATAGGTGCATAGATAACAGCAATTACTTCAAATTAACAATGAAATTGAGAAGAGTTTTAACAGTTTGCAGGGGTCTAGAAACTAGCGTCAGCATATCTTGCACTTAGTGTCCATTTTGGATATTATTCTAGACAATTAAGGGTGTGGAATTGAAGCCTGGACCTTTTGGTGGTTTCGTTAAGCGCAGCAAATTAAATTCTCATAAAATAAACAAAGCTCTAATCTTTCTGAAGCTGTAAATGATTATACTATAATTTGTACCAATTTGTGATAAAAGTAAGGAAGGTTTTACTCAGTCGCAGTGATCCTTTGTAGACAGGTGGTCCCTGAATGCTGCCACATACCATCATGGCAGATATGTAAAGTGAATGGCTAATATCCAGTAATCTGAGCTACGACATCTTCTCCGGAGTCTTCAACATATCATTGATGAAGACGAACATCTCGCCAGGGCCATCCCCACACCCCCACTTCTTGCTTTCAGACAACCACACAACCTCAAACAGACCATTGTTCGCAGCAAACTACCCAGCCTTCAGGAGAACAGTGACCACAATACCACACAACCCTGTCACAGCAACCTCTGCAAGACATGCCGGATCATCGACATGGACACCATCATCACACGTGAGAATACCATCCACCAGGTACATGGTAAATACTCTTGCAACTCGGCCAACATTGTCTACCTGATATGTTGCAAGAAAGGATGTCCCGAAGCATGGTACATTGGGGAGACCATGCAGACGCTACGACAACGGATGAATGAACATCGCTCGACAGTCACCAGGCAAGACTGTTCCCTTCCTGTTGGCGAACACTTCAGTGGTCACGGGCATTCAGCCTCTGACCTTCGGGTAAGCATTCTCCAAGGCGGCCTTCATGACACACGACAGCGCAGAGTCGCTGAGCAGAGACTGATAGCCAAGTTCCGCACACGAGGACGGTCTCAACAGGGATCTTGGGTTCATGTCGCACTATCTGTAACCCCCGTGACTTGCCTGGGTTTGTAAAACCTCACTTACTGTACTGTCTGGAGACAATACACATCTCTTTAAACTGTGATCAGTGCTCCTTCCACTCACATTATCAGCCACTTCAGGTCTTGAACAGCAAGTTAGGTGTAAGGATTCGCATTTTAATCAGTAATCTCTAAACTGTCTGTGCTTTATATGCTCTGTCTGAGGCCAGAACTCTCCATTCACCTGACAAAGAGGCTGTCCCCTCGAAAGCTAGTGAGAATATTATCAAATAAATAGGTTGGACTAAAACCTGGTGTTGTCAGACTTTTTACTGTAATCAAAAGGACCCAGACAATCACTGTTTGTATAAGCAGACTTTCCACTGGAAAGAAAGCGCTTCACCATTCTGTTTGATTTAGCTTCAAATCCTTCAGCCTTATGAAGATTTATGCTTTTATATTGTGTAAACAGCCATTCAAAAGGGCTTTTATTCTAATTTAGGCACTCTTAGCCTCTATGAAATGTAACAGTTTAATTCACACGTAGAACTTTCCAGAACTAACAGGTCTAATTAAATGTATATTTCATGGATGCAAACTGCATTCTTAATCCACTTCTTCGTTCCTTCCAACCAAAAGGTGACAAATGAAACTCTAACCTCTCATTTTCTAACCGTTTTCATGACTTCAGTACAACTGTCCCTCTCATCCCATGAAAGCAAACGTTCCTTGGTCATGTATGGCACAGGGAGATGAGAACAGAGTCAAAGCCTTACTGAGGCACACATGCGTCAGGAGAGCTCACCATCCTTCCCAACTGCAGCTGAGGGGTCAGAAGGGCAACTGGTAACTGGCCACAGTCATCCTGCAAACATGTAAAGGAGTCTATATTCCTCCTCACAGTGACTCTTCAGTGTAACAGTGCAGCATCACTAACAAATTCCTCATAGGATAGTGCCTTTAACAACTGTTGAAAAGGCAGAACTCTCTGCTCAACTTTTGTCAGGAAAGGATTCAGGTCTTGGTTCCAATGCATGGTGCTAGTGGACCCCTCGTTCTTTGCAGTTTTTTTCTCTCAGGATATTTCTTACCTTGTCGCCCATAAAAATCATCCACATCTAATCACAGGAATGCTTGCAAGTGATGAACAAAGGGAGATTTTCCAACTTACTCACTAATAATCAAAAGTTCAGGGAAAACTCAAGATCCATGTCCTGCTATGCCAAGTTCTGAGTCCCACCCTTGCCAATTAGGGAAAGGCCCATTTCCTGCTGCCAAGCCATGGGAAAGATGGCAAATTGGACAAAAAGCCACTCCAGGTAGTATTGCTGGTTCAAAGCATTTTGGGGAAAGACCAGGAGCACATGATCCATTTCATTGTGACTGAATACAAGTAAATACATTTACATTTCTACTGCGTCATACCTTACCCTCGTCACATCTCAAAATGTTTGACAATCAATGGATTTGCTTTGAAGTAGTCACTGGGCGCAATCTTACCAGCCGTCCTCGCCATGCTGTTGCAAAGTCTGAGAATTTGGCGCCCAGCCAAATCTGTCCCCTGCAGCTGGATGGGAAAATCCTACTGCCATGAATGAGCGAATCATTTCAGCCGCGTATTTCAGCATACTTCTGCTCACTTAAGGCCACATGATTCAGTTAGTGAACCATTTAAACATTATTAAGGGTAACAATGACCAAATTAGCAGAGTGTAGGCAAACGTGAAAGTCACATTATACTGCAGTAACGTCCTAGAAATCATCCAATAATCTGCTTTTGGCAACACTGTAGACCACAACACTGAGATTGACCATCCTTCAACTTTACCTGGATGGGCATATCTTAGTTTAAAACCACATCTCATCAATGTGGGCACCAACTACCAGCCAGGCACTCAAATCCGCAGCCAAGCTAGCTGTAACCTACTCACAATGAGCTAAGCTGACACGTGAGGAAAGTTCGCATGCAAGGTGCAGAAGAGGCTGCTTTTTCAAGGAGTGCCGACAACACGTGGACTTCAGAAATGTTGTCCAAATCTGAAACAAATGGATGTCACTTGCAACAAGTGGTTTAAGAATGGAAGGGAAGAGATGGAATATGGGAAGGAAGGAAAGGGGTGTGGGAGGTCTCGGCAAAGAAGCACCATTTTATAGTACACTGGCATGTTTCCGTTGCAACTTGGAGGCACCTCTTTTGCCCTGGGTACCCCCCTCTCTCTTCACATCTGTATCATTTCATATTGCGATATCACAATAAGACAGCAACAGACAAAAGCGCCACACATTTTCCGAAAGCAACAGACTAAAGAAAAATTGCAACTTTGTCTTAACATTTTCAGTTTGGTCTGCATTTTCTATTACGATCCATTACAGACAAACATAACAGAGCAGAGGAGAGATTGTTACTAATGTAGGCACCGCATGTCCAGCAACCAAAAGCTTTCCACAAGAGTGCCCCCACCCCCGTATAGGTGAAGCACAGAGGAGCAGAAGAGTGACCCAGCTGTAGTCATGCAATTCAATGCAGCCCCCAGTACTTACACATTGCTTTCTGAGAGATTTGCCCCAAATACATCATCAGGCTGGTTTGGTTCATCGGCAAGGCAGGCCTGGTGGTGTTGAGCCTCATCTTTGCTGAACAGAGTAAATTGGGACGTCAAAAACAGGAATGAAGGAGATCGAACGATATATGAATTGTGGCGTGCAAGGGGACACAGGAAGGTGTCGGCCCAGAGTTGTGCAGTACAGTGGGCAGATGAAGAATCATTGGGGTAGCACAGTGGCGCAGTGTTTAGCGCTGCTGCCTCATAGTGCCAAGGACCCGGGTTCGATTCCAGGTTTGGTTACCCATGCAGAGTTTGCACATTCTCCCCTGTCTGCATAGGCTTCCTCCCACAATCCAAATGTGTGCTGGTTAGGGGCATTGGCCATGCAGAATTGCCCCTTAGAGTCAGGAGGATTAGGAGGTTAAATATAAGGGGTTAGGGCATGGGTGAGGTTGTTGTCAGTGCAGACTCGAAGGGCCAAATGACTTCCCTCTGTACTGTAGGGATTCGATGATTCCATTCGACTCATCAAGTCTGCATAATCCCTCCCAGACCCTATCCCCGTAACACCACGTATTTATCCTGCTAATTCCTCTCAACTATGCATCCAGGACACTAAGGCCCAATTTAGCATGGCCAATGCACCTAACCTGCACATCTTTTGGACAGTGGAAGGAAACCGGAGCATCCGAAGGAAACCCATGTGGACATGGGGAGAACATGCAAACTACACACAGACCCAAACTAGGAATCAAACCCAGGTCCCTGGCGCTGTGAGGCAGCAATGCTAAGCATTGTGCCACCGTGCTACCCAAGAGTTGGGGATTCCCATTTCGTTGAGGTCAGAATAAGATTTTTACCTGGGTTCAGGTGCAAGTTAGCACGAGTGGGCACCTCTACTTGGAAATGTAACTTCAAATCCATCTGGAAAGGTTGAAAGGAATCTAAATAAACATTTCCTTTTGTTTATGGCAGCCCTTTTCAAATCCTGAATAGAGGAGTCCTGGCTACTGTAGACTATGAAACACAAAGGGCCTGATTTTTCCTTTTGATGCAAGCTGTGTGGGGAACAGACTGTGCTTAACACAAGCACAATACAATTATTCTGACCTTGCCACGGGCACAATGTTGAGCCACGTTAGAACCACACGTCCATTATAGTTACATGAAAGGAACAGCTGCTCTTTGACAGCCACATTTGTCTCTGGCCTAACAGGAGACAAAAGTGCAAACAACTCAAGTGACCTCCAATCCCTTGACACAACTTGAAACTTGTTGACATTGTCATAGAAAGTGGAACTCTACATGTACTGGCAAAAAAAAATCCCCATTGAAAAATTCAGTGATGATAGTTTGTGTCATTTCACCTACAGTTAAAAAGGTTTCTGGGTCCAATGTCTCTCCTTGAATGAAACTTTCATTCCCAATAGCCAAGGTGACCAAATATTTTCATTCAACCATCGCCTGTGCACACAAACCCATAAATTGCTTGCATGGTTCGTAAGTTAGTGCATCACATCTAACTTCACAACTGGGGAGCTTCCCCCCAAAAATGGCTGCTCTAAAACAAAATGTCACCTCTATATGTATGTGTAATATTGTAATCTGTACTTATTCATCTGTACATGTTTCCTGCTGCACTAGTCTAAGGATGTGCACAATTCCACCACCATTTTGGACTAGGTGGCTCGAGAACCTGTCATTTCAGACTTCAGCAGATTAGGACAAGGGTAGCAGATACATGGGAACACACCACCACCTGCAAGCTCCCCTCACATCATCCTGACTTGGAAATGTATCGCCATTCCTTCAGAGTCGCTGGGTCAAAATCCTGGAATTCCCCTCCTAATGGCATTGTGGGTCAACACAGTAAGAAGTCTCACAACACCACGTTAAAGTCCAACAGGTTTATTTGATAGTAAATGCCACAAGCTTTTGGAACACTGTCCCTTCGTCAGGTCAGTGTAGAGTTCTGATCAGAAACAGGGCATATAAAGGCACAGACAGTTTACAGAATACTGATTAGAATGTGTGTCTTTGTTCTAATTTGAATCATTTATTTATTCTAATTCTAATCTAATTCTAATCCATTCTAATCAGTATTCTGTAAACTGTGTGTGCCTTTATATGCCCTGTTTTTGATCAGAACTCTCCACTCATCTGATGAAGGAACAGCGTTCCAAAAGCTTGTGGTGTTTACTATCAAATAAACCTGTTGGACTTTAACCTGGTGTTGTGAGACTTCTTACTGTGTTTACCCCACACTGTAATCTCCACATTGTGGGTCAACCCAGGGAACATGGACTGCAGCGATTCAAGGGGGCAGCTCACATTCTCAAGGGCAACTAGGGATGGGCAATAAATGCTGGCCAGCCAGTGACGCCCATGTCCCACAAATGAATATATTAAAAAAAAAAGGCTTTTGGGCCTCTCCTGTATATTCATATTCATAGTTGACAATTCTTCGTGCTCCTTTTCCTCTTGAAAGATGAAGCCTAGCTGATTCCCAATGTTTCTCAGATGTGTCAACTAATGCAAGATATGATGGGATAAAATGCCATTTTATATTGAGTGAGAATGGAGTAAAAGACCACCTCACACAAGAGTACATGGTTTAACATAGAACATAACAGCGCAGTACAGGCCTTTCGGCCCTCGATGTTGCGCCGATCAGTGGAACCAATCTAATGACCCTCTAACCTAAACTATTCCAATGTTATCCATATGCCTATCCACTGACCATTTGAACGCCCGTAAAGTTGGCGAGTCCACAACTGCTGCAGGCAGGGCACTCCACGCCCTTACTACCCTCTGAGTAAAGAGCCTACCTCTGACATCCGTCCTATAATTACCACGCCTCGATTTAAAGCTACGTTCTCTGCTTTCTTCAACTTTTGACAAACACTTACTTTTCGCTGACGTCTTCGTGCCTCTGGCCACTGGCTGACAGGAAGTGTGGGCTGAAATGGCTAGGCAGGGGACTGCAAGGACTCGCAGGGGCCGACAAGGAGTTCTTGATATTTTGCACCGAATGTCTTCGACTTCTCCGCCGTTCTAAACCACGTCGCTCATTCACGCCAAGACTTGATCTCCGCCGATCCTTGCGTCCACTCAGAGTAACAGCGTCATCATCACCATCTTCGTGTTTCAGGCCCATCTGTAAGTCAATTAGGAAAAGTGGTTGATTTGCAAATTTGCAAATGTGAAAATTCACATTCAATTTTATTTGTTTCCCCAACTATTTGCATTTGGTGATATATTTTCTTCCACTGCTGGCGACATGGACATTGATCACCCAGCCCTAAATGCCCTGAGAAAATGATGGCGGATTGGCTTCTTAAACTGTTACAGTCTACATGATGAAAGTGATGCATTGGTTTCACACAATTGTGTGGCCTAAAGAGCCATCCACGTCAGTATGGGACTGGGTGAGTTAGTTATCCCCTCATGTAGGTTCCAGCTACTCCAACAACAAGCCAAGTCTGCAAACTACGACTTTCAGGACTCAGCCAGTGGTACCATTGCTGAGCCAATCATGGTAAAGGACGTTAAAGTTCCTCAAGAAGCAGTTTGATACAATTTGCTGGCTCCTTCTATCAGGCAGTTAGTCAACTGGTGTTAAATTGGAGTCACATATAGGCCAGAACAGGGAACGATGGCAGATTCTCTTCCCTAAAGTACATCTGTAAGTCAGTTAGGTTACAACCTGAGTTATCTTCTCACTTTCATGGATGTCAGTTTCTTATTGGGGGGAGCAAAGGGTAGCCTAGTGATATTATTGCTCGACTATTAATCCAGGAACTCAGCTAATGTTCGAGGAACCCGGGTTCGAATCCCACAATGCCAGATGGTTGAATTTGAGTTCAACATATCAAAAAAATCTGGAATTAGGAGCCTACTGATGACAATGAAACCATTATCGATTGTCAGAAAAACCCATCTGGTTCACGAAGGAAGGA
Source organism: Carcharhinus amblyrhynchos (assembly GCF_965287045.1). Taxonomy (NCBI): domain Eukaryota; kingdom Metazoa; phylum Chordata; class Chondrichthyes; order Carcharhiniformes; family Carcharhinidae; genus Carcharhinus; species Carcharhinus amblyrhynchos. The sequence goes on from NC_137325.1 coordinate 15,893,893, forward strand.
AGGAAATCTGCCCTGCTTACCTGGTCTGGCTGACATGTGACTTCAGAGCTAGAGCAACGTGGTTGACTCCTGACTGCCCTCTGAAATGGCCTAGCAAGCCATTCAGTTGTGCCAGCATTTCAAGGAGGCAGCTCACCACCTCTTTCTCAAGGGCAACTAGGGACGGGCAATAAATGCTGGCCAGCCGGCAACACCCATATGGATAAAAAAAGTTCCAGATTTATTTAGTCATTTTTATTCAACTGATTTTAAGGTCACAAATTGCCATTGTGGGATTTGATCTCAAAAAATTATTCAAGCCACAGTCAGAACACTGCCCTACCTAATGTCAAAATTGGGAGAGTAATTCAGGGACGGAGAGCCAGACTCACTCCAAAGTAAAGAACAAGGCTACTGCTTTTTCCAGGGAATGCCATTCTGCTGTAAGCCAGATGCAGGCTGCACTTACACCACAATTACACCAAAATTGGTTCACTGATGTCGCTGCTGTGATATAAACATGCCCACAGGCCATGTGGATCTGAGCTGCATCAAAGACCTAAGTTTTGACTAAGTGGTTTGATACCCAAATTACACTTCAAACCTGACATCAGAAAGCAGCCACAATCCCAACACGTTGACCATAACTAGCTAATATAAGTAGCCTGTTGTTAGATCAATGTGCAGAGTGGTTGGGTGGGGTGGGGTGGTCACATACCAACTACTCAAGATCAGCTTCTTCCCTGCTGCCATCAAACTTCTGAATGCCTACAATATATTGAGCTGATCTTTCTCCACACCCTAGCTATGACTGTAACACTACATCCCATAAGAACATAATCTCGCACTCTCTCCTTTCCTTCTCCCCATGTATTCCAATGAATGATGTGCTTAGTCTGCATAGACGCAAGAAACAGTATTTTTCACGGTATACCAATACGTGACAATAATAAATCAAATTAACGATATGAGATGGGATTTTATGGCCACATTCAGGCGAGAGCAAAATTCCCGTTCGAGGTCAACAGAGATTTCTGTTGTCGGACCCTCACCTGCCATGGAAACAGCGCAGGCAATGGTCCAAGTTTCTGTTGACCTTGGGCAGGGATTTCTGATCTCACCTGAGTGAGGACGTAAAATCCCGTCCCATATGGCAGAGTTCTGGCTATGTGGTATTGAACTAGGCCATTCAGCCCAACCAGTCTGTGCCCACATTTATGCTCCACTCAAGCCTCTTCACATCTTTCCTCACCTAAATCTACCATCATAACTATCCTTCACCCTCAAATATTTCTCCTTCATTGCATCTGGACGACTCACTGTGTGGGGGGAGAGTTCCACATTTATACTACTCTTTGGATAGAATAATTTCTTCCAAGTTCCTGACTGGATTTTTCAGTGGCCATATTATATTGATTGCCTCTAGTTATACCCTTCCCCACAGCAAAAGCATTCTTTCAAACTTTAAAGACCTGTGTTAGATCATTCCTCCAATGCTGAAATGCTATGAAACAACACAGGCTACCCTCTTGGTAAATGTCTTCCACACCTTTCTAGTACAGTCAGACCCCTCATACAGGGCCCCAGCTGTGGCCTAACAAGATAGATCTATGGCACATGGAGGGGGGATAGACATATCCAACAGATATACTGCACCCAGAGGGAAGAGGAGAGCATAAATCAGACAGGAGTACTGCAGTCAATACTAAACCCAATGTCAGTTTAGCTCAGCTGGCTGGACAGTTGGTTAGTGATGCCAACAGCATCGGTTCAATTCCCATACCAGCTGAGATCATGCACGAAGGTCCTGCCTTCTCAACCTTGCCTGAGCTGTGGTGACCCTCAGGTTTAATCACCGCCAGTCAGCTCTCCCCCTCATCTGGTCGTCTGGGAGTATGGCAACCGTTACTAAACTCAGAGACCGTGGGTGGATTTTAGCAGAGATTCATCTATGAAAGTTTCATCTACTGATTTTTTTAAAAAATTGTTGCAAGATTTAGCGTTATCCTTTTTGAAAAAAAAGATAAATATTTTGTTTCAGATGTACCTTTCCGAGGAAAATTATGTTTTTTTTTAAACAAAGTGCTAGAAATCATGTCACTAAAAGAAAAAATAATTAATTGCCGCATTTATAAAGAAGGAAATATTTGAAATACACAGCAGGGTCAGTCAGTAGTGTAAAGAGGAAAAAAAAAACCCACTAATTATTTTGAGTGTATACCTAGCCCATCATTTCTCTGTGAAGACGCTGATCTTTTCTTTTGCACTGTAATTGTAATCCATATTGGTCCACCCTCATTCACCTTGGCACAATGAGGTTGCAGAGTGGCACAGTGGTTAGCACTGCTGTCTCATAGCGCCAGGAACCCAAGTTCAATTCCGCCCTTGAGTCACTGCCTGTGTCGAGTTTGCAAGTTCTCCCCGTGTCTGCATGGGTTTCCTCCCACACTCCAGAGATGTGCAAGGCAAATTTGATTGGCCGTGCTAAATTGCCCTTTAGTGTCAAAGAGATGAACAGGGTAAATACTTGAGGTTACAGGAAAAGGGCCTGGGATTGTTGTTGGTGCAGGCTTGATGGACTGAATGGCCTCCTTCTGCATTGTAGGAATTTTATTCTATGTAGATGGAGAACGTAGGCAAGATAGTATTTGAATTAGATATGTACCTTCATCGGTCGGGGCATTGAGATTAAAAATTGGTAAGTCGTGCTGCAGTTTTATAGAACCTTAGTTAGGCCGCACTTGGAATATAGTGTTCAATTCTGGATGCCACACTACCAGAAGGATGTGGAGGTTTTGGAGAGGGTACAGTAAAGATTTACCAGAATGTTGCCTGGTATGGAGGGCATTAGCTATAAGGAGAGGTTGGAGAAACTTGGTTTGTTCTCATTTGAACGATGGAGGTTGAGGGGTGACCTAGTAGAAGTCTTCAGGATTATGAGAGGCATGGACAGAGTGGATAGTTAGACACTTTTCCCAGAGCGGAAGTGTAAATTACCAGGGGTATATGTTTAAGGTGCGAGAGGCAAGGTTTAAAGGAGCATGAGGCAAGTTTTTTTTTTACACAGAGGATGGTGGATGCCTGAAACTTCCTGCCAGGGGAAATAGTGGAAGTAAATGCAATAGTGACTTTTAAGGGGCATCTGGACAAATACATGAACAGGATGGGAATGGAGGGATATATTCCCAGGAAGGGTAGGGTGTTTTAGTTCTGACAGGCAGCATGGTCGATGCAGGCTTGGAGGGCCAAAGGGCCTGTTCCTGTGCTGTAAATTTCTTTGTTCTCTGAATAGTTCCTTTATGCATTTGGCTCCCAATTTCCATAACGACTGAGAAACTAAGGTAGCGACCCCTCTCATACGCATTTCAAAGGCACCACCGGCACTGCACTCGTGTTGTTTTATCTTTCTGGAGAGTTCTACTGGCCCAAGCGTAGCAAAGACGGAGGATCTGGACAGTGGCTTATGGGAGTGAAAGTCAGTCCTAATGCTCCCAGCTGATTGCTATCCAGTCAGTTCCCTGTAAATAGTTGTAATCGAGGCCAATAATGAGCTTAGCTGTGCTGCCCTCAACCGAGGCTCAATAACTTCCTGACACTCATAAGCTCACACTTGAGTAACGATCACTCGTGCGAGCAGTTGCCAAGGTGGATTATTGGACTAGCAAGAGATGTGGAGGGGGGAGAAAGCACTGGTTTGTACATTTTCGTGCCTCTGGCATGACTACGTCTTGGCCGGAGGCTAAAACTCGTGGCCATTTGTCCCCATTGAAATGTGTTGCTTTCACTACTGCACAAATTATCAACCTACATCAATGCTTAACAGAATGCCCGTAAAATGTTCCATCATCTCAGTAAAAGGCAAACCTGTTTAAGTAGCTTACTGGAGAATACAGCCTCTGCAGTCACGTAACTTTATGGCCCAACAATTCTCCGTTCCAAAGTGCTTTGCTTCACTTCAACAACTGCACCTTAATTCCCTTGGCGTCTGCTGGCTTAAAGCTGAATATGGACCCACAAGGGCAAGGCATTGGGCAGTCTTCAGGAATGACATACAGCCCCAGTGCTCTCCCCACATCCCCAGCAGCTTTTGAAACAAAACATGTTATTACCTTCACATTAATGTGGGGGAGAGAAATATTACCTCATAAATATTGAACTGTTCGATCAAATCCAAGTCGGTTCCTTTTTTGTTCAAGTGTCTCTGCGAAATAGCTTCCATCCCTTGTTCTTCCAGACAGTCCACTACATCATAGAAGGAATCCTGATCAGGCAAACCTGCCAAAGTCTGCGAATTCCAACAGAGCACATGAATACATTCATTCCATTAAGAAAGAGACACCGTTAAATAAACATACTAAAAATGCCTCTATAACAGCTCCAAAGGAGATTCACATTTCTCACTGCCCTAAGCCACCATGTAGAACAAACACTGAAATGTTATCACACTCCTATTGTGTTGGGGAGAGATTTGGAAACATTTACTCTCGGGCAGCACAGTTGTTAGCACTGCTTACTCACAGTGCCAAACACCCTCGTTCAATTCCAGCCTGGGGTGACTGTCCGTGTGGAGTTTGTACATTCTCCCCATCTCAGCATAGGTTTCCCCTGGGTGTTCCAGCTTCCTTCCACAGTCCAAAAAGCATAGAACCGTAGAGTGCAAAAGGAGGCCATTCAGACCATCGAGTCTGCACCAACCATAATCCCAATCTAGCCCTATCCCCATAACTCTATACATTTATCCTAGCTAGTCCCCCAGACACAAAGGGGCAATTTAGCATGGCCAATCCACCTAACCCGCATATCTTTGGACTGTGGGAAGAAACCAGAGCACCGGAGGAAATCCATGCAGACACGAGGAGAATGTGTAAATTCCATACAGACAGTGACCCAAGCCGAGAATTGAATCCAGGTCCCTGGCGCTGCGAGGCACCAGTGCTAACCACTGTGCAGCCAGGCCATCCAATGCCCAAGGAGGTGAGGTGGGATGGCCATGGCAAATTGCCCCTCAGTGTCTGAAGGTGCATAGGTTAGGGGAATTAGTGGGGTAAATATGTGAGGATAGGATAAGATCCTCTATCAGAGAGCCGGTGCAGACTCGATGGGCCGAATGGCCTCCTTCGGCACTCTTGGGATTCTATGAAACTTTGTACAAAAATTTGAAGCAAGTGCTTGGAAATCATGCCTGATTATAAGCATACATACACACACATTGCGTGTATGTGGAGTGTGTTACTTTAACTGGGGCCATGAACATTTTCATTCGGGATGAATTGGTGCGTCCATTAAAATGGCACCGATGGGAATTTCATTAAGTTGGGCTTCTGAATTAAAGACATTAATTTCGAGGCAAAACCAATTGAAAAACTGGTCTGAAAAAATTGTGCTGACCACCTTTATTGCAAGATGGAGAGAAAATGAACTGTAATTCATTTGGAAACAATGAAGGATTAAACCACTAATTGAATTGATTTCCGTTCCAAAATTTGGACATATTCATTCACTGGAGGTGCAAGGACTACAATCATCGATCCAAAGGTTTCAGAATCGACTGCCACATTGATAAACACTAAGAACATCACTGTTTCCAATGCAAATGAACTGAAAACAGGACCAAGGTTGGCATTGAAAATCACGTCATGCAGCATCACAATTAATAATCCAACTAACAATGTAGGAACGCATTGGTTTATAAACGGCTCCAGAGGTCGTCATGTTCAGGGCAACGGGCACATCAATTTCAACCGAATGTCGCACGAACCTTATTGATTAGCGTCATTGCGTAAACGAGAAGCTCAGTGTCAATCCCATCCTTCTCATCCAGTATTTCCATTACATTTGACCAGGGTCGCACACCTGAAGAAAAATATTACCAGTAAAGTTAACAATCAGGCTGTCCCCAGAATGAGCCTGTAGACTCCAGCTTGGTTAAATGGATCCTTTGGCGATGTGTAAAACAGCACAATTCCTTCTGCAGTAAGTCCTCGGAGGCAGAAATCCCTTCACCAAAATCCCTTTATTTACAAGTCTGGCAGAATCATATTAAAGTTAATTTATTAGTCACAAGTAGGCTTACATTAACACTGCAATGAAGATACTGTGAAAATCCCCTAGTCGCCGCACTCCGGCGCTTGTTCGGGTACACAGAGAATTTAGCATGGCCAATGCATCTAACTAGCACGTCTTTGGAGTGTGGGAAGAAACCGGAGCACCCGGAGGAAACCCACGCAGGCCCGGGGAGAACATGCAAACTCCGCACAGACAGCGACCCAAACCGGGAATCAAACCTGGGTCCCTAGCACTGCTGTCCCACAGCACCAATCACTGTGCCACCCCGAGCTGAGAATCCGGCCAAGATAAAAAGAACACTGAAGTAGTCTTTTTATACATATAAATAGGAAAAGGACAAGTGGGACCAAGGAGGAGATCATTAAGATAGTCGCAAAGTACTTGCGTGTTGTCTTCACAAATTAAGAACATTCAACCAAAGCACAATAAAAACGTGGGTGACAGAGAAACTGGATATAATACAAGCACAAAGTGCTCGAAATGGAGAGGTAACCAGCTTAGATGGAATGTACCTGAGGTTATTAAGGGAGGTATGAGTTGATGTAACAGGGACTGTAGCTGCAATGTTTCAGTCTTCCTCAGTTATGGTGCCAGGGGACTGGAGAATTGCAAATGATTTTTAAAAAGAGGGGTAAATCTGGGAACTGCTGGCCAGAAAGCTAAACATCAGTGGCGAGAATCTTTGAGACAATAATCCAAGATGCTGTCACTTGAGAAATTTCTGCTCAATAAATGGCAGCCAGCAAGGACTGGTTAAGTGGTAAACTGTGTTTGGCAACTGGCTTGAATTTATTGATGAAGTAATGGAGAGGGTCGATGAGGGACAGCGCAGTTAGTGTGTGCCTGGATTTTCAAAGCAGCACTTAACAGACTCGTAACAAAATTGAAGCTCTTGGGATGATGGTTGCATGGAGACAAAATAGACTAACAGATGGAAAACAGAGCAGCAGCAAACATTTGTTTATCAAATTCTACAGTGGCACAGTAGTTAGCACTGCTGCCTCACAGTGCCAGGGACCCAGGTTCGATTCCTGGCTAAGGTCACCATCTGTGCGGAGTCAGCCCGTTCTCCCAGTGTCCGCATGGGTTTCCTCTGGCTTCCTCCCACTATCCGAAAGACGTGCCGGTTAGGTGCATTGGCCATGCTAAATTCTCCCACAATGCACCCAAACAGGTGCCGGAGTGTGGCGACAAGGGGATTTTCACATCAACTTCATTGTGATGTTAATGTCAACCTACTTGTGACATTAATAAGTAAATTAATCTAAACTAAAAGCTGAACTAGCAATAATACCATTAGGCCATCATCTCCCCTGAAGGTATATGGAGTTAAGGCACAGATCAGTCGCGATTCCACTGAATGGCGGTGAAACAGGCTGGAGGGCTGAATGGCCTCCTCCTCTTCCAGTCCTATCTCCTACCCAGACTGCCTCATGGCCAGTGGAGATGAAGGAGGTCAGTCTGAGCCATCACTGAGATCTTTGATCTCCACCACAGGAGCTCAGAGGCCCGCTGAAGAGCAATGTTCAGAGGCAAGATGGAACACCCCGCTGACTAGAATGAGGCCCTTACCAAATGATTGCAGATGTAGTGGAAAGAAAAGTCAGCTCCTGCTTCCCACAAACACATACTTTCTTGAGCCTTTGAGGTCTGCAGGATTCTTGCACCACAGATGAACAATTATGCAAGAATGGCATTGTCCTCTCGGGTTTGGTCCAAGAATAGCAGCAATTGGGGCAATGCTCTGCTGGCTGCTGTACACTTATTCAAACCTAGTTCATTATCTTCAGACGCGTGTGGAATATTGTTCCGACACAAAAGAAACAGGGATGCATTTTGAAGGATAAGGAAATGAAAAAAAAATTATCGGAAGGGTCAGAAGTAAAATGAAAGCCACATCCGCGGATTGCTGGCTCACTTAACGTTGCGCGCACAAAGGAGATAGTTAGGTTATTAGTAATCTTTGAGCCGAATTGTAAAACCACAAATCCACACTGCAGTTTGAGGTGAAACAGTCAAGGAAGTGACATTTAAACAAAACAACTTGCAACCCCGTACCAAAGAATTCAAACGCTTGCAATCCAGAAATCTCATCCCACACTTCATTTTTTTTTTACTTTTAAAAAAAAGGGACAGTCTTCCACATTGCAAATAATTATCAAAGGTGTTGGAAGCCCTTGGGGTCTCCACTTAAAAAAAAGATATCCAAACATCCAATTATGTACCATAAACAGGAGGGGAGCAGCAGGGATGGAGGTTTGAACAGATATGTGGAACAGATTCTTCCTGTCCAGAACACAGAGATATATGATCAGTCGGAAATATCGCCTCACTACAAACTTTCTTCTTGAAGTCAGGCAAAAACAGAACATTAGGTTTGTGTAAGCAAGAGGCTGCTTACATGATGCTAGACAGTGGACAGATGGAAAGTAAATACAGTGTGAAATCTTTTGAAGCAATGTCGTACTGGTAAAACATCCAGCAAAGCCTTTTTACATGTGTTCGGAAACCTGGAATGATGTAATCAGCAATATAATAACACTGTGGGGGGGGATTTCTGTTCATGATAATCGAATATATGTGCATCTCTGAGCCCTGAGAAACCAGCGACAGTTATTGGAACACTATCGCCTCTGAGTTTCCCTCCAGTTTAAAGCTTATTTATTAGTGTCACAAGTAGGCTTACATTAACACTGCAATGGAGTCGCTATGAAAATCCCCTAGTCATCATACTCCGGTGCCTGTTCGTATAGATTGAGGGAGAATTTAGCACGGCCAATGCACCTAACCAGCACATCTTTCAGACTAAGGGGGGAAACCGGAGCACCCAGAGGAAGACCCACACAAACACAAGGAAAATAGACATTGATCCAAGCTGAGAATTGAGCCCAGGTCCCCGGCGCTATGAGACAGCAGTGCTAACCACTGTGCACACCATTCTGGGACACATTGCCCTATCGCCAGTATTCTGGTCTAATTCTTGGAACTAATACAATCATGGGAATACCAGCAGCACAAGAACATTTCTTCTTTGAGCTCAAAGAAAAAAATCGCATTATCATCTTAATAATTGAAAGTGTGGCCTTGCCTGTGTCACTACACTCCCTGAACAGAGGGGACTGCGTTGCATGTACACTAGTCTGGTAGAACATTGGCTTCCTTCAATATCTTTCTTCAGGTTTGACAATTATTTTGATGAGACAATTTCTGGATCCTTCATTCATCTTTGCAACCCCTTCCTCCCCATACCACTGAACCAGGAACTATTGGAGGAATGGTCGCACTTTCATCTGGAGCAAATCGAGAGTTACAGCACAGGAGACCCGTTCTCCCATGTCCTTAGCTCTTTTACTGAGTCAAACCTAATCGCAATACCCCACACTTTCCTCATTGCCCTGGATCTTCATCCACTTTCAATGATCATCCAATTTTCCCATGAGAGACAAGGGGTGGGATTTTCCGGCTGCGCTCACTCCAAGATTGGAAAATCCTGCCTGACGTTAATGGACCTTTGCCTAGTCCTTTCCCGCTATGATTCCCATGGTAGACAGGATGGGAAAATCCTACCCAATGTTCGTTGCCTGTGACAAAGAATGTCACGGTCTCCACCACTGAAGAAATTATTTTCTCCTCATCATTTTGGTGTGAATTTTGTATCAGTCAGCCCTCACCATCAGAACTAGCCTCGATCATTAAACCCCAGTTAAATTGCCAGTTAGTTCTTCTCAACTTTAGTGGAAACGGGCCCAGTAATTCAGGCTTTTGTTACCTTTGCACTATGAGCAAACTGTCGCTTTTCTCTGGTGAATCTACACAGTGTGCTCTCTCGGGATTTAATGGTTTTTCTATAATGGGATATGATACAAAGTTGTACATGGTAATTTATCTACGGTCTAACCACTGCCTTGTACAAATTTACCGCTACCTCTCTGTTCTTGGATTTATACCTAAAATCATGGGATCTAAAATCTATTAAAAGCCTAATGTGACAATTAGGAGTCCAGCAACCTACACTGAGCGCAGTAGTATCCTAAAGGACTTGTGCATCTTGAATTTATAGCCTGACCAGCTGTTCACCTGTACAATACATTTACATTCAACATTTCATCACTGTGCTTTTCAGTAAGATAAATTGAGAAACACAGACACATCTGAAGCAATTTAAGCCTCCAGTAACCTTGGAATCATCCGAATTTCGATTACCACATTGTTCACATCAGGTCACACTGTCCTACTTTATAACAAGCACTCGCTCAACTGCAGTTGCATCTCACAGGGCCACGTCAATGGTGCCAGCAATCCAACAGGTTTCTCTTCCCTTTAACTTTGTTCAGGATGAAAGTCCAAACTGTGGCCACAGCACAATGCTTGCCTTTGCTGAAACTTCCCGAAATTCATACCTCACAGGTATGTTATAGGATCTTACAGTGCAGGAGGTGCTCATATGGCCCATCAAGTCTGCCCCACTAGGTCCTACCCCGATAACCCAAACATTTACCCTAGCTAGACCCCCTGATACTATGGGGCAACTTAGCATGGTCAACGCATCTAACCTGTATATCTTTGGACTGCGGGAGGAAGCCAGAGGGCCCAGAGGAAACCCACGCAGACATGGGGGGTGTGTGCAAACTCCAAACAGACAGTGACCCAAGCTGGGAATCAAACTCAGGTCTCTGGCACTGAGGCATCAGTGTTAACCACTGTGCCACCATGCCACCCAATTACAGTCTCCTCATCTGGGAAGTTAGGGGAGGTGATGGCCTAGTGGTATTATCGCTAGACTATTCATCCAGAAACTCAGCTAACGTTCTGGGGTCCCACGTTCAAATCCCACCATGGCAGATGGTGGAAGTTGAATTCAGTAACAAATATCTGGAATTAAGAATCAAGTTTTTTTAAACAAAGGGTGCCTGGAACTCACTGCCAAGGGAGGTAGTGGAAGCAGATACAATAGTGACTTTTAAGGGGCGACTGGAGAAATACATGAATAGGATGGGAATAGAGGGATATGGTCCCTGGAAGGGTAGGGGGTTTTAATTCAGACGGGCAGCATGGTCTTGGAGGGCTGAAGGGCTTGTTCCTGTCTTGTAATTTTCTTTATTCTTTGTACTGATGATCGTGAGCCATTGTTGATTGTCAGAAAAACCCATCTGGTTCATTAACACTCTTTGGGGAAGGAAATCTGCCATCCTTATCCTGCCTGGCCTACAAGAGACTCCAGAGCCACAGCAATGTGTTTGACTCTCCACTGGGCCCGGGCAACACGGATGGGCAATAAATGTTGGCCAGCCAGCGACATCCACGTCCCGCGAATAAAATAAATTCAGCTACGCGAATGAAACACGTCACTGGGGAGGAGATTGGGCTCACGCAATTGGCCCCCTGAAATCATGGCCTGCTCAGTCTGCTGTTCAACAGAAACAAGTAGCTCAGCTCTTGTGTCGTCAATCAAGCAAAGGATCACCAATTGTGCAAGCTAAATCATGGAAGCCTTGATCATACGGCACTGGAGGAGGCCATTCAGCCAATCATGTCTGGGCTATCTCTTTGAAAGAGTTATCCACAATCAGTCCCACTCCTTTGCTCCATAGGTGAGAGATCACAACACAGCGCATGCATGAAATAACAAATGCTTTCCACCGCAGTATTTAAAGTTTCTAAAGGCTGTGGATCCCACATTGAAGTGCTTCTCTTGGTATCAGTTAATGTTCTCTCAGTCTTGTCTTTAAATCCCTCCAGGACCTCACTCTTTCCAATACTAATAGTGTGTTACTTAGATGAAAGGCATTGTTTCTTTAAGTACTTGAACACATATAAAATAGATGGGGGCTGGGTAGTGTCACCACTATATTAGAATCATAGAACCCTACAGTGCAGAAAGAGGCCCTTCGGCCCATCGAGTCTGCACCGAACACAATCCCACCCAGGCCGTACCCCCCCCGTATCCCTCCGTATTTTGGTTTAGTTAGTTTCCTTTGACGTTTTGTTTGCCTCACCAGGGACTGACGCCCCTATAATTATTGTTTGTGTTTTCACAGAATCATAGAAACCCATTCGGCCCATCCAGTCTGCACCGACTCTCCAACAGAGTCTCCACCCAAGCCCTAGCCCCTTCGCCCCACTAATCCCTCTAACCTACACATCTTGGGACACGTACTAAGGGACATTTTGGCATTGCCAATCCACCTAGCCTCCACATTTTTGGACTGTGGGAGAAAACCAGAGCCCGTGCAGACACAAGGAGAACATGCAAACTCTGCACAGTTACCCAGAATGGAACCCCGGTCCCTGGAGCTGAGAGGCAGCAGTGCTACCCACTGTGCCACAGTGCTGTAAGAAGATCTTCAACTAAGATCACTGCCCAGATATTGATAGAGTATTTATATGGCACCTTCATGCAATAAAATGCAGGCTATAATGTGATGATAATGCACCCAGAGCGAGACCCCCCCTTGGAGTCAATAAATCATAGAATCCCTCAAGTGCAGAGGGAGGCTATTTGGCCCATTGAGACAACAATCCCACCCAGGCCCTATGCCTCTAACCCTAATTATTTACCTTGTTAATCCCCTAACACTAAGGGATAATTTAGCATAGCCAATCAACCTAACCTGCACATCTTTGGACTGTGGGTGAACAAGAAAATGTCAACCCAAGTATAAAATGGGGGAAACTGATTTTGTAATTGTAGTAATTCTAGCAACCAGATGAAGACTATTAAGATTGTTTATTTACCTTTTTTTTAAAGACAGAGATACCTATCAATAATTTTATGTGCTGCTTATACAATCAATCTTACTGCCTGGCAAAAATCAGTACCGTGGGAGACAGTTGCCAGCTCTGGCTAAGTTCTTCCTAGTCTCTCTCTCTGTAGCTGTGGAGTAGAATACAAAGTCTGACCCTCTAACAATTACAGGATTGTAGTGTGCGCATCCCGGAGTAGGAGTGGCACCAATACAGCGCAATCATTGTTCGCATTTCAGTCCCCAAAATTTAATCTGTCTCTTTCAATACTGTAATTTTAGAATCAGATCATTTGGACAAGTGAACAGTCCCCTCCACCAGTCAAAATACAGGGCTTTGTAACCAGCTTAAAAAGCCATTAAAAAGGAATACCATGGATCAGTGAATACATTTGCCAACTATTCTCCGTGTAGCTCTTTGTTCATATCTTGTTGCATGGTGGCACTGTTTTAAATAAATCCCCTGACTGAGTCATAGCCAGGAAACAGGCCCTTCAGCCCAACTTGTCCATGCTGCCCCTTTTTTAAACCCCAAAGCTCGTCCCAATTGCTGGCATTTTGCCCAAATTCCTCTATACCCATCTTAACATGTAACTGTCTAAATGCTTTTTAAAAGACAAAATTGTACCCGCCTCTACCAATACCTCTGGCAGCTTGTTCCAGACACTCATCACCCTCTTTGTGAAAAAAAAAGCCTCTCGAGGCCCTTCTGTTTCTCTCCTCTCTCACCTTAAACCTATGCCTTCTAGTTTTAGACTCCTCCCTACCTTTGGGAACGATATTGACTATCTACCTGATCAGTGCCTCTCATTATTTTACAGGCCTCTATAAAATCACCCCTCAGCCTTCTACATGCCAGAGAAAAAAGTCCCAGTCTATTCAGCTACTCCTTATAACTCGAACCATCAGATCCTGGCAGCATCCTAGTAAATCTTCTCTGCACTCTTTCTAGTTTAATAATATCCTTTCTATAATAGGGTGACCAGAATTGCACACAGTATTCCAAGTGTGGCCTTACCAATGTCTTGTACAACTTCAACAAGATGTCCCAACTCCTGTATTCAGTGTTCTGACCAATGAAACTAAGCGTGCCGAATGCCTTCTTCACTACTCTGCCCACCTGTGACTCCACTTTCAAGGAACATGTCCAACTGTATTTGACAAAGAAGGTTGCACATAGCTCCACCACTATTTCTGACCAGAACATAGATGATTGGTTTATTCCTCTATCAGTTAGGCCCGTGGACCCACAATGCTGCAAGGGACTTCGAGTTCAATAATAAATGATATATCCCATTTAACTAGACACTGTAGACTGCCGCAGTGTGCTGCTCCAATCGACTCTTGCCCGCTGAGTAAATATACTGACTCATGATTCTCTAATGGCATCATGGATCAACCACAGTACGTGGACTGCAGCATTTCAAGGTGGCAGTTCACCGCCACCTTCTCAAGGGCAATTAGGGATGGACAATAAATGCTGGCCAGTCAGCGATGCCCATGTCCCACAAATGAATGAAAAAAAAAGGGTTTTCCTGTCATTCGTACCCACCGCCAATGGGGAACCCATAGCGGGAGGGTTTCGCTGATCAGTGGCACAGGAAGATCCCGCCAGCAGAAGCAGCCGGAAAATCTCAGCCTATAGTTGTGAAGCCAAATGATTGAACAGGGAGGGGAATGGAGTATGAATAAAGTAATGCCACTCACCCCTCTTGTGGTCCACTTTGGTGACGGCCTGGATGAGAAATGGTGCATTCGACTCTGTGTACTCCACAAACACCAGCAGCAGTTTCAGGGCCGTCTTCACCACCAGGCGGAACTGCACCACAAAGAGAGACAAGGGTTACCATCAAAAAAAGTTCACAACCAGTAAAAGAAGAGCCTTTTTTTTTTCCACATAAACATCTCCAGAAATCAGTTTGAATTCATGTAAATTACCCAACATTTTTTCTATTCTTGCGTGGGTCATGGGCATCATTGGCTGGCCAGCATTTACTGCCCATCCTCTAGTTGCCAGAGTGTAGTTGAGAGTCAACGCATGGCTCTGGAGTCACATGTAGGCCAAACCAGGCAAGGATGGCACATTTCTTTCTCTAAAGGACATTGGTGAACAGATGGATTTTTTCGATAATTGGCAATGGATTCTTAAATACAGATTTTTTTATGGAATTCAAATTCCACCACCTGCTGTGGCGGGATTTGAACTCGAGTGTCCAAAATATTAGCCGAGTTTCTGGATTAATGGCCCAGCGACAATACCACTAGGCCTTCACCTCTCCTCGGACTGACCATTGGTCAACTCAGTCTGATCCAAAACAAGGCATGGTGCCATATCAAAGACTTCTGTACAAGACCAGAACTCAGGATGTTGGCATGATACATTAGCACTGATGGAGGATTGGCAAACTAACAAGAAACAAAGTTAGGATGAAGGAGTCATTTTCAGGTTGGCAAACAATAATTAGTGGAGTTCCACAGGAATCATTAATGGGGCATCGACTATTTGTGATCCATATTAACAATTTGGATGAAGGGACCAACTATATTGTGGCCAAGGCCAAGTTTGTTGATGACACAAAGCTAAGTAGGTAAGAAAGTTGTGATGGGGAGGGTACAAGGTATCTGCAAAGGGTGAGGTGAGTGGGCGAAAATTTGGCAGGGGGAATATAGTGTGGGAAAATCTGCCCACTTTGGCCCAAAGAACAGGAAAGGCGATTGTTTAAATGGTAAGTGACTGGAGAGGAAGCTGGGTATCCTTTCCATGGACCACAAAACGTTAACATGCAAGTGGAGAGGATGTTTCTCTTTGAAGGAATCCAGAATGTTGTTTTGGGCTGGGGAAAGTGGAGGCACTGTTTCAAAATAAAGTTTCTTCCATTGAAGAGATGAGGAGAATTTCCTTTTCCTGAGGGTCTTTGGTCATTGGAATTTTCTTCCATTCAGATTGGAGACAGAGTTCAGCGAATATGTTCAAGGTGGAGTTAGGCAGATTTTTTCATGCAGAAACCAGTTAAGAGTAATGGAGGATAGGAAGGAGAGTGAAGATAAAGCCACAACCAGATCAGCCACGATCTTATTGGTCATGTTGTGGAGATGCCGGCATTGGACTGGGGTTGGCACAGTAAAAAGTCTCACAACACCAGGTTAAAGTCCCATAGGTTTATTTGGAATCACGAGCTTTCAGAGCACTGCTCCTTCATCAAATGAGTGGAGGCAGGTTCACAAACGCAGCATATATAGATAAAGACACAATTGCAAGACAATTCGTACCTCTTCAATCTGTGATTCTCTCTCTCTTCAGCACAGTGTTTGTACCTGTAAAGATTTGCATTCCAACCATTCTTCACATTCCAATCTGCAATTATCTTGCAATTGTGTCTATGTCTATATATTCCGTGTTTGTGAACTAACTTCCAGTCACCTGATGAAGGAGCAGCGCTCTGAAAGCCCGTGATTCCAAATAAACCTGTTGGATTTTAACCTGGTGTTGAGAGACAGCTTATTGCAATCTTATTGAATGATGCAGCCAGCGTGGTAGGCCACATACCTACTCCTGCTCCCATTTCTTACAATCTGATGAGAAACATTTGCATTTATATAGTGCCATTAACAGAGTGAAAAGCCCCAAGGTGCTTCACAGATGCATTAATGAATAGTATTTGGATGAGCTCCACTTTACGAAGGATGGAAGGCCCACCAGAAGAAGTTTGGAATAGTCAATTCTAGGGGTAATGGAAGTGCCAATTCGGGATTCAGCAGCACTTGAACTGAGGCAGGTTGGCCGACTCGATAGAAGGGAACTCAACAATCTCAGTGATGGTGTGGATATTAAAGGGTAGCAAACTTAAAACAGAGTTGAGGAGAAACTACTTCTCCCAAAGGATTGTGAATCTGTGGAATTTGTTACCCCAAAGTGCGGTGCATGCTGGGACAGTGAGTGAATTTAAGGAGAAGTTAGAGAGATTTTTTAATTGGTAATGGGTTGAAGGGTTATGGGGAAAAGGCAGGAAAATGGGGATGAGGAACATATCGGCCATGATCGAATGGCAGAGCAGACTTGAAGGGCCAAATGGCCTAATTCTGCTCCTATATCTTATGAAATGTGGTCATATAACTGGTATTAATACGGGTTGTAAAGATGAGGCAGAGAGAGCTCAAGAGGTAGTTTTTGCACACGTATAAATTGAACAGATTTAAACTTATCCTCCCCTCCCTATGGCTTAAGTTATTTGGAGTCTTTCTTTACCGAGACGGCAGATGGTCAGCATCAGCTTAACCAGAGCATTAACCAGAGTCTGGTGAATGGAGGGCTGATCCCCAGAAGGAAGGAAGGGTTCATCACTTAAGTGCTCCACCTGTAGGTCAGAATTCAAACTGCAGGACCACTTTAGGAGAACTCAAGTTTGCTGGCGCTCCCAGTTAACTCCTTTTGCACAGTAAGATGGAATCCTGGGCACTGGGATCAACTCAGAAATGGGTGCACGTTACCATGCTGCATAGCAGAGCTGACTGCGTCAGTCTGACACCTACATCTTGTAGTGGTTACACTTTGCTTTGAGTCTACATTATGTTGTATCGCTGACTGTTTTCCAGATTAGAATACCATTTGCAAGCAAACACACCACTGTGGGCAGTAACATCACTCCAACAGGAACCCAGTGATGGTCCAGAACATTCCCATTGTGACTTTTGAGTGACCAACTTTTCTTGAAAAATAACGAACTTTGTTAACTTCAAAACAGGCCAGCTAAAAGGATCATCAGACATGTGGATCTTTTCTGATCCTCTAGCAGCTGGTGTACCTCCTCCTCCTGCTCCATGTACTGCAGCAGTTCAAGAAGGCAGCTTACAATCACCTTCTCTCAGGCAATTTCTAAAGTTTATTTGTTAGTGCTACAAGTAGGCTTACATTAACCCTCATGAAGTTACTGTAAAAAATCCCCTAGTTGTCACACGCTGGCACCTGGCTAGGTACAGTGAGGGAGAATTTAGCGTGGCCAATGCACACCACCGGACTGGGGGAGGGAACCAAAGCAAATCCATGCAGACACGGGGAGAATATGCAGGCGCCGCACGGTGAGCCAAGCTGGGAACGGAAGCCCGGTCCCTAACACCCTGAGGCAGCTGTGCGAATGGTGGCCCAGCTAGCAAAACCCATATCTCTTGAATGAATATAAGCAAAGTGAAACCATGCACTGACTTGTTAGTTAGGTACTGTCAGCAAATTATGACACTATCAAAAATAAAACCTCTGAAGAAAATCAAATCATGTCACTGCTTAATTCCCTTTTCCATCAGGTGGAGTATTTGTCATCTAGCCTCAGCTACCAGTGTTTAATAATGATTGTTAATTACGAACCAAGCGGGACCTTGCAGACCCCAATCACCAAGTACTTCTATTCCCCCCATTGGTCTCCACTTCACCTTCATCTGGCTGCAGTGTTGTAGATGCAGCTATTTATTACACAGGCTGATAGTTCATTGAAACACCACTGAATATTTACCCGAACAATGCTGCGACTAGCAATCCAAACTGCACACAGTAATCAGATTCATTCAATAAAATTCATACCCTGCCAGCACATCAACGTGCTTGCAAAATATGCTCCTCATTTACTCAGCAATCACAAGCAGACAAGCGTTCTGAAAGAAGAATGCCACTTCCAAGGAAAAACAAACATTTCTCTCTTCTTGATCTCATTAGAATCTCAGTTAAGAATCATACAATTGCCACAGTGCAAAGAGAGGCAATTTGGCACACTGCACCAATAACAATCTCACAAAAGGTAACCCCATGCCCCATGTATTCACCCTGCTAATCCCCCTGACACTAAGGAACAATTTAGCATGGCCAATCGACCTAACCTGAACATCTTTGGGGTATCAGAGGAGACTGGAGCACCTGGAGGAAACCCATGCAGACACGGGGAGAATGTGCAGACTCCACACAGTCAGTGACCCAAGGCTGGAATTGAACTCCGATCCCTGGCGCTGTGAGGCAGCAGTGATAACCAAGAGGTGAGAATCGTAATCCGGAGAGCCACTCCCCAGGCAATGCCAGCAGTCTAAACAACGGGCCTCTGGTATTCGAATATTCAGGCTTCCGCAGGGACATCTCCCTCTCTAGCATTTAAAATGGGTCAATGTTGACCTAGACTCAGCAGATCCGATCACCGTTTACTTCTGCTCCTACCTCCAGCACGTTAAAGCCCATCTAAAATGATGCCTCACAAGAGGGCATATAGATGTATTTTCAAATGGGGTAAATGCATCTAAATTTATTGAAAAATATAGATTCAGATTTTGGCAAACAGGATTATTTTTCACTGTAGAATTTGAGCACAGTGCCTGCGATGAGTGACTTGTAACAGTAGATGGCAATCACATACAGTGTTGAATCCAGAAACTATTCAGTCCTCTTTCTGGGTCCTGATATTATCTGTAACATTCCTAGATGCATTCAGTTCAATTCCCCTCTCTCGTCCTATCACTACACTCATCAAACGTCCTCCATGTTACTTCTACATTAAGGCACACAGTACTGTAGGCCTCTCAGTGCGGGGTAAGGCACAAAGGGGTAATAATAAGATCAGAGTTAAGTTTAAGTTTATTCATTCATGTCACACAAGTGGGCTTAATTGTAACATAACAACCCAATTCGTTTACTCAATGCTCTGTCCAGTGAAGGCAAGTGTGCCAAATGCCTTGTTCACTATCCCGTCTACTTGTGACACCACTTTCAAAGTTTTTTTATTTATTTGCGTCACAAGTAGGCTTACAATAACATTAAAATGAAGTTACTATGAAAATCCCCTAGTGGCCACACTCTGGTCCCCTTTCTTATACACAGAGGGAGAATTTAGCCTGGTCAATGTACCTAACCAGCATGTCTCTCTTGGGCTGTGGGAAAAAACCAAAGCAGACACAGGGAGTACATGCAGACACGGCACAGACAGTGACCCTGGCGCTGTGAGGCAGCAGTGCTAACCACTGTGCCACCGTGTTGCTCGGTGGACTGTCCTACAAGATAAAATACAATAACAAAACTAGAATCAGACAGTGATCTAAATAGGGGTCAATTGTGATGCACTTTGGAAAACTTTCTTTCTTGAAGATTCTATAGTGACACTGAGTGCAAACCTGTGTACAGCATTGGAACAGTGTCACCTTCAGAAACTTCATTAATGAACAAGAGGAGATTTATTCAGTTATCTTCAAGAACAGCAGCATGTTTGCAGATAGCTCTAAAATATCTCTGCCTGAGAGAGCTCCCCCCCAGCTCTGCATCACCACACCTCCAATCCCGAGGTGATTCCCCACTCTGGGATGGGGGAGGGGGAATGATAAATGTGGGGAAGTCCCAGTGAGGATTTTGCACTTAAGGGTTGCAAAGTTACAAATCATTAACTAAAGACAATAAAACACAATTAGGTTCTGGGGGTTCCAGGCCAGTCAAATGGGCCCCAGTGAACAGGAGAGGGAGGTGGGTATTATTTTCTGCTCTGACTGCAAATTGTCATGGCAAGTGCCAGATATTCCACTCCCACTCCCCCACACAGTTCTCTAAAATGAAGCCCCCGACTTGCAGAACAGTGAAGCAGAACTTCTTCACTCAAAGGGTGGTGAATCTCTGGAGTTCTCTGCCCATTCAAGTGGTGGAGGCTGCCTCGCTGAATATATTTAAGTCACGGGTAGATAGATTTCTGATAGACAAGAGAATTAAGGGTTATGGGGAGAAAGCGGGAAAGTGGAACTGATACACTGCCATGATCTTATTGAATGGCAGGGCAGGGCTAGATGGCCGACTCCTGCCCCTATTTCTTACGTTCTTATTTCTCAGAGACTGTGTTGGGCTCCATCACAGCCTAACAATCGTTCGGCTCACCAGAGAACTCAGTTGTTGCTGGACTGCAACCCTTGTGACTGACAAATCACTGGCCTCCATCCCTACCGTCTTGTTATGGTTCAAAAGCTACTGGGTTCTCTCCCCAGTGGTCCCCTGAAGAAACTTGGTAACTACTGATTATCGACCAACCTTGACATGTGGGCAAGTGCCAACATACTGTACTTGCAAATTCTAAAAGACATGCATCCATAGATGTTGGCGCCCATGGCAAAACCTACCACTGTGAAACTCTCAGCGTACAATGGTTCATTAATTCCATGAGCAGGTTCCCTAATCTGGGAGTGAAAGTACAATCAATCCTCCTGGATGTCAGTGATGTTGTATTGATGGAGACCAAAAGTCCAGCAATTGTAAATTTACTGGCAAGCCATGTCCTCACACTCATGAAAATCAATGGAATTAGTCAGGTCTCACACAGCAGAACAATCTCAGAAACTACTCACATCACCTCAGTTCATGACCTAACATTCAAATAGTCAGAACGTTCTGACACAATTGGCAGCTTCAAGAGAGCTGCAATATTCCGTTTGCAGGAGAATGCAAGTCTGTCTATTGATCTGGTAAATTCTGTGCAACGCAAATGCCAGCAGCTACAAGAAATGACAAAAGGTTCTATACTATTAAAACTGTGGAATCCATAATTGAAGTAGGGCCCATTCAATTCAGCATGTCCCCAAACACAAAACCATTTTGACCTTATCGGGACAAGCTAGGCATCTTCCAGGGAGTTATTTTTAAAGGCAAACAGGTCATCATACCAGAATCTTTGTGACCTGATATTCCTCAACGATTACACATGGGCAGAAATTGGCCAAGGAGACTCATCAAGGGAGACTGTATATTGGGTTGGTACAAACAACAATGTTGAAGTTGTCATCCAGCAGTGCGAGGCACATCAAGAGCATATGCCAAATCAGCACATAGAACCACTGATTCCACATGAACTCTGTCCACAGTTCCCTCTGCCTCGGAAAAGCAGCCAGCATAATTAAGAGTCCCGTTGCACCCCAGACCTATGTGCTTCCGCCTTCTTCCATCGGGAAAAAGATACAAAAGTCTGAGATCACGTACCAATCGACTCAAGAACGGTTTCTTCCCGGCTGCTATTGGACTTTTGAATGGACTTACCTTGCATTAAGTTGATCTTTCTCTACACCCTAGCTACGACTGTGGCACTACATTCTGCACCCTCTCCCTTCCTTCTCTATGATCGGTATGCTTTGTCTCAATAGCACGTAAGAAACAGTACTTTTCATTGTACACTGATACATGTGACAATAATAAATCAGGTTCCCATCTATCCTTGGTACAAAATCATACCTGACATCTTTCGTGCCCATGGCCCTGACTTTATCATCATCATCATCTATTTTACCAAGTACCTCATTATTCGACAATTCCACAATGCATCAAGAATAACTGTCTCGCATACCAAGTACTATTTTCAGTTTACTTGGTATGCCTAGAGAGATCACTACAAATAATGGTCTGTAAATTATTGATAAGTTACTTCAGGATATGGGCAAGAAGTGGAACATCAATCACACTGCTACTTCTCATTACCCTAGATCCAACAACCTAGCTGGATGAATGATTCACAAGCTAGCCAATGTTATTCCCTTTTTTAAGAAAGGAAGCAGGGACACTCCAGCAAGTTATAGGCTGGTGAGCCTGACATCAGTCGTGGGGAAGCTTTTGGAGAAGATACTGAGGGACAGGATATATGCATATTTGGAGTGAAGTGAACTAATTAGTGACAGGCAGCAGGGTTTTGTACAGGGAAGGTCATGTCTCACCAACTTGATTGGGTTTTTTGAAGAGGTGACAGAAAATTGATGAAGAAAGTGATGTGGTGTAGTTTATATGGGCTTCAGTAAAGTGTTTGACAAGGTACCACATGACAGACTGGTACAAAAACTAAAATTGCAAAAGATTTGGGATGGGCTGGCCAGATGGATATAGAACTAGTTTGATTATAGAGGACAGACAGTAGAGGTGAAAGGATGTTTTTCAGAATGGAGATCTGTAGCAAGTGGTGTTCGACAGGGACCTCTGTTATTTGTAGTATAAATAAATAACCTGGAGGAAAATGTGGGTAATCCGATTAGTAAGTTTGTGGATGACACAAAGATTGGTGAAGTTGCTGATAATTGTCAGAAGATAGAAAAGGATATAGATAGATGGAGACTTGGGCACAGAAATAGCAGATGAACTTTAATCTGGACAAATGTGAAGTGATGCATTTTGGAGAATCACATTTATGTATGAATTGTACTGTAAATAACAGAATGCTTAGGAACAGTAACATAGAGGGATCTGGGCATGCAGGTCCACAGTTCTCTAAAGCTGGCACCATAGGTGGCCAAAGTAATTAAGATCCATATGGCATGCTTGCCTGCATCAGCCAGGGCAGTAGCTACAGGAGTTGGGAAATCATGTAGCAGCTAAATGAAACCTCGGTCCGGCCCCATTTGGAGTATTGTGTGCAGTTCTGGTCACCACATTATCAGAAAGACGTGGAAGCTTTGGAGAGGGGGGTAAAGAAGGTCCACCAGGATGTTGCCTGGTCTCAAGGGTGTTGGCTATGAGGAGAGGTTGAATAAATTAGGATTGTTTTCAATGGAAAGGCAAGGGCTGAGAGGAGACCTGATAGAGAGAAGCATTAACAGGGTGGATAGGAGAAAATATCAGTTACAAGAGGGCACAGGTTCAAGGTGAGAAGGAAAGTCTTTCATGCAGGGAGTGGTGGGTGCCTCAAATGCGCTGCCAGGGGGACTTTTTTTTTCAGTTTATTTATCAGTGTCACAAGCAGGCACGGTGGCACAGTGGTTAGCACTGCTGCTTCACAGCTCCAGGGTCCTGGGTTCGATTCCCGGCTCGAGTCACTGTCTGTATGGAGTTTACATATTCTCCTCACGTCTGCATGGGTTTCCTCCAGATGTTCTGGTTTCCTCCCACAGTCCAAAGATGTGAGGGTTAGGTTGATTGGCCATGCTAAGAAATTGCCCCTTAGTGTCCAGGAATGGTAAGGTTAGAGGGATTAGTGGGTATAATATGTAGGGATATGGGGGTAGGGCCTGGGTGGGATTGTGATCGGTGCAGACTCGATGGGCTGAAGGGCCTCTTTCTGCACTGTAGGGTTCTATGATTCAGGCTTATATTAACACTGCAATGAAGTTACTGTGAAGGAAACAGGCATGCATTTAGATGAGTACATGAATAGAGAGGAAATAGAGGGATATGGACCGAGTAAGAGTAGAAGGATTTTTTGTTTAGTTAGGGGACCATGATTGGCATGGGCATGGGCCTGTCCCCGTTCTTTGCTCTTTTTATAATGTGTCATACTGGTGCCTGTTTTTCTTCTACGTTCTGAGATGAAATCCCCAATTTTCAAATACAACAGGTCAAACAAGACCCACAGACTACATTACATCTGCAATTAGTCCATCACCAGCAGAGCTCATATTTGGCACATACACATATCTATCCTTACCCATTCTACTCTCTCAGAACCTTGAGAGCAGCTTTTAAAACTGCAAGAAAAGGTGAGCATTGTGTACAATAAAACACAGCTCCGGAATTACCAAGTTTGCAGTTGGGACGTTTGCATCCACGATTCCACAGAAGGTACTTGGCAACAGGGCCAGATGACAAGGATTTGTTTGGAACTAAAATCTAATGACGTCATTACACACAAAGGAGCAACGGTGTGGTGCAACTGAGGACAAATCAGATGCATTTTGGCAGCTCAATCACCACATTGTCCTACTGCATCCAGGAAAAGGTCCCAAATGTAACTAGGAACAACATCCAAGATTGACAACCCCACAGAACACAGAACAATAAAAGAAACCTCCAGTCTAGATTACCATTACAAGACCTGCATATATCAGTAGAATAACATTGCACTTTAGAAACTCTTAGATTTGTAAGTTCTATTCAATGATGTGATTTATTTATTGTCACAAACAGGCTAACATTAACACTGCTGTGAAAATACCCTGTCACCCTGCAGCATCTGTTTGGGTTATGGTAACTGAAGTGTATTATAAATAGTTCTACTTCTTTTGAAGGGGGAAAAGTATCTTTAAGGGATAGCAGCATGACATCACAACATGGGAGGGTTATCACATAGTCCAACCTCAGTTTCACATCAGCCTGTTGGCAGAACACAGCACACACAGCTCAGCTATCTATGCCTTCAATCTTTCTATCCATGTACATATGTTGTCATCTACCTGGTCTTAATAAATAAACATACACATTTACACAATTTCTTGAATGATCGGTGCTTCTATAACATTGTAAAAACACAACAACAGCCCCAGTGCCTTCCTGACCTTCTCTCTCTTTCTCTTCTCTGCCCATCTCAAGTCCAAGGCTTTGGGTCTCCTGCAGAGGATGTTGCTCCTCATTACCACTGCACCCAAAATCTGATCGAGATATGCATCCATCACCAGCTGCTGTCTTCTTTGCATCCTACTGGAATCCCATCATCTCTCGTGCCCCCTGTGAGGTGAGGCAGAAGACAACCCCGGGCACTGCCCAAGTGCATTTTGACCATTCGCCCCTCAACCTGTGCACACCTGATGGCACCTGTGTTTTTAAAAGCTCACCTCAATTCAGGGGCAGCCATGACCAGTTCCCTGCTGTGCCATTGTTGCCAATCACTTGGCATTTTGACATGGTGGTTAGCACTGCTGCCGCACAGCGGCAGGAACCGTGGTTCGAATCCTGGCTTGGGTCAGTGTCTGTGTGAAGTCTGCACATTTTTCCTGTGTATAAAGATGTGCGGGTTAGGTTGATTGGGCATACTAAAAAATTACCCTTAGTGTCCTGAGATACGTAGGTTAGAAGGATTAGTGGGCAAATATATAGGGATATGGGGGTAGGGCCTAGGTGGGATTGTGGTAGGTGCAGACCCGATGGGCCGAATGGCCTCTTTGTGTTGTAGAGTTTCTATGTCTCTGGGGGTTTCCTTTGGCTGCTCCAGTTTCCTCCCACACAGTCCAAAGATGTGCGGGTTAGGTTGATTGGCCATGCTAAATTGACCCTCAGTGTGAGGGGGATTAGCAGGGTAAACATGTGGTGTTACAGGAATAGGGCCTGGGTGAGATTGTGTACAGTGCAGGCTCGATGGGCCGAATGGCAGATCCTGCACTGTGGAGATTCTATCATTCTAGATTTTACCCCCTGTACGACCCATCTGCCCCAAATCCCAATCTGGCCCTCTACAGACTCTCAATGGGACTCATAACCAGTTTTACTGGCCTTCTGTCAAATTAGGCAAGTTTTTTTTAGGGCTGGCATTCCCCCGACCTGGCAAAATTTGCCAGAGGCAGAAACCCAGCATGCGGGCTGGCACTGCTAGTTTCAGCATCACTGGCAGGATCTGAGGATCGCGCCCCAGTCTGTGTTGCTAAAATGTGAATACGCTGAACGCAGGCCAATTTAATACGGTGCTAAAGTCGCTTTGTTCTGTATTTTTAAGTGAAGGCTGCAATCATTATGACCCCTACTGCAGCCTCTCAATCACTCGTCAGACAGATTTATTGTGTGGTTGTATCCTGGATGACCTGCATGTGTTAAATAGGTGATGGCCTAGCTGTGTAATACACTTTTATTTCATGCGGTAATCTGCCAAGGGTCAGCTCTGTGTTGACCCAGGTGTTTCCAAATAGTAAAGGATGGTGGGGGAGGGAATGCAAGGGGGTTAAAGGTTCATACGCAGCCTATCAAAGGGAGCGTTAATGATTTTCTGTTGGTTCCATTTATTACGGAGGAACATTTTCAAGAAACATGGGTGGCACAGTGGTTAGCAATCCTGCCTCACGGTGCCAGAGATCAGGGTTTGATTCCCGACTTGGGTTACTCTCCCCGTGTCTGCAGGGATTTCTTCCGGTTTCCTCCCACAGTCCAAAGATGTGCGAGTTAGGTGGATAGGCCACGTTAAATTGCCCCTTAGCATCAGGGGGACTAGCTTGGGTAAATGCGTGGGGATACGGCCTGGATGGACTGTGGTCGACGCAGACTCAATGGCCAGCTTCTGCACTGTAGGATTCTATGATTTTTTTTGATCTGGACCAAAATGATAGGGATTTGAACATACTCAGTAGTTGAATCGTTACTCTTGTTTGCCTCATCATCTCTTCCTTTCATAGAAACATAGAAATTAGAAGCAGGAGGTGGCCTGGGTGTTTCACTTATGCTACAAGGTGATGGAAGTGGACTTCTGAAAAGAAAGAACAAGATGGTGGAGGACAAGAGGAAGGAAGTGATGGTTGCTCCTGTTTTGTAACGTGCTTGGGTTGGAGCCTGTATAATCTCAGCAATGAGAGAGCCTGAGTGATGATTCATCAAGATGGAAAAATTTGTGCCTTCACTGTTGCTAAAATAGTTCTGCTGTTTTAAGTTTCATTCTCTAAAGGGAATACATGTTAAAATAACATTCACCATAAAACGAATAAAGAAGAAGAAATACTATCTGTGCAAAATAGTAATAATCCAGGTTATCAGAGACTGAGTTTAACTTTTCGTAAATTAAATACCCAGATGTCTTTAAGTTTCTAGAGGCCTTGGGTACAAGTGTCAATTTTCTCCAATTGTCAGAGTCATTACACGCATCAATTGTACATTCCACAGTTACTCAAGTTTTGCTCAAGTTTTTTTCATTCATCCATGGGACATGGGCATCGCTGGCTGGCCAGCATTTATTTCCCGTCCCTGGTTGCCCGAAAGCAGTTGAGAATCAACCACATTGCTGTGGTTCTGGAGTCCCATGTAGGCCAGACCAGGAAAAGGCAGCAGATTTCCTTCCCTAAAAGACATTAGTGAACCAGATGCGTTTTCCCAACAATCTACAATGGGTCATGGTCATCAGTAGATTCTTAACTCTAGATTTTTTTTTTACTGAATTCAAATTCAACCATCTGCTGTGGCGGGGTTCGAACCTGGATCCCCAGAACGTTAGCTGAGTTTCTGGATTAATAGTCTAGTGATAATACTGCTAGTTCATCATAGAACCCTACTGTGCAGAAAGAGGCCCTTCGGCCCATCAAATCTGCACTGAATACAATCCCACCCAGGCCCTACCCCCATATCCCTACATATTATACCCACTAATCCCTCTAACCTACGCATCCCTAGACAGGAAGGGGCGATTTCTTAGCATGGCCAATCGACCTAACCCGCACATCTTTGGACTGTGGGAGGAAACCAGAGTACCCGGAGGAAACCCACGCAGACACAAGGAGAACGTGCAAACTCCACACAGACAGTGACCCGAGCAGGGAATCGAACCCAGGACCCTCGAGCTGTGAAGCAGCAGCAGCGCTAACCACTGTGCCGCCCATTTCCCCCTAATTATGCCGGGCGAGTGACTATTCGGATATATCGATTGAGGATTGGCTGATTTTTGGTCACCTCAGCCTCAGCTGCAGTGGAATTTCAGGGAACCTCGCCCTGCGTCCAGTTTCCCAGTGCTACATCCATGACCCAGGTTGGAAAAACGGGATGCTGCACCGGCTAAGGGAAGGGTCAAGTGTGGCTGGTGGCACCACCTCCCTCCACTTGGGCATCCCTGCTGACACTGGCCAACCAAATTCTCACGCAAGCTGCTTGGGCTGAGGGAGCCCTGCTGTACAAAACCTCTGGACAAATGAGCAAACTACACTTCACCGTTTGCCCTGCACAATACATAAATACTCAGAAGAGGAAGCCAAGCTGTGAGCCCTCAAGAGATGCAGCAAGAAATTATAAATGGTTCCACATGGGGGATATCACTGCACCCAGACACTGACATTCAAAAGTAAATACAAAC